>NW_028225203.1:0-600000 GCF_052327205.1 Somniosus microcephalus | reverse complement strand
GGAGGGTGAATCAGAAGAAGCAGAAGAAGGAGAAGGAGAAGGTGAAGTCTGGAGGTCGCAGCAGAAGAAGCAGAAGAAGGAGAAAGAGAAGGTGAAGTCTGGAGGGTGAAGCAGAAGAAGCAGAAGAAGGAGAAGGAGAGGGTGAAGTCTGGAGGGTGAATCAGAAGAAGTAGAAGAAGGAGAAGGAGAAGGTGAAGTCAGGAGAGTGAAGCAGAAGAAGCAGAAGAAGGAGAAGGAGAAGGTGAAGTCTGGAGGGCGAAGCAGAAGAAGCAGAAGAAGGAGAAGGAGAAGGTGAAGTCTGGAGGGTGAATCAGAAGAAGCAGAAGAAGGAGAAGGAGTAGGTGAAGTCTGGAGGGTGAATCAGAAGAAGTAGAAGAAGGAGAAGGAGAAGGTGAAGTCTGGAGGGTGAAGCAGAAGAAGCAGAAGAAGGAGAAGGAGAAGGTGAAGTCTGGAGGGTGAATCAGAAGAAGCAGAAGAAGGAGAAGGAGAAGGTGAAGTCTGGAGGGTGAATAAGAAGAAGCAGAAGAAGGAGAAGGAGAAGATGAAGTCTGGAGGGTGAATCAGAAGAAGTAGAAGAAGGAGAAGGAGAAGATGAGGTCTGGAGGGTGAATCAGAAGAAGCAGAAGAAGGAGAAGGAGAAGGTGAAGTCTGGAGGGTGAATCAGAAGAAGCAGAAGAAGGAGAAGGAGAAGGTGAAGTCTGGAGGGTGAATTAGAAGAAGCAGAAGAAGGAGAAGGAGAAGGTGAAGTCAGGAGGGTGAATCAAAAGAAGCAGAAGAAGGAGAAGGAGCAGGTGAAGTCAGGGGGGTGAAGCAGAAGAAGTAGAAGAAGGAGAAGGAGAAGGTGAAGTCAGGAGAGTGAAGCAGAAGAAGCAGAAGAAGGAGAAGGAGAAGGTGAAGTCTGGAGGGTGAAGCAGAAGAAGCAGAAGAAGGAGAAGGAGAAGGTGAAGTCTGGAGGGCGAAGCAGAAGAAGCAGAAGAAGGAGAAGGAGAAGGTGAAGTCTGGAGGGTGAAGCAGAAGAAGCAGAAGAAGGAGAAGGTGAAGTCTGGAGGGTGAATCAGAAGAAGTAGAAGAAGGAGAAGGAGAAGGTGAAGTCAGGAGGGTGAATCAGAAGAAGTAGAAGAAGGAGAAGGAGAAGGTGAAGTCAGGAGGGTGAAGCAGAAGAAGCAGAAGAAGGAGAAGGAGAAGGTGAAGTCAGGAGGGTGAATCGGAAGAAGTAGAAGAAGGAGAAGGAGAAGGTGAAGTCTGGAGGGTGAATCAGAAGAAGTAGAAGAAGGAGAAGGAGAAGGTGATGTCTGGAGGGTGAATCAGAAGAAGTAGAAGAAGGAGAAGGAGAAGGTGAAGTCTGGAGGGTGAATCAGAAGAAGCAGAAGAAGGAGAAGGAGAAGGTGACGTCTGGTGGGAGAAGCAGAAGAAGTAGAAGAAGGAGAAGGAGAAGGTGAAGTCTGGAGGGTGAATCAGAAGAAGTAGAAGAAGGAGAAGGAGAAGGTGAAGTCTGGAGGGTGAATCAGAAGAAGTAGAAGACGGAGAAGGAGAAGGTGAAGTCTGGAGGGTGAATCAGAAGAAGCAGAAGAACGAGAAGGAGAAGGTGAAGTCTGGAGGGTGAATCAGCAGAAGTAGAAGAAGGAGAAGGAGAAGGTGTAGTCTGGAGGGTGAATCAGAAGAAGTTGACGAAGGAGAAGGAGAAGGTGAAGTCTGGAGGGTGAATCAGAAGAAGCAGAAGAACGAGAAGGAGAAGGTGAAGTCTGGAGGGTGAATCAGAAGAAGTAGAAGAAGGAGAATGAGAAGGTGAAGTCTGGAGGATGAATCAGAAGAAGCAGAAGAAGGAGAAGGAGAAGGTGAAGTCTGGAGGGTGAATCAGAAGAAGCAGAAGAAGGAGAAGGAGAAGGTGAAGTCTGGAGGGAGAATCAGAAGAAGCAGAATAAGGAGAAGGAGAAGGTGAAGTCTGGAGGGTGAATCAGAAGAAGCAGAAGAAGGAGAAGGAGAAGGTGAAGTCTGGAGGGTGAATCAGAAGAAGTAGAAGAAGGAGAAGGAGAAGGTGAAGTCTGGAGGGTGAATCAGAAGAAGTAGAAGAAGGAGAAGGAGAAGGTGAAGTCTGGAGGGTGAATCAGAAGCAGTAGAAGAAGGAGAAGGAGAAGGTGCAGTCTGGAGGGTGAAGCAGAAGAAGTAGAAGAAGGAGAAGGAGAAGGTGAAGTCAGGAGGGTGAATCAGAAGAAGTAGAAGAAGGAGAAGGAGAAGGTGAAGTCAGGAGTGTGAATCAGAAGAAGCAGAAGAAGGAGAAGGAGAAGGTGAAGTCTGGAGGGTGAATCAGAAGAATCAGAAGAAGGAGAAGGAGAAGGTGAAGTCTGGAGGGTGAATCAGAAGAAGCAGAAGAAAGAGAAGGAGAAGGTGAATTCTGGAGGGTGAAGCAGAAGAAACAGAAGAAGGAGAAGGAGAAGGTGAAGACTGGAGGATGTATCAGAAGAAGTAGAAGAAGGAGAAGGAGAAGGTGAGGTCTGGAGGGTGAATCAGAAGAAGTAGAAGAAGGAGAAGGAGAAGGTGAAGTCTGGAGGGTGAATCAGAAGAAGCAGAAGAAGGAGAAGGAGAAGGTGAAGTCTGGAGGGTGAATCAGAAGAAGCAGAAGAAGGAGAAGGAGAAGATGAAGTCTGGAGGGTGAATCAGAAGTAGTAGAAGAAGTAGAAGGAGAAGGTGAGGTCTGGAGGGTGAATCAGAAGAAGCAGAAGAAGGAGAAGGAGAAGGTGAAGTCTGGAGGGTGAATCAGAAGAAGCAGAAGAAGGAGAAGGAGAAGGTGAAGTCTGGAGGGTGAATCAGAAGAAGCAGAAGAAGGAGAAGGAGAAGGTGAAGTCAGGAGGGTGAATCAGAAGAAGCAGAAGAAGGAGAAGGAGAAGGTGAAGTTAGGAGGGTGAATAAGAAGAAGCAGAAGAAGGAGAAGGAGAAGGTGAAGTCTGGAGGGTGAATCAGAAGAAGCAGAAGAAAGAGAAGGAGAAGGTGAAGTCTGGAGGGTGAATCAGAAGAAGTAGAAGAAGGAGAAGGAGAAGGTGAAGTCTGGAGGGTGAATCAGAAGAAGTAGAAGAAGGAGAAGGAGAAGGTGAAGTCTGGAGGGTGAATCAGAAGAAGTAGAAGAAGGAGAAGGAGAAGGTGAAGTCTGGAGGGTGAAGCAGAAGAAGTAGAAGAAGGAGAAGGAGAAGGTGAAGTCAGGAGGGTGAATCAGAAGAAGTAGAAGAAGGAGAAGGAGAAGGTGAAGTCAGGAGGGTGAATCAGAAGAAGCAGAAGAAGGAGAAGGAGAAGGTGAAGTCTGGAGGGTGAATCAGAAGAATCAGAAGAAGGAGAAGGAGAAGGTGAAGTCTGGAGGGAGAATCAGAAGAAGCAGAAGAAAGAGAAGGAGGAGGTGAAGTCTGGAGGGTGAATCAGAAGAAGTAGAAGAAGGAGAAGGAGAAGGTGAAGTCTGGAGGGTGAATCAGAAGAAGCAGAAGAAGGAGAAGGAGAAGGTGAAGTCTGGAGGGTGAATCAGAAGAAGCAGAAGAAGGAGAAGGAAAAGGTGAAGTCTGGAGGGTGAATCAGAAGAAGCAGAAGAAGGAGAAGGAGAAGGTGAAGTCTGGAGGGTGAATCAGAAGAAGCAGAATAAGGAGAAGGAGAAGGTGAAGTCTGGAGGGTGAATCAGAAGAAGCAGAAGAAGGAGAAGGAGAAGGTGAAGTCTGGAGGGTGAATCAGAAGAAGTAGAAGAAGGAGAAGGAGAAGGTGAAGTCTGGAGGGTGAAGCAGAAGAAGTAGAAGAAGGAGAAGGAGAAGGTGAAGTCAGGAGGGTGAATCAGAAGAAGCAGAAGAAGGAGAAGAAGAAGGTGAAGTCTGGAGTGTGAATCAGAAGAATCAGAAGTAGGAGAAGATGAAGTCTGGAGGGTGAATCAGAAGAAGCAGAAGAAAGAGAAGGAGAAGGGGAAGTCTGGAGGGTGAAGCAGAAGAAACAGAAGAAGGAGAAGGAGTAGGTGAAGACTGGAGGGTGAATCAGAAGAAGTAGAAGAAGGAGAAGGAGAAGGTGAAGTCTGGAGGGTGAATCAGACGAAGTAGAAGAAGGAGAAGGAGAAGGTGAAGTCTGGAGGGTGAATCAGAAGAAGTAGAAGAAGGAGAAGGAGAAGGTGAAGTCTGGAAGGTGAATCAGAAGAAGCAGAAGAAGGAGAAGGAGAAGATGAAGTCTGGAGGGTGAATCAGAAGAAGTAGAAGAAGGAGAAGGAGAAGGTGAGGTCTGGAGGGTGAATCAGAAGAAGCAGAAGAAGGAGAAGGAGAAGGTGAAGTCTGGAGGGTGAATCAGAAGAAGCAGAGGAAGGAGAAGGAGAAGGTGAAGTCTGGAGGGTGAATCAGAAGAAGCAGAAGAAGGAGAAGGAAAAGGTGAAGTCAGGAGCGTGAATCAGAAGAAGCAGAAGAAGGAGAAGGAGAAGGTGAAGTTAGGAGGGTGAATCAGAAGAAGCAGAAGAAGGAGAAGGAGCAGGTGAAGTCAGGGGGGTGAAGCAGAAGAAGTAGAAGAAGGAGAAGGAGAAGGTGAAGTCAGGACGGTGAAGCAGAAGAAGCAGAAGAAGGAGAAGGAGAAGGTGCAGTCTGGAGGGTGAAGCAGAAGAAGCAGAAGAAGGAGAAGGAGAGGGTAAAGTCTGGAGGGTGAATCAGAAGAAGTAGAAGAAGGAGAAGTAGAATGTGAAGTCAGGAGAGTGAAGCAGAAGAAGCAGAAGAAGGAGAAGGAGAAGGTGAAGTCTGGAGGGCGAAGCAGAAGAAGCAGAAGAAGGAGAAGGAGAAGGTGAAGTCTGGAGGGTGAAGCAGAAGAAGCAGAAGAAGGAGAAGGAGTAGGCGAAGTCTGGAGGGTGAATCAGAAGAAGTAGAAGAAGGAGAAGGATAAGGTGAAGTCAGGATGGTGAAGCATAAGAAGCAGAAGAAGGAGAAGGAGAAGGTGAAGTCTGGAGGGTGAAGCAGAAGAAGTAGAAGAAGGAGAAGGAGAAGGTGAAGTCTGGAGGGTGAAGCAGAAGAAGCAGAAGAAGGAGAAGGAGAAGGTGAAGTCAGGAGGGTGGATCAGAAGAAGTAGAAGAAGGAGAAGGAGAAGGTGAAGTCTGGAGGGTGAATCAGAAGAAGCAGAAGATGGAGAAGGAGAAGGTGAAGTCTGGAGGGCGCAGCAGAAGAAGCAGAAGAAGGAGAAAGAGAAGGTGAAGTCTGGAGGGTGAAGCAGAAGAAGCAGAAGAAGGAGAAGGAGAGGGTGAAGTCTGGAGGGTGAATCAGAAGAAGTAGAAGAAGGAGAAGGAGAAGGTGAAGTCAGGAGAGTGAAGCAGAAGAAGCAGAAGAAGGAGAAGGAGAAGGTGAAGTCTGGAGGGCGAAGCAGAAGAAGCAGAAGAAGGAGAAGGAGAAGGTGAAGTCTGGAGGGTGAAGCAGAAGAAGCAGAAGAAGGAGAAGGAGTAGGTGACGTCTGGAGGGTGAATCAGAAGAAGTAGAAGAAGGAGAAGGAGAAGATGAAGTCAGGAGGGTGAAGCAGAAGAAGCAGAAGAAGGAGAAGGAGAAGGTGAAGTCTGGAGGGTGAAGCAGAAGAAGCAGAAGAAGGAGAAGGAGAAGGTGAAGTCTGGAGGGTGAATCAGAAGAAGCAGAAGAAGGAGAAGGAGAAGGTGAAGTCTGGAGGCTGAATAAGAAGAAGCAGAAGAAGGAGAAGGAGAAGATGAAGTCTGGAGGGTGAATCAGAAGAAGTAGAAGAAGGAGAAGGAGAAGATGAGGTCTGGAGGTTGAATCAGAAGAAGCAGAAGAAGGAGAAGGAGAAGGTGAAGTCTGGAGGGTGAATTAGAAGAAGCAGAAGAAGGAGAAGGAGAAGGTGAAGTCAGGAGGGTGAATCAGAAGAAGCAGAAGAAGGAGAAGGAGCAGGTGAAGTCAGGGGGGTGAAGCAGAAGAAGTAGAAGAAGGAGAAGGAGAAGGTGAAGTCAGGAGGGTGAAGCAGAAGAAGCAGAAGAAGGAGAAGGAGAAGGTGAAGTCTGGAGGGCGCAGCAGAAGAAGCAGAAGAAGGAGAAGGAGAAGGTGAAGTCTGCAGGGTGAATCAGAAGAAGTAGAAGAAGGAGAAGGAGAAGGTGAAGTCAGGAGAGTGAAGCAGAAGAAGCAGAAGAAGGAGAAGGAGAAGGTGAAGTCAGGAGGGTGAATCGGAAGAAGTAGAAGAAGGAGAAGGAGAAGGTGAAGTCAGGAGTATGAATCAGAAGAAGCAGAAGAAGGAGAAGGAGAAGGTGAAGTCTGGAGGGTGAATCAGAAGAATCAGAAGAAGGAGAAGGAGAGGGTGAAGTCTGGAGGGTGAATCAGAAGAAGCAGAAGAAAGAGAAGGAGAAGGTGAATTCTGGAGGGTGAAGCAGAAGAAACAGAAGAAGGAGAAGGAGAAGGTGAAGACTGGAGGATGTATCAGAAGAAGTAGAAGAAGGAGAAGGAGAAGGTGAGGTCTGGAGGGTGAATCAGAAGAAGTAGAAGAAGGAGAAGGAGAAGGTGAAGTCTGGAGGGTGAATCAGAAGAAGCAGAAGGAGGAGAAGGAGAAGGTGAAGTCTGGAGGGTGAATCAGAAGAAGCAGAAGAAGGAGAAGGAGAAGATGGAGTCTGGAGGGTGAATCAGAAGTAGTAGAAGAAGTAGAAGGAGAAGGTGAGGTCTGGAGGGTGAATCAGAAGAAGCAGAAGAAGGAGAAGGAGAAGGTGAAGTCTGGAGGGTGAATCAGAAGAAGCAGAAGAAGGAGAAGGAGAAGGTGAAGTCTGGAGGGTGAATCAGAAGAAGCAGAAGAAGGAGAAGGAGAAGGTGAAGTCAGGAGGGTGAATCAGAAGAAGCAGAAGAAGGAGAAGGAGAAGGTGAAGTCTGGAGGGTGAATCAGAAGAAGCAGAAGAAGGAGAAGGAGAAGGTGAAGTCTGGAGGGTGAATTAGAAGAAGCAGAAGAAGGAGAAGGAGAAGGTGAAGTCAGGGGGGTGAATCAGAAGAAGCAGAAGAAGGAGAAGCAGAAGGTAAAGTTAGGAGGGTGAACCAGAAGAAGCAGAAGAAGGAGAAGGAGCAGGTGAAGTCAGGGGGGTGAATCAGAAGAAGTAGAAGAAAGAGAAGGAGAAGGTGAAGTCAGGAGGGTGAAGCAGAAGAAGCAGAAGAAGGAGAAGGAGAAGGTGAAGTCTGGAGGGCGCAGCAGAAGAAGCAGAAGAAGGAGAAGGAGAAGGTGAAGTCTGGAGGGTGAAGCAGAAGAAGCAGAAGAAGGAGAAGGAGAAGGTGAAGTCTGGAGGGTGAATCAGAAGAAGTAGAAGAAGGAGAAGGAGAAGGTGAAGTCAGGAGAGTGAAGCAGAAGAAGCAGAAGAAGGAGAAGGAGAAGGTGAAGTCTGGAGGGTGAAGCAGAAGAAGCAGAAGAAGGAGAAGGAGAAGGTGAAGTCTGGAGGGCGAAGCAGAAGAAGCAGAAGAAGGAGAAGGGGAAGGTGAAGTCTGGAGGGTGAATCAGAAGAAGTAGAAGAAGCAGAAGGAGAAGGTGAAGTCTGGAGGGTGAATCAGAAGAAGCAGAAGAAGGAGAAGGAGAAGGTGAAGTCTGGAGGGTGAATCAGAAGAAGCAGAAGAAGGAGAAGGAGAAGGTGAAGTCTGGAGGGTGAATCAGAAGAAGCAGAATAAGGAGAAGGAGAAGGTGAAGTCTGGAGGGTGAATCAGAAGAAGCAGAAGAAGGAGAAGGAGAAGGTGAAGTCTGGAGGGTGAATCAGAAGAGGTAGAAGAAGGAGAAGGAGAAGGTGAAGTCTGGAGGGTGAATCAGAAGAAGTAGAAGAAGGAGAAGGAGAAGGTGAAGACTGGAGGGTGAATCAGAAGAAGCAGAAGAAGGAGAAGGAGAAGGTGAAGTCTGGAGGGTGAATCAGAAGAAGCAGAAGAAGGAGAAGGAGACGATGAAGTCTGGAGGGTGAATCATAAGAAGTAGAAGAAGGAGAAGGATAAGGTGAAGTCTGGAGGGTGAATCAGAAGAAGCAGAAGAAGGAGAAGGAGAAGGTGAAGTCTGGAGGGTGAATCAGAAGAAGCAGAAGAAGGAGAAGGAGAAGGTGAAGTCTGGAGGGTGAATCAGAAGAAGCAGAATAAGGAGAAGGAGAAGGTGAAGTCTGGAGGGTTAATCAGAAGAAGCAGAAGAAGTAGAAGGAGAAGGTGAAGTCTGGAGGGTGAATCAGAAGAAGTAGAAGAAGGAGAAGGAGAAGGTGAAGTCTGGAGGGTGAAGCAGAAGAAGTAGAAGAAGGAGAAGGAGAAGGTGAAGTCAGGAGGGTGAATCAGAAGAAGTAGAAGAAGGAGAAGGAGAAGGTGAAGTCAGGAGGGTGATTCCGAAGAAGCAGAAGAAGGAGAAGGAGAAGGTGAAGTCTGGAGGGTGAATCAGAAGAATCAGAAGAAGGAGAAGGAGAAGGTGAAGTCTGGAGGGTGAATCAGAAGAAGCAGAAGAAAGAGAAGGAGAAGGTGAAGTCTGGAGGGTGAAGCAGAAGAAACAGAAGAAGGAGAAGGAGAAGGTGAAGACTGAAGGGTGAATCAGAAGAAGTAGAAGAAGGAGAAGGTGAGGTCTGGAGGGTGAATCAGAAGAAGTAGAAGAAGGAGAAGGAGAAGGTGAAGTCTGGAGGGTGAATCAGAAGAAGCAGAAGAAGGAGAAGGAGAAGGTGAAGTCTGGAGGGTGAATCAGAAGAAGCAGAAGAAGGAGAAGGAGAAGATGAAGTCTGGAGGGTGAATCAAAAGAAGTAGAAGAAGGAGAAGGAGAAGGTGAGGTCTGGAGGGTGAATCAGAAGAAGCAGAAGAAGGAGAAGGAGAAGGTGAAGTCTGGAGGGTGAATCAGAAGAAGCAGAAGAAGGAGAAGGAGAAGGTGATGTCTGGAGGGTGAATCAGAAGAAGCAAAAGAAGGAGAAGGAGAAGGTGAAGTCAGGAGGGTGAATCAGAAGAAGCAGAAGAAGGAGAAGGAGAAGGTGAAGTTAGGAGGGTGAATCAGAAGAAGCAGAAGAAGGAGAAGGAGCAGGTGAAGTCAGGGGGGTGAAGCAGAAGAAGTAGAAGAAGGAGAAGGAGAAGGTGAAGTCAGGACGGTGAAGCAGAAGAGGCAGAAGAAGGAGAAGGAGAAGGTGAAGTCTGGAGGGCGCAGCAGAAGAAGCAGAAGAAGGAGAAGGAGAAGGTGAAGTCTGGAGGGTGAAGCAGAAGAAGCAGAAGAAGGAGAAGGAGAAGGTGAAGTCTGGAGGGTGAATCAGAAGAAGTAGAAGAAGGAGAAGGAGAAGGTGAAGTCAGGAGAGTGAAGCAGACGAAGCAGAAGAAGGAGAAGGAGAAGGTGAAGTCTGGAGGGTGAAGCAGAAGAAGCAGAAGAAGGAGAAGGAGAAGGTGAAGTCTGGAGGGCGAAGCAGAAGAAGCAGAAGAAGGAGAAGGAGAAGGTGAAGTCTGGAGGGTGAAGCAGAAGAAGCTGAAGAAGGAGAAGGAGAAGGTGAAGTCTGGAGGGTGAATCAGAAGAAGTAGAAGAAGGAGAAGGAGAAGGTGAAGTCAGGAGGGTGAAGCAGAAGAAGCAGAAGATGGAGAAGGAGAAGGTGAAGTCCGGAGGGTGAAACAGAAGAATCAGAAGAAGGAGAAGGAGAAGGTGAAGTCTGGAGGGTGAATCAGAAGAAGCAGAAGAAAGAGAAGGAGAAGGTGAAGTCTGGAGGGTGAAGCAGAAGAAACAGAAGAAGGAGAAGGAGAAGGTGAAGACTGAAGGGTGAATCAGAAGAAGTAGAAGAAGGAGAAGGAGAAGGTGAAGTCTGGAGGGTGAATCAGAAGAAGCAGAAGAAGGAGAAGGAGAAGGTGAAGTCTGGAGGGTGAATCAGAAGAAGCAGAAGAAGGAGAAGGAGAAGGTGAAGTCTGGAGGGTGAATCAGAAGAAGCAGAATAAGGAGAAGGAGAAGGTGAAGTCTGGAGGGTGAATCAGAAGAAGCAGAAGAAGGAGAAGGAGAAGGTGAAGTCTGGAGGGTGAATCAGAAGAAGCAGAAGAAGGAGAAGGAGACGATGAAGTCTGGAGGGTGAATCAGAAGAAGTAGAAGAAGGAGAAGGAGAAGGTGAAGTCTGGAGGGTGAATCAGATGAAGCAGAAGAAGGAGAAGGAGAAGGTGAAGTCTGGAGGGTGAATCAGAAGAAGCAGAAGAAGGAGAAGGAGAAGGTGAAGTCTGGAGGGTGAATCAGAAGAAGCAGAATAAGGAGAAGGAGAAGGTGAAGTCTGGAGGGTGAATCAGAAGAAGCAGAAGAAGTAGAAGGAGAAGGTGAAGTCTGGAGGGTGAATCAGAAGAAGTAGAAGAAGGAGAAGGAGAAGGTGAAGTCTGGAGGGTGAAGCAGAAGAAGTAGAAGAAGGAGAAGGAGAAGGTGAAGTCAGGAGGGTGAATCAGAAGAAGTAGAAGAAGGAGAAGGAGAAGGTGAAGTCAGGAGGGTGATTCGGAAGAAGCAGAAGAAGGAGAAGGAGAAGGTGAAGTCTGGAGGGTGAATCAGAAGAATCAGAAGAAGGAGAAGGAGAAGGTGAAGTCTGGAGGGTGAATCAGAAGAAGCAGAAGAAAGAGAAGGAGAAGGTGAAGTCTGGAGGGTGAAGCAGAAGAAACAGAAGAAGGAGAAGGAGAAGGTGAAGACTGAAGGGTGAATCAGAAGAAGTAGAAGAAGGAGAAGGAGAAGGTGAGGTCTGGAGGGTGAATCAGAAGAAGTAGAAGAAGGAGAAGGAGAAGGTGAAGTCTGGAGGGTGAATCAGAAGAAGCAGAAGAAGGAGAAGGAGAAGGTGAAGTCTGGAGGGTGAATCAGAAGAAGCAGAAGAAGGAGAAGGAGAAGATGAAGTCTGGAGGGTGAATCAGAAGAAGTAGAAGAAGGAGAAGGAGAAGGTGAGGTCTGGAGGGTGAATCAGAAGAAGCAGAAGAAGGAGAAGGAGAAGGTGAAGTCTGGAGGGTGAATCAGAAGAAGCAGAAGAAGGAGAAGGAGAAGGTGATGTCTGGAGGGTGAATCAGAAGAAGCAAAAGAAGGAGAAGGAGAAGGTGAAGTCAGGAGGGTGAATCAGAAGAAGCAGAAAAAGGAGAAGGAGAAGCTGAAGTTAGGAGGGTGAATCAGAAGAAGCAGAAGAAGGAGAAGGAGCAGGTGAAGTCAGGGGGGTGAAGCAGAAGAAGTAGAAGAAGGAGAAGGAGAAGGTGAAGTCAGGATGGTGAAGCAGAAGAGGCAGAAGAAGGAGAAGGAGAAGGTGAAGTCTGGAGGGCGCAGCAGAAGAAGCAGAAGAAGGAGAAGGAGAAGGTGAAGTCTGGAGGGTGAAGCAGAAGAAGCAGAAGAAGGAGAAGGAGAAGGTGAAGTCTGGAGGGTGAATCAGAAGAAGTAGAAGAAGGAGAAGGAGAAGGTGAAGTCAGGAGAGTGAAGCAGAAGAAGCAGAAGAAGGAGAAGGAGAAGGTGAAGTCTGGAGGGTGAAGCAGAAGAAGCAGAAGAAGGAGAAGGAGAAGGTGAAGTCTGGAGGGCGAAGCAGAAGAAGCAGAAGAAGGAGAAGGAGAAGGTGAAGTCTGGAGGGTGAAGCAGAAGAAGCTGAAGAAGGAGAAGGAGAAGGTGAAGTCTGGAGGGTGAATCAGAAGAAGTAGAAGAAGGAGAAGGAGAAGGTGAAGTCAGGAGGGTGAAGCAGAAGAAGCAGAAGATGGAGAAGGAGAAGGTGAATTCTGGAGGGTGAAACAGAAGAATCAGAAGAAGGAGAAGGAGAAGGTGAAGTCTGGAGGGTGAATCAGAAGAAGCAGAAGAAAGAGAAGGAGAAGGTGAAGTCTGGAGGGTGAAGCAGAAGAAACAGAAGAAGGAGAAGGAGAAGGTGAAGACTGAAGGGTGAATCAGAAGAAGTAGAAGAAGGAGAAGGAGAAGGTGAAGTCTGGAGGGTGAATCAGAAGAAGTAGAAGAAGGCGAAGGAGAAGGTGAAGTCTGGAGGGTGAATCAGAAGAAGCAGAAGAAGGAGAAGGAGAAGGTGAAGTCTGGAGGGTGAATCAGAAGAAGCAGAAGAAGGAGAAGGAGAAGATGAAGTCTGGAGGGTGAATCAGAAGAAGTAGAGGAAGGAGAAGGAGAAGGTGATGTCTGGAGGGTGAATCAGAAGAAGCAGAAGAAGGAGAAGGAGAAGGTGAAGTCTGGAGGGTGAATCAGAAGAAGCAGAAGAAGGAGAAGGAGAAGGTGAAGTCTGGAGGGTGAATCAGAAGAAGCAAAAGAAGGAGAAGGAGAAGGTGAAGTCAGGAGGGTGAATCAGAAGAAGCAGAAGAAGGAGAAGGAGAAGGTGAAGTTAGGAGGGTGAATCAGAAGAAGCAGAAGAAGGAGAAGGAGCAGGTGAAGTGAGGGGGGTGAAGCAGAAGAAGTAGAAGAAGGAGAAGGAGAAGGTGAAGTCAGGACGGTGAAGCAGAAGAAGCAGAAGAAGGAGAAGGAGAAGGTGAAGTCTGGAGGGCGCAGCAGAAGAAGCCGAAGAAGGAGAAGGAGAAGGTGAAGTCTGGAGGGTGAAGCAGAAGAAGCAGAAGAAGGAGAAGGAGAAGGTGAAGTCTGGAGGGTGAATCAGAAGAAGTAGAAGAAGGAGAGGGAGAAGGTGAAGTCAGGAGAGTGAAGCAGAAGAAGCAGAAGAAGGAGAAGGAGAAGGTGAAGTCTGGAGGGTGAAGCAGAAGAAGCAGAAGAAGGAGAAGGAGAAGGTGAAGTCTGGAGGGCGAAGCAGAAGAAGCAGAAGAAGGAGAAGGAGAAGGTGAAGTCTGGAGGGTGAAGCAGAAGAAGCAGAAGAAGGAGAAGGAGAAGGTGAAGTCTGGAGGGTGAATCAGAAGAAGTAGAAGAAGGAGAAGGAGAAGGTGAAGTCAGAAGGGTGAAGCAGAAGAAGCAGAAGAAGGAGAAGGAGAAGGTGAAGTCTGGAGGGTGAAGCAGAAGAAGCAGAAGAAGGAGAAGGAGAAGGTGAAGTCTGGAGGGTGAAGCAGAAGAAGCAGAAGAAGGAGAAGGAGAAGGTGAAGTAAGGAGGGTGAATCAGAAGAAGTAGAAGAAGGAGAAGGAGAAGGTTAAGTCTGGAGGGTGAATCAGAAGACGTAGAAGAAGGAGAAGGAGAAGGTGAAGTCTGGAGGGTGAATCAGAAGAAGTAGAAGAAGGAGAAGGAGAATGTGAAGTCTGGAGGGTGAATCAGAAGAAGCAGAAGAAGGAGAAGGAGAAGGTGAAGTCTGGAGGGAGATGCAGAAGAATAGAAGAAGGAGAAGGAGAAGTTGAAGTCTGGAGGGTGAATCAGAAGAAGTAGAAGAAGGAGAAGGAGAAGGTGAAGTCTGGAGGGTCAATCAGAAGAAGTAGAAGAAGGAGAAGGAGAAGGTGAGGTCTGGAGGGTAAATCAGAAGAAGCAGAAGAAGGAGAAGGAGAAGATGAAGTCTGGAGGGTGAATCAGAAGAAGTAGAAGAAGGAGAAGGAGAAGGTGTAGTCTGGACGGTGAATCAGAAGAAGTAGACGAAGGAGAAGGAGAAGGTGAAGTCTGCAGGGTGAATCAGAAGAAGCAGAAGAAGGAGAAGGAGAAGGTGAAGTCTGGAGGGTGGATCAGAAGAAGTAGAAGAAGGAGAAGGAGAAGGTGAAGTCTGGAGGGTGAATCAGAAGAAGAAGGAGAAGGTGAAGTCTGGAGGGTGAATCAGAAGAAGCAGAAGAAGGAGAAGGAGAAGGTGAAGTCTGGAGGGTGAATCAGAAGAAGCAGAATAAGGAGAAGGAGAAGCTGAAGTCTGGAGGGTGAATCAGAAGAAGCAGAAGAAGGAGAAGGAGAAGGTGAAGTCTGGAGGGTGAATCAGAAGAAGCAGAAGAAGGAGAAGGAGAAGGTGAAGTCTGGAGGGTGAATCAGAAGAAGCAGAAGAAGGAGAAGGAGAAGGAGGAGTCTGGAGGTTGAATCAGAAGAAGCAGAAGAAGGAGAAGGATAAGGTGAAGTCTGGAGGATGAAGCAGAAGAAGTAGAAGAAGGAGAAGGAGAAGGTGAAGTCAGGACGGTGAAGCAGAAGAAGCAGAAGAAGGAGAAGGAGAAGGTGAAGTCTGGAGGGTGAATCAGAATAAGTAGAAGAAGGAGAAGGAGAAGGTCAAGTCTGGAGGGTGAATCAGAAGAAGTAGAAGAAGGAGAAGGAGAAGGTGAAGTCTGGAGGGTGAAGCAGAAGAAGTAGAAGAAGGAGAAGGAGAAGGTGAAGTCAGGAGGGTGAATCAGAAGAAGTAGAAGAAGAAGAAGGAGAAGGTGAAGTCAGGAGGGTGAATCAGAAGAAGCAGAAGAAGGAGAAGGAGAAGGTGAAGTCTGGAGGGTGAATCAGAAGAATCAGAAGAAGGAGAAGGAGAAGGTGAAGTCTGGAGGGTGAATCAGAAGAAGCAGAAGAAAGAAAAGGAGAAGGTGAAGTCTGGAGGGTGAATCAGAAGAAGCAGAAGAAGGAGAAGGAGAAGGTGAAGTCAGGAGGGTGAATCAGAAGAAGCAGAAGAAGGAGAAGGAGAAGGTGAAGTTAGGAGGATGAATCAGAAGAAGCAGAAGAAGGAGAAGGAGCAGGTGATGTCAGGGGGATGAAGCAGAAGAATTAGAAGAAGGAGAAGGAGAAGGTGAAGTCAGGACGGTGAAGCAGAAGAAGCAGAAGAAGGAGAAGGAGAAGGTGAAGTCTGGAGGGTGAATCAGAAGAAGTAGAAGAAGGAGAAGGAGAAGGTCAAGTCTGGAGGGTGAATCAGAAGAAGTAGAAGAAGGAGAAGGAGAAGGTGAAGTCTGGAGGGTGAAGCAGAAGAAGTAGAAGAAGGAGAAGAAAAGGTGAAGTCAGGAGGGAGAATCAGAAGAAGTAGAAGAAGGAGAAGGAGAAGGTGAAGTCAGGAGGGTGAATCAGAAGAAGCAGAAGAAGGAGAAGGAGAAGGTGAAGTCTGGAGGGTGAATCAGAAGAAGCAGAAGAAGGAGAAGGAGAAGATGAAATCTGGAGGTTGAATCAGAAGAAGTAGAAGAAGGAGAAGGAGAAGGTGAGGTCTGGAGGGTGAATCAGAAGAAGTAGAAGAAGGAGAAGGAGAAGGTGAAGTCTGGAGGGTGAAACAGAAGAAGCAGAAGAAGGAGAAGGAGAAGGTGAAGTCTGGAGGGTGAATCAGAAGAAGTAGAAGAAGGAGAAGGAGAATGTGAAGTCTGGAGGGTGAATCAGAAGAAGCAGAAGAAGGAGAAGGAGAAGGTGAAGTCTGGAGGGTGAATCAGAAGAAGCAGAAGAAGGAGAAGGAGAAGGTGAAGTCTGGAGGGTGAATCAGAAGAAGCAGAAGAAGACGAAGGAGAAGTTGAAGTCTGGAGGGTGAATCAGAAGAAGCAGAATAAGGAGAAGTGAAGGTGAAGTATGGAGGATGAATCAGAAGAAGCAGAAGAAGGAGAAGGAGAAGGTGAAGTCTGGAGGGTGAATCAGAAGAATTAGAAGAAGGAGAAGGAGAAGGTGAAGTCTGGAGGGTGAAGCAGAAGAAGTAGAAGAAGGAGAAGGAGAAGGTGAAGTCAGGAGGGTGAATCAGAAGAAGTAGAAGAAGGAGAAGGAGAAGGTGAAGTCAGGAGGGTGAATCAGAAGAAGCAGAAGAAGGAGAAGGAGAAGGTGAAGTCTGGAGGGTGAATCAGAAGAAGCAGAATAAGGAGAAGGAGAAGGTGAAGTCTGGAGGGTGAATCAGAAGAAGCAGAATAAGGAGAAGGAGAAGGTGAAGTCTGGAGGGTGAATCAGAAGAAGCAGAAGAAGGAGAAGGAGAAGATGAAGTCTGGAGGGTGAATCAGAAGAAGTAGAAGAAGGAGAAGGAGAAGGTGAAGTCTGGAGGGTGAAGCAGAAGAAGTAGAAGAAGGAGAAGGAGAAGGTGAAGTCAGGAGGGTGAATCAGAAGAAGTAGAAGAAGGAGAAGGAGAAGGTGAAGTCAGGAGGGTGAATCAGAAGAAGCAGAAGAAGGAGAAGGAGAAGGTGAAGTCTGGAGGGTGAATCAGAAGAAACAGAAGAAGGAGAAGGAGAAGGTGAAGACTGGAGGGTGAATCAGAAGAAGTGGAAGAAGGAGAAGGAGAAGGTGAAGTTTGGAGGGTGAATCAGAAGAAGTAGAAGAAGGAGAAGAAGAAGGTGAAGTCTGGAGGGTGAATCAGAAGAAGCAGAAGAAGGAGAAGGAGAAGGTGAAGTCTGGAGGGTGAATCAGAAGAAGCAGAAGAAGGAGAAGGAGAAGATGAAGTCTGGAGGGTGAATCAGAAGAAGTAGAAGAAGGAGAAGGAGAAGGTGAAGTCTGGAGGGTGAATCAGAAGAAGCAGAAGAAAGAGAAGGAGAAGGTGAAGTCTGGAGGGTGAATCAGAAGAAGCAGAAGAAGGAGAAGGAGAAGGTGAAGTCTGGAGGGTGAATCAGAAGAAGCAGAAGAAGGAGAAGGAGAAGGTGAAGTCTGGAGGGTGAATCAGAAGAAGCAGAAGAAGGAGAAGGAGAAGTTGAAGTCTGGAGGGTGAATCAGAAGAAGCAGAATAAGGAGAAGTGAAGGTGAAGTATGGAGGGTGAATCAGAAGAAGCAGAAGAAGGAGAAGGAGAAGGTGAAGTCTGGAGGGTGAATCAGAAGAAGTAGAAGAAGGAGAAGGAGAAGGTGAAGTCTGGAGGGTGAAGCAGAAGAAGTAGAAGAAGGAGAAGGAGAAGGTGAAGTCAGGAGGGTGAATCAGAAGAAGTAGAAGAAGGAGAAGGAGAAGGTGAAGTCAGGAGGGTGAATCAGAAGAAGCAGAAGAAGGAGAAGGAGAAGGTGAAGTCTGGAGGGTGAATCAGAAGAAGCAGAATAAGGAGAAGGAGAAGGTGAAGTCTGGAGGGTGAATCAGAAGAAGCAGAATAAGGAGAAGGAGAAGGTGAAGTCTGGAGGGTGAATCAGAAGAAGCAGAAGAAGGAGAAGGAGAAGATGAAGTCTGGAGGGTGAATCAGAAGAAGTAGAAGAAGGAGAAGGAGAAGGTGAAGTCTGGAGGGTGAAGCAGAAGAAGTAGAAGAAGGAGAAGGAGAAGGTGAAGTCAGGAGGGTGAATCAGAAGAAGTAGAAGAAGGAGAAGGAGAAGGTGTAGTCAGGAGGGTGAATCAGAAGAAGCAGAAGAAGGAGAAGGAGAAGGTGAAGTCTGGAGGGTGAATCAGAAGAATCAGAAGAAGGAGAAGGAGAAGGTGAAGTCTGGAGGGTGAATCAGAAGAAGCAGAAGAAAGAGAAGGAGAAGGTGAAGTCTGGAGGGTGAAGCAGAAGAAACAGAAGAAGGAGAAGGAGAAGGTGAAGACTGGAGGGTGAATCAGAAGAAGTGGAAGAAGGAGAAGGAGAATGTGAAGTCTGGAGGGTGAATCAGAAGAAGTAGAAGAAGGAGAAGGAGAAGGTGAAGTCTGGAGGGTGAATCAGAAGAAGCAGAAGAAGGAGAAGGAGAAGGTGAAGTCTGGAGGGTGAATCAGAAGAAGCAGAAGAAGGAGAAGGAGAAGATGAAGTCTGGAGGGTGAATCAGAAGAAGTAGAAGAAGGAGAAGGAGAAGGTGAAGTCTGGAGGGTGAATCAGAAGTAGTAGAAGAAGGAGAAGGAGAAGGTGAAGTCTGGACGGTGTATCAGAAGAAAAAGAAGAAGGAGAAGGAGAAGGTGAAGTCTGGAGGGTGAATCAGAAGAAGTAGAAGAAGGAGAAGGAGAAGGTGTAGTCTGGAGGGTGAATCAGAAGAAGTAGACGAAGGAGAAGGAGAAGGTGAAGTCTGGAGGGTGAATCAGAAGAAGCAGAAGAAGGAGATGGAGAAGGTGAAGTCTGGAGGGTGAATCAGAAGAAGTAGAAGAAGGAGAAGGAGAAGGTGAAGTCTGGAGGGTGAACCAGAAGAAGCAGGAGAAGGAGAAGGAGAAGGTGAAGTCTGGAGGGTGTATCAGAAGAAGCAGAAGAAGGAGAAGGAGAAGGTGAAGTCTGGAGGGTGAATCAGAAGAAGTAGAAGAAGGAGAAGGAGAATGTGAAGTCTGGAGGGAGAATCAGAAGAAGTAGAAGAAGGAGAAGGAGAAGGTGAAGTCTGGAGGTTGAATCAGAAGAAGTAGAAGAAGGAGAAGGAGAAGGTGAAGTCTGGAGGGTGAAGCAGAAGAAGTAGAAGAAGGAGAAGGAGAAGGTGAAGTCAGGAGGGTGAATCAGAAGAAGTAGAAGAAGGAGAAGGAGAAGGTGAAGTCAGGAGGGTGAATCAGAAGAAGCAGAAGAAGGAGAAGGAGAAGGTGAAGTCTGGAGGGTGAATCAGAAGAATCAGAAGAAGGAGAAGGAGAAGGTGAAGTCTGGAGGGTGAATCAGAAGAAGCAGAAGAAAGAGAAGGAGATGGTGAAGTCTGGAGGTTGAATCAGAAGAAGTAGAAGAAGGAGAAGGAGAAGGTGAAGTCTGGAGGGTGAATCAGAAGAAGCAGAGGAAGGAGAAGGAGAAGGTGAAGTCTGGAGGGTGAATCAGAAGAAGCAGAAGAAGTAGAAGGAGAAGGTGAAGTCTGGAGGGTGAATCAGAAGAAGCAGAAGAAGGAGAAGGTGAAGTCTAGAGGGTGAATGAGAAGAAGCAGAATAAGGAGAAGGAGAAGTTGAAGTCTGGAGGGTGAATCAGAAGAAGCAGAAGAAGGAGAAGGAGAAGGTGAAGTCTGGAGGGTGAATCAGAAGAAGTAGAAGAAGGAGAAGGAGAAGGTGAAGTCTGGAGGGTGAAGCAGAAGAAGGAGAAGGAGAAGGTGAAGTCAGGAGGGTGAATCAGAAGAAGTAGAAGAAGGAGAAGGAGAAGGTGAAATCAGGAGGGTGAATCAGAAGAAGCAGAAGAAGGAGAAGGAGAAGGTGAAGTCTGTAGGGAGAATCAGAAGAATCAGAAGAAGGAGAAGGAGAAGGTGAAGTCTGGAGGGTGAATCAGAAGAAGCAGAAGAAAGAGAAGGAGAAGGTGAAGTCTGGAGGGTGAAGCAGAAGAAACAGAAGAAGGAAAAGGAGAAGGTGAAGACTGGAGGGTGAATCAGAAGAAGTAGAAGAAGGAGAAGGAGAAGGTGAAGTCTGGAGGATGAATCAGAAGAAGTAGAAGAAGGAGAAGGAGAAGGTGAAGTCTGGAGGGTGAATCAGAAGAAGCAGAAGAAGGAGAAGGAGAAGGTGAAGTCTGGAGGGTGAATCAGAAGAAGCAGAATAAGGAGAAGGAGAAGATGAAGTCTGGAGGGTGAATCAGAAGAAGTAGAAGAAGGAGAAGGAGAAGGTGAGGTCTGGAGGGTGAATCAGAAGAAGCAGAACAAGGAGAAGGAGAAGGTGAAGTCTGGAGGGTGAATCAGAAGAAGCAGAAGAAGGAGAAGGAGAAGGTGAAGTCTGGAGGGTGAATCAGAAGAAACAGAAGAAGGAGAAGGAGAAGGTGAAGTCTGGAGGGTGAATCAGAAGAAGTAGAAGAAGGAGAAGGAGAAGGTGTAGTCTGGAGGGTGAATCAGAAGAAGCAGAAGAAGGAGAAGGAGAAGGTGAAGTCTGGAGGGTGAATCAGAAGAAGCAGAAGAAGGAGAAGGAGAAGGTGAAGTCTGGAGGGTGAATCAGAAGAAGCAGAAGAAGGAGAAGGAGAAGGTGAGGTCTGGAGGGTGAATCAGAAGAAGCAGAAGAAGGAGAAGGAGAAGGTGAGGTCTGGAGGGTGAATCAGAAGAAGCAGAAGAAGGAGAAGGAGAAGGTGAAGTCTGGAGGGTGAATCAGAAGAAACAAAAGAAGGAGAAGGAGAAGGTGAAGTCTGGAGGGTGAATCAGAAGAAGTAGAAGAAGGAGAAGGAGAAGGTGTAGTCTGGAGGGTGAATCAGAAGAAGCAGAAGAAGGAGAAGGAGAAGGTGAAGTCTGGAGGGTGAATCAGAAGAAGCAGAAGAAGGAGAAGGAGAAGGTGAAGTCTGGAGGGTGAATCAGAAGAAGCAGAAGAAGGAGAAGGAGAAGGTGAAGTCAGGAGGGTGAATCAGAAGAAGCAGAAGAAGGAGAAGGTGAAGGTGAAGTTAGGAGGGTGAATCAGAAGATGCAGAAGAAGGAGAAGGAGCAGGTGATGTCAGGGGGATGAAGCAGAATAAGTAGAAGAATGAGAAGGAGAATGTGAAGTCAGGACGGTGAAGCAGAAGAAGCAGAAGAAGGAGAAGGAGAAGGTGAAGTCTGGAGGGTGAATCAGAAGAAGAAGAAGAAGGAAAAGGAGAAGGTCAAGTCTGGAGGGTGAATCAGAAGAAGTAGAAGAAGGAGAAGGAGAAGGTGAAGTCTGGAGGGTGAAGCAGAAGAAGTAGAAGAAGGAGAAGGAGAAGGTGAAGTCAGGATGGTGAATCAGAAGAAGTAGAAGAAGGAGAAGGTGAAGTCAGGAGGGTGAATCAGAAGAAGCAGAAGAAGGAGAAGGAGAAGGTGAAGTCTGGAGGGTGAATCAGAAGAATCAGAAGAAGGAGAAGGAGAAGGTGAAGTCTGGAGGGTGAATCAGAAGAAGCAGAAGAAAGAGAAGGAGAAGGTGAAGTCTGGAGGGTGAATCAGAAGAAGTAGAAGAAGGAGAAGGAGAAGGTGAAGTCTGGAGGGTGAATCAGAAGAAGCAGAAGAAGGAGAAGGAGAAGGAGAAGTCTGGAGGGTGAATCAGAAGAAGCAGAAGAAGGAGAAGGAGAAGGTGAAGTCTGCAGGGTGAATCAGAAGAAGCAGAAGAAGGAGAAGGAGAAGGTGAAGTCTGGAGGGTGAATCAGAAGAAACAGAAGAAGGAGAAGGAGAAGGTGAAGTCTGGAGGGTGAATCAGAAGAAGTAGAAGAAGGAGAAGGAGAAGGTGTAGTCTGGAGGGTGAATCAGAAGAAGCAGAAGAAGGAGAAGGAGAAGGTGAAGTCTGGAGGGTGAATCAGAAGAAGCAGAAGAAGGAGAAGGAGAAGGTGAAGTCTGGAGGGTGAATCAGAAGAAGCAGAAGAAGGAGAAGGAGAAGGTGAAGTCAGGAGGGTGAATCAGAAGAAGCAGAAGAAGGAGAAGGAGAAGGTGAAGTTAGGAGGGTGTATCAGAAGAAGCAGAAGAAGGAGAAGGAGCAGGTGATGTCAGGGGGATGAAGCAGAATAAGTAGAAGAAGGAGAAGGAGAAGGTGAAGTCAGGACGGTGAAGCAGAAGAAGCAGAAGAAGGAGAAGGAGAAGGTG
Source organism: Somniosus microcephalus (assembly GCF_052327205.1). Lineage (NCBI taxonomy): Eukaryota > Metazoa > Chordata > Chondrichthyes > Squaliformes > Somniosidae > Somniosus > Somniosus microcephalus. The sequence continues at coordinate 579,011 of NW_028225203.1, read as the reverse complement.
AAGTCTGGAGGGTGAATCAGAAGAAGTAGAAGAAGGAAAAGGAGAAGGTCAAGTCTGGAGGGTGAATCAGAAGAAGTAGAAGAAGGAGAAGGAGAAGGTGAAGTCTGGAGGGTGAAGCAGAAGAAGTAGAAGAAGGAGAAGGAGAAGGTGAAGTCAGGATGGTGAATCAGAAGCAGTAGAAGAAGGAGAAGGAGAAGGTGAAGTCAGGAGGGTGAATCAGAAGAAGCAGAAGAAGGAGAAGGAGAAGGTGAAGTCTGGAGGGTGAATCAGAAGAATCAGAAGAAGGAGAAGGAGAAGGTGACGTCTGGAGGGTGAATCAGAAGAAGCAGAAGAAAGAGAAAGAGAAGGTGAAGTCTGGAGGGTGAATCAGAAGAAGTAGAAGAAGGAGAAGGAGAAGGTGAAGTCTGGAGGGTGAATCAGAAGAAGCAGAAGAAGGAGAAGGAGAAGGTGAAGTCTGGAGGGTGAATCAGAAGAAGCAGAAGAAGGAGAAGGAGAAGGTGAAGTCTGCAGGGTGAATCAGAAGAAGCAGAAGAAGGAGAAGGAGAAGGTGAAGTCTGGAGGGTGAATCAGATGAAGCAGAATAAGGAGAAGGAGAAGGTGAAGTCTGGAGGGTGAATCAGAAGAAGCAGAAGAAGGAGAAGGAGAAGGTGAAGTCTGGAGGGTGAATCAGAAGAAGCAGAGGAAGGAGAAGGAGAAGGTGAAGTCTGGAGGGTGAATCAGAAGAAGCAGAAGAAGTAGAAGGAGAAGGTGAAGTCTGGAGGGTGAATCAGAAGAAGCAGAAGAAGGAGAAGGAGAAGGTGAAGTCTGGAGGGTGAATGAGAAGAAGCAGAATAAGGAGAAGGAGAAGGTGAAGTCTGGAGGGTGAATCAGAAGAAGCAGAATAAGGAGAAGGAGAAGGTGAAGTCTGGAGGGTGAATCAGAAGAAGCAGAAGAAGGAGAAGGAGAAGATGAAGTCTGGAGGGTGAATCAGAAGAAGTAGAAGAAGGAGAAGGAGAAGGTGAAGTCTGGAGGGTGAAGCAGAAGAAGTAGAAGAAGGAGAAGGAGAAGGTGAAGTCAGGAGGGTGAATCAGAAGAAGTAGAAGAAGGAGAAGGAGAAGGTGAAGTCAGGAGGGTGAATCAGAAGAAGCAGAAGAAGGAGAAGGAGAAGGTGAAGTCTGGAGGGTGAATCAGAAGAAACAGAAGAAGGAGAAGGAGAAGGTGAAGACTGGAGGGTGAATCAGAAGAAGTGGAAGAAGGAGAAGGAGAAGGTGAAGTTTGGAGGGTGAATCAGAAGAAGTAGAAGAAGGAGAAGGAGAAGGTGAAGTCTGGAGGGTGAATCAGAAGAAGCAGAAGAAGGAGAAGGAGAAGGTGAAGTCTGGAGGGTGAATCAGAAGAAGCAGAAGAAGGAGAAGGAGAAGATGAAGTCTGGAGGGTGAATCAGAAGTAGTAGAAGAAGGAGAAGGAGAAGGTGAAGTCTGGAGGGTGAATCAGAAGAAGCAGAAGAAAGAGAAGGAGAAGGTGAAGTCTGGAGGGTGAATCAGAAGAAGCAGAAGAAGGAGAAGGAGAAGGTGAAGTCTGGAGGGTGAATCAGAAGAAGCAGAAGAAGGAGAAGGAGAAGGTGAAGTCTGGAGGGTGAATCAGAAGAAGCAGAAGAAGGAGAAGGAGAAGTTGAAGTCTGGAGGGTGAATCAGAAGAAGCAGAATAAGGAGAAGTGAAGGTGAAGTATGGAGGGTGAATCAGAAGAAGCAGAAGAAGGAGAAGGAGAAGGTGAAGTCTGGAGGGTGAATCAGAAGAAGTAGAAGAAGGAGAAGGAGAAGGTGAAGTCTGGAGGGTGAAGCAGAAGAAGTAGAAGAAGGAGAAGGAGAAGGTGAAGTCAGGAGGGTGAATCAGAAGAAGTAGAAGAAGGAGAAGGAGAAGGTGAAGTCAGGAGGGTGAATCAGAAGAAGCAGAAGAAGGAGAAGGAGAAGGTGAAGTCTGGAGGGTGAATCAGAAGAAGCAGAATAAGGAGAAGGAGAAGGTGAAGTCTGGAGGGTGAATCAGAAGAAGCAGAATAAGGAGAAGGAGAAGGTGAAGTCTGGAGGGTGAATCAGAAGAAGCAGAAGAAGGAGAAGGAGAAGATGAAGTCTGGAGGGTGAATCAGAAGAAGTAGAAGAAGGAGAAGGAGAAGGTGAAGTCTGGAGGGTGAAGCAGAAGAAGTAGAAGAAGGAGAAGGAGAAGGTGAAGTCAGGAGGGTGAATCAGAAGAAGTAGAAGAAGGAGAAGGAGAAGGTGTAGTCAGGAGGGTGAATCAGAAGAAGCAGAAGAAGGAGAAGGAGAAGGTGAAGTCTGGAGGGTGAATCAGAAGAATCAGAAGAAGGAGAAGGAGAAGGTGAAGTCTGGAGGGTGAATCAGAAGAAGCAGAAGAAAGAGAAGGAGAAGGTGAAGTCTGGAGGGTGAAGCAGAAGAAACAGAAGAAGGAGAAGGAGAAGGTGAAGACTGGAGGGTGAATCAGAAGAAGTGGAAGAAGGAGAAGGAGAATGTGAAGTCTGGAGGGTGAATCAGAAGAAGTAGAAGAAGGAGAAGGAGAAGGTGAAGTCTGGAGGGTGAATCAGAAGAAGCAGAAGAAGGAGAAGGAGAAGGTGAAGTCTGGAGGGTGAATCAGAAGAAGCAGAAGAAGGAGAAGGAGAAGATGAAGTCTGGAGGGTGAATCAGAAGAAGTAGAAGAAGGAGAAGGAGAAGGTGAAGTCTGGAGGGTGAATCAGAAGTAGTAGAAGAAGGAGAAGGAGAAGGTGAAGTCTGGACGGTGTATCAGAAGAAACAGAAGAAGGAGAAGGAGAAGGTGAAGTCTGGAGGGTGAATCAGAAGAAGTAGAAGAAGGAGAAGGAGAAGGTGTAGTCTGGAGGGTGAATCAGAAGAAGTAGACGAAGGAGAAGGAGAAGGTGAAGTCTGGAGGGTGAATCAGAAGAAGCAGAAGAAGGAGATGGAGAAGGTGAAGTCTGGAGGGTGAATCAGAAGAAGTAGAAGAAGGAGAAGGAGAAGGTGAAGTCTGGAGGGTGAACCAGAAGAAGCAGGAGAAGGAGAAGGAGAAGGTGAAGTCTGGAGGGTGAATCAGAAGAAGCAGAAGAAGGAGAAGGAGAAGGTGAAGTCTGGAGGGTGAATCAGAAGAAGTAGAAGAAGGAGAAGGAGAAGGTGAAGTCTGGAGGGAGAATCAGAAGAAGTAGAAGAAGGAGAAGGAGAAGGTGAAGTCTGGAGGTTGAATCAGAAGAAGTAGAAGAAGGAGAAGGAGAAGGTGAAGTCTGGAGGGTGAAGCAGAAGAAGTAGAAGAAGGAGAAGGAGAAGGTGAAGTCAGGAGGGTGAATCAGAAGAAGTAGAAGAAGGAGAAGGAGAAGGTGAAGTCAGGAGGGTGAATCAGAAGAAGCAGAAGAAGGAGAAGGAGAAGGTGAAGTCTGGAGGGTGAATCAGAAGAATCAGAAGAAGGAGAAGGAGAAGGTGAAGTCTGGAGGGTGAATCAGAAGAAGCAGAAGAAAGAGAAGGAGATGGTGAAGTCTGGAGGTTGAATCAGAAGAAGTAGAAGAAGGAGAAGGAGAAGGTGAAGTCTGGAGGGTGAATCAGAAGAAGCAGAGGAAGGAGAAGGAGAAGGTGAAGTCTGGAGGGTGAATCAGAAGAAGCAGAAGAAGTAGAAGAAGAAGGTGAAGTCTGGAGGGTGAATCAGAAGAAGCAGAAGAAGGAGAAGGTGAAGTCTGGAGGGTGAATGAGAAGAAGCAGAATAAGGAGAAGGAGAAGGTGAAGTCTGGAGGGTGAATCAGAAGAAGCAGAAGAAGGAGAAGGAGAAGGTGAAGTCTGGAGGGTGAATCAGAAGAAGTAGAAGAAGGAGAAGGAGAAGGTGAAGTCTGGAGGGTGAAGCAGAAGAAGGAGAAGGAGAAGGTGAAGTCAGGAGGGTGAATCAGAAGAAGTAGAAGAAGGAGAAGGAGAAGGTGAAATCAGGAGGGTGAATCAGAAGAAGCAGAAGAAGGAGAAGGAGAAGGTGAAGTCTGTAGGGAGAATCAGAAGAATCAGAAGAAGGAGAAGGAGAAGGTGAAGTCTGGAGGGTGAATCAGAAGAAGCAGAAGAAAGAGAAGGAGAAGGTGAAGTCTGGAGGGTGAAGCAGAAGAAACAGAAGAAGGAAAAGGAGAAGGTGAAGACTGGAGGGTGAATCAGAAGAAGTAGAAGAAGGAGAAGGAGAAGGTGAAGTCTGGAGGATGAATCAGAAGAAGTAGAAGAAGGAGAAGGAGAAGGTGAAGTCTGGAGGGTGAATCAGAAGAAGCAGAAGAAGGAGAAGGAGAAGGTGAAGTCTGGAGGGTGAATCAGAAGAAGCAGAATAAGGAGAAGGAGAAGATGAAGTCTGGAGGGTGAATCAGAAGAAGTAGAAGAAGGAGAAGGAGAAGGTGAGGTCTGGAGGGTGAATCAGAAGAAGCAGAAGAAGGAGAAGGAGAAGGTGAAGTCTGGAGGGTGAATCAGAAGAAGCAGAAGAAGGAGAAGGAGAAGGTGAAGTCTGGAGGGTGAATCAGAAGAAACAGAAGAAGGAGAAGGAGAAGGTGAAGTCTGGAGGGAGAATCAGAAGAAGTTGAAGAAGGAGAAGGAGAAGGTGTAGTCTGGAGGGTGAATCAGATGAAGCAGAAGAAGGAGAAGGAGAAGGTGAAGTCTGGAGGATGAATCAGAAGAAGCAGAAGAAGGAGAAGGAGAAGGTGAAGTCTGGAGGGTGAATCAGAAGAAGCAGAAGAAGGAGAAGGAGAAGGTGAGGTCTGGAGGGTGAATCAGAAGAAGCAGAAGAAGGAGAAGGAGAAGGTGAAGTCTGGAGGGTGAATCAGAAGAAGCAGAAGAAGGAGAAGGAGAAGGTGAAGTCTGGAGGGTGAATCAGAAGAAACAAAAGAAGGAGAAGGAGAAGGTGAAGTCTGGAGGGTGAATCAGAAGAAGTAGAAGAAGGAGAAGGAGAAGGTGTAGTCTGGAGGGTGAATCAGAAGAAGCAGAAGAAGGAGAAGGAGAAGGTGAAGTCTGGAGGGTGAATCAGAAGAAGCAGAAGAAGGAGAAGGAGAAGGTGAAGTCTGGAGGGTGAATCAGAAGAAGCAGAAGAAGGAGAAGGAGAAGGTGAAGTCAGGAGGGTGAATCAGAAGAAGCAGAAGAAGGAGAAGGAGAAGGTGAAGTTAGGAGGGTGAATCAGAAGATGCAGAAGAAGGAGAAGGAGCAGGTGATGTCAGGGGGATGAAGCAGAATAAGTAGAAGAATGAGAAGGAGAATGTGAAGTCAGGACGGTGAAGCAGAAGAAGCAGAAGAAGGAGAAGGAGAAGGTGAAGTCTGGAGGGTGAATCAGAAGAAGAAGAAGAAGGAAAAGGAGAAGGTCAAGTCTGGAGGGTGAATCAGAAGAAGTAGAAGAAGGAGAAGGAGAAGGTGAAGTCTGGAGGGTGAAGCAGAAGAAGTAGAAGAAGGAGAAGGAGAAGGTGAAGTCAGGATGGTGAATCAGAAGAAGTAGAAGAAGGAGAAGGTGAAGTCAGGAGGGTGAATCAGAAGAAGCAGAAGAAGGAGAAGGAGAAGGTGAAGTCTGGAGGGTGAATCAGAAGAATCAGAAGAAGGAGAAGGAGAAGGTGAAGTCTGGAGGGTGAATCAGAAGAAGCAGAAGAAAGAGAAGGAGAAGGTGAAGTCTGGAGGGTGAATCAGAAGAAGTAGAAGAAGGAGAAGGAGAAGGTGAAGTCTGGAGGGTGAATCAGAAGAAGCAGAAGAAGGAGAAGGAGAAGGAGAAGTCTGGAGGGTGAATCAGAAGAAGCAGAAGAAGGAGAAGGAGAAGGTGAAGTCTGCAGGGTGAATCAGAAGAAGCAGAAGAAGGAGAAGGAGAAGGTGAAGTCTGGAGGGTGAATCAGAAGAAACAGAAGAAGGAGAAGGAGAAGGTGAAGTCTGGAGGGTGAATCAGAAGAAGTAGAAGAAGGAGAAGGAGAAGGTGTAGTCTGGAGGGTGAATCAGAAGAAGCAGAAGAAGGAGAAGGAGAAGGTGAAGTCTGGAGGGTGAATCAGAAGAAGCAGAAGAAGGAGAAGGAGAAGGTGAAGTCTGGAGGGTGAATCAGAAGAAGCAGAAGAAGGAGAAGGAGAAGGTGAAGTCAGGAGGGTGAATCAGAAGAAGCAGAAGAAGGAGAAGGAGAAGGTGAAGTTAGGAGGGTGAATCAGAAGAAGCAGAAGAAGGAGAAGGAGCAGGTGATGTCAGGGGGATGAAGCAGAATAAGTAGAAGAAGGAGAAGGAGAAGGTGAAGTCAGGACGGTGAAGCAGAAGAAGCAGAAGAAGGAGAAGGAGAAGGTGAAGTCTGGAGGGTGAATCAGAAGAAGTAGAAGAAGGAAAAGGAGAAGGTCAAGTCTGGAGGGTGAATCAGAAGAAGTAGAAGAAGGAGAAGGAGAAGGTGAAGTCTGGAGGGTGAAGCAGAAGAAGTAGAAGAAGGAGAAGGAGAAGGTGAAGTCAGGATGGTGAATCAGAAGCAGTAGAAGAAGGAGAAGGAGAAGGTGAAGTCAGGAGGGTGAATCAGAAGAAGCAGAAGAAGGAGAAGGAGAAGGTGAAGTCTGGAGGGTGAATCAGAAGAATCAGAAGAAGGAGAAGGAGAAGGTGACGTCTGGAGGGTGAATCAGAAGAAGCAGAAGAAAGAGAAGGAGAAGGTGAAGTCTGGAGGGTGAATCAGAAGAAGTAGAAGAAGGAGAAGGAGAAGGTGAAGTCTGGAGGGTGAATCAGAAGAAGCAGAAGAAGGAGAAGGAGAAGGTGAAGTCTGGAGGGTGAATCAGAAGAAGCAGAAGAAGGAGAAGGAGAAGGTGAAGTCTGCAGGGTGAATCAGAAGAAGCAGAAGAAGGAGAAGGAGAAGGTGAAGTCTGGAGGGTGAATCAGATGAAGCAGAATAAGGAGAAGGAGAAGGTGACGTCTGGAGGGTGAATCAGAAGAAGCAGAAGAAGGAGAAGGAGAAGGTGAAGTCTGGAGGGTGAATCAGAAGAAGCAGAGGAAGGAGAAGGAGAAGGTAAAGTCTGGAGGGTGAATCAGAAGAAGCAGAAGAAGTAGAAGGAGAAGGTGAAGTCTGGAGGGTGAATCAGAAGAAGCAGAAGAAGGAGAAGAGAAGGTGAAGTCTGGAGGGTGAATGAGAAGAAGCAGAATAAGGAGAAGGAGAAGGTGAAGTCTGGAGGGTGAATCAGAAGAAGCAGAAGAAGGAGAAGGAGAAGGTGAAGTCTGGAGGGTGAATCAGAAGAAGTAGAAGAAGGAGAAGGAGAAGGTGAAGTCTGGAGGGTGAAGCAGAAGAAGGAGAAGGAGAAGGTGAAGTCAGGAGGGTGAATCAGAAGAAGTAGAAGAAGGAGAAGGAGAAGGTGAAATCAGGAGGGTGAATCAGAAGAAGCAGAAGAAGGAGAAGGAGAAGGTGAAGTCTGTAGGGTGAATCAGAAGAATCAGAAGAAGGAAAAGGAGAAGGTGAAGTCTGGAGGGTGAATCAGAAGAAGCAGAAGAAAGAGAAGGAGAAGGTGAAGTCTGGAGGGTGAAGCAGAAGAAACAGAAGAAGGAGAAGGAGAAGGTGAAGACTGGAGGGTGAATCAGAAGAAGTAGAAGAAGGAGAAGGAGAAGGTGAAGTCTGGAGGGTGAATCAGAAGAAGTAGAAGAAGGAGAAGGAGAAGGTGAAGTCTGGAGGGTGAATCAGAAGAAGCAGAAGAAGGAGAAGGAGAAGGTGAAGTCTGGAGGGTGAATCAGAAGAAGCAGAAGAAGGAGAAGGAGAAGATGAAGTCTGGAGGGTGAATCAGAAGAAGTAGAAGAAGGAGAAGGAGAAGGTGAGGTCTGGAGGGTGAATCAGAAGAAGCAGAAGAAGGAGAAGGAGAAGGTGAAGTCTGGAGGGTTAATCAGAAGAAGCAGAAGAAGGAGAAGGAGAAGGTGAAGTCTGCAGGGTGAATCAGAAGAAACAGAAGAAGGAGAAGGAGAAGGTGAAGTCTGGAGGGTGAATCAGAAGAAGTAGTAGAAGGAGAAGGAGAAGGTGTAGTCTGGAAGGTGAATCAGAAGAAGCAGAAGAAGGAGAAGGAGAAGGTGAAGTCTGGAGGGTGAATCAGAAGAAGCAGAAGAAGGAGAAGGAGAAGGTGAAGTCTGGAGGGTGAATCAGAAGAAACAAAAGAAGGAGAAGGAGAAGGTGAAGTCTGGAGGGTGAATCAGAAGAAGTAGAAGAAGGAGAAGGAGAAGGTGTAGTCTGGAGGGTGAATCAGAAGAAGCAGAAGAAGGAGAAGGAGAAGGTGAAGTCTGGAGGGTGAATCAGAAGAAGCAGAAGAAGGAGAAGGAGAAGGTGAAGTCTGGAGGGTGAATCAGAAGAAGCAGAAGAAGGAGAAGGAGAAGGTGAAGTCAGGAGGGTGAATCAGAAGAAGCAGAAGAAGGAGAAGGAGAAGGTAAAGTTAGGAGGGTGAATCAGAAGAAGCAGAAGAAGGAGAAGGAGCAGGTGATGTCAGGGGGATGAAGCAGAATAAGTAGAAGAAGGAGAAGGAGAAGGTGAAGTCAGGACGGTGAAGCAGAAGAAGCAGAAGAAGGAGAAGGAGAAGGTGAAGTCTGGATGGTGAATCAGAAGAAGTAGAAGAAGGAAAAGGAGAAGTCAAGTCTGGAGGGTGAATCAGAAGAAGTAGAAGAAGGAGAAGGAGAAGGTGAAGTCTGGAGGGTGAAGCAGAAGAAGTAGAAGAAGGAGAAGGAGAAGGTGAAGTCAGGATGGTGAATCAGAAGAAGTAGAAGAAGGAGAAGGAGAAGGTGAAGTCAGGAGGGTGAATCAGAAGAAGCAGAAGAAGGAGAAGGAGAAGGTGAAGTCTGGAGGGTGAATCAGAAGAATCAGAAGAAGGAGAAGGAGAAGGTGAAGTCTGGAGGGTGAATCAGAAGAAGCAGAAGAAAGAGAAGGAGAAGGTGAAGTCTGGAGGGTGAATCAGAAGAAGTAGAAGAAGGAGAAGGAGAAGGTGAAGTCTGGAGGGTGAATCAGAAGAAGCAGAAGAAGGAGAAGGAGAAGGTGAAGTCTGGAGGGTGAATCAGAAGAAGCAGAAGAAGGAGAAGGAGAAGGTGAAGTCTGCAAGGTGAATCAGAAGAAGCAGAAGAAGGAGAAGGAGAAGGTGAAGTCTGGAGGGTGAATCAGAAGAAACAGAAGAAGGAGAAGGAGAAGGTGAAGTCTGGAGGGTGAATCAGAAGAAGTAGAAGAAGGAGAAGGATAAGGTGTAGTCTGGAGGGTGAATCAGAAGAAGCAGAAGAAGGAGAAGGAGAAGGTGAAGTCTGGAGGGTGAATCAGAAGAAGCAGAAGAAGGAGAAGGAGAAGGTGAAGTCTGGAGGGTGAATCAGAAGAAGCAGAAGAAGGAGAAGGAGAAGGTGAAGTTAGGAGGGTGAATCAGAAGAAGCAGAAGAAGGAGAAGGAGCAGGTGATGTCAGGGGGATGAAGCAGAATAAGTAGAAGAAGGAGAAGGAGAAGGTGAAGTCAGGACGGTGAAGCAGAAGAAGCAGAAGAAGGAGAAGGAGAAGGTGAAGTCTGGAGGGTGAATCAGAAGAAGTAGAAGAAGGAAAAGGAGAAGGTCAAATCTGGAGGGTGAATCAGAAGAAGTAGAAGAAGGAGAAGGAGAAGGTGAAGTCTGGAGGGTGAAGCAGAAGAAGTAGAAGAAGGAGAAGGAGAAGGTGAAGTCAGGATGGTGAATCAGAAGAAGTAGAAGAAGGAGAAGGAGAAGGTGAAGTCAGGAGGGTGAATCAGAAGAAGCAGAAGAAGGAGAAGGAGAAGGTGAAGTCTGGAGGGTGAATCAGAAGAATCAGAAGAAGGAGAAGGAGAAGGTGAAGTCTGGAGGGTGAATCAGAAGAAGCAGAAGAAAGAGAAGGAGAAGGTGAAGTCTGGAGGGTGAATCAGAAGAAGTAGAAGAAGGAGAAGGAGAAGGTGAAGTCTGGAGGGTGAATCGGAAGAAGCAGAAGAAGGAGAAGGAGAAGGTGAAGTCTGGAGGGTGAATCAGAAGAAGCAGAAGAAGGAGAAGGAGAAGGTGAAGTCTGCAGGGTGAATCAGAAGAAGCAGAAGAAAAATAAGGAGAAGGTGAAGTCAGGACGGTGAAGCAGAAGAAGCAGAAGAAGGAGAAGGAGAAGGTGAAGTCTGGATGGTGAATCAGAAGAAGTAGAAGAAGGAAAAGGAGAAGTCAAGTCTGGAGGGTGAATCAGAAGAAGTAGAAGAAGGAGAAGGAGAAGGTGAAGTCTGGAGGGTGAAGCAGAAGAAGTAGAAGAAGGAGAAGGAGAAGGTGAAGTCAGGATGGTGAATCAGAAGAAGTAGAAGAAGGAGAAGGAGAAGGTGAAGTCAGGAGGGTGAATCAGAAGAAGCAGAAGAAGGAGAAGGAGAAGGTGAAGTCTGGAGGGTGAATCAGAAGAATCAGAAGAAGGAGAAGGAGAAGGTGAAGTCTGGAGGGTGAATCAGAAGAAGCAGAAGAAAGAGAAGGAGAAGGTGAAGTCTGGAGGGTGAATCAGAAGAAGTAGAAGAAGGAGAAGGAGAAGGTGAAGTCTGGAGGGTGAATCAGAAGAAGCAGAAGAAGGAGAAGGAGAAGGTGAAGTCTGGAGGGTGAATCAGAAGAAGCAGAAGAAGGAGAAGGAGAAGGTGAAGTCTGCAAGGTGAATCAGAAGAAGCAGAAGAAGGAGAAGGAGAAGGTGAAGTCTGGAGGGTGAATCAGAAGAAACAGAAGAAGGAGAAGGAGAAGGTGAAGTCTGGAGGGTGAATCAGAAGAAGTAGAAGAAGGAGAAGGATAAGGTGTAGTCTGGAGGGTGAATCAGAAGAAGCAGAAGAAGGAGAAGGAGAAGGTGAAGTCTGGAGGGTGAATCAGAAGAAGCAGAAGAAGGAGAAGGAGAAGGTGAAGTCTGGAGGGTGAATCAGAAGAAGCAGAAGAAGGAGAAGGAGAAGGTGAAGTTAGGAGGGTGAATCAGAAGAAGCAGAAGAAGGAGAAGGAGCAGGTGATGTCAGGGGGATGAAGCAGAATAAGTAGAAGAAGGAGAAGGAGAAGGTGAAGTCAGGACGGTGAAGCAGAAGAAGCAGAAGAAGGAGAAGGAGAAGGTGAAGTCTGGAGGGTGAATCAGAAGAAGTAGAAGAAGGAAAAGGAGAAGGTCAAATCTGGAGGGTGAATCAGAAGAAGTAGAAGAAGGAGAAGGAGAAGGTGAAGTCTGGAGGGTGAAGCAGAAGAAGTAGAAGAAGGAGAAGGAGAAGGTGAAGTCAGGATGGTGAATCAGAAGAAGTAGAAGAAGGAGAAGGAGAAGGTGAAGTCAGGAGGGTGAATCAGAAGAAGCAGAAGAAGGAGAAGGAGAAGGTGAAGTCTGGAGGGTGAATCAGAAGAATCAGAAGAAGGAGAAGGAGAAGGTGAAGTCTGGAGGGTGAATCAGAAGAAGCAGAAGAAAGTGAAGGAGAAGGTGAAGTCTGGAGGGTGAATCAGAAGAAGTAGAAGAAGGAGAAGGAGAAGGTGAAGTCTGGAGGGTGAATCGGAAGAAGCAGAAGAAGGAGAAGGAGAAGGTGAAGTCTGGAGGGTGAATCAGAAGAAGCAGAAGAAGGAGAAGGAGAAGGTGAAGTCTGCAGGGTGAATCAGAAGAAGCAGAAGAAAAATAAGGAGAAGGTGAAGTCTGGAGGGTGAATCAGAAGAAGCAGAATAAGGAGAAGGAGAAGGTGAAGTCTGGAGGGTGAATCAGAAGAAGCAGAAGAAGGAGAAGGAGAAGGTGAAGTCTGGAGGGTGAATCAGAAGAAGCAGAGGAAGGAGAAGGAGAAGGTGAAGTCTGGAGGATGAATCAGAAGAAGCAGAAGAAGTAGAAGGAGAAGGTAAAGTCTGGAGGGTGAATCAGAAGAAGCAGAAGAAGGAGAAGGAGAAGGTGAAGTCTGGAGGGTGAATGAGAAGAAGCAGAATAAGGAGAAGGAGAAGGTGAAGTCTGGAGGGTGAATCAGAAGAAGCAGAAGAAGGAGAAGGAGAAGGTGAAGTCTGGAGGGTGAATCAGAAGAAGTAGAAGAAGGAGAAGGAGAAGGTGAAGTCTGGAGGGTGAAGCAGAAGAAGGAGAAGGAGAAGGTGAAGTCAGGAGGGTGAATCAGAAGAAGTAGAAGAAGGAGAAGGAGAAGGTGAAATCAGGAGGGTGAATCAGAAGAAGCAGAAGAAGGAGAAGGAGAAGGTGAAGTCTGTCGGGTGAATCAGAAGAATCAGAAGAAGGAGAAGGAGAAGGTGAAGTCTGGAGGGTGAATCAGAAGAAGCAGAAGAAAGAGAAGGAGAAGGTGAAGTCTGGAGGGTGAAGCAGAAGAAACAGAAGAAGGAGAAGGAGAAGGTGAAGACTGGAGGGTGAATCAGAAGAAGTAGAAGAAGGAGAAGGAGAAGGTGAAGTCTGGAGGGTGAATCAGAAGAAGTAGAAGAAGGAGAAGGAGAAGGTGAAGTCTGGAGGGTGAATCAGAAGAAGCAGAAGAAGGAGAAGGAGAAGGTGAAGTCTGGAGGGTGAATCAGAAGAAGCAGAAGAAGGAGAAGGAGAAGATGAAGTCTGGAGGGTGAATCAGAAGAAGTAGAAGAAGGAGAAGGAGAAGGTGAGGTCTGGAGGGTGAATCAGAAGAAGCAGAAGAAGGAGAAGGAGAAGGTGAAGTCTGGAGGGTGAATCAGAAGAAGCAGAAGAAGGAGAAGGAGAAGGTGAAGTCTGGAGGGTGAATCAGAAGAAACAGAAGAAGGAGAAGGAGAAGGTGAAGTCTGGAGGGTGAATCAGAAGAAGTAGAAGAAGGAGAAGGAGAAGGTGTAGTCTGGAAGGTGAATCAGAAGAAGCAGAAGAAGGAGAAGGAGAAGGTGAAGTCTGGAGGGTGAATCAGAAGAAGCAGAAGAAGGAGAAGGAGAAGGTGAAGTCTGGAGGGTGAATCAGAAGAAGCAGAAGAAGGAGAAGGAGAAGGTGAAGTCAGGAGGGTGAATCAGAAGAAGCAGAAGAAGGAGAAGGAGAAGGTGAAGTTAGGAGGGTGAATCAGAAGAAGCAGAAGAAGGAGAAGGAGCAGGTGATGTCAGGGGGATGAAGCAGAATAAGTAGAAGAAGGAGAAGGAGAAGATGAAGTCTGGAGGGTGAATCAGAAGAAGTAGAAGAAGGAGAAGGAGAAGGTGAGGTCTGGAGGGTGTATCAGAAGAAGCAGAAGAAGGAGAAGGAGAAGATGAAGTCTGGAGGGTGAATCAGAAGAAGTAGAAGAAGGAGAAGGAGAAGGTGAGGTCTGGAGGGTGAATCAGAAGAAGCAGAAGAAGGAGAAGGAGAAGGTGAAGTCTGGAGGGTGAATCAGAAGAAGCAGAAGAAGGAGAAGGAGAAGGTGAAGTCTGGAGGGTGAATCAGAAGAAACAGAAGAAGGAGAAGGAGAAGGTGAAGTCTGGAGGGTGAATCAGAAGAAGTAGAAGAAGGAGAAGGAGAAGGTGTAGTCTGGAGGGTGAATCAGAAGAAGCAGAAGAAGGAGAAGGAGAAGGTGATGTCAGGGGGATGAAGCAGAATAAGTAGAAGAAGGAGAAGGAGAAGGTGAAGTCAGGACGGTGAAGCAGAAGAAGCAGAAGAAGGAGAAGGAGAAGGTGAAGTCTGGAGGGTGAATCAGAAGAAGTAGAAGAAGGAAAAGGAGAAGGTCAAGTCTGGAGGGTGAATCAGAAGAAGTAGAAGAAGGAGAAGGAGAAGGTGAAGTCAGGATGGTGAATCAGAAGAAGGAGAAGAAGGAGAAGGAGAAGGTGAAGTCAGGAGGGTGAATCAGAAGAAGCAGAAGAAGGAGAAGGAGAAGGTGAAGTCTGGAGGGTGAATCAGAAGAATCAGAAGAAGGAGAAGGAGAAGGTGAAGTCTGGAGGGTGAATCAGAAGAAGCAGAAGAAAGAGAAGGAGAAGGTGAAGTCTGGAGGGTGAATCAGAAGAAGTAGAAGAAGGAGAAGGAGAAGGTGAAGTCTGGAGGGTGAATCAGAAGAAGCAGAAGAAGGAGAAGGAGAAGGTGAAGTCTGGAGGGTGAATCAGAAGAAGCAGAAGAAGGAGAAGGAGAAGGTGAAGTCTGCAAGGTGAATCAGAAGAAGCAGAAGAAGGAGAAGGAGAAGGTGAAGTCTGGAGGGTGAATCAGAAGAAACAGAAGAAGGAGAAGGAGAAGGTGAAGTCTGGAGGGTGAATCAGAAGAAGTAGAAGAAGGAGAAGGATAAGGTGTAGTCTGGAGGGTGAATCAGAAGAAGCAGAAGAAGGAGAAGGAGAAGGTGAAGTCTGGAGGGTGAATCAGAAGAAGCAGAAGAAGGAGAAGGAGAAGGTGAAGTCTGGAGGGTGAATCAGAAGAAGCAGAAGAAGGAGAAGGAGAAGGTGAAGTTAGGAGGGTGAATCAGAAGAAGCAGAAGAAGGAGAAGGAGCAGGTGATGTCAGGGGGATGAAGCAGAATAAGTAGAAGAAGGAGAAGGAGAAGGTGAAGTCAGGACGGTGAAGCAGAAGAAGCAGAAGAAGGAGAAGGAGAAGGTGAAGTCTGGAGGGTGAATCAGAAGAAGTAGAAGAAGGAAAAGGAGAAGGTCAAATCTGGAGGGTGAATCAGAAGAAGTAGAAGAAGGAGAAGGAGAAGGTGAAGTCTGGAGGGTGAAGCAGAAGAAGTAGAAGAAGGAGAAGGAGAAGGTGAAGTCAGGATGGTGAATCAGAAGAAGTAGAAGAAGGAGAAGGAGAAGGTGAAGTCAGGAGGGTGAATCAGAAGAAGCAGAAGAAGGAGAAGGAGAAGGTGAAGTCTGGAGGGTGAATCAGAAGAATCAGAAGAAGGAGAAGGAGAAGGTGAAGTCTGGAGGGTGAATCAGAAGAAGCAGAAGAAAGAGAAGGAGAAGGTGAAGTCTGGAGGGTGAATCAGAAGAAGTAGAAGAAGGAGAAGGAGAAGGTGAAGTCTGGAGGGTGAATCGGAAGAAGCAGAAGAAGGAGAAGGAGAAGGTGAAGTCTGGAGGGTGAATCAGAAGAAGCAGAAGAAGGAGAAGGAGAAGGTGAAGTCTGCAGGGTGAATCAGAAGAAGCAGAAGAAAAATAAGGAGAAGGTGAAGTCTGGAGGGTGAATCAGAAGAAGCAGAATAAGGAGAAGGAGAAGGTGAAGTCTGGAGGGTGAATCAGAAGAAGCAGAAGAAGGAGAAGGAGAAGGTGAAGTCTGGAGGGTGAATCAGAAGAAGCAGAGGAAGGAGAAGGAGAAGGTGAAGTCTGGAGGATGAATCAGAAGAAGCAGAAGAAGTAGAAGGAGAAGGTGAAGTCTGGAGGGTGAATCAGAAGAAGCAGAAGAAGGAGAAGGAGAAGGTGAAGTCTGGAGGGTGAATGAGAAGAAGCAGAATAAGGAGAAGGAGAAGGTGAAGTCTGGAGGGTGAATCAGAAGAAGCAGAAGAAGGAGAAGGAGAAGGTGAAGTCTGGAGGGTGAATCAGAAGAAGTAGAAGAAGGAGAAGGAGAAGGTGAAGTCTGGAGGGTGAAGCAGAAGAAGGAGAAGGAGAAGGTGAAGTCAGGAGGGTGAATCAGAAGAAGTAGAAGAAGGAGAAGGAGAAGGTGAAATCAGGAGGGTGAATCAGAAGAAGCAGAAGAAGGAGAAGGAGAAGGTGAAGTCTGTCGGGTGAATAAGAAGAATCAGAAGAAGGAGAAGGAGAAGGTGAAGTCTGGAGGGTGAATCAGAAGAAGCAGAAGAAAGAGAAGGAGAAGGTGAAGTCTGGAGGGTGAAGCAGAAGAAACAGAAGAAGGAGAAGGAGAAGGTGAAGACTGGAGGGTGAATCAGAAGAAGTAGTAGAAGGAGAAGGAGAAGGTGAAGTCTGGAGGGTGAATCAGAAGAAGTAGAAGAAGGAGAAGGAGAAGGTGAAGTCTGGAGGGTGAATCAGAAGAAGCAGAAGAAGGAGAAGGAGAAGGTGAAGTCTGGAGGGTGAATCAGAAGAAACAGAAGAAGGAGAAGGAGAAGGTGAAGTCTGGAGGGTGAATCAGAAGAAGTAGAAGAAGGAGAAGGAGAAGGTGTAGTCTGGAAGGTGAATCAGAAGAAGCAGAAGAAGGAGAAGGAGAAGGTGAAGTCTGGAGGGTGAATCAGAAGAAGCAGAAGAAGGAGAAGGAGAAGGTGAAGTCTGGAGGGTGAATCAGAAGAAGCAGAAGAAGGAGAAGGAGAAGGTGAAGTCAGGAGGGTGAATCAGAAGAAGCAGAAGAAGGAGAAGGAGAAGGTGAAGTTAGGAGGGTGAATCAGAAGAAGCAGAAGAAGGAGAAGGAGCAGGTGATGTCAGGGGGATGAAGCAGAATAAGTAGAAGAAGGAGAAGGAGAAGATGAAGTCTGGAGGGTGAATCAGAAGAAGTAGAAGAAGGAGAAGGAGAAGGTGAGGTCTGGAGGGTGTATCAGAAGAAGCAGAAGAAGGAGAAGGAGAAGATGAAGTCTGGAGGGTGAATCAGAAGAAGTAGAAGAAGGAGAAGGAGAAGGTGAGGTCTGGAGGGTGAATCAGAAGAAGCAGAAGAAGGAGAAGGAGAAGGTGAAGTCTGGAGGGTGAATCAGAAGAAGCAGAAGAAGGAGAAGGAGAAGGTGAAGTCTGGAGGGTGAATCAGAAGAAACAGAAGAAGGAGAAGGAGAAGGTGAAGTCTGGAGGGTGAATCAGAAGAAGTAGAAGAAGGAGAAGGAGAAGGTGTAGTCTGGAGGGTGAATCAGAAGAAGCAGAAGAAGGAGAAGGAGAAGGTGATGTCAGGGGGATGAAGCAGAATAAGTAGAAGAAGGAGAAGGAGAAGGTGAAGTCAGGACGGTGAAGCAGAAGAAGCAGAAGAAGGAGAAGGAGAAGGTGAAGTCTGGAGGGTGAATCAGAAGAAGTAGAAGAAGGAGAAGGAGAAGGTGAAGTCAGGAGGGTGAATCAGAAGAAGCAGAAGAAGGAGAAGGAGAAGGTGAAGTCTGGAGGGTGAATCAGAAGAAGCAGAAGAAGGAGAAGGAGAAGGTGAAGTCTGGAGGGTGAATCAGAAGAAGCAGAATAAGAAGGAGAAGGTGAATTCTGGAGGGTGAATCAGAAGAAGCAGAAGAAGGAGAAGGAGAAGGTGAAGTCTGGAGGGTGAATCAGAAGAAGCAGAAGAAGGAGAAGGCGAAGATGAAGTCTGGAGGGTGAATCAGAAGAAGTAGAAGAAGGAGAAGGAGAAGGTGAGGTCTGGAGGGTGAATCAGAAGAAGCAGAAAAAGGAGAAGGAGAAGGTGAAGTCTGGAGGGTGAATCAGAAGAAGCAGAAGAAGGAGAAGGAGAAGGTGAAGTCTGGAGGGTGAATCAGAAGAAGCAGAAGAAGGAGAAGGAGAAGGTGAGGTCAGGAGGGTGAATCAGAAGAAGCAGAAGAAGGAGAAGGAGAAGGTGAAATTAGGAGGGTGAATCAGAAGAAGCAGAAGAAGGAGAAGGAGATGTTGAAGTCAGGGGGTGAAGCAGAAGAAGCAGAAGAAGGAGAAGGAGAAGGTGAAGTCAGGAAGGTGAAGCAGAAGAAGCAGAAGAAGGAGAAGGAGAAGGTGAAGTCTGGAGGGCGCAGCAGAAGAAGCAGAAGAAGTAGAAGGAGAAGGTGAAGACTGGAGGGTGAATCAGAAGAAGTAGAAGAAGGAGAAGGAGAAGGTGAAGTCTGGAGGGTGAATCAGAAGAAGTAGAAGAAGGAGAAGGAGAAGGTGAAGTCTGGAGGGTGAATCAGAAGAAGCAGAAGAAGGAGAAGGAGAAGGTGAGGTGAGGAGGGTGAATCAGAAGAAGCAGAAGAAGGAGAAGGAGAAGGTGAAATTAGGAGGGTGAATCAGAAGAAGCAGAAGAAGGAGAAGGAGATGTTGAAGTCAGGGGGGTGAAGCAGAAGAAGCAGAAGAAGGAGAAGGAGAAGGTGAAGTCAGGAAGGTGAAGCAGAAGAAGCAGAAGAAGGAGAAGGAGAAGGTGAAGTCTGGAGGGCGCAGCAGAAGAAGCAGAAGAAGTAGAAGGAGAAGGTGAAGACTGGAGGGTGAATCAGAAGAAGTAGAAGAAGGAGAAGGAGAAGGTGAAGTCTGGAGGGTGAATAAGAAGAAGTAAAAGAAGGAGAAGGAGAAGGTGAAGTCTGGAGGGTGAATCAGAAGAAGCAGAAGAAGGAGAAGGAGAAGGTTAAGTCTGGAGGGTGAATCAGAAGAAGCAGAAGAAGGAGAAGAAGAAGGTGAAGTCTGGAGGGTGAATCAGAAGAAGCAGAAGAAGGAGAAGGAGAAGATGAAGTCTGGAGGGTGAATCAGAAGAAGTAGAAGAAGGAGAAGGAGAAGGTGAGGTCTGGAGGGTGAATCAGAAGAAGCAGAAGAAGGAGAAGGAGAAGGTGAAGTCAGGAGGGTGAATCAGAAGAAGCAGAAGAAGGAGAAGGAGAAGGTGAAGTTAGGAGGGTGAATCAGAAGAAGCAGAAGAAGGAGAAGGAGAAGGTGAAGTCTGGAGGGTGAATCAGAAGAAGCAGAAGAAGGAGAAGGAGAAGGTGAAGTCTGGAGGGTGAATCAGAAGAAGCAGAATAAGAAGGAGAAGGTGAAGTCTGGAGGGTGAATCAGAAGAAGCAGAAGAAGGAGAAGGAGAAGGTGAAGTCTGGAGGGTGAATCAGAAGAAGCAGAATAAGAAGGAGAAGGTGAAGTCTGGAGGGTGAATCAGAAGAAGTAGAAGAAGGAGAAGGAGAAGGTGAAGTCAGGGGGGTGAAGCAGAAGAAGCAGAAGAAGGAGAAGGAGAAGGTGAAGTCAGGAAGGTGAAGCAGAAGAAGCAGAAGAAGGAGAAGGAGAAGGTGAAGTCTGGAGGGCGCAGCAGAAGAAGCAGAAGAAGTAGAAGGAGAAGGTGAAGACTGGAGGGTGAATCAGAAGAAGTAGAAGAAGGAGAAGGAGAAGGTGAAGTCTGGAGGGTGAATCAGAAGAAGTAGAAGAAGGAGAAGGAGAAGCTGAAGTCTGGAGGGTGAATCAGAAGAAGCAGAAGAAGGAGAAGGAGAAGGTGAAGTCTGGAGGGTGAATCAGAAGAAGCAGAAGAAGGAGAAGAAGAAGGTGAAGTCTGGAGGGTGAATCAGAAGAAGCAGAAGAAGGAGAAGGAGAAGATGAAGTCTGGAGGGTGAATCAGAAGAAGTAGAAGAAGGAGAAGGAGAAGGTGAGGTCTGGAGGGTGAATCAGAAGAAGCAGAAGAAGGAGAAGGAGAAGGTGAAGTCAGGAGGGTGAATCAGAAGAAGCAGAAGAAGGAGAAGGAGAAGGTGAAGTTAGGAGGGTGAATCAGAAGAAGCAGAAGAAGGAGAAGGAGAAGGTGAAGTCTGGAGGGTGAATCAGAAGAAGCAGAATAAGAAGGAGAAGGTGAAGTCTGGAGGGTGAATCAGAAGAAGCAGAAGGAGGAGAAGGAGAAGGTGAAGTCTGGAGGGTGAATCAGAAGAAGCAGAATAAGAAGGAGAAGGTGAAGTCTGGAGGGTGAATCAGAAGAAGCAGAAGAAGGAGAAGGAGAAGGTGAAGTCTGGAGGGTGAATCAGAAGAAGCAGAAGAAGGAGAAGGCGAAGATGAAGTCTGGAGGGTGAATCGGAAGAAGTAGAAGAAGGAGAAGGAGAAGGTGAGGTCTGGAGGGTGAATCAGAAGAAGCAGAAAAAGGAGAAGGAGAAGGTGAAGTCTGGAGGGTGAATCAGAAGAAGCAGAAGAAGGAGAAGGAGAAGGTGAAGTCTGGAGGGTGAATCAGAAGAAGCAGAAGAAGGAGAAGGAGAAGGTGAGGTCAGGAGGGTGAATCAGAAGAAGCAGAAGAAGGAGAAGGAGAAGGTGAAATTAGGAGGGTGAATCAGAAGAAGCAGAAGAAGGAGAAGGAGATGTTGAAGTCAGGGGGGTGAAGCAGAAGAAGCAGAAGAAGGAGAAGGAGAAGGTGAAGTCAGGAAGGTGAAGCAGAAGAAGCAGAAGAAGGAGAAGGAGAAGGTGAAGTCTGGAGGGCGCAGCAGAAGAAGCAGAAGAAGTAGAAGGAGAAGGTGAAGACTGGAGGGTGAATCAGAAGAAGTAGAAGAAGGAGAAGGAGAAGGTGAAGTCTGGAGGGTGAATCAGAAGAAGTAGAAGAAGGAAAAGGAGAAGGTGAAGTCTGGAGGGTGAATCAGAAGAAGCAGAAGAAGGAGAAGGAGAAGGTGAAGTCTGGAGGGTGAATCAGAAGAAGCAGAAGAAGGAGAAGGAGAAGGTGAAGTCTGGAGGGTGAATCAGAAGAAGCAGAAGAAGGAGAAGGAGAAGGTGAAGTCTGGAGGGTGAATCAGAAGAAACAGAAGAAGGAGAAGGAGAAGGTGAAGTCTGGAGGGTGAATCAGAAGAAACAAAAGAAGGAGAAGGAGAAGGTGAAGTCTGGAGGGTGAATCAGAAGAAGTAGAAGAAGGAGAAGGAGAAGGTGTAGTCTGGTGGGTGAATCAGAAGAAGCAGAAGAAGGAGAAGGAGAAGGTGAAGTCTGGAGGGTGAATCAGAAGAAGCAGAAGAAGGAGAAGGAGAAGGTGAAGTCTGGAGGGTGAATCAGAAGAAGCAGAAGAAGGAGAAGGAGAAGGTGAAGTCAGGAGGGTGAATCAGAAGAAGCAGAAGAAGGAGAAGGAGAAGGTGAAGTTAGGAGGGTGAATCAGAAGAAGCAGAAGAAGGAGAAGGAGCAGGTGATGTCAGGGGGATGAAGCAGAATAAGTAGAAGAAGGAGAAGGAGAAGGTGAAGTCAGGACGGTGAAGCAGAAGAAGCAGAAGAAGGAGAAGGAGAAGGTGAAGTCTGGAGGGTGAATCAGAAGAAGTAGAAGAAGGAAAAGGAGAAGGTCAAGTCTGGAGGGTGAATCAGAAGAAGTAGAAGAAGGAGAAGGAGAAGGTGAAGTCTGGAGGGTGAAGCAGAAGAAGTAGAAGAAGGAGAAGGAGAAGGTGAAGTCAGGATGGTGAATCAGAAGAAGTAGAAGAAGGAGAAGGAGAAGGTGAAGTCAGGAGGGTGAATCAGAAAAAGCAGAAGAAGGAGAAGGAGAAGGTGAAGTCTGGAGGGTGAATCAGAAGAATCAGAAGAAGGAGAAGGAGAAGGTGAAGTCTGGAGGGTGAATCAGAAGAAGCAGAAGAAAGAGAAGGAGAAGGTGAAGTCTGGAGGGTGAATCAGAAGAAGTAGAAGAAGGAGAAGGAGAAGGTGAAGTCTGGAGGGTGAATCAGAAGAAGCAGAAGAAGGAGAAGGAGAAGGTGAAGTCTGGAGGGTGAATCAGAAGAAGCAGAAGAAGGAGAAGGAGAAGGTGAAGTCTGCAGGGTGAATCAGAAGAAGCAGAAGAAGGAGAAGGAGAAGGTGAAGTCTGGAGGGTGAATCAGAAGAAACAGAAGAAGGAGCAGGAGAAGGTGAAGTCTGGAGGGTGAATCAGAAGAAGTAGAAGAAGGAGAAGGAGAAGGTGTAGTCTGGAGGGTGAATCAGAAGAAGCAGAAGAAGGAGAAGGAGAAGGTGAAGTCTGGAGGGTGAATCAGAAGAAGCAGAAGAAGGAGAAGGAGAAGGTGAAGTCTGGAGGGTGAATCAGAAGAAGCAGAAGAAGGAGAAGGAGAAGGTGAAGTCAGGAGGGTGAATCAGAAGAAGCAGAAGAAGGAGAAGGAGAAGGTGAAGTTAGGAGGGTGAATCAGAAGAAGCAGAAGAAGGAGAAGGAGCAGGTGATGTCAGGGGGATGAAGCAGAATAAGTAGAAGAAGGAGAAGGAGAAGGTGAAGTCAGGACGGTGAAGCAGAAGAAGCAGAAGAAGGAGAAGGAGAAGGTGAAGTCTGGAGGGTGAATCAGAAGAAGTAGAAGAAGGAAAAGGAGAAGGTCAAGTCTGGAGGGTGAATCAGAAGAAGTAGAAGAAGGAGAAGGAGAAGGTGAAGTCTGGAGGGTGAAGCAGAAGAAGGAGAAGAAGGAGAAGGAGAAGGTGAAGTCAGGATGGTGAATCAGAAGAAGTAGAAGAAGGAGAAGGAGAAGGTGAAGTCAGGAGGGTGAATCAGAAGAAGCAGAAGAAGGAGAAGGAGAAGGTGAAGTCTGGAGGGTGAATCAGAAGAATCAGAAGAAGGAGAAGGAGAAGGTGAAGTCTGGAGGGTGAATCAGAAGAAGCAGAAGAAAGAGAAGGAGAAGGTGAAGTCTGGAGGGTGAATCAGAAGAAGTAGAAGAAGGAGAAGGAGAAGGTGAAGTCTGGAGGGTGAATCAGAAGAAGCAGAAGAAGGAGAAGGAGAAGGTGAAGTCTGGAGGGTGAATCAGAAGAAGCAGAAGAAGGAGAAGGAGAAGGTGAAGTCTGCAGGGTGAATCAGAAGAAGCAGAAGAAGGAGAAGGAGAAGGTGAAGTCTGGAGGGTGAATCAGAAGAAGCAGAAGAAGGAGAAGGAGAAGGTGAAGTCTGGAGGGTGAATCAGAAGAAGCAGAGGAAGGAGAAGGAGAAGGTGAAGTCTGGAGGGTGAATCAGAAGAAGCAGAAGAAGGAGAAGGAGAAGGTGAAGTCTGCAGGGTGAATCAGAAGAAGCAGAAGAAGGAGAAGGAGAAGGTGAAGTCTGGAGGGTGAATCAGAAGAAGCAGAATAAGCAGAAGGAGAAGGTGAAGTCTGGAGGGTGAATCAGAAGAAGCAGAAGAAGGAGAAGGAGAAGGTGAAGTCTGGAGGGTGAATCAGAAGAAGCAGAGGAAGGAGAAGGAGAAGGTGAAGTCTGGAGGGTGAATCAGAAGAAGCAGAAGAAGTAGAAGGAGAAGGTGAAGTCAGGAGGGTGAATCAGAAGAAGCAGAAGAAGGAGAAGGAGAAGGTGAAGTCTGGAGGGTGAATGAGAAGAAGCAGAATAAGGAGAAGGAGAAGGTGAAGTCTGGAGGGTGAATCAGAAGAAGCAGAAGAAGGAGAAGGAGAAGGTGAAGTCTGGAGGGTGAATCAGAAGAGGTAGAAGAAGGAGAAGGAGAAGGTGAAGTCTGGAGGGTGAAGCAGAAGAAGGAGAAGGAGAAGGTGAAGTCAGGAGGGTGAATCAGAAGAAGTAGAAGAAGGAGAAGGAGAAGGTGAAATCAGGAGGGTGAATCAGAAGAAGCAGAAGAAGGAGAAGGAGAAGGTGAAGTCTGTAGGGTGAATCAGAAGAATCAGAAGAAGGAGAAGGAGAAGGTGAAGTCTGGAGGGTGAATCAGAAGAAACAGAAGAAAGAGAAGGAGAAGGTGAAGTCTGGAGGGTGAAGCCGAAGAAACAGAAGAAGGAGAAGGAGAAGGTGAAGACTGGAGGGTGAATCAGAAGAAGTAGAAGAAGGAGAAGGAGAAGGTGAAGTCTGGAGGGTGAATCAGAAGAAGTAGAAGAAGGAGAAGGAGAAGGTGAAGTCTGGAGGGTGAATCAGAAGAAGCAGAAGAAGGAGAAAGAGAAGGTGAAGTCTGGAGGGTGAATCAGAAGAAGCAGAAGAAGGAGAAGGAGAAGATGAAGTCTGGAGGGTGAATCAGAAGAAGTAGAAGAAGGAGAAGGAGAAGGTGAGGTCTGGAGGGTGAATCAGAAGAAGCAGAAGAAGGAGAAGGAGAAGGTGAAGTCTGGAGGGTGAATCAGAAGAAGCAGAAGAAGGAGAAGGAGAAGGTGAAGTCTGGAGGGTGAATCAGAAGAAACAGAAGAAGGAGAAGGAGAAGGTGAAGTCTGGAGGGTGAATCAGAAGAAGTAGAAGAAGGAGAAGGAGAAGGTGTAGTCTGGAAGGTGAATCAGCAGAAGCAGAAGAAGGAGAAGGAGAAGGTGAAGTCTGGAGGGTGAATCAGAAGAAGCAGAAGAAGGAGAAGGAGAAGGTGAAGTCTGGAGGGTGAATCAGAAGAAGCAGAAGAAGGAGAAGGAGAAGGTGAAGTTAGGAGGGTGAATCAGAAGAAGCAGAAGAAGGAGAAGGAGAAGATGAAGTCTGGAGGGTGAATCAGAAGAAGTAGAAGAAGGAGAAGGAGAAGGTGAGGTCTGGAGGGTGAATCAGAAGAAGCAGAAGAAGGAGAAGGA
Source organism: Somniosus microcephalus (assembly GCF_052327205.1). Taxonomy (NCBI): domain Eukaryota; kingdom Metazoa; phylum Chordata; class Chondrichthyes; order Squaliformes; family Somniosidae; genus Somniosus; species Somniosus microcephalus. The sequence continues at coordinate 555,245 of NW_028225203.1, read as the reverse complement.
GAAGGTGAAGTCTGGAGGGTGAATCAGAAGAAGCAGAAGAAGGAGAAGGAGAAGGTGAAGTCTGGAGGGTGAATCAGAAGAAACAGAAGAAGGAGAAGGAGAAGGTGAAGTCTGGAGGGTGAATCAGAAGAAGTAGAAGAAGGAGAAGGAGAAGGTGTAGTCTGGAGGGTGAATCAGAAGAAGCAGAAGAAGGAGAAGGAGAAGGTGATGTCAGGGGGATGAAGCAGAATAAGTAGAAGAAGGAGAAGGAGAAGGTGAAGTCAGGACGGTGAAGCAGAAGAAGCAGAAGAAGGAGAAGGAGAAGGTGAAGTCTGGAGGGTGAATCAGAAGAAGTAGAAGAAGGAAAAGGAGAAGGTCAAGTCTGGAGGGTGAATCAGAAGAAGTAGAAGAAGGAGAAGGAGAAGGTGAAGTCTGGAGGGTGAAGCAGAAGAAGTAGAAGAAGGAGAAGGAGAAGGTGAAGTCAGGATGGTGAATCAGAAGAAGTAGAAGAAGGAGAAGGAGAAGGTGAAGTCAGGAGGGTGAATCAGAAGAAGCAGAAGAAGGAGAAGGAGAAGGTGAAGTCTGGAGGGTGAATCAGAAGAAGCAGAAGAAGGAGAAGGAGAAGGTGAAGTCTGGAGGGTGAATCAGAAGAAGCAGAATAAGAAGGAGAAGGTGAAGTCTGGAGGGTGAATCAGAAGAAGCAGAAGAAGGAGAAGGAGAAGGTGAAGTCTGGAGGGTGAATCAGAAGAAGCAGAAGAAGGAGAAGGCGAAGATGAAGTCTGGAGGGTGAATCAGAAGAAGTAGAAGAAGGAGAAGGAGAAGGTGAGGTCTGGAGGGTGAATCAGAAGAAGCAGAAAAAGGAGAAGGAGAAAGTGAAGTCTGGAGGGTGAATCAGAAGAAGCAGAAGAAGGAGAAGGAGAAGGTGAAGTCTGGAGGGTGAATCAGAAGAAGCAGAAGAAGGAGAAGGAGAAGGTGAAATTAGGAGGGTGAATCAGAAGAAGCAGAAGAAGGAGAAGGAGATGTTGAAGTCAGGGGGGTGAAGCAGAAGAAGCAGAAGAAGGAGAAGGAGAAGGTGAAGTCAGGAAGGTGAAGCAGAAGAAGCAGAAGAAGGAGAAGGAGAAGGTGAAGTCTGGAGGGCGCAGCAGAAGAAGCAGAAGAAGTAGAAGGAGAAGGTGAAGACTGGAGGGTGAATCAGAAGAAGTAGAAGAAGGAGAAGGAGAAGGTGAAGTCTGGAGGGTGAATCAGAAGAAGTAGAAGAAGGAGAAGGAGAAGGTGAAGTCTGGAGGGTGAATCAGAATGAGCAGAAGAAGGAGAAGGAGAAGGTGAGGTGAGGAGGGTGAATCAGAAGAAGCAGAAGAAGGAGAAGGAGAAGGTGAAATTAGGAGGGTGAATCAGAAGAAGCAGAAGAAGGAGAAGGAGATGTTGAAGTCAGGGGGGTGAAGCAGAAGAAGCAGAAGAAGGAGAAGGAGAAGGTGAAGTCAGGAAGGTGAAGCAGAAGAAGCAGAAGAAGGAGAAGGAGAAGGTGAAGTCTGGAGGGCGCAGCAGAAGAAGCAGAAGAAGTAGAAGGAGAAGGTGAAGACTGGAGGGTGAATCAGAAGAAGTAGAAGAAGGAGAATTAGAAGGTGAAGTCTGGAGGGTGAATCAGAAGAAGTAGAAGAAGGAGAAGGAGAAGGTGAAGTCTGGAGGGTGAATCAGAAGAAGCAGAAGAAGGAGAAGGAGAAGGTTAAGTCTGGAGGGTGAATCAGAAGAAGCAGAAGAAGGAGAAGAAGAAGGTGAAGTCTGGAGGGTGAATCAGAAGAAGCAGAAGAAGGAGAAGGAGAAGATGAAGTCTGGAGGGTGAATCAGAAGAAGTAGAAGAAGGAGAAGGAGAAGGTGAGGTCTGGAGGGTGAATCAGAAGAAGCAGAAGAAGGAGAAGGAGAAGGTGAAGTCAGGAGGGTGAATCAGAAGAAGCAGAAGAAGGAGAAGGAGAAGGAGAAGTTAGGAGGGTGAATCAGAAGAAGCAGAAGAAGGAGAAGGAGAAGGTGAAGTCTGGAGGGTGAATCAGAAGAAGCAGAAGAAGGAGAAGGAGAAGGTGAAGTCTGGAGGGTGAATCAGAAGAAGCAGAATAAGAAGGAGAAGGTGAAGTCTGGAGGGTGAATCAGAAGAAGCAGAAGAAGGAGAAGGAGAAGGTGAAGTCTGGAGGGTGAATCAGAAGAAGCAGAATAAGAAGGAGAAGGTGACGTCTGGAGGGTGAATCAGAAGAAGCAGAAGAAGGAGAAGGAGAAGGTGAAGTCAGGGGGGTGAAGCAGAAGAAGCAGAAGAAGGAGAAGGAGAAGGTGAAGTCAGGAAGGTGAAGCAGAAGAAGCAGAAGAAGGAGAAGGAGAAGGTGAAGTCTGGAGGGCGCAGCAGAAGAAGCAGAAGAAGTAGAAGGAGAAGGTGAAGACTGGAGGGTGAATCAGAAGAAGTAGAAGAAGGAGAAGGAGAAGGTGAAGTCTGGAGGGTGAATCAGAAGAAGCAGAAGAAGGAGAAGGAGAAGGTGAAGTCTGGAGGGTGAATCAGAAGAAGCAGAAGAAGGAGAAGAAGAAGGTGAAGTCTGGAGGGTGAATCAGAAGAAGCAGAAGAAGGAGAAGGAGAAGATGAAGTCTGGAGGGTGAATCAGAAGAAGTAGAAGAAGGAGAAGGAGAAGGTGAGGTCTGGAGGGTGAATCAGAAGAAGCAGAAGAAGGAGAAGGAGAAGGTGAAGTCAGGAGGGTGAATCAGAAGAAGCAGAAGAAGGAGAAGGAGAAGGTGAAGTTAGGAGGGTGAATCAGAAGAAGCAGAAGAAGGAGAAGGAGAAGGTGAAGTCTGGAGGGTGAATCAGAAGAAGCAGAAGAAGGAGAAGGAGAAGGTGAAGTCTGGTGGGTGAATCAGAAGAAGCAGAATAAGAAGGAGAAGGTGAAGTCTGGAGGGTGAATCAGAAGAAGCAGAAGAAGGAGAAGGAGAAGGTGAAGTCTGGAGGGTGAATCAGAAGAAGCAGAATAAGAAGGAGAAGGTGAAGTCTGGAGGGTGAATCAGAAGAAGCAGAAGAAGGAGAAGGAGAAGGTGAAGTCTGGAGGGTGAATCAGAAGAAGCAGAAGAAGGAGAAGGCGAAGATGAAGTCTGGAGGGTGAATCGGAAGAAGTAGAAGAAGGAGAAGGAGAAGGTGAGGTCTGGAGGGTGAATCAGAAGAAGCAGAAAAAGGAGAAGGAGAAGGTGAAGTCTGGAGGGTGAATCAGAAGAAGCAGAAGAAGGAGAAGGAGAAGGTGAAGTCTGGAGGGTGAATCAGAAGAAGCAGAAGAAGGAGAAGGAGAAGGTGAGGTCAGGAGGGTGAATCAGAAGAAGCAGAAGAAGGAGAAGGAGAAGGTGAAATTAGGAGGGTGAATCAGAAGAAGCAGAAGAAGGAGAAGGAGATGTTGAAGTCAGGGGGGTGAAGCAGAAGAAGCAGAAGAAGGAGAAGGAGAAGGTGAAGTCAGGAAGGTGAAGCAGAAGAAGCAGAAGAAGGAGAAGGAGAAGGTGAAGTCTGGAGGGCGCAGCAGAAGAAGCAGAAGAAGTAGAAGGAGAAGGTGAAGACTGGAGGGTGAATCAGAAGAAGTAGAAGAAGGAGAAGGAGAAGGTGAAGTCTGGAGGGTGAATCAGAAGAAGTAGAAGAAGGAGAAGGAGAAGGTGAAGTCTGGAGGGTGAATCAGAAGAAGCAGAAGAAGGAGAAGGAGAAGGTGAAGTCTGGAGGGTGAATCAGAAGAAGCAGAAGAAGGAGAAGGAGAAGGTGAAGTCTGGAGGGTGAATCAGAAGAAGCAGAAGAAGGAGAAGGAGAAGGTGAAGTCTGGAGGGTGAATCAGAAGAAACAGAAGAAGGAGAAGGAGAAGGTGAAGTCTGGAGGGTGAATCAGAAGAAACAAAAGAAGGAGAAGGAGAAGGTGAAGTCTGGAGGGTGAATCAGAAGAAGTAGAAGAAGGAGAAGGAGAAGGTGTAGTCTGGTGGGTGAATCAGAAGAAGCAGAAGAAGGAGAAGGAGAAGGTGAAGTCTGGAGGGTGAATCAGAAGAAGCAGAAGAAGGAGAAGGAGAAGGTGAAGTCTGGAGGGTGAATCAGAAGAAGCAGAAGAAGGAGAAGGAGAAGGTGAAGTCAGGAGGGTGAATCAGAAGAAGCAGAAGAAGGAGAAGTAGAAGGTGAAGTTAGGAGGGTGAATCAGAAGAAGCAGAAGAAGGAGAAGGAGCAGGTGATGTCAGGGGGATGAAGCAGAATAAGTAGAAGAAGGAGAAGGAGAAGGTGAAGTCAGGACGGTGAAGCAGAAGAAGCAGAAGAAGGAGAAGGAGAAGGTGAAGTCTGGAGGGTGAATCAGAAGAAGTGGAAGAAGGAAAAGGAGAAGGTCAAGTCTGGAGGGTGAATCAGAAGAAGTAGAAGAAGGAGAAGGAGAAGGTGAAGTCTGGAGGGTGAAGCAGAAGAAGTAGAAGAAGGAGAAGGAGAAGGTGAAGTCAGGATGGTGAATCAGAAGAAGTAGAAGAAGGAGAAGGAGAAGGTGAAGTCAGGAGGGTGAATCAGAAGAAGCAGAAGAAGGAGAAGGAGAAGGTGAAGTCTGGAGGGTGAATCAGAAGAATCAGAAGAAGGAGAAGGAGAAGGTGAAGTCTGGAGGGTGAATCAGAAGAAGCAGAAGAAAGAGAAGGAGAAGGTGAAGTCTGGAGGGTGAATCAGAAGAAGTAGAAGAAGGAGAAGGAGAAGGTGAAGTCTGGAGGGTGAATCAGAAGAATCAGAAGAAGGAGAAGGAGAAGGTGAAGTCTGGAGGGTGAATCAGAAGAAGCAGAAGAAGGAGAAGGAGAAGGTGAAGTCTGCAGGGTGAATCAGAAGAAGCAGAAGAAGGAGAAGGAGAAGGTGAAGTCTGGAGGGTGAATCAGAAGAAACAGAAGAAGGAGCAGGAGAAGGTGAAGTCTGGAGGGTGAATCAGAAGAAGTAGAAGAAGGAGAAGGAGAAGGTGTAGTCTGGAGGGTGAATCAGAAGAAGCAGAAGAAGGAGAAGGAGAAGGTGAAGTCTGCAGGGTGAATCAGAAGAAGCAGAAGAAGGAGAAGGAGAAGGTGAAGTCTGGAGGGTGAATCAGAAGAAGCAGAAGAAGGAGAAGGAGAAGGTGAAGTCTGGAGGGTGAATCAGAAGAAGCAGAAGAAGGAGAAGGCGAAGATGAAGTCTGGAGGGTGAATCAGAAGAAGTAGAAGAAGGAGAAGGAGAAGGTGAGGTCTGGAGGGTGAATCAGAAGAAGCAGAAAAAGGAGAAGGAGAAGGTGAAGTCTGGAGGGTGAATCAGAAGAAGCAGAAGAAGGAGAAGGAGAAGGTGAAGTCTGGAGGGTGAATCAGAAGAAGCAGAAGAAGGAGAAGGAGAAGGTGAGGTCAGGAGGGTGAATCAGAAGAAGCAGAAGAAGGAGAAGGAGAAGGTGAAATTAGGAGGGTGAATCAGAAGAAGCAGAGGAAGGAGAGGGAGATGTTGAAGTCAGGGGGGTGAAGCAGAAGAAGCAGAAGAAGGAGAAGGAGAAGGTGAAGTCAGGAAGGTGAAGCAGAAGAAGCAGAAGAAGGAGAAGGAGAAGGTGAAGTCTGGAGGGCGCAGCAGAAGAAGCAGAAGAAGTAGAAGGAGAAGGTGAAGACTGGAGGGTGAATCAGAAGAAGTAGAAGAAGGAGAAGGAGAAGGTGAAGTCTGGAGGGTGAATCAGAAGAAGTAGAAGAAGGAGAAGGAGAAGGTGAAGTCTGGAGGGTGAATCAGAAGAAGCAGAAGAAGGAGAAGGAGAAGGTGAGGTGAGGAGGGTGAATCAGAAGAAGCAGAAGAAGGAGAAGGAGAAGGTGAAATTAGGAGGGTGAATCAGCAGAAGCAGAAGAAGGAGAAGGAGATGTTGAAGTCAGGGGGGTGAAGCAGAAGAAGCAGAAGAAGGAGAAGGAGAAGGTGAAGTCAGGAAGGTGAAGCAGAAGAAGCAGAAGAAGGAGAAGGAGAAGGTGAAGTCTGGAGGGCGCAGCAGAAGAAGCAGAAGAAGTAGAAGGAGAAGGTGAAGACTGGAGGGTGAATCAGAAGAAGTAGAAGAAGGAGAAGGAGAAGGTGAAGTCTGGAGGGTGAATCAGAAGAAGTAGAAGAAGGAGAAGGAGAAGGTGAAGTCTGGAGGGTGAATCAGAAGAAGCAGAAGAAGGAGAAGGAGAAGGTTAAGTCTGGAGGGTGAATCAGAAGAAGCAGAAGAAGGAGAAGAAGAAGGTGAAGTCTGCAGGGTGAATCAGAAGAAGCAGAAGAAGGAGAAGGAGAAGATGAAGTCTGGAGGGTGAATCAGAAGAAGTAGAAGAAGAGAAGGAGAAGGTGAGGTCTGGAGGGTGAATCAGAAGAAGCAGAAGAAGGAGAAGGAGAAGGTGAAGTCAGGAGGGTGAATCAGAAGAAGCAGAAGAAGGAGAAGGAGAAGGTGAAGTCAGGAGGGTGAATCAGAAGAAGCAGAAGAAGGAGAAGGAGAAGGTGAAGTCTGGAGGGTGAATCAGAAGAAGCAGAAGAAGGAGAAGGAGAAGGTGAAGTCTGGAGGGTGAATCAGAAGAAGCAGAATAAGAAGGAGAAGGTGAAGTCTGGAGGGTGAATCAGAAGAAGCAGAAGAAGGAGAAGGAGAAGGTGAAGTCTGGAGGGTGAATCAGAAGAAGCAGATTAAGAAGGAGAAGGTGAAGTCTGGAGGGTGAATCAGAAGAAGCAGAAGAAGGAGAAGGAGAAGGTGAAGTCAGGGGGGTGAAGCAGAAGAAGCAGAAGAAGGAGAAGGAGAAGGTGAAGTCAGGAAGGTGAAGCAGAAGAAGCAGAAGAAGGAGAAGGAGAAGGTGAAGTCTGGAGGGCGCAGCAGAAGAAGCAGAAGAAGTAGAAGGAGAAGGTGAAGACTGGAGGGTGAATCAGAAGAAGTAGAAGAAGGAGAAGGAGAAGGTGAAGTCTGGAGGGTGAATCAGAAGAAGTAGAAGAAGGAGAAGGAGAAGGTGAAGTCTGGAGGGTGAATCAGAAGAAGCAGAAGAAGGAGAAGGAGAAGGTGAAGTCTGGAGGGTGAATCAGAAGAAGCAGAAGAAGGAGAAGAAGAAGGTGAAGTCTGGAGGGTGAATCAGAAGAAGCAGAAGAAGGAGAAGGAGAAGATGAAGTCTGGAGGGTGAATCAGAAGAAGTAGAAGAAGGAGAAGGAGAAGGTGAGGTCTGGAGGGTGAATCAGAAGAAGCAGAAGAAGGAGAAGGAGAAGGTGAAGTCAGGAGGGTGAATCAGAAGAAGCAGAAGAAGGAGAAGGAGAAGGTGAAGTTAGGAGGGTGAATCAGAAGAAGCAGAAGAAGGAGAAGGAGAAGGTGAAGTCTGGAGGGTGAATCAGAAGAAGCAGAAGAAGGAGAAGGAGAAGGTGAAGTCTGGAGGTTGAATCAGAAGAAGCAGAATAAGAAGGAGAAGGTGAAGTCTGGAGGGTGAATCAGAAGAAGCAGAAGAAGGAGAAAGAGAAGGTGAAGTCTGGAGGGTGAATCAGAAGAAGCAGAAGAAGGAGAAGGCGAAGATGAAGTCTGGAGGGTGAATCGGAAGAAGTAGAAGAAGGAGAAGGAGAAGGTGAGGTCTGGAGGGTGAATCAGAAGAAGCAGAAAAAGGAGAAGGAGAAGGTGAAGTCTGGAGGGTGAATCAGAAGAAGCAGAAGAAGGAGAAGGAGAAGGTGAAGTCTGGAGGGTGAATCAGAAGAAGCAGAAGAAGGAGAAGGAGAAGGTGAGGTCAGGAGGGTGAATCAGAAGAAGCAGAAGAAGGAGAAGGAGAAGGTGAAATTAGGAGGGTGAATCAGAAGAAGCAGAAGAAGGAGAAGGAGATGTTGAAGTCAGGGGGGTGAAGCAGAAGAAGCAGAAGAAGGAGAAGGAGAAGGTGAAGTCTGGAGGGTGAATCAGAAGAAACAAAAGAAGGAGAAGGAGAAGGTGAAGTCTGGAGGGTGAATCAGAAGAAGTAGAAGAAGGAGAAGGAGAAGGTGTAGTCTGGTGGGTGAATCAGAAGAAGCAGAAGAAGGAGAAGGAGAAGGTGAAGTCTGGAGGGTGAATCAGAAGAAGCAGAAGAAGGAGAAGGAGAAGGTGAAGTCTGGAGGGTGAATCAGAAGAAGCAGAAGAAGGAGAAGGAGAAGGTGAAGTCAGGAGGGTGAATCAGAAGAAGCAGAAGAAGGAGAAGGAGAAGGTGAAGTTAGGAGGGTGAATCAGAAGAAGCAGAAGAAGGAGAAGGAGCAGGTGATGTCAGGGGGATGAAGCAGAATAAGTAGAAGAAGGAGAAGGAGAAGGTGAAGTCAGGACGGTGAAGCAGAAGAAGCAGAAGAAGGAGAAGGAGAAGGTGAAGTCTGGAGGGTGAATCAGAAGAAGTAGAAGAAGGAAAAGGAGAAGGTCAAGTCTGGAGGGTGAATCAGAAGAAGTAGAAGAAGGAGAAGGAGAAGGTGAAGTCTGGAGGGTGAAGCAGAAGAAGTAGAAGAAGGAGAAGGAGAAGGTGAAGTCAGGATGGTGAATCAGAAGAAGTAGAAGAAGGAGAAGGAGAAGGTGAAGTCAGGAGGGTGAATCAGAAGAAGCAGAAGAAGGAGAAGGAGAAGGTGAAGTCTGGAGGGTGAATCAGAAGAATCAGAAGAAGGAGAAGGAGAAGGTGAAGTCTGGAGGGTGAATCAGAAGAAGCAGAAGAAAGAGAAGGAGAAGGTGAAGTCTGGAGGGTGAATCAGAAGAAGTAGAAGAAGGAGAAGGAGAAGGTGAAGTCTGGAGGGTGAATCAGAAGAAGCAGAAGAAGGAGAAGGAGAAGGTGAAGTCTGGAGGGTGAATCAGAAGAAGCAGAAGAAGGAGAAGGAGAAGGTGAAGTCTGCAGGGTGAATCAGAAGAAGCAGAAGAAGGAGAAGGAGAAGGTGAAGTCTGGAGGGTGAATCAGAAGAAACAGAAGAAGGAGCAGGAGAAGGTGAAGTCTGGAGGGTGAATCAGAAGAAGTAGAAGAAGGAGAAGGAGAAGGTGTAGTCTGGAGGGTGAATCAGAAGAAGCAGAAGAAGGAGAAGGAGAAGGTGAAGTCTGGAGGGTGAATCAGAAGAAGCAGAAGAAGGAGAAGGAGAAGGTGAAGTCTGGAGGGTGAATCAGAAGAAGCAGAAGAAGGAGAAGGAGAAGGTGAAGTCAGGAGGGTGAATCAGAAGAAGCAGAAGAAGGAGAAGGAGAAATTGAAGTTAGGAGGGTGAATCAGAAGAAGCAGAAGAAGGAGAAGGAGCAGGTGATGTCAGGGGGATGAAGCAGAATAAGTAGAAGAAGGAGAAGGAGAAGGTGAAGTCAGGACGGTGAAGCAGAAGAAGCAGAAGAAGGAGAAGGAGAAGGTGAAGTCTGGAGGGTGAATCAGAAGAAGTAGAAGAAGGAAAAGGAGAAGGTCAAGTCTGGAGGGTGAATCAGAAGAAGTAGAAGAAGGAGAAGGAGAAGGTGAAGTCTGGAGGGTGAAGCAGAAGAAGGAGAAGAAGGAGAAGGAGAAGGTGAAGTCAGGATTGTGAATCAGAAGAAGTAGAAGAAGGAGAAGGAGAAGGTGAAGTCAGGAGGGTGAATCAGAAGAAGCAGAAGAAGGAGAAGGAGAAGGTGAAGTCTGGAGGGTGAATCAGAAGAATCAGAAGAAGGAGAAGGAGAAGGTGAAGTCTGGAGGGTGAATCAGAAGAAGCAGAAGAAAGAGAAGGAGAAGGTGAAGTCTGGAGGGTGAATCAGAAGAAGTAGAAGAAGGAGAAGGAGAAGGTGAAGTCTGGAGGGTGAATCAGAAGAAGCAGAAGAAGGAGAAGGAGAAGGTGAAGTCTGGAGGGTGAATCAGAAGAAGCAGAAGAAGGAGAAGGAGAAGGTGAAGTCTGCAGGGTGAATCAGAAGAAGCAGAAGAAGGAGAAGGAGAAGGTGAAGTCTGGAGGGTGAATCAGAAGAAGCAGAATAAGGAGAAGGAGAAGGTGAAGTCTGGAGGGTGAATCAGAAGAAGCAGAAGAAGGAGAAGGAGAAGGTGAAGTCTGGAGGGTGAATCAGAAGAAGCAGAGGAAGGAGAAGGAGAAGGTGAAGTCTGGAGGGTGAATCAGAAGAAGCAGAAGAAGTAGAAGGAGAAGGTGAAGTCTGGAGGGTGAATCAGAAGAAGCAGAAGAAGGAGAAGGAGAAGGTGAAGTCTGGAGGGTGAATGAGAAGAAGCAGAATAAGGAGAAGGAGAAGGTGAAGTCTGGAGGGTGAATCAGAAGAAGCAGAAGAAGGAGAAGGAGAAGGTGAAGTCTGGAGGGTGAATCAGAAGAAGTAGAAGAAGGAGAAGGAGAAGGTGAAGTCTGGAGGGTGAAGCAGAAGAAGGAGAAGGAGAAGGTGAAGTCAGGAGGGTGAATCAGAAGAAGTAGAAGAAGGAGAAGGAGAAGGTGAAATCAGGAGGGTGAATCAGAAGAAGCAGAAGAAGGAGAAGGAGAAGGTGAAGTCTGTAGGGTGAATCAGAAGAATCAGAAGAAGGAGAAGGAGAAGGTGAAGTCTGGAGTGTGAATCAGAAGAAACAGAAGAAAGAGAAGGAGAAGGTGAAGTCTGGAGGGTGAAGCAGAAGAAACAGAAGAAGGAGAAGGAGAAGGTGAAGACTGGAGGGTGAATCAGAAGAAGTAGAAGAAGGAGAAGGAGAAGGTGAAGTCTGGAGGGTGAATCAGAAGAAGTAGAAGAAGGAGAAGGAGAAGGTGAAGTCTGGAGGGTGAATCAGAAGAAGCAGAAGAAGGAGAAAGAGAAGGTGAAGTCTGGAGGGTGAATCAGAAGAAGCAGAAGAAGGAGAAGGAGAAGGTGAAGTCTGGAGGGTGAATCAGAAGAATCAGAAGAAGGAGAAGGAGAAGGTGAAGTCTGGAGGGTGAATCAGAAGAAGCAGAAGAAAGAGAAGGAGAAGGTGAAGTCTGGAGGGTGAATCAGAAGAAGGAGAAGAAGGAGAAGGAGAAGGTGAAGTCTGGAGGGTGAATCAGAAGAAGCAGAAGAAGGAGAAGGAGAAGGTGAAGTCTGGAGGGTGAATCAGAAGAAGCAGAAGAAGGAGAAGGAGAAGGTGAAGTCTGCAGGGTGAATCAGAAGAAGCAGAAGAAGGAGAAGGAGAAGGTGAAGTCTGGAGGGTGAATCAGAAGAAGCAGAATAAGGAGAAGGAGAAGGTGAAGTCTGGAGGGTGAATCAGAAGAAGCAGAAGAAGGAGAAGGAGAAGGTGAAGTCTGGAGGGTGAATCAGAAGAAGTAGAAGAAGGAGAAGGAGAAGTTGAAGTCTGGAGGGTGAAGCAGAAGAATTAGAAGATGGAGAAGGAGAAGGTGAAGTCAGGAGGGTGAATCAGAAGAAGTAGAAGAAGGAGAAGGAGAAGGTGAAGTCTGGAGGGTGAATCAGAAGAAGCAGAATAAGGAGAAGGAGAAGGTGAAGTCTGGAGGGTGAATCAGAAGAAGCAGAAGAAGGAGAAGGAGAAGGTGAAGTCTGGAGGGTGAATCAGAAGAAGTAGAAGAAGGAGAAGGAGAAGGTGAAGTCTGGAGGGTGAAGCAGAAGAAGTAGAAGAAGGAGAAGGAGAAGGTGAAGTCAGGTGGGTGAATCAGAAGAAGTAGAAGAAGGAGAAGGAGAAGGTGAAGTCAGGAGGGTGAATCAGAAGAAGCAGAAGAAGGAGAAGGAGAAGGTGAAGTCTGGAGGGTGAATCAGAAGAATCAGAAGAAGGAGAAGGAGAAGGTGAAGTCTGGAGGGTGAATCAGAAGAAGCAGAAGAAAGAGAAGGAGAAGGTGAAGTCTGGAGGGTGAAGCAGAAGAAACAGAAGAAGGAGAAGGAGAAGGTGAAGACTGGAGGGTGAATCAGAAGAAGTAGAAGATGGAGAAGGAGAAGGTGAAGTCTGGAGGGTGAATCAGAAGAAGTAGAAGAAGGAGAAGGAGAAGGTGAAGTCTGGAGGGTGAATCAGAAGAAGCAGAAGAAGGAGAAGGAGAAGGTGAAGTCTGGAGGGTGAATCAGAAGAAGCAGAAGAAGGAGAAGGAGAAGATGAAGTCTGGAGGGTGAATCAGAAGAAGTAGAAGAAGGAGAAGGAGAAGGTGAAGTCTGGAGGGTGAATCAGAAGTAGTAGAAGAAGGAGAAGGAGAAGGTGAAGTCTGGAGGGTGAATCAGAAGAAACAGAAGAAGGAGAAGGAGAAGGTGAAGTCTGGAGGGTGAATCAGAAGAAGCAGAAGAAGGAGAAGGAGAAGGTGAAGTCTGGAGGGTGAATCAGAAGAAGCAGAATAAGGAGAAGGAGAAGGTGAAGTCTGGAGGGTGAATCAGAAGAAGCAGAAGAAGGAGAAGGAGAAGGTGAAGTCTGGAGGGTGAATCAGAAGAAGTAGAAGAAGGAGAAGGAGAAGTTGAAGTCTGGAGGGTGAAGCAGAAGAATTAGAAGATGGAGAAGGAGAAGGTGAAGTCAGGAGGGTGAATCAGAAGAAGTAGAAGAAGGAGAAGGAGAAGGTGAAGTCTGGAGGGTGAATCAGAAGAAGCAGAATAAGGAGAAGGAGAAGGTGAAGTCTGGAGGGTGAATCAGAAGAAGCAGAAGAAGGAGAAGGAGAAGGTGAAGTCTGGAGGGTGAATCAGAAGAAGTAGAAGAAGGAGAAGGAGAAGGTGAAGTCAGGTGGGTGAATCAGAAGAAGTAGAAGAAGGCGAAGGAGAAGGTGAAGTCAGGAGGGTGAATCAGAAGAAGCAGAAGAAGGAGAAGGAGAAGGTGAAGTCTGGAGGGTGAATCAGAAGAAGCAGAAGAAAGAGAAGGAGAAGGTGAAGTCTGGAGGGTGAAGCAGAAGAAACAGAAGAAGGAGAAGGAGAAGGTGAAGACTGGAGGGTGAATCAGAAGAAGTAGAAGATGGAGAAGGAGAAGGTGAAGTCTGGAGGGTGAATCAGAAGAAATAGAAGAAGGAGAAGGAGAAGGTGAAGTCTGGAGGGTGAATCAGAAGAAGCAGAAGAAGGAGAAGGAGAAGGTGAAGTCTGGAGGGTGAATCAGAAGAAGCAGAAGAAGGAGAAGGAGAAGATGAAGTCTGGAGGGTGAATCAGAAGAAGTAGAAGAAGGAGAAGGAGAAGGTGAAGTCTGGAGGGTGAATCAGAAGTAGTAGAAAAAGGAGAAGGAGAAGGTGAAGTCTGGAGGGTGAATCAGAAGAAACAGAAGAAGGAGAAGGAGAAGGTGAAGTCTGGAGGGTGAATCAGAAGAAGTAGAAGAAGGAGAAGGAGAAGGTGTAGTCTGGAGGGTGAATCAGAAGAAGTAGACGAAGGAGAAGGAGAAGGTGAAGTCTGGAGGATGAATCAGAAGAAGCAGAAGAAGGAGAAGGAGAAGGTGAAGTCTGGAGGGTGAATCAGAAGAAGCAGAAGAAGGAGAAGGAGAAGGTGAAGTCTGGAGGGTGATTCAGAAGAAGCAGGATAAGGAGAAGGAGAAGGTGAAGTCTGGAGGTTGAATCAGAAGAAGCAGAAGAAGGAGAAGGAGAAGCTGAAGTCTGGAGGGTGAATCAGAAGAAGTAGAAGAAGGAGAAGGAGAAGATGAAGTCTGGAGGGTGAATCAGAAGAAGTAGAAGAAGGAGAAGGAGAAGGTGAAGTCTGGAGGGTGAATCAGAAGACGAAGAAGAAGGAGAAGGCGAAGGTGAAGTCTGGAGGGTGAAGCAGAAGAAGTAGAAGAAGGAGAAGGAGAAGGTGAAGTCAGGAGGGTGAATCAGAAGATGTAGAAGAAGGAGAAGGAGAAGGTGAAGTCAGGAGGGTGAATCAGAAGAAGCAGAAGAAGGAGAAGGAGAAGGTGAAGTCTGGAGGGTGAATCAGAAGAATCAGAAGAAGGAGAAGGAGAAGGTGAAGTCTGGAGGGTGAATCAGAAGAAGCAGAAGAAAGAGAAGGAGAAGGTGAAGTCTGCAGGGTGAATCAGAAGAAGTAGAAGAAGGAGAAGGAGAAGGTGAAGTCTGGAGGGTGAATCAGTAGAAGCAGAAGAAGGAGAAGGAGAAGGTGAAGTCTGGAGGGTGAATCAGAAGAAGTAGACGAAGGAGAAGGAGAAGGTGAAGTCTGGAGGGTGAATCAGAAGAAGTAGAAGAAGGAGAAGGAGAAGGTGAAGTCTGGAGGGTGAATCAGAAGAAGCAGAAGAAGGAGAAGGAACAGTTGAAGTCTGGAGGTTGAATCAGAAGAAGCAGAAGAAGGAGAAGGAGAAGGTGAAGTCTGGAGGGTGATTCAGAAGAAGCAGAATAAGGAGAAGGAGAAGGTGAAGTCTGGAGGGTGAATCAGAAGAAGCAGAAGAAGGAGAAGGAGAAGGTGAAGTCTGGAGGGTGAATCAGAAGAAGTAGAAGAAGGAGAAGGAGAAGGTGAAGTCTGGAGGGTGAATCAGAAGAAGTAGAAGAAGGAGAAGGAGAAGGTGATGTCTGGAGGGTGAATCAGAAGAAGTAGAAGAAGGAGAAGGAGAAGGTGAAGTCTGGAGGGTGAAGCAGAAGAAGTAGAAGAAGGAGAAGGAGAAGGTGAAGTCAGGAGGGTGAATCAGAAGATGTAGAAGAAGGAGAAGGAGAAGGTGAAGTCAGGAGGGTGAATCAGAAGAAGCAGAAGAAGGAGAAGGAGAAGGTGAAGTCTGGAGGGTGAATCAGAAGAAGTAGAAGAAGGAGAAGGAGAAGGTGAAGTCTGGAGGGTGAATCAGAAGAAGCAGAAGAAGGAGAAGGAGAAGGTGAAGTCTGGAGGGTGAATCAGAAGAAGCAGAAGAAGGAGAAGGAGAAGGTGAAGTCTGGAGGGTGAATCAGAAGAAGCAGAATAAGGAGAAGGAGAAGGTGAAGTCTGGAGGGTGAATCAGAAGAAGCAGAAGAAGGAGAAGGAGAAGGTGAAGTCGGGGGGTGAATCAGAAGAAGTAGAAGAAGGAGAAGGAGAAGGTGAAGTCTGGAGGGTGAAGCAGAAGAAGTAGAAGAAGGAGAAGGAGAAGGTGAAGTCAGGAGGGTGAATCAGAAGAAGTAGAAGAAGGAGAAGGAGAAGGTGAAGTCAGGAGGGTGAATCAGAAGAAGCAGAAGAAGGAGATATAGAAGGTGAAGTCTTGAGGGTGAATCAGAAGAATCAGAAGAAGGAGAAGGAGAAGGTGAAGTCTGGAGGGTGAAGCAGAAGAAGCAGAATAAAGAGAAGGAGAAGGTGAAGTCTGGAGGGTGAAGCAGAAGAAACAGAAGAAGGAGAAGGAGAAGGTGAAGACTGGAGGGTGAATCAGAAGAAGTAGAAGAAGGAGAAGGAGAAGGTGAAGTCTATAGGGTGAATCAGAAGAAGTAGAAGAAGGAGAAGGAGAAGGTGAAGTCTGGAGGGTGAATCAGAAGAAGCAGAAGAAGGAGAAGGAGAAGGTGAAGTCTGGAGGGTGAATCAGAAGAAGCAGAAGAAGGAGAAGGAGAAGATGAAGTCTGGAGGGTGAATCAGAAGAAGTAGAAGAAGGAGAAGGAGAAGGTGAGGTCTGGAGGGTGAATCAGAAGAAGCAGAAGAAGGAGAAGGAGAAGGTGAAGTCTGGAGGGTGAATCAGAAGAAGCAGAAGAAGGAGAAGGAGAAGGTGAAGTCTGGAGGGTGAATCAGAAGAAGCAGAAGAAGGAGAAGGAGAAGGTGAAGTCAGGAGGGTGAATCAGAAGAAGCAGAAGAAGGAGAAGGCGAAGGTGAAGTTAGGAGGGTGAATCAGAAGAAGCAGAAAAAGGAGAAGGAGCAGGTGAAGTCAGGGGGGTGTAGCAGAAGAAGTAGAAGAAGGAGAAGGAGAAGGTGAATTCAGGACGATGAAGCAGAAGAAGCAGAAGAAGGAGAAGGAGAAGGTGAAGCCTGGAGGGCGCAGCAGGAGAAGCAGAAGAAGGAGAAGGAGAAGGTGAAGTCTGGAGTGTGAAGCAGAAGAAGCAGAAGAAGGAGAAGGTGAAGGTGAAGTCTGGAGGGCGCAGCAGAAGAAGCAGAAGAAGGAGAATGAGAAGGTGAAGTCTGGAGGGTGAATCAGAAGAAGAAGAAGAAGGAGAAGGAGAAGGTGAAGTCTGGAGGGTGAATCAGAAGAAGTAGAAGAAGGAGAAGGAGAAGGTGAAGTCTGGAGGGTGAAGCAGAAGAAGTAGAAGAAGGAGAAGGAGAAGGTGAAGTCAGGAGGGTGAATCAGAAGAAGTAGAAGAAGGAGAAGGAGAAGGTGAAGTCAGGAGGGTGAATCAGAAGAAGCAGAAGAAGGAGAAGGAGAAGGTGAAGTCTGGAGGGTGAATCAGAAGAATCAGAAGAAGGAGAAGGAGAAGGTGAAGTCTGGAGGGTGAATCAGAAGAAGCAGAAGAAAGATAAGGAGAAGGTGAAGTCTGGAGGGTGAAGCAGAAGAAACAGAAGAAGGAGAAGGAGAAGGTGAAGACTGGAGGGTGAATCAGAAGAAGTAGAAGAAGGAGAAGGAGAAGGTGAAGTCTGGAGGGTGAATCAGAAGAAGTAGAAGAAGGAGAAGGAGAAGTTGAAGTCTGGAGGGTGAATCAGAAGAAGCAGAAGAAGGAGAAGGAGAAGGTGAAGTCTGGAGGGTGAATCAGAAGAAGCAGAAGAAGGAGAAGGAGAAGCTGAAGTCTGGAGGGTGAATCAGAAGAAGTAGACGAAGGAGAAGGAGAAGTTGAAGTCTGGAGGGTGAATCAGAAGAAGCAGAAGAAGGAGAAGGAGAAGGTGAAGTCTGGAGGGTGAATCAGAAGAAGTAGAAGAAGGAGAAGGAGAAGGTGAAGTCTGGAGGGTGAATCAGAAGAAGCAGAAGAAGGAGAAGGAGAAGGTGAAGTCTGGAGGGTGAATCAGAAGAAGCAGAAGAAGGAGAAGGAGAAGGTGAAGTCTGGAGGGTGAATCAGAAGAAGTAGAAGAAGGAGAAGGAGAAGTTGAAGTCTGGAGGGTGAAGCAGAAGAAGTAGAAGATGGAGAAGGAGAAGGTGAAGTCAGGAGGGTGAATCAGAAGAAGTAGAAGAAGGAGAAGGAGAAGGTGAAGTCAGGAGGGTGAATCAGAAGACGCAGAAGATGGAGAAGGAGAAGGTGAAGTCTGGAGGGTGAATCAGAAGAATCAGAAGAAGGAGAAGGAGAAGGTGAAGTCTGGAGGGTGAATCAGAAGAAGCAGAGGAAGGAGAAGGAGAAGGTGAAGTCTGGAGGGTGAATCAAAAGAAGCAGAATAAGGAGAAGGAGAAGGTGAAGTCTGGAGGGTGAATCAGAAGAAGCAGAATAAGGAGAAGGAGAAGGTGAAGTCTGGAGGGTGAATCAGAAGAAGCAGAAGAAGGAGAAGGAGAAGGTGAAGTCTGGAGGGTGAATCAGAAGAAGTAGAAGAAGGAGAAGGAGAAGGTGAAGTCTGGAGGGTGAAGCAGAAGAAGTAGAAGAAGGAGAAGGAGAAGGTGAAGTCAGGAGGGTGAATCAGAAGAAGTAGAAGAAGCAGAAGGAGAAGGTGAAGTCAGGAGGGTGAATCAGAAGAAGCAGAAGAAGGAGAAGGAGAAGGTGAAGTCTGGAGGGTGAATCAGAAGAATCAGAAGAAGGAGAAGGAGAAGGTGAAGTCTGGAGGGTGAATCAGAAGAAGCAGAAGAAAGAGAAGGAGAAGGTGAAGTCTGGAGGGTGAAGCAGAAGAAACAGAAGAAGGAGAAGGAGAAGGTGAAGACTGGAGGGTGAATCAGAAGAAGTAGAAGAAGGAGAAGGAGAAGGTGAAGTCTGGAGGGTGAATCAGAAGAAGTAGAAGAAGGAGAAGGAGAAGGTGAAGTCTGGAGGGTGAATCAGAAGAAGCAGAAGAAGGAGAAGGAGAAGGTGAAGTCTGGAGGGTGAATCAGAAGAAGCAGAAGAAGGAGAAGGAGAAGATGAAGTCTGGAGGGTGAATCGGAAGAAGTAGAAGAAGGAGAAGGAGAAGGTGAAGTCTGGAGGGTGAATCAGAAGAAGTAGAAGAAGGAGAAGGAGAAGTTGAAGTCTGGAGGGTGAATCAGAAGAAGCAGAAGAAGGAGAAGGAGAAGGTGAAGTCTGGAGGGTGAATCAGAAGAAGCAGAAGAAGGAGAAGGAGAAGATGAAGTCTGGAGGGTGAATCAGAAGAAGTAGAAGAAGGAGAAGGAGAAGGTGAAGTCTGGAGGGTGAATCAGAAGAAGTAGAAGAAGGAGAAGGAGAAGATGAAGTCTGGAGGGTGAATCAGAAGAAACAGAAGAAGGAGCAGGAGAAGGTGAAGTCTGGAGGGTGAATCAGAAGAAGTAGAAGAAGGAGAAGGAGAAGGTGTAATCTGGAGGGTGAATCAGAAGAAGTAGACGAAGGAGAAGGAGAAGGTAAAGTCTGGAGGGTGAATCTGAAGAAGCAGAAGAAGGAGAAGGTGAAGTCTGGAGGGTGAATCAGAAGAAGTAGAAGAAGGAGAAGGAGAAGGTGAAGTCTGGAGGGTGAATCAGAAGAAGCAGAAGAAGGAGAAGGAGAAGGTGAAGTCTGGAGGGTGAATCAGAAGAAGCAGAAGCAGGAGAAGGAGAAGGTGAAGTCTGGAGGTTGAATCAGAAGAAGTAGATGAAGGAGAAGGAGAAGGTGAAGTCTGGAGGGTGAATCAGAAGAAGCAGAAGAAGGAGATGGAGAAGGTGAAGTCTGGAGGGTGAATCAGAAGACGTAGAAGAAGGAGAAGGAGAAGGTGAAGTCTGGAGGGTGAATCAGAAGAAGCAGAAGAAGGAGAAGGAGAAGGTGAAGTCTGGAGGGTGAATCAGAAGAAGCAGAAGAAGGAGAAGGAGAAGGTGAAGTCTGGAGGGTGATTCAGAAGAAGCAGAATAAGGAGAAGGAGAAGGTGAAGTCTGGAGGGTGAATCAGAAGAAGCAGAAGAAGGAGAAGGAGAAGGTGAAGTCTGGAGGGTGAATCAGAAGAAGTAGAAGAAGGAGAAGGAGAAGGTGAAGTCTGGAGGGTGAATCAGAAGAAGTAGAAGAAGGAGAAGGAGAAGGTGAAGTCTGGAGGGTGAATCAGAAGAAGTAGAAGAAGGAGAAGGAGAAGGTGAAGTCTGGAGGGTGAAGCAGAAGAAGTAGAAGAAGGAGAAGGAGAAGGTGAAGTCAGGAGGGTGAATCAGAAGATGTAGAAGAAGGACAAGGAGAAGGTGAAGTCAGGAGGGTGAATCAGGAGAAGCAGAAGAAGGAGAAGGAGAAGGTGAAGTCTGGAGGGTGAATCAGAAGAAGTAGAAGAAGGAGAAGGAGAAGGTGAAGTCTGGAGGGTGAATCAGAAGAAGCAGAAGAAGGAGAAGGAGAAGGTGAAGTCTGGAGGGTGAATCAGTAGAAGCAGAAGAAGGAGAAGGAGAAGGTGAAGTCTGGAAGGTGAATCAGAAGAAGCAGAATAAGGAGAAGGAGAAGGTTAAGTCTGGAGGGTGAATCAGAAGAAGCAGAAGAAGGAGAAGGAGAAGGTGAAGTCTGGAGGGTGAATCAGAAGAAGTAGAAGAAGGAGAAGGAGAAGGTGAAGTCTGGAGGGTGAAGCAGAAGAAGTAGAAGAAGGAGAAGGAGAAGGTGAAGTCAGGAGGGTGAATCAGAAGAAGTAGAAGAAGGAGAAGGAGAAGTTGAAGTCAGGAGGGTGAATCAGAAGAAGCAGAAGAAGGAGAAGGAGAAGGTGAAGTCTGGAGGGTGAATCAGAAGAAGCAGAAGAAGGAGAAGGAGAAGGTGAAGTCAGGAGGGTGAATCAGAAGAAGCAGAAGAAGGAGAAGGAGAAGGTGAAGTTGGAGGGTGAATCAGAAGAAGCAGAAGAAGGAGAAGGAGCAGGTGAAGTCAGGGGGGTGTAGCAGAAGAAGTAGAAGAAGGAGAAGGAGAAGGTGAAGTCAGGACGGTGAAGCAGAAGAAGCAGAAGAAGGAGAAGGTGAAGCCTGGAGGGCGCAGCAGAGGAAGCAGAAGAAGGAGAAGGAGAAGGTGAAGTCTGGAGTGTGAAGCAGAAGAAGCAGAAGAAGGAGAAGGAGAAGGTGAAGTCTGGAGGGCGCAGCAGAAGAAGCAGAAGAAGGAGAATGAGAAGGTGAAGTCTGGAGGGTGAATCAGAAGAAGCAGAAGAAGGAGAAGGAGAAGGTGAAGTCTGGAGGGTGAATCAGAAGAAGTAGAAGAAGGAGAAGGAGAAGGTGAAGTCAGGAGGGTGAATCAGAAGATGTAGAAGAAGGAGAAGGAGAAGGTGAAGTCAGGAGGGTGAATCAGAAGAAGCAGAAGAAGGAGAAGGAGAAGGTGAAGTCTGGAGGGTGAATCAGAAGAAGTAGAAGAAGGAGAAGGAGAAGGTGAAGTCTGGAGGGTGAATCAGAAGAAGCAGAAGAAGGAGAAGAAGAAGGTGAAGTCTGGAGGGTGAATCAGAAGAAGCAGTAGAAGGAGAAGGAGAAGGTGAAGTCTGGAGGGTGAATCAGAAGAAGCAGAATAAGGAGAAGGAGAAGGTTAAGTCTGGAGGGTGAATCAGAAGAAGCAGAAGAAGGAGAAGGAGAAGGTGAAGTCTGGAGGGTGAATCAGAAGAAGTAGAAGAAGGAGAAGGAGAAGGTGAAGTCTGGAGGGTGAAGCAGAAGACGTAGAAGAAGGAGAAGGAGAAGGTGAAGTCAGGAGGGTGAATCAGAAGAAGTAGAAGAAGGAGAAGGAGAAGGTGAAGTCAGGAGGGTGAATCAGAAGAAGCAGAAGAAGGAGATAGAGAAGGTGAAGTCTGGAGGGTGAATCAGAAGAATCAGAAGAAGGAGAAGGAGAAGGTGAAGTCTGGAGGGTGAAGCAGAAGAAGCAGAAGAAAGAGAAGGAGAAGGTGAAGTCTGGAGGGTGAAGCAGAAGAAACAGAAGAAGGAGAAGGAGAAGGTGAAGACTGGAGGGTGAATCAGAAGAAGTAGAAGAAGGAGAAGGAGAAGGTGAAGTCTGGAGGGTGAATCAGAAGAAGTAGAAGAAGGAGAAGGAGAAGGTGAAGTCTGGAGGGAGAATCAGAAGAAGCAGAAGAAGGAGAAGGAGAAGGTGAAGTCTGGAGGATGAATCAGAAGAAGCAGAAGAAGGAGAAGGAGAAGATGAAGTCTGGAGGGTGAATCAGAAGAAGTAGAAGAAGGAGAAGGAGAAGGTGAGGTCTGGAGGGAGAATCAGAAGAAGCAGAAGAAGGAGAAGGAGAAGGTGAAGTCTGGAGGGTGAATCAGAAGAAGCAGAAGAAGGAGAAGGAGAAGGTGAAGTCTGGAGGGTGAATCAGAAGAAGCAGAAGAAGGAGAAGGAGAAGGTGAAGTCAGGAGGGTGAATCAGAAGAAGCAGAAGAAGGAGAAGGAGAAGGTGAAGTTAGGAGGGTGAATCAGAAGAAGCAGAAGAAGGAGAAGGAGCAGGTGAAGTCAGGGGGGTGTAGCAGAAGAAGTAGAAGAAGGAGAAGGAGAAGGTGAAGTCTGGAGGGTGAAGCAGAAGAAGTAGAAGAAGGAGAAGGAGAAGGTGAAGTCAGGAGGGTGAATCAGAAGAAGTAGAAGAAGGAGAAGGAGAAGGTGAAGTCAGGAGGGTGAATCAGAAGAAGCAGAAGAAGGAGATAGAGAAGGTGAAGTCTGGAGGGTGAATCAGAAGAATCAGAAGAAGGAGAAGGAGAAGGTGATGTCTGGAGGGTGAAGCAGAAGAAGCAGAAGAAAGAGAAGGAGAAGGTGAAGTCTGGAGGGCGAAGCAGAAGAAACAGAAGAAGGAGAAGGAGAAGGTGAAGACTGGAGGGTAAATCAGAAGAAGTAGAAGAAGGAGAAGGAGAAGGTGAAGTCTGGAGGGTGAATCAGAAGAAGTAGAAGAAGGAGAAGGAGAAGGTGAAGTCTGGAGGGAGAATCAGAAGAAGCAGAAGAAGGAGAAGGAGAAGGTGAAGTCTGGAGGATGAATCAGAAGAAGCAGAAGAAGGAGAAGGAGAAGATGAAGTCTGGAGGGTGAATCAGAAGAAGCAGAAGAAGGAGAAGGAGAAGGAGATGTCAGGAGGGTGAATCAGAAGAAGCAGAAGAAGGAGAAGGAGAAGGTGAAGTTAGGAGGGTGAATCAGAAGAAGCAGAAGAAGGAGAAGGAGCAGGTGAAGTCAGGGGGGTGTAGCAGAAGAAGTAGAAGAAGGAGAAGGAGAAGGTGAAGTCAGGACGGTGAAGCAGAAGAAGCAGAAGAAGGAGAAGGAGAAGGTGAAACCTGGAGGGCGCAGCAGAAGAAGCAGAAGAAGGAGAAGGAGAAGGTGAAGTCTGGAGTGTGAAGCAGAAGAAGCAGAAGAAGGAGAAGGAGAAGGTGAAGTCTGGAGGGCGCAGCAGAAGAAGCAGAAGAAGGAGAATGAGAAGGTGAAGTCTGGAGGGTGAATCAGAAGAAGCAGAAGAAGGAGAAGGAGAAGGTGAAGTCTGGAGGTTGAATCAGAAGAAGTAGAAGAAGGAGAAGGAGAAGGTGAAGTCTGGAGGGTGAATCAGAAGAAGTAGAAGAAGGAGAAGGAGAAGGTGAAGTCAGGAGGGTGAATCAGAAGAAGTAGAAGAAGGAGAAGGAGAAGGTGAAGTCAGGAGGGTGAATCAGAAGAAGCAGAAGAAGGAGAAGGAGATGGTGAAGTCTGGAGGGTGAATCAGAAGAATCAGAAGAAGGAGAAGGAGAAGGTGAAGTCTGGAGGGTGAATCAGAAGAAGCAGAAGAAAGAGAAGGAGAAGGTGAAGTCTGGAGGGTGAAGCAGAAGAAACAGAAGAAGGAGAAGGAGAAGGTGAAGACTGGAGGGTGAATCAGAAGAAGTAGAAGAAGGAGAAGGAGAAGGTGAAGTCTGGAGGGTGAATCAGAAGAAGCAGAAGAAGGAGAAGGAGAAGATGAAGTCTGGAGGGTGAATCAGAAGAAGTAGAAGAAGGAGAAGGAGAAGGTGAAGTCTGGAGGGTGAATCAGAAGAAGTAGAAGAAGGAGAAGGAGAACATGAAGTCGGAGGGTGAATCAGAAGAAACAGAAGAAGGAGAAGGAGAAGGTGAAATCTGGAGGGTGAATCAGAAGAAGCAGAAGAAGGAGAAGGAGAAGGTGAAGTCTGGAGGGTGAATCAGATGAAGTAGAAGAAGGAGAAGGAGAAGGTGAAGTCTGGAGGGTGAATCGGAAGAAGCAGAAGAAGGAGAAGAAGAAGGTGAAGTCTGGAGGGTGAATCAGAAGAAGCAGAAGAAGGAGAAGGAGAAGGTGAAGTCTGGAGGGTGAATCAGAAGAAGTAGAAGAAGGAGAAGGAGAAGGTGTAGTCTGGAGGGTGAATCAGAAGAAGTAGACGAAGGAGAAGGAGAAGGTGAAGTCTGGAGGGTGAATCAGAAGAAGCAGAAGAAGGAGAAGGAGAAGGTGAAGTCTGGAGGGTGAATCAGATGAAGTAGAAGAAGGAGAAGGAGAAGGTGAAGTCTGGAGGGTGAATCGGAAGAAGCAGAAGAAGGAGAAGGAGAAGGTGAAGTCTGGAGGGTGAATCAGAAGAAGCAGAAGAAGGAGAAGGAGAAGGTGAAGTCTGGAGGGTGAATCAGAAGAAGTAGAAGAAGGAGAAGGAGAAGTTGAAGTCTGGAGGGTGAAGCAGAGGAAGTAGAAGATGGAGAAGGAGAAGGTGAAGTCAGGAGGGTGAATCAGAAGATGTGGAAGAAGGAGAAGGAGAAGGTGAAGTCAGGAGGGTGAATCATAAGAAGCAGAAGAAGGAGAAGGAGAAGGTGAAGTCTGGAGGGTGAATCAGAAGAAGTAGAAGAAGGAGAAGGAGAAGGTGAAGTCTGGAGGGTGAATCAGAAGAAGCAGAAGAAGGAGAAGGAGAAGGTGAAGTCTGGAGGGTGAATCAGAAGAAGCAGAAGAAGGAGAAGGAGAAGGTGAAGTCTGGAGGGTGAATCAGAAGAAGTAGAAGAAGGAGAAGGAGAAGGTGAAGTCTGGAGGGTGAAGCAGAAGAAGTAGAAGAAGGAGAAGGAGAAGGTGAAGTCAGGAGGGTGAATCAGAAGAAGTAGAAGATGGAGAAGGAGAAGGTGAAGTCAGGAGGGTGAATCAGAAGAAGCAGAAGAAGGAGATAGAGAAGGTGAAGTCTGGAGGGTGAATCAGAAGAATCAGAAGAAGGAGAAGGAGAAGGTGAAGTCTGGAGGGTGAAGCAGAAGAAGCAGAAGAAAGAGAAGGAGAAGGTGAAGTCTGGAGGGTGAAGCAGAAGAAACAGAAGAAGGAGAAGGAGAAGGTGAAGACTGGAGGGTGAATCAGAAGAAGTAGAAGAAGGAGAAGGAGAAGGTGAAGTCTGCAGGGTGAATCAGAAGAAGTAGAAGAAGGAGAAGGTGAAGTCTGGAGGGTGAATCAGAAGAAGCAGAAGAAGGAGAAGGAGAAGGTGAAGTCTGGAGGGTGAATCAGAAGAAGCAGAAGAAGGAGAAGGAGAAGATGAAGTCTGGAGGGTGAATCAGAAGAAGTAGAAGAAGGAGAAGGAGAAGGTGAGGTCTGGAGGGTGAATCAGAAGAAGCAGAAGAAGGAGAAGGAGAAGGTGAAGTCTGGAGGGTGAATCAGAAGAAGCAGAAGAAGGAGAAGGAGAAGGTGAAGTCAGGAGGGTGAATCAGAAGAAGCAGAATAAGGAGAAGGAGAAGGTGAAGTTAGGAGGGTGAATCAGAAGAAGCAGAAGAAGGAGAAGGAGCAGGTGAAGTCAGGGGGGTGTAGCAGAAGAAGTAGAAGAAGGAGAAGGAGAAGGTGAAGTCAGGACGGTGAAGCAGAAGAAGCAGAAGAAGGAGAAGGAGAAGGTGAAGCCTGGAGGGCGCAGCAGAAGAAGCAGAAGAAGGAGTAGGAGAAGGTGAAGTCTGGAGTGTGAAGCAGAAGAAGCAGAAGAAGGAGAAGGAGAAGGTGAAGTCTGGAGGGCGCAGCAGAAGAAGCAGAAGAAGGAGAATGAGAAGGTGAAGTCTGGAGGGTGAATCAGAAGAAGCAGAAGAAGGAGAAGGAGAAGGTGAAGTCTGGAGGGTGAATAAGAAGAAGTAGAAGAAGGAGAAGGAGAAGGTGAAGTCTGGAGGGTGAATCAGAAGAAGTAGAAGAAGGAGAAGGAGAAGTTGAAGTCTGGAGGGTGAATCAGAAGAAGCAGAAGAAGGAGAAGGAGAAGGTGAAGTCTGGAGGGTGAATCAGAAGAAGCAGAAGAAGGAGAAGGAGAAGATGAAGTCTGGAGGGTGAATCAGAAGAAGTAGAAGAAGGAGAAGGAGAAGGTGAAGTCTGGAGGGTGAATCAGAAGAAGTAGAAGAAGGAGAAGGAGAAGATGAAGTCTGGAGGGTGAATCAGAAGAAGAAGAAGAAGGAGAAGGAGAAGGTGTAGTCTGGAGGGTGAATCAGAAGAAGTAGACGAAGGAGAAGGAGAAGCTGAAGTCTGGAGGGTGAATCAGAAGAAGCAGAAGAAGGAGAAGGAGAAGGTGAAGTCTGGAGGGTGAATCAGAAGAAGCAGAAGAAGGAGAAGGAGAAGATGAAGTCTGGAGGGTGAATCAGAAGAAGTAGAAGAAGGAGAAGGAGAAGGTGAAGTCTGGAGGGTGAATCAGAAGAAACAGAAGAAGGAGAAGGAGAAGGTGAAGTCTGGAGGGTGAATCAGAAGAAGAAGAAGAAGGAGAAGGAGATGGTGTAGTCTGGAGGGTGAATCAGAAGAAGTAGACGAAGGAGAAGGAGAAGGTGAAGTCTGGAGGGTGAATCAGAAGAAGCAGAAGAAGGAGAAGGAGAAGGTGAAGTCTGGAGGGTGAATCAGAAGAAGTAGAAGAAGGAGAAGGAGAAGGTGAAGTCTGGAGGGTGGATCAGAAGAAGCAGAAGAAGGAGAAGGAGAAGGTGAAGTCTGGAGGGTGAATCAGAAGAAGCAGAAGAAGGAGAAGGTGAAGTCTGGAGGGTGAATCAGAAGAAGTAGAAGAAGGAGAAGGAGAAGTTGAAGTCTGGAGGGTGAAGCAGAAGAAGTAGAAGAAGGAGAAGGAGAAGGTGAAGTCAGGAGGGTGAATCAGAAGAAGCAGAAGAAGGAGAAGGAGAAGGTGAAATCAGGAGGGTGAATCAGAAGAAGCAGAAGAAGGAGATAGAGAAGGTGAAGTCTGATGGGTGAATCAGAAGAATCAGAAGAAGGAGAAGGAGAAGGTGAAGTCTGGAGGGTGAAGCAGAAGAAGCAGAAGAAAGAGAAGGAGAAGGTGAAGTCTGGAGGGTGAAGCAGAAGAAACAGAAGAAGGAGAAGGAGAAGGTGAAGACTGGAGGGTGAATCAGAAGAAGTAGAAGAAGGAGAAGGAGAAGGTGAAGTCTGGAGGGTGAATCAGAAGAAGTAGAAGAAGGAGAAGGAGAAGGTGAAGTCTGGAGGGTGAATCAGAAGAAGCAGAAGAAGGAGAAGGAGAAGGTGAAGACTGGAGGGTGAATCAGAAGAAGCAGAAGAAGGAGAAGGAGAAGATGAAGTCTGGAGGGTGAATCAGAAGAAGTAGAAGAAGGAGAAGGAGAAGGTGAGGTCTGGAGGGTGAATCAGAAGAAGCAGAAGAAGGAGAAGGAGAAGCTGAAGTCTGGAGGGTGAATCAGAAGAAGCAGAAGAAGGAGAAGGAGAAGGTGAAGTCTGGAGGGTGAATCAGAAGAAGCAGAAGAAGGAGAAGGAGAAGGTGAAGTCAGGAGGGTGAATCAGAAGAAGCAGAAGAAGGAGAAGGAGAAGGTGAAGTTAGGAGGGTGAATCAGAAGAAGCAGAAGAAGGAGAAGGAGCAGGTGAAGTCAGGGGGGTGTAGCAGAAGAAGTAGAAGAAGGAGAAGGAGAAGGTGAAGTCAGGACGGTGAAGCAGAAGAAGCAGAAGAAGGAGAAGGAGAAGGTGAAGCCTGGAGGGCGCAGCAGAAGAAGCAGAAGAAGGAGAAGGAGAAGGTGAAGTCTGGAGTGTGAAGCAGAAGAAGCAGAAGAAGGAGAAGGAGAAGGTGAAGTCTGGAGGCGCAGCAGAAGAAGCAGAAGAAGGAGAATGAGAAGGTGAAGTCTGGAGGGTGAATCAGAAGAAGCAGAAGAAGGAGAAGGAGAAGGTGAAGTCTGGAGGTTGAATCAGAAGAAGGAGAAGAAGGAGAAGGAGAAGGTGAAGTTGGAGGGTGAAGCAGAAGAAGTAGAAGAAGGAGAAGGAGAAGGTGAAGTCAGGAGGGTGAATCAGAAGAAGTAGAAGAAGGAGAAGGAGAAGGAGATGTCAGGAGGGTGAATCAGAAGAAGCAGAAGAAGGAGAAGGAGAAGGTGAAGTTAGGAGGGTGAATCAGAAGAAGCAGAAGAAGGAGAAGGAGCAGGTGAAGTCAGGGGGGTGTAGCAGAAGAAGTAGAAGAAGGAGAAGGAGAAGGTGAAGTCAGGACGGTGAAGCAGAAGAAGCAGAAGAAGGAGAAGGAGAAGGTGAAACCTGGAGGGCGCAGCAGAAGAAGCAGAAGAAGGAGAAGGAGAAGGTGAAGTCTGGAGTGTGAAGCAGAAGAAGCAGAAGAAGGAGAAGGAGAAGGTGAAGTCTGGAGGGCGCAGCAGAAGAAGCAGAAGAAGGAGAATGAGAAGGTGAAGTCTGGAGGGTGAATCAGAAGAAGCAGAAGAAGGAGAAGGAGAAGGTGAAGTCTGGAGGTTGAATCAGAAGAAGTAGAAGAAGGAGAAGGAGAAGGTGAAGTCTGGAGGGTGAATCAGAAGAAGTAGAAGAAGGAGAAGGAGAAGGTGAAGTCAGGAGGGTGAATCAGAAGAAGTAGAAGAAGGAGAAGGAGAAGGTGAAGTCAGGAGGGTGAATCAGAAGAAGCAGAAGAAGGAGAAGGAGATGGTGAAGTCTGGAGGGTGAATCAGAAGAATCAGAAGAAGGAGAAGGAGAAGGTGAAGTCTGGAGGGTGAATCAGAAGAAGCAGAAGAAAGAGAAGGAGAAGGTGAAGTCTGGAGGGTGAAGCAGAAGAAACAGAAGAAGGAGAAGGAGAAGGTGAAGACTGGAGGGTGAATCAGAAGAAGTAGAAGAAGGAGAAGGAGAAGGTGAAGTCTGGAGGGTGAATCAGAAGAAGCAGAAGAAGGAGAAGGAGAAGATGAAGTCTGGAGGGTGAATCAGAAGAAGTAGAAGAAGGAGAAGGAGAAGGTGAAGTCTGGAGGGTGAATCAGAAGAAGTAGAAGAAGGAGAAGGAGAACATGAAGTCGGAGGGTGAATCAGAAGAAACAGAAGAAGGAGAAGGAGAAGGTGAAGTCTGGAGGGTGAATCAGAAGAAGCAGAAGAAGGAGAAGGAGAAGGTGAAGTCTGGAGGGTGAATCAGATGAAGTAGAAGAAGGAGAAGGAGAAGGTGAAGTCTGGAGGGTGAATCGGAAGAAGCAGAAGAAGGAGAAGGAGAAGGTGAAGTCTGGAGGGTGAATCAGAAGAAGCAGAAGAAGGAGAAGGAGAAGGTGAAGTCTGGAGGGTGAATCAGAAGAAGTAGAAGAAGGAGAAGGAGAAGGTGTAGTCTGGAGGGTGAATCAGAAGAAGTAGACGAAGGAGAAGGAGAAGGTGAAGTCTGGAGGGTGAATCAGAAGTAGCAGAATAAGGAGAAGGAGAAGATGAAGTCTGGAGGGTGAATCAGATGAAGTAGAAGAAGGAGAAGGAGAAGGTGAAGTCTGGAGGGTGAATCGGAAGAAGCAGAAGAAGGAGAAGGAGAAGGTGAAGTCTGGAGGGTGAATCAGAAGAAGCAGAAGAAGGAGAAGGAGAAGGTGAAGTCTGGAGGGTGAATCAGAAGAAGTAGAAGAAGGAGAAGGAGAAGTTGAAGTCTGGAGGGTGAAGCAGAGGAAGTAGAAGATGGAGAAGGAGAAGGTGAAGTCAGGAGGGTGAATCAGAAGAAGCAGAAGAAGGAGAAGGAGATGGTGAAGTCTGGAGGGTGAATCAGAAGAATCAGAAGAAGGAGAAGGAGAAGGTGAAGTCTGGAGGGTGAATCAGAAGAAGCAGAAGAAAGAGAAGGAGAAGGTGAAGTCTGGAGGGTGAAGCAGAAGAAACAGAAGAAGGAGAAGGAGAAGGTGAAGACTGGAGGGTGAATCAGAAGAAGTAGAAGAAGGAGAAGGAGAAGGGGAAGTCTGGAGGGTGAATCAGAAGAAGCAGAAGAAGGAGAAGGAGAAGATGAAGTCTGGAGGGTGAATCAGAAGAAGTAGAAGAAGGAGAAGGAGAAGGTGAAGTCTGGAGGGTGAATCAGAAGAAGTAGAAGAAGGAGAAGGAGAACATGAAGTCGGAGGGTGAATCAGAAGAAACAGAAGAAGGAGAAGGAGAAGGTGAAGTCTGGAGGGTGAATCAGAAGAAGCAGAAGAAGGAGAAGGAGAAGGTGAAGTCTGGAGGGTGAATCAGATGAAGTAGAAGAAGGAGAAGGAGAAGGTGAAGTCTGGAGGGTGAATCGGAAGAAGCAGAAGAAGGAGAAGGAGAAGGTGAAGTCTGGAGGGTGAATCAGAAGAAGCAGAAGAAGGAGAAGGAGAAGGTGAAGTCTGGAGGGTGAATCAGAAGAAGTAGAAGAAGGAGAAGGAGAAGGTGTAGTCTGGAGGGTGAATCAGAAGAAGTAGACGAAGGAGAAGGAGAAGGTGAAGTCTGGAGGGTGAATCAGAAGAAGCAGAAGAAGGAAAAGGAGAAGGTGAAGTCTGGAGGGTGAATCAGATGAAGTAGAAGAAGGAGAAGGAGAAGGTGAAGTCTGGAGGGTGAATCGGAAGAAGCAGAAGAAGGAGAAGGAGAAGGTGAAGTCTGGAGGGTGAATCAGAAGAAGCAGAAGAAGGAGAAGGAGAAGGTGAAGTCTGGAGGGTGAATCAGAAGAAGTAGAAGAAGGAGAAGGAGAAGTTGAAGTCTGGAGGGTGAAGCAGAGGAAGTAGAAGATGGAGAAGGAGAAGGTGAAGTCAGGAGGGTGAATCAGAAGATGTAGAAGAAGGAGAAGGAGAAGGTGAAGTCAGGAGGGTGAATCATAAGAAGCAGAAGAAGGAGAAGGAGAAGGTGAAGTCTGGAGGGTGAATCAGAAGAAGTAGAAGAAGGAGAAGGAGAAGGTGAAGTCTGGAGGGTGAATCAGAAGAAGCAGAAGAAGGAGAAGGAGAAGGTGAAGTCTGGAGGGTGAATCAGAAGAAGCAGAAGAAGGAGAAGGAGAAGGTGAAGTCTGGAGGGTGAATCAGAAGAAGTAGAAGAAGGAGAAGGAGAAGGTGAAGTCTGGAGGGTGAAGCAGAAGAAGTAGAAGAAGGAGAAGGAGAAGGTGAAGTCAGGAGGGTGAATCAGAAGAAGTAGAAGATGGAGAAGGAGAAGGTGAAGTCAGGAGGGTGAATCAGAAGAAGCAGAAGAAGGAGATAGAGAAGGTGAAGTCTGGAGGGTGAATCAGAAGAATCAGAAGAAGGAGAAGGAGAAGGTGAAGTCTGGAGGGTGAAGCAGAAGAAGCAGAAGAAAGAGAAGGAGAAGGTGAAGTCTGGAGGGTGAAGCAGAAGAAACAGAAGAAGGAGAAGGAGAAGGTGAAG
Source organism: Somniosus microcephalus (assembly GCF_052327205.1). NCBI lineage: Eukaryota > Metazoa > Chordata > Chondrichthyes > Squaliformes > Somniosidae > Somniosus > Somniosus microcephalus. Next base: position 525,150 of record NW_028225203.1, on the reverse strand, counting down.
ACTGGAGGGTGAATCAGAAGAAGTAGAAGAAGGAGAAGGAGAAGGTGAAGTCTGCAGGGTGAATCAGAAGAAGTAGAAGAAGGAGAAGGAGAAGGTGAAGTCTGGAGGGTGAATCAGAAGAAGCAGAAGAAGGAGAAGGAGAAGGTGAAGTCTGGAGGGTGAATCAGAAGAAGCAGAAGAAGGAGAAGGAGAAGATGAAGTCTGGAGGGTGAATCAGAAGAAGTAGAAGAAGGAGAAGGAGAAGGTGAGGTCTGGAGGGTGAATCAGAAGAAGCAGAAGAAGGAGAAGGAGAAGGTGAAGTCTGGAGGGTGAATCAGAAGAAGCAGAAGAAGGAGAAGGAGAAGGTGAAGTCTGGAAGGTGAATCAGAAGAAGCAGAAGAAGGAGAAGGAGAAGGTGAAGTCAGGAGGGTGAATCAGAAGAAGCAGAATAAGGAGAAGGAGAAGGTGAAGTTAGGAGGGTGAATCAGAAGAAGCAGAAGAAGGAGAAGGAGCAGGTGAAGTCAGGGGGGTGTAGCAGAAGAAGTAGAAGAAGGAGAAGGAGAAGGTGAAGTCAGGACGGTGAAGCAGAAGAAGCAGAAGAAGGAGAAGGAGAAGGTGAAGCCTGGAGGGCGCAGCAGAAGAAGCAGAAGAAGGAGTAGGAGAAGGTGAAGTCTGGAGTGTGAAGCAGAAGAAGCAGAAGAAGGAGAAGGAGAAGGTGAAATCTGGAGGGCGCAGCAGAAGAAGCAGAAGAAGGAGAATGAGAAGGTGAAGTCTGGAGGGTGAAGCAGAAGAAGCAGAAGAAAGAGAAGGAGAAGGTGAAGTCTGGAGGGTGAAGCAGAAGAAACAGAAGAAGGAGAAGGAGAAGGTGAAGACTGGAGGGTGAATCAGAAGAAGTAGAAGAAGGAGAAGGAGAAGGTGAAGTCTGCAGGGTGAATCAGAAGAAGTAGAAGAAGGAGAAGGAGAAGGTGAAGTCTGGAGGGTGAATCAGAAGAAGCAGAAGAAGGAGAAGGAGAAGGTGAAGTCTGGAGGGTGAATCAGAAGAAGCAGAAGAAGGAGAAGGAGAAGATGAAGTCTGGAGGGTGAATCAGAAGAAGTAGAAGAAGGAGAAGGAGAAGGTGAGGTCTGGAGGGTGAATCAGAAGAAGCAGAAGAAGGAGAAGGAGAAGGTGAAGTCTGGAGGGTGAATCAGAAGAAGCAGAAGAAGGAGAAGGAGAAGGTGAAGTCTGGAAGGTGAATCAGAAGAAGCAGAAGAAGGAGAAGGAGAAGGTGAAGTCAGGAGGGTGAATCAGAAGAAGCAGAATAAGGAGAAGGAGAAGGTGAAGTTAGGAGGGTGAATCAGAAGAAGCAGAAGAAGGAGAAGGAGCAGGTGAAGTCAGGGGGGTGTAGCAGAAGAAGTAGAAGAAGGAGAAGGAGAAGGTGAAGTCAGGACGGTGAAGCAGAAGAAGCAGAAGAAGGAGAAGGAGAAGGTGAAGCCTGGAGGGCGCAGCAGAAGAAGCAGAAGAAGGAGTAGGAGAAGGTGAAGTCTGGAGTGTGAAGCAGAAGAAGCAGAAGAAGGAGAAGGAGAAGGTGAAATCTGGAGGGCGCAGCAGAAGAAGCAGAAGAAGGAGAATGAGAAGGTGAAGTCTGGAGGGTGAATCAGAAGAAGCAGAAGAAGGAGAAGGAGAAGGTGAAGTCTGGAGGGTGAATAAGAAGAAGCAGAAGAAGGAGAAGGAGAAGATGAAGTCTGGAGGGTGAATCGGAAGAAGTAGAAGAAGGAGAAGGAGAAGGTGAAGTCTGGAGGGTGAATTAGAAGAAGTAGAAGAACGAGAAGGAGAAGTTGAAGTCTGGAGGGTGAATCAGAAGAAGCAGAAGAAGGAGAAGGAGAAGGTGAAGTCTGGAGGGTGAATCAGAAGAAGCAGAAGAAGGAGAAGGAGAAGATGAAGTCTGGAGGGTGAATCAGAAGAAGTAGAAGAAGGAGAAGGAGAAGGTGAAGTCTGGAGGGTGAATCAGAAGAAGTAGAAGAAGGAGAAGGAGAAGATGAAGTCTGGAGGGTGAATCAGAAGAAGAAGAAGAAGGAGAAGGAGAAGGTGTAGTCTGGAGGGTGAATCAGAAGAAGTAGACGAAGGAGAAGGAGAAGCTGAAGTCTGGAGGGTGAATCAGAAGAAGCAGAAGAAGGAGAAGGAGAAGGTGAAGTCTGGAGGGTGAATCAGAAGAAGCAGAAGAAGGAGAAGGAGAAGATGAAGTCTGGAGGGTGAATCAGAAGAAGTAGAAGAAGGAGAAGGAGAAGGTGAAGTCTGGAGGGTGAATCAGAAGAAACAGAAGAAGGAGAAGGAGAAGGTGAAGTCTGGAGGGTGAATCAGAAGAAGTAGAAGAAGGAGAAGGAGAAGATGAAGTCTGGAGGGTGAATCAGAAGAAGAAGAAGAAGGAGAAGGAGAAGGTGTAGTCTGGAGGGTGAATCAGAAGAAGTAGACGAAGGAGAAGGAGAAGCTGAAGTCTGGAGGGTGAATCAGAAGAAGCAGAAGAAGGAGAAGGAGAAGGTGAAGTCTGGAGGGTGAATCAGAAGAAGCAGAAGAAGGAGAAGGAGAAGATGAAGTCTGGAGGGTGAATCAGAAGAAGCAGAAGAAGGAGAAGGAGAAGATGAAGTCTGGAGGGTGAATCAGAAGAAGTAGAAGAAGGAGAAGGAGAAGGTGAAGTCTGGAGGGTGAATCAGAAGAAACAGAAGATGGAGAAGGAGAAGGTGAAGTCTGGAGGGTGAATCAGAAGAAGAAGAAGAAGGAGAAGGAGATGGTGTAGTCTGGAGGGTGAATCAGAAGAAGTAGACGAAGGAGAAGGAGAAGGTGAAGTCTGGAGGGTGAATCAGAAGAAGCAGAAGAAGGAGAAGGAGAAGGTGAAGTCTGGAGGGTGAATCAGAAGAAGTAGAAGAAGGAGAAGGAGAAGGTGAAGTCTGGAGGGTGAATCAGAAGAAGCAGAAGAAGGAGAAGGAGAAGGTGAAGTCTGGAGGGTGAATCAGAAGAAGCAGAAGAAGGAGAAGGTGAAGTCTGGAGGGTGAATCAGAAGAAGTAGAAGAAGGAGAAGGAGAAGTTGAAGTCTGGAGGGTGAAGCAGAAGAAGTAGAAGAAGGAGAAGGAGAAGGTGAAGTCAGGAGGGTGAATCAGAAGAAGTAGAAGAAGGAGAAGGAGAAGGTGAAATCAGGAGGGTGAATCAGAAGAAGCAGAAGAAGGAGATAGAGAAGGTGAAGTCTGGAGGGTGAATCAGAAGAATCAGAAGAAGGAGAAGGAGAAGGTGAAGTCTGGAGGGTGAAGCAGAAGAAGCAGAAGAAAGAGAAGGAGAAGGTGAAGTCTGGAGGGTGAAGCAGAAGAAACAGAAGAAGGAGAAGGAGAAGGTGAAGACTGGAGGGTGAATCAGAAGAAGTAGAAGAAGGAGAAGGAGAAGGTGAAGTCTGGAGGGTGAATCAGAAGAAGTAGAAGAAGGAGAAGGAGAAGGTGAAGTCTGGAGGGTGAATCAGAAGAAGCAGAAGAAGGAGAAGGAGAAGGTGAAGACTGGAGGGTGAATCAGAAGAAGCAGAAGAAGGAGAAGGAGAAGATGAAGTCTGGAGGGTGAATCAGAAGAAGTAGAAGAAGGAGAAGGAGAAGGTGAGGTCTGGAGGGTGAATCAGAAGAAGCAGAAGAAGGAGAAGGAGAAGCTGAAGTTTGGAGGGTGAATCAGAAGAAGCAGAAGAATGAGAAGGAGAAGGTGAAGTCTGGAGGGTGAATCAGAAGAAGCAGAAGAAGGAGAAGGAGAAGGTGAAGTCTGGAGGGTGAATCAGAAGAAGTAGAAGAAGGAGAAGGAGAAGGTGAAGTCTGGAGGGTGAATCAGAAGAAGCAGAAGAAGGAGAAGGAGAAGGTGAAGTCTGGAGGGTGAATCAGAAGAAGCAGAAGAAGGAGAAGGTGAAGTCTGGAGGGTGAATCAGAAGAAGTAGAAGAAGGAGAAGGAGAAGTTGAAGTCTGGAGGGTGAAGCAGAAGAAGTTGAAGAAGGAGAAGGAGAAGGTGAAGTCAGGAGGGTGAATCAGAAGAAGTAGAAGAAGGAGAAGGAGAAGGTGAAATCAGGAGGGTGAATCAGAAGAAGCAGAAGAAGGAGATAGAGAAGGTGAAGTCTGGAGGGTGAATCAGAAGAATCAGAAGAAGGAGAAGGAGAAGGTGAAGTCTGGAGGGTGAAGCAGAAGAAGCAGAAGAAAGAGAAGGAGAAGGTGAAGTCTGGAGGGTGAAGCAGAAGAAACAGAAGAAGGAGAAGGAGAAGGTGAAGACTGGAGGGTGAATCAGAAGAAGTAGAAGAAGGAGAAGGAGAAGGTGAAGTCTGGAGGGTGATTCAGAAGAAGTAGAAGAAGGAGAAGGAGAAGGTGAAGTCTGGAGGGTGAATCAGAAGAAGCAGAAGAAGGAGAAGGAGAAGGTGAAGACTGGAGGGTGAATCAGAAGAAGCAGAAGAAGGAGAAGGAGAAGATGAAGTCTGGAGGGTGAATCAGAAGAAGTAGAAGAAGGAGAAGGAGAAGGTGAGGTCTGGAGGGTGAATCAGAAGAAGCAGAAGAAGGAGAAGGAGAAGCTGAAGTTTGGAGGGTGAATCAGAAGAAGCAGAAGAATGAGAAGGAGAAGGTGAAGTCTGGAGGGTGAATCAGAAGAAGCAGAAGAAGGAGAAGGAGAAGGTGAAGTCTGGAGGGTGAATCAGAAGAAGTAGAAGAAGGAGAAGGAGAAGGTGAAGTCTGGAGGGTGAATCAGAAGAAGCAGAAGAAGGAGAAGGAGAAGGTGAAGTCTGGAGGGTGAATCAGAAGAAGCAGAAGAAGGAGAAGGTGAAGTCTGGAGGGTGAATCAGAAGAAGTAGAAGAAGGAGAAGGAGAAGTTGAAGTCTGGAGGGTGAAGCAGAAGAAGTTGAAGAAGGAGAAGGAGAAGGTGAAGTCAGGAGGGTGAATCAGAAGAAGTAGAAGAAGGAGAAGGAGAAGGTGAAATCAGGAGGGTGAATCAGAAGAAGCAGAAGAAGGAGATAGAGAAGGTGAAGTCTGGAGGGTGAATCAGAAGAATCAGAAGAAGGAGAAGGAGAAGGTGAAGTCTGGAGGGTGAAGCAGAAGAAGCAGAAGAAAGAGAAGGAGAAGGTGAAGTCTGGAGGGTGAAGCAGAAGAAACAGAAGAAGGAGAAGGAGAAGGTGAAGACTGGAGGGTGAATCAGAAGAAGTAGAAGAAGGAGAAGGAGAAGGTGAAGTCTGGAGGGTGATTCAGAAGAAGTAGAAGAAGGAGAAGGAGAAGGTGAAGTCTGGAGGGTGAATCAGAAGAAGCAGAAGAAGGAGAAGGAGAAGGTGAAGACTGGAGGGTGAATCAGAAGAAGCAGAAGAAGGAGAAGGAGAAGATGAAGTCTGGAGGGTGAATCAGAAGAAGTAGAAGAAGGAGAAGGAGAAGGTGAGGTCTGGAGGGTGAATCAGAAGAAGCAGAAGAAGGAGAAGGAGAAGCTGAAGTTTGGAGGGTGAATCAGAAGAAGCAGAAGAATGAGAAGGAGAAGGTGAAGTCTGGAGGGTGAATCAGAAGAAGCAGAAGAAGGAGAAGGAGAAGGTGAAGTCAGGAGGGTGAAGCAGAAGAAGCAGAAGAAGGAGAAGGAGAAGGTGAAGTTAGGAGGGTGAATCAGAAGAAGCAGAAGAAGGAGAAGGAGCAGGTGAAGTCAGGGGGGTGTAGCAGAAGAAGTAGAAGAAGGAGAAGGAGAAGGTGAAGTCAGGACGGTGAAGCAGAAGAAGCAGAAGAAGGAGAAGGAGAAGGTGAAGCCTGGAGGGCGCAGCAGAAGAAGCAGAAGAAGGAGAAGGAGAAGGTGAAGTCTGGAGTGTGAAGCAGAAGAAGCAGAAGAAGGAGAAGGAGAAGGTGAAGTCTGGAGGGCGCAGCAGAAGAAGCAGAAGAAGGAGAATGAGAAGGTGAAGTCTGGAGGGTGAATCAGAAGAAGCAGAAGAAGGAGAAGGAGAAGGTGAAGTCTGGAGGTTGAATCAGAAGAAGTAGAAGAAGGAGAAGGAGAAGGTGAAGTCTGGAGGGTGAAGCAGAAGAAGTAGAAGAAGGAGAAGGAGAAGCTAAAGTCAGGAGGGTGAATCAGAAGAAGTAGAAGAAGGAGAAGGAGAAGGTGAAGTCAGGAGGGTGAATCAGAAGAAGCAGAAGAAGGAGAAGGAGAAGGTGAAGTCTGGAGGGTGAATCAGAAGAATCAGAAGAAGGAGAAGGAGAAGGTGAAGTCTGGAGGGTGAATCAGAAGAAGCAGAAGAAAGAGAAGGAGAAGGTGAAGTCTGGAGGGTGAAGCAGAAGAAACAGAAGAAGGAGAAGGAGAAGGTGAAGACTGGAGGGTGAATCAGAAGAAGTAGAAGAAGGAGAAGGAGAAGGTGAAGTCTGGAGGGTGTATCAGAAGAAGTAGAAGAAGGAGAAGGAGAAGTTGAAGTCTGGAGGGTGAATCAGAAGAAGCAGAAGAAGGAGAAGGAGAAGGTGAAGTCTGGAGGGTGAATCAGAAGAAGCAGAAGAAGGAGAAGGAGAAGATGAAGGCTGGAGGGTGAATCAGAAGAAGTAGAAGAAGGAGAAGGAGAAGGTGAAGTCTGGAGGGTGAATCAGAAGAAACAGAAGAAGGAGAAGGAGAAGGTGAAGTCTGGAGGGTGAATCAGAAGAAGTAGAAGAAGGAGAAGGAGAAGGTGTAGTCTGGAGGGTGAATCAGAAGAAGTAGACGAAGGAGAAGGAGAAGGTGAAGTCTGGAGGGTGAATCAGAAGAAGCAGAAGAAGGAGAAGGAGAAGGTGAAGTCTGGAGGGTGAATCAGATGAAGTAGAAGAAGGAGAAGGAGAAGGTGAAGTCTGGAGGGTGAATCAGAAGAAGCAGAAGAAGGAGAAGGAGAAGGTGAAGTCTGGAGGGTGAATCAGAAGAAGCAGAAGAAGGAGAAGGAGAAGGTGAAGTCTGGAGGGTGAATCAGAAGAAGTAGAAGAAGGAGAAGGAGAAGTTGAAGTCTGGAGGGTGAAGCAGAAGAAGTAGAAGATGGAGAAGGAGAAGGTGAAGTCAGGAGGGTGAATCAGAAGAAGTAGAAGAAGGAGAAGGAGAAGGTGAAGTCAGGAGGGTGAAGCAGAAGAAGCAGAAGATGGAGAAGGAGAAGGTGAAGTCTGGAGGGTGAATCAGAAGAATCAGAAGAAGGAGAAGGAGAAGGTGAAGTCTGGAGGGTGAATCAGAAGAAGCAGAGGAAGGAGAAGGAGAAGGTGAAGTCTGGAGGGTGAATCAGAAGAAGCAGAATAAGGAGAAGGAGAAGGTGAAGTCTGGAGTGTGAATCAGAAGAAGCAGAATAAGGAGAAGGAGAAGGTGAAGTCTGGAGGGTGAATCAGAAGAAGCAGAAGAAGGAGAAGGAGAAGGTGAAGTCTGGAGGGTGAATCAGAAGAAGCAGAAGAAGGAGAAGGAGAAGGTAAAGTCTGGAGGGTGAAGCAGAAGAAGTAGAAGAAGGAGAAGGAGAAGGTGAAGTCAGGAGGGTGAATCAGAAGAAGTAGAAGAAGGAGAAGATGAAGGTGAAGTCAGGAGGGTGAATCAGAAGAAGCAGAAGAAGGAGAAGGAGAAGGTGAAGTCTGGAGGGTGAATCAGAAGAATCAGAAGAAGGAGAAGGAGAAGGTGAAGTCTGGAGGGTGTATCAGAAGAAGCAGAAGAAAGAGAAGAAGAAGGTGAAGTCTGGAGGGTGAAGCAGAAGAAACAGAAGAAGGAGAAGGAGAAGGTGAAGACTGGAGGGTGAATCAGAAGAAGTAGAAGAAGGAGAAGGAGAAGGTGAAGTCTGGAGGGTGAATCAGAAGAAGTAGAAGAAGGAGAAGGAGAAGGTGAAGTCTGGAGGGTGAATCAGAAGAAGCAGAAGAAGGAGAAGGAGAAGGTGAAGTCTGGAGGGTGAATCAGAAGAAGCAGAAGAAGGAGAAGGAGAAGATGAAGTCTGGAGGGTGAATCGGAAGAAGTAGAAGAAGGAGAAGGAGAAGGTGAAGTCTGGAGGGTGAATCAGAAGAAGTAGAAGAAGGAGAAGGAGAAGTTGAAGTCTGGAGGGTGAATCAGAAGAAGCAGAAGAAGGAGAAGGAGAAGGTGAAGTCTGGAGGGTGAATCAGAAGAAGCAGAAGAAGGAGAAGGAGAAGATGAAGTCTGGAGGGTGAATCAGAAGAAGTAGAAGAAGGAGAAGGAGAAGGTGAAGTCTGGAGGGTGAATCAGAAGAAGTAGAAGAAGGAGAAGGAGAAGATGAAGTCTGGAGGGTGAATCAGAAGAAACAGAAGAAGGAGGAGGAGAAGGTGAAGTCTGGAGGGTGAAGCAGAAGAAGTAGAAGATGGAGAAGGAGAAGGTGAAGTCAGGAGGGTGAATCAGAAGAAGTAGAAGAAGGAGAAGGAGAAGGTGAAGTCAGGAGGGTGAATCAGAAGAAGCAGAAGATGGAGAAGGAGAAGGTGAAGTCTGGAGGGTGAATCAGAAGAATCAGAAGAAGGAGAAGGAGAAGGTGAAGTCTGGAGGGTGAATCAGAAGAAGCAAAGGAAGGAGAAGGAGAAGGTGAAGTCTGGAGGGTGAATCAGAAGAAGCAGAATAAGGAGAAGGAGAAGGTGAAGTCTGGAGGGTGAATCAGAAGAAGCAGAATAAGGAGAAGGAGAAGGTGAAGTCTGGAGGGTGAATCAGAAGAAGTAGAAGAAGGAGAAGGAGAAGGTGAAGTCTGGAGGGTGAAGCAGAAGAAGTAGAAGAAGGAGAAGGAGAAGCTGAAGTCAGGAGGGTGAATCAGAAGAAGTAGAAGAAGGAGAAGGAGAAGGTGAAGTCAGGAGGGTGAATCAGAAGAAGCAGAAGAAGGAGAAGGAGAAGGTGAAGTCTGGAGGGTGAATCAGAAGAATCAGAAGAAGGAGAAGGAGAAGGTGAAGTCTGGAGGGTGAATCAGAAGAAGCAGAAGAAAGAGAAGGAGAAGGTGAAGTCTGGAGGGTGAAGCAGAAGAAACAGAAGAAGGAGAAGGAGAAGGTGAAGACTGGAGGGTGAATCAGAAGAAGTAGAAGAAGGAGAAGGAGAAGGTGAAGTCTGGAGGGTGAATCAGAAGAAGTAGAAGAAGGAGAAGGAGAAGGTGAAGTCTGGAGGGTGAATCAGAAGAAGCAGAAGAAGGAGAAGGAGAAGGTGAAGTCTGGAGGGTGAATCAGAAGAAGCAGAAGAAGGAGAAGGAGAAGATGAAGTCTGGAGGGTGAATCAGAAGAAGTAGAAGAAGGAGAAGGAGAAGGTGAAGTCTGGAGGGTGAAACAGAAGTAGTAGAAGAAGGAGAAGGAGAAGGTGAAGTCTGGAGGGTGAATCAGAAGAAACAGAAGAAGGAGAAGGAGAAGGTGAAGTCTGGAGGGTGAATCAGAAGAAGTAGAAGAAGGAGAAGGAGAAGGTGTAGTCTGGTGGGTGAATCAGAAGAAGTAGACGAAGGAGAAGGAGAAGGTGAAGTCTGGAGGGTGAATCAGAAGAAGCAGAAGAAGGAGATGGAGAAGGTGAAGTCTGGAGGGTGAATCAGAAGAAGTAGAAGAAGGAGAAGGAGAAGGTGAAGTCTGGAGGGTGAATCAGAAGAAGCAGAAGAAGGAGAAGGAGAAGGTGAAGTCTGGAGGGTGAATCAGAAGAAGCAGAAGAAGGAGAAGGAGAAGGTGAAGTCTGGAGGGTGATTCAGAAGAAGCAGAATAAGGAGAAGGAGAAGGTGATGTCTGGAGGGTGAATCTGAAGAAGCAGAAGAAGGAGAAGGAGAAGGTGAAGTCTGGAGGGTGAATCAGAAGAAGTAGAAGAAGGAGAAGGAGAAGGTGAAGTCTGGAGGGTGAATCAGAAGAAGTAGAAGAAGGAGAAGGAGAAGGTGAAGTCTGTAGGGTGAATCAGAAGAAGTAGAAGAAGGAGAAGGAGAAGGTGAAGTCTGGAGGGGGAAGCAGAAGAAGTAGAAGAAGGAGAAGGAGAAGGTGAAGTCAGGAGGGTGAATCTAAAGATGTAGAAGAAGGAGAAGGAGAAGGTGAAGTCAGGAGGGTGAATCAGAAGAAGCAGAAGAAGGAGAAGGAGAAGGTGAAGTCTGGAGGGTGAATCAGAAGAATCAGAAGAAGGAGAAGGAGAAGGTGAAGTCTGGAGGGTGAATCAGAAGAAGTAGAAGAAGGAGAAGGAGAAGGTGAAGTCTGGAGGGTGAATCAGAAGAAGCAGAAGAAGGAGAAGGAGAAGGTGAAGTCTGGAGGGTGAATCAGAAGAAGTAGACGAAGGAGAAGGAGAAGGTGAAGTCTGGAGGGTGAATCAGAAGAAGCAGAAGAAGGAGATGGAGAAGGTGAAGTCTGGAGGGTGAATCAGAAGAAGTAGAAGAAGGAGAAGGTGAAGGTGAAGTCTGGAGGGTGAATCAGAAGAAGCAGAAGAAGGAGAAGGAGAAGGTGAAGTCTGGAGGGTGAATCAGAAGAAGCAGAAGAAGGAGAAGGAGAAGGTGAAGTCTGGAGGGTGAATCAGAAGAAGCAGAAGAAGGAGAAGGAGAAGGTGAAGTCTGGAGGGTGAATCAGAAGAAGCAGAAGAAGGAGAAGGAGAAGATGAAGTCTGGAGGGTGAATCAGAAGAAGGAGAAGAAGGAGAAGGAGAAGGTGAAGTCTGGAGGGTGAATCAGAAGAAGCAGAAGAAGGAGAAGAAGAAGGTGAAGTCAGGAGGATGAATCAGAAGAAGCAGAAGAAGGAGAAGGAGAAGGTGAAGTCTGGAGGGTGAATCAGAAGAAGTAGAAGAAGGAGAAGGAGAAGGTGTAGTCTGGAGGGGGAATCAGAAGAAGTAGATCAAGGAGAAGGAGAAGGTGAAGTCTGGAGGGCGAATCCGAAGAAGCAGAAGAAGGAGAAGGAGAAGGTGAAGTCTGGAGGGTGAATCAGAAGAAGTAGAAGGAGGAGAAGGAGAAGGTGAAGTCTGGAGGGTGAATCAGAAGAAGCAGAAGAAGGAGAAGGAGAAGGTGAAGTCTGGAGGGTGAATCAGAAGAAGCAGAAGAAGGAGAAGGAGAAGGTGAAGTCTGGAGGGTGAATCAGAAGAAGCAGAAGAAGGAGAAGGAGAAGGTGAAGTCTGGAGGGTGAATCAGAAGAAGCAGAAGAAGTAGAAGGAGAAGGTGAAGTCTGGAGGGTGAATCAGAAGAAGTAGAAGAAGGAGAAGGAGAAGGTGAAGTCTGGAGTGTGAATCAGAAGAAGCAGAAGAAGGAGAAGGAGAAGGTGAAGTCAGGAGGGTGAATCAGAAGAAGCAGAAGAAGGAGAAGGAGAAGATGAAGTCTGGAGGGTGAATCAGAAGAAGTAGAAGAAGGAGAAGGAGAAGGTGAGGTCTGGAGGGTGAATCAGAAGAAGCAGAAGAAGGAGAAGGAGAAGGTGAAGTCTGAAGGGTGAATCAGAAGAAGCAGAAGAAGGAGAAGGAGAAGGTGAAGTCTGGAGGGTGAACCAGAAGAAGCAGAAGAAGGAGAAGGAGAAGGTGAAGTCTGGAGGGTGAATCAGAAGAAGCAGAAGAAGGAGAAGGAGAAGGTGAAGACTGGAGGGTGAATCAGAAGAAGTAGAAGAAGGAGAAGGAGAAGGTGAAGTCTGGAGGGTGAATCAGAAGAAGCAGAAGAAGGAGAAGGAGAAGATGAAGTCTGGAGGGTGAATCAGAAGATGGAGAAGAAGGAGAAGGAGAAGGTGAAGTCTGGAGGGTGAATCAGAAGAAGCAGAAGAAGGAGAATGAGCAGGTGAAGTCAGGAGGGTGAATCAGAAGAAGCAGAAGAAGGAGAAGGAGAAGGTGAAGTCAGGAGGGTGAATCAGAAGAAGCAGAAGAAGGAGAAGGAGAAGGTGAAGTTAGGAGGGTGAATCAGAAGAAGCAGAAGAAGGAGAAGAGAAGGTGAAGTCAGGGGGGTGAAGCAGAAGAAGCAGAAGAAGGAGAAGGAGAAGGTGAAGTCTGGAGGGCGCAGCAGAAGAAGCAGAAGAAGGAGAAGGTGAAGTCTGGAGGGTGAAGCAGAAGAAGCAGAAGAAGGAGATGGAGAATGTGAAGTCTGGAGGGTGAATCAGAAGAAGTAGAAGAAGGAGAAGGAGAAGGTGAAGTCAGGAGGGTGAAGCAGAAGAAGCAGAAGAAGGAGAAGGAGAAGGTGATATCTGGAGGGTGAAGCAGAAGAAGCAGAAGAAGGAGAAGGAGAAGGTGAAGTCTGGAGGGTGTATCAGAAGAAGCAGAAGAAGGAGAAGGAGAAGGTGAAGTCTGGAGGGTGAATCAGAAGAAGTAGAAGAAGGAGAAGGAGAAGGTGAAGTCTGGAGGGTGAAGCAGAAGAAGTAGAAGAAGGAGAAGGAGAAGGTGAAGTCGGGAGGGTGAATCATAAGAAGTAGAAGAAGGAGAAGGAGAAGGTGAAGTCAGGAGGGTGAATCTAAAGAAGCAGAAGAAGGAGAAGGAGAAGGTGAAGACTGGAGGGTGAATCAGAAGAATCAGAAGAAGGAGAAGGAGAAGGTGAAGTCTGGAGGGTGAATCAGAAGAAGCAGAAGAAAGGGAAGGAGAAGGTGAAGTCTGGAGGGTGAAGCAGAAGAAGCAGAAGAAGGAGAAGGAGAAGGTGAAGACTGGAGGGTGAATCAGAAGAAGTAGAAGAAGGAGAAGGAGAAGATGGAGTCTGGAGGGTGAATCAGAAGAAGTAGAAGAAGGAGAAGGAGAAGGTGAAGTCTGGAGGGTGAATCAGAAGAAGCAGAAGAAGGAGAAGGAGAAGGTGAAGTCTGGAGGGTGAATCAGAAGAAGCAGAAGAAGGAGAAGGAGAAGATGAAGTCTGGAGGGTGAATCAGAAGAAGTAGAAATGGAGAAGGAGAAGGTGAGGTCTGGAGGGTGAATCAGAAGAAGCAGAATAAGGAGAAGGAGAAGGTGAAGTCTGGAGGGTGAATCAGAAGAAGCAGAAGAAGGAGAAGGAGAAGGTGAAGTCTGGAGGGTGAATCAGAAGAAGCAGAAGAAGGAGAAGGAGAAGGTGAAGTCAGGAGGGTGAATCAGAAGAAGCAGAAGAAGGAGAAGGAGAAGGTGAAGTAAGGAGGGTGAATCAGACAAGCAGAAGAAGGAGAAGGAGAAGGTGAAGTCAGGGGGGTGAAGCAGAAGAAGTAGAAGAAGGAGAAGGAGAAGGTGAACTCAGGAGGGTGAAGCAGAAGAAGCAGAAGAAGGAGAAGGAGAAGGTGAAGTCTGGAGGGTGAAGCAGAAGAAGCAGAAGAAGGAGAAGGAGAAGGTGAAGTCTGGAGGGCGAAGCAGAAGAAGCAGATGAAGGAGAAGGAGAAGGTGAAGTCTGGAGGGTGAAGCAGAAGAAGTAGAAGAAGGAGAAGGAGAAGGTGTAGTCAGGAAGGTGAAGCAGAAGAAGCAGAAGAAGGAGAAGGAGAAGGTGAAGTCTGGAGGGTGAAGCAGAAGAAGCAGAAGAAGGAGAAGGAGAAGATGAAGTCTGGAGGGTGAAGCAGAAGATGCAGAAGAAGGAGAAGGAGAAGGTGAAGTCAGGAGGGTGAATCAGAAGAAGCAGAAGAAGGAGAAGGAGAAGGTGAAGTCTGGAGGGTGAATCAGAAGATGTAGAAAAAGGCGAAGGAGAAGGTGAAGTCTGGAGGGTGAATCAGAAGAAGTAGAAGAAGGAGAAGGAGAAGGTGAAGTCTGGATGGGTGAATCAGAAGAAGCAGAAGAAGGAGAAGGAGAAGGTGAAGTCTGGAGGGAGAAGCAGAAGAGGTAGAAGAAGGAAAAGGAGAAGGGGATGTCTGGAGTGTGAATCAGAAGAAGTAGATGAAGGAGAAGGAGAAGGTGAAGTCTGGAGGGTGAATCAGAAGAAGTAGAAGAAGAAGAAGGAGAAGGTGAAGTCTGGAGGGTGAATCAGAAGAAGCAGAAGAAGGAGAAGGAGAAGGTGAAGTCTGGAGGGTGAATCAGAAGAAGTAGAAGAAGGAGAAGGAGAAGGTGTAGTCTGGAGGGTGAATCAGAAGAAGTAGACGAAGGAGAAGGAGAAGGTGAAGTCTGGAGGGCGAATCAGAAGAAGCAGAAGAAGGAGAAGGAGAAGGTGAAGTCTGGAGGGTGAATCAGAAGAAGTAGAAGGAGGAGAAGGAGAAGGTGAAGTCTGGAGGGTGAATCAGAAGAAGCAGAAGAAGGAGAAGGAGAAGGTGAAGTCTGGAGGGTGAATCAGAAGAAGCAGAAAAAGGAGAAGGAGAAGGTGAAGTCTGGAGGGTGAATCAGAAGAAGCAGAAGAAGGAGAAGGAGAAGGTGAAGTCTGGAGGGTGAATCAGAAGAAGCAGAAGAAGTAGAAGGAGAAGGTGTAGTCTGGAGGGTGAATCAGAAGAAGTAGAAGAAGGAGAAGGAGAAGGTGAAGTCTGGAGGGTGAATCAGAAGTAGCAGAAGAAGGAGAAGGAGAAGGTGAAGTCAGGAGGGTGAATCAGAAGAAGCAGAAGAAGGAGAAGGAGAAGGTGAAGTCTGGAGGGTGAATCAGAAGAAGCAGAAGAAGGAGAAGGAGAAGATGAAGTCTGGAGGGTGAATCAGAAGAAGTAGAAGAAGGAGAAGGAGAAGGTGAGGTCTGGAGGGTGAATCAGAAGAAGCAGAAGAAGGAGAAGGAGAAGGTGAAGTCTGAAGGGTGAATCAGAAGAAGCAGAACAAGGAGAAGGAGAAGGTGAAGTCTGGAGGGTGTACCAGAAGAAGCAGAAGAAGGAGAAGGAGAAGGTGAAGTCTGGAGGGTGAATCAGAAGAAGCAGAAGAAGGAGAAGGAGAAGGTGAAGACTGGAGGGTGAATCAGAAGAAGTAGAAGAAGGAGAAGGAGAAGGTGAAGTCTGGAGGGTGAATCAGAAGAAGTAGAAGAAGGAGAAGGAGAAGGTGAAGTCTGGAGGGTGAATCAGAAGAAGCAGAAGAAGGAGAAGGAGAAGATGAAGTCTGGAGGGTGAATCAGAAGAAGGAGAAGAAGGAGAAGGAGAAGGTGAAGTCTGGAGGGTGAATCAGAAGAAGCAGAAGAAGGAGAAGGAGAAGGTGAAGTCAGGAGGATGAATCAGAAGAAGCAGAAGAAGGAGAAGGAGAAGGTGAAGTCAGGAGGGTGAATCAGAAGAAGCAGAAGAAGGAGAAGGAGAAGGTGAAGTTAGGAGGGTGAATCAGAAGAAGCAGAAGAAGGAGAAGAGAAGGTGAAGTCAGGGGGGTGAAGCAGAAGAAGCAGAAGAAGGAGAAGGAGAAGGTGAAGTCTGGAGGGCGCAGCAGAAGAAGCAGAAGAAGGAGAAGGAGAAGGTGAAGTCTGGAGGGTGAAGCAGAAGAAGCAGAAGAAGGAGATGGAGAATGTGAAGTCTGGAGGGTGAATCAGAAGAAGTAGAAGAAGGAGAAGGAGAAGGTGAAGTCAGGAGGGTGAAGCAGAAGAAGCAGAAGAAGGAGAAGGAGAAGGTGATATCTGGAGGGTGAAGCAGAAGAAGCAGAAGAAGGAGAAGGAGAAGGTGAAGTCTGGAGGGTGAAGCAGAAGAAGCAGAAGAAGGAGAAGGAGAAGGTGAAGTCTGGAGGGTGAATCAGAAGAAGTAGAAGAAGGAGAAGGAGAAGGTGAAGTCAGGAGGGTGAAGCAGAGGAAGCAGAAGAAGGAGAAGGAGAGGGTGAAGTCTGGAGGGTGAAGCAGAAGAAGCAGAAGAAGGAGAAGGAGAAGGTGAAGTCTGGAGGGTGAAGCGGAAGAAGCAGAAGAAGGAGAAGGAGAAGGTGAAGTCAGGAGGGTGAATCAGAAGAAGCAGAAGAAGGAGAAGGAGAAGGTGAAGTCTGGCGGGCGAATCAGAAGAAGTAGAAGAAGGAGAAGGAGAAGGTGAAGTCTGGAGGGTGAATCAGAAGAAGAAGAAGAAGGAGAAGGAGAAGGTGAAGTCTGGAGCGTGTATCAGAAGAAGCAGAAGAAGGAGAAGGAGAAGGTGAAGTCTGGAGGGAGAAGCAGAAGAAGTAGAAGAAGGAGAAGGAGAAGGTGAAGTCTGGAGGGTGAATCAGAAGAAGTAGAAGAAGGAGAAGGAGAAGGTGAAGTCTGGAGGGTGAATCAGAAGAAGTAGAGGAAGGAGAAGGAGAAGGTGAAGTCTGCAGGGTGAATCAGAAGAAGCAGAAGAAGGAGAAGGAGAAGGTGAAGTCTGGAGGGTGAATCAGAACAAGTAGAAGAAGGAGAAGGAGAAGGTGTAGTCTGGAGGGTGAATCAGAAGAAGTAGACGAAGGAGGAGGAGAAGGTGAAGTCTGGAGAGTGAATCAGAAGAAGCAGAAGAAGGAGAAGGAGAAGGTGAAGTCTGGAGGGTGAATCAGAAGAAGTAGAAGAAGGAGAAGGAGAAGGTGAAGTCTGGAGGGTGAATCAGAAGAAGCAGAAGAAGGGGAAGGAGAAGGTGAAGTCTGGAGGGTGAATCAGAAGAAGCAGAAGAAGGAGAAGGAGAAGGTGAAGTCTGGAGGGTGAATCAGAAGAAGCAGAAGAAGGAGAAGGAGAAGGTGAAGTCTGGAGGGTGAATCAGAAGAAGCAGAAGAAGGAGAAGGTGAAGGTGAAGTCTGGAGGGTGAAACAGAAGAAGCAGAAGAAGTAGAAGTAGAAGGTGAAGACTGGAGGGTGAATCAGAAGAAGTAGAAGAAGGAGAAGGAGAAGGTGAAGTCTGGAGGGTGAATCAGAAGAAGTAGAAGAAGGAGAAGGAGAAGGCGAAGTCTGGAGGGTGAATCAGAAGAAGCAGAAGAAGGAGAAGGAGAAGGTGAAGTCTGGAGGGTGAATCAGAAGAAGCAGAAGAAGGAGAAGGAGAAGATGAAGTCTGGAGGGTGAATCAGAAGAAGTAGAAGAAGGAGCAGGAGAAGGTGAGGTCTGGAGGGTTAATCAGAAGAAGCAGAAGAAGGAGAAGGAGAAGGTGAAGTCTGAAGGGTGAATCAGAAGAAGCAGAAGAAGGAGAAGGAGAAGAGGAAGTCTGGAGGGTGAATCAGAAGAAGCAGAAGAAGGAGAAGGAGATGGTGAAGTCTGGAGGGTGAATCAGAAGAAGTAGAAGAAGGAGAAGGAGAAGGTGAAGTCTGGAGGGTGAATCAGAAGAAGTAGAAGAAGGAGAAGGAGAAGGTGAAGTCTGGAGGGTGAATCAGAAGGAGCAGAAGAAGGAGAAGGAGAAGGTGAAGTCTGGAGGGTGAATCAGAAGAAGCAGAAGAAGGAGAAGGAGAAGATGAAGTCTGGAGGGTGAATCAGAAGAAGTAGAAGAAGGAGAAGGAGAAGGTGAAGTCTGGAGGCTGAATCTGAAGAAGCAGAAGAAGTAGAAGGAGAAGGTGAAGTCTGGAGGGTGAATCAGAAGAAGCAGAAGAAGGAGAAGGAGAAGGTGAAGTCTGGAGGGTGAATCAGAAGATGCAGAATAAGGAGAAGGAGAAGGTGAAGTCTGGAGGGTGAATCAGAAGAAGCAGAAGAAGGAGAAGGAGAAGGTGAAGTCTGGAGGGTGAATCAGAAGAAGTAGAAGAAGGAGAAGGAGAAGGTGAAGTCTGGAGGGTCAAGCAGAAGAAGTAGAAGAAGGAGAAGGAGAAGGTGAAGTCAGGAGGGTGAATCAGAAGTAGAAGAAGGAGAAGGAGAACGTGAAGTCAGGAGGGTGAATCAGAAGAAGCAGAAGAAGGAGAAGGAGAAGGTGAAGTCTGGAGGGTGAATCAGAAGAATCAGAAGAAGGAGAAGGAGAAGGTGAAGTCTGGAGGGTGAATCAGAAGAAGCAGAAGAAAGAGAAGGAGAAGGTGAAGTCTGGAGGGTGAAGCAGAAGAAGCAGAAGAAGGAGAAGGAGAAGGTGAAGACTGGAGGGAGAATCAGAAGAAGTAGAAGAAGGAGAAGGAGAAGGTGAAGTCTGGAGGGTGAATCAGAAGAAGCAGAAGAAGGAGAAGGAGAAGGTGAAGTCTGGAGGGTGAATCAGAAGAAGCAGAAGAAGGAGAAGGAGATGGTGAAGTCTGGAGGGTGAATCAGAAGAAGTAGAAGAAGGAGAAGGAGAAGGTGAAGTCTGGAGGGTGAAGCAGAAGAAGCAGAAGAAGGAGATGGAGAATGTGAAGTCTGGAGGGTGAATCAGAAGAAGTAGAAGAAGGAGAAGAGAATGTGAAGTCAGGGGGGTGAAGCAGAAGAAGCAGAAGAAGGAGAAGGAGAAGGAGAAGTCTGGAGGGCGCAGCAGAAGAAGCAGAAGAAGGAGAAGGAGAAGGTGAAGTCTGGAGGGTGAAGAAGAAGAAGCAGAAGAAGGAGAAGGAGAAGGTGAAGTCTGGAGTGTGAATCAGAGAGGCAGAAGAAGGAGAAGGAGAAGATGAAGACTGGAGGGTGAATCAGAAGAAGTAGAAGAAGGAGAAGCAGAAGGTGAAGTCTGGAGGGTGAATCAGAAGAAGCAGAAGAAGGAGAAGGAGAAGGTGAAGTCTGGAGGTTGAATCAGAAGAAGCAGAAGAAGGAGAAGGAGAAGGTGAAGTCAGGAGGGTGACTCAGAAGAAGCAGAAGAAGGAGAAGGAGAAGGTGAAGTTAGGAGGGTGAATCAGAAGAAGCACAAGAAGGAGAAGGAGATGGTGAAGTCAGGGGGGTGAAGCTGAAGAAGTAGAAGAAGGAGAAGGAGAAGGTGAAGTCAGGAGGGTGAAGCAGAAGAAGCAGAAGAAGGAGAAGGAGAAGGTGAAGTCTGGAGGGCGCAGCAGAAGAAGCAGAAGAAGGAGAAGGAGAAGGTGAAGTCTGGTGGGTGAAGCAGAAGAAGCAGAAGAAGGAGAAGGAGAAGGTGAAGTCTGGAGGGTGAATCAGAAGAAGTAGAAGAAGGAGAAGGAGAAGGTGAAGTCAGGAGGGTGAAGCAGAAGAAGCAGAAGAAGGAGAAGGAGAAGGTGAAGTCTGGAGGGTGAAGCAGAAGAAGCAGAAGAAGGAGAAGGAGAAGGTGAAATCTGGAGGGCGAAGCAGAAGAAGCAGAAGGAGAAGGTGAAGTCTGGAGGGTGAAGCAGAAGAAGCAGAAGAAGGAGAAGGAGAAGGTGAAGTCTGGAGGGTGAATCAGAAGAAGTAGAAGAAGGAGAAGGAGAAGGTGAAGTCGGGAGGGCGAAGCAGAAGTAGCAGAAGAAGGAGAAGGAGAAGGTGAAGTCTGGAGGGTGAAGCAGAAGAAGCAGAAGAAGGAGAAGGAGAAGGTGAAGTCTGGAGGGTGAAGCAGAAGAAGCAGAAGAAGGAGAAGGAGAAGGTGAAGTCTGGAGGGTGAATCAGAAGAAGTAGAAGAAGGAGAAGGAGAAGGTGAAGTCAGGAGGGTGAAGCAGAAGAAGCAGAAGAAGGAGAAGGAGCAGGTGAAGTCTGGAGGGTGAAGCAGAAGAAGCAGAAGAAGGAGAAGGAGAAGGTGAAGTCTAGAGGGTGAAGCAGAAGAAGCAGAAGAAGGAGAAGGAGAAGGTGAAGTCAGGAGGGTGAATCAGAAGATGTAGAAGAAGGAGAAGGAGAAGGTGAAGTCTGGAGGGTGAATCAGAAGAAGTAGAAGAAGGAGAAGGAGAAGGTGAAGTCCGGAGGGTGAAGCAGAAGAAGCAGAAGGAGAAAGAGAAGGTGAAGTCTGGAGGGTGAATCAGAAGAAGTAGAAGAAGGAGAAGGAAAAGGTGAAGTCTGGAGGGTGAATCAGAAGAAGTAGAAGAAGGAGAAGGAGAAGGTGAAGTCTGGAGGGTGAATCAGAAGAAGCAGAAGAAGGAGAAGGAGAAGGTGAAGTCTGGAGGGTGAATCAGAAGAAGCAGAAGAAGGAGAAGGAGAAGATGAATTCTGGAGGGTGAATCAGAAGAACTAGAAGAAGGAGAAGGAGAAGGTGAAGTCTGGAGGGTGAATCAGAAGAAGCAGAAGAAGGAGAAGTAGAAGGTGAAGTCTGGAGGGTGAATCAGAAGAAGCAGAATAAGGAGAAGGAGAAGGTGAAGTCTGGAGGTTGAAGCAGAAGAAGCAGAAGAAGGAGAAGGGGAAGGTGAAGTCTGGAGGGCGAAGCAGAAGAAGCAGAAGAAGGAGAAGGAGAAGGTGAAGTCTGGAGGGTGAAGCAGAAGAAGCAGAAGAAGGAGAAGGAGAAGGTGAAGTCTGGAGGGTGAATCAGAAGAAGTAGAAGAAGGAGAAGGAGAAGTTGAAGTCAGGAGGGAGAAGCAGAAGAAGCAGAAGAAGGAGAAGGAGAAGGTGAAGTCTGGAGGTTGAAGCAGAAGAAGCAGAAGAAGGAGAAGGAGAAGGTGAAGTCTAGAGGGTGAAGCAGAAGAAGCAGAAGAAGGAGAAGGTGAAGTCAGGAGGGTGAATCAGAAGAAGTAGAAGAAGGAGAAGGAGAAGGTGAAGTCTGGAGGGTGAATCAGAAGAAGTAGAAGAAGGAGAAGGAGAAGGTGAATTCTGGAGGGTGAATCAGAAGAAGTAGAAGAAGGAGAAGGAGAAGGTGAAGTCTGGAGGGTGAATTAGAAGAAGCAGAAGAAGGAGAAGGAGAAGGTGAAGTCTGGAGGGAGAAGCAGAAGAAGCAGAAGAAGGAGAAGGAGAAGGGGAAGTCTGGAGGGTGAATCAGAAGAAGCAGAAGAAGGAGAAGGAGAAGGTGACGTCTGGAGGGTGAATCAGAAGAAGCAGAAGAAGTAGATGGAGAATGTGAAGTCTGGAGGGTGAATCAGAAGAAGCAGAAGAAGGAGAAGGAGAAGGTGAAGTCAGGAGGGTGAATCAGAAGAAGCAGAAGAAGGAGAAGGAGAAGGTGAGGTCTGGAGGGTGAATCAGAAGAAGCAGAAGAAGAAGAAGGAGAAGGTGAAGTCTGAAGGGTGAAGCAGAAGAAGCAGAAGAAGGAGAAGGAGAAGGTGAAGTCTGGAGGGTGAATCAGAAGAAGCAGAAGAAGGAGAAGGGGAAGGTGAAGTCTGGAGGGTGAATCAGAAGAAGCAGAAGAAGGAGAAGGAGAAGGTGAAGTCTGGAGGGTGAATCAGAAGAAGTAGAAGAAGGAGAAGGAGAAGGTGAAGTCTGGAGGGTGAATCAGAAGAAGTAGAAGAAGGAGAAGGAGAAGGTGAAGTCTAGAGGGTGAAGCAGAAGAAGCAGAAGAAGGAGAAGGAGAAGGTGAAGTCAGGAGGGTGAATCAGAAGATGTAGAAGAAGGAGAAGGAGAAGGTGAAGTCTGGAGGGTGAATCAGAAGAAGTAGAAGAAGGAGAAGGAGAAGGTGAAGTCCGGAGGGTGAAGCAGAAGAAGCAGAAGGAGAAAGAGAAGGTGAAGTCTGGAGGGTGAATCAGAAGAAGTAGAAGAAGGAGAAGGAAAAGGTGAAGTCTGGAGGGTGAATCAGAAGAAGTAGAAGAAGGAGAAGGAGAAGGTGAAGTCTGGAGGGTGAATCAGAAGAAGCAGAAGAAGGAGAAGGAGAAGGTGAAGTCTGGAGGGTGAATCAGAAGAAGCAGAAGAAGGAGAAGGAGAAGATGAATTCTGGAGGGTGAATCAGAAGAACTAGAAGAAGGAGAAGGAGAAGGTGAAGTCTGGAGGGTGAATCAGAAGAAGCAGAAGAAGGAGAAGTAGAAGGTGAAGTCTGGAGGGTGAATCAGAAGAAGCAGAATAAGGAGAAGGAGAAGGTGAAGTCTGGAGGTTGAAGCAGAAGAAGCAGAAGAAGGAGAAGGGGAAGGTGAAGTCTGGAGGGCGAAGCAGAAGAAGCAGAAGAAGGAGAAGGAGAAGGTGAAGTCTGGAGGGTGAAGCAGAAGAAGCAGAAGAAGGAGAAGGAGAAGGTGAAGTCTGGAGGGTGAATCAGAAGAAGTAGAAGAAGGAGAAGGAGAAGTTGAAGTCAGGAGGGAGAAGCAGAAGAAGCAGAAGAAGGAGAAGGAGAAGGTGAAGTCTGGAGGTTGAAGCAGAAGAAGCAGAAGAAGGAGAAGGAGAAGGTGAAGTCTAGAGGGTGAAGCAGAAGAAGCAGAAGAAGGAGAAGGTGAAGTCAGGAGGGTGAATCAGAAGAAGTAGAAGAAGGAGAAGGAGAAGGTGAAGTCTGGAGGGTGAATCAGAAGAAGTAGAAGAAGGAGAAGGAGAAGGTGAATTCTGGAGGGTGAATCAGAAGAAGTAGAAGAAGGAGAAGGAGAAGGTGAAGTCTGGAGGGTGAATTAGAAGAAGCAGAAGAAGGAGAAGGAGAAGGTGAAGTCTGGAGGGAGAAGCAGAAGAAGCAGAAGAAGGAGAAGGAGAAGGTGAAGTCTGGAGGGTGAATCAGAAGAAGCAGAAGAAGGAGAAGGAGAAGGTGACGTCTGGAGGGTGAATCAGAAGAAGCAGAAGAAGTAGATGGAGAATGTGAAGTCTGGAGGGTGAATCAGAAGAAGCAGAAGAAGGAGAAGGAGAAGGTGAGGTCTGGAGGGTGAATCAGAAGAAGCAGAAGAAGAAGAAGGAGAAGGTGAAGTCTGAAGGGTGAAGCAGAAGAAGCAGAAGAAGGAGAAGGAGAAGGTGAAGTCTGGAGGGTGAATCAGAAGAAGCAGAAGAAGGAGAAGGGGAAGGTGAAGTCTGGAGGGTGAATCAGAAGAAGCAGAAGAAGGAGAAGGAGAAGGTGAAGTCTGGAGGGTGAATCAGAAGAAGTAGAAGAAGGAGAAGGAGAAGGTGAAGTCTGGAGGGTGAATCAGAAGAAGTAGAAGAAGGAGAAGGAGAAGGTGAAGTCTGGAGCGTGAATCAGAAGAAGCAGAAGAAGGAGAAGGTGAAGTCTGGAGGGTGGATCAGAAGAAGCAGAAGAAGAAGAAGGAGAAGATGAAGTCTGGAGGGTGAATCAGAAGAAGTAGAAGAAGGAGAAGGAGAAGGTGAAGTCTGGAGGGTGAATCAGAAGAAGCAGAAGAAGGAGAAGGAGAAGGTAAAGTCTGGAGGGTGAATCAGAAGAAGCAGAAGAAGGAGAAGGAGAAGGTGAAGTCTGGAGGGTGAATCAGAAGAAGTAGAAGAAGGAGAAGGAGAAGGTGAAGTCTGGTGGGTGAAGCAGAAGAAGTAGAAGAAGTCGAAGGAGAAGGTGAGGTCTGGAGGGTGAATCAGAAGAAGCAGAAGAAGGAGAAGGAGAAGGTGAAGTCTGAAGGGTGAATCAGAAGAAGCAGAAGAAGAAGAAGGAGAAGGTGAAGTCTGGAGGGTGAACCAGAAGAAGCAGAAGAAGCAGAAGGAGAAGGTGAAGTCTGGAGGGTGAATCAGAAGAAGCAGAAGAAGGAGAAGGAGAAGGTGAAGTCTGGAGGGTGAATCAGAAGAAGTAGAAGAAGGAGAAGGAGAAGGTGAAGTCTGGAGGGTGAATCAGAAGAAGTAGAAGAAGGAAAAGGAGAAGGTGAAGTCTGGAGGGTGAATCAGAAGAAGCAGAAGAAGGAGAAGGAGAAGATGAAGTCTGGAGGGTGAATCAGAAGAAGGAGAAGAAGGAGAAGGAGAAGGTGAAGTCTGGTGGGTGAATCAGAAGAAGTAGAAGAAGGAGAAGGTGAATTCTGGAGGGTGAATCAGAAGAAGTAGAAGAAGGAGAAGGAGAAGGTGAAGTCTGGAGGGTGAATCAGAAGAAGTAGAAGAAGGAGAAGGAGAAGGTGAAGTCTGGAGGATGAATCAGAAGAAGCAGAAGAAGGAGAAGGAGAAGGTGAAGTCTGGAGGGTGAATCAGAAGAAGCAGAAGAAGGAGAAGGAGAAGGTGACGTCTGGAGGGTGAATCAAAAGATGCAGAAGAAGTAGAAGGAGAAGGTTAAGTCTGGAGGGAGAAGCAGAAGAAGTAGAAGAAGGAGAAGGAGAAGGTGAAGTCTGGAGGGTGAAGCAGAAGAAGCAGAAGAAGGAGAAGGAGAAGGTGAAGTCTAGAGGGTGAAGCAGAAGAAGCAGAAGAAGGAGAAGGTGAAGTCAGGAGGGTGAATCAGAAGAAGTAGAAGAAGGAGAAGGAGAAGGTGAAGTCTGCAGGGTGAATCAGAAGAAGTAGAAGAAGGAGAAGGAGAAGGTGAATTCTGGAGGGTGAATCAGAAGAAGTAGAAGAAGGAGAAGGAGAAGGTGAAGTTTGGAGGGTGAATTAGAAGAAGCAGAAGAAGGAGAAGGAGAAGGTGAAGTCTGGAGGGAGAAGCAGAAGAAGTTGAAGAAGGAGAAGGAGAAGGTGAAATCTGGAGGGTGAATCAGAAGAAGTAGAAGAAGGAGAAGGTGAAGTCTGGAGGGTGAATCAGAAGAAGCAGAAGAAGGAGAAGGAGAAGGTGACGTCTGGAGGGTGAATCAGAAGAAGCAGAAGAAGTAGATGGAGAATGTGAAGTCTGGAGGGTGAATCAGAAGAAGCAGAAGAAGGAGAAGGAGAAGGTGAAGTCAGGAGGGTGAATCAGAAGAAGCAGAAGAAGGAGAAGGAGAAGGTGAGGTCTGGAGGGTGAATCAGAAGTAGAAGAAGGAGAAGGAGAACGTGAAGTCAGGAGGGTGAATCAGAAGAAGCAGAAGAAGGAGAAGGAGAAGGTGAAGTCTGGAGGGTGAATCAGAAGAATCAGAAGAAGGAGAAGGAGAAGGTGAAGTCTGGAGGTTGTATCAGAAGAAGCAGAAGAAGGAGAAGGAGAAGGTGAAGTCTGGAGGGTGAATCAGAAGAAGTAGAAGAAGGAGAAGGAGAAGGTGAAGTCTGGAGGGTGAAGCAGAAGAAGTAGAAGAAGGAGAAGGAGAAGGTGAAGTCAGGAGGGTGAATCAGAAGAAGTAGAAGAAGGAGAAGGAGAAGGTGAAGTCAGGAGGGTGAATCAAAAGAAGCAGAAGAAGGAGAAGGAGAAGGTGAAGACTGGAGGGTGAATCAGAAGAATCAGAAGAAGGAGAAGGAGAAGGTGAAGTCTGGAGGGTGAATCAGAAGAAGCAGAAGAAAGGGAAGGAGAAGGTGAAGTCTGGAGGGTGAAGCAGAAGAAGCAGAAGAAGGAGAAGGAGAAGATGAAGACTGGAGGGTGAATCAGAAGAAGTAGAAGAAGGAGAAGGAGAAGGTGGAGTCTGGAGGGTGAATCAGAAGAAGTAGAAGAAGGAGAAGGAGAAGGTGAAGTCTGGAGGGTGAATCAGAAGAAGCAGAAGAAGGAGAAGGAGAAGGTGAAGTCTGGAGGGTGAATCAGAAGAAGCAGAAGAAGGAGAAGGAGAAGATGAAGTCTGGAGGCTGAATCAGAAGAAGTAGAAATGGAGAAGGAGAAGGTGAAGTCTGGATGGGTGAATCAGAAGAAGCAGAAGAAGGAGAAGGAGAAGGTGAAGTCTGGAGGGAGAAGCAGAAGAAGTAGAAGAAGGAGAAGGAGAAGGTGAAGTCTGGAGTGTGAATCAGAAGAAGTAGATGAAAGAGAAGGAGAAGGTGAAGTCTGGAGGGTGAATCAGAAGAAGTAGAAGAAGGAGAAGGAGAAGGTGAAGTCTGGAGGGTGAATCAGAAGAAGCAGAAGAAGGAGAAGGAGAAGGTGAAGTCTGGAGGGTGAATCAGAAGAAGTAGAAGAAGGAGAAGGAGAAGGTGTAGTCTGGAGGGTGAATCAGAAGAAGTAGAAGGAGGATAAGAAGAAGGTGAAGTCTGGAGGGTGAATCAGAAGAAGTAGAAGAAGGAGAAGGAGAAGGTGAAGTCTGGAGGGTGAATCAGAAGAAGCAGAAGAAGGAGAAGGAGAAGGTGAAGTCAGGAGGGTGAATCAGAAGAAGCAGAAGAAGGAGAAGGAGAAGGTGAAGTCTGGAGGGTGAATCAGAAGAAGCAGAAGAAGGAGAAGGAGAAGATGAAGTCTGGAGGGTGAATCAGAAGAAGTAGAAGAAGGAGAAGGTGAAGGTGAGGTCTGGAGGGTGAATCAGAAGGAGCAGAAGAAGGAGAAGGAGAAGGTGAAGTCTGAAGGGTGAATCAGAAGCAGCAGAAGAAGGATAAGGAGAAGGTGAAGTCTGGAGGGTGAACCAGAAGAAGCAGAAGAAGGAGAAGGAGAAGGTGAAGTCTGGAGGGTGAATCAGAAGAAGCAGAAGAAGGAGAAGGAGAAGGTGAAGTCTGGAGGGTGAATCAGAAGAAGCAGAAGAAGGAGAAGGAGAAGGTGAAGTCTGGAGGGTGAATCAGAAGAAGCAGAAGAAGGAGAAGGAGAAGGTGAAGTCTGGAGGGTGAATCAGAAGAAGCAGAAGAAGTAGAAGGAGAAGGTTAAGTCTGGAGGGTGAATCAGAAGAAGTAGAAGAAGGAGAAGGAGAAGGTGAAGTCTGGAGGGTGAATCAGAAGAAGCAGAAGAAGGAGAAGGAGAAGGTGAAGTCAGGAGGGTGAATCAGAAGAAGCAGAAGAAGGAGAAGGAGAAGGTGAAGTCTGGAGGGTGAATCAGAAGAAGCAGAAGAAGGAGAAGGAGAAGATGAAGTCTGGAGGGTGAACCAGAAGAAGTAGAAGAAGGAGAAGGAGAAGGTGAGGTCTGGAGGGTGAATCAGAAGAAGCAGAAGAAGGAGAAGGAGAAGGTGAAGTCTGAAGGGTGAATCAGAAGAAGCAGAAGAAGGAGAAGGAGAAGGTGAAGTCTGGAGGGTGAACCAGAAGAAGCAGAAGAAGGAGAAGGAGAAGGTGAAGTCTGGAGGGTGTATCAGAAGAAGCAGAAGAAGGAGAAGGAGAAGGTGAAGACTGGAGGGTGGTTCAGAAGAAGTAGAAGAAGGAGAAGGAGAAGGTGAAGTCTGGAGGGTGAATCAGAAGAAGTAGAAGAAGGAGAAGGAGAAGGTGAAGGCAGGAGGGTGAATCAGCAGAAGCAGAAGAAGGAGAAGGAGAAGGTGAATTCAGGAGGGTGAATCAGAAGAAGCAGAAGAAGGAGAAGGAGAAGGTAAAGTTAGCAGGGTGAATCAGAAGAAGCAGAAGAAGGAGAAGAGAAGGTGAAGTCAGGGGGGTGAAGCAGAAGAAGCAGAAGAAGGAGAAGGAGAAGGTGAAGTCTGGAGGGTGAAGCAGAAGAAGCAGAAGAAGGAGATGGAGAATGTGAAGTCTGGAGGGTGAATCAGAAGAAGTAGAAGAAGGAGAAGGAGAAGGTGAAGTCAGGAGGGTGAAGCAGAAGAAGCAGAAGAAGGAGAAGGAGAAGGTGATATCTGGAGGGTGAAGCAGAAGAAGCAGAAGAAGGAGAAGGAGAAGGTGAAGTCTGGAGGGTGTATCAGAAGAAGCAGAAGAAGGAGAAGGAGAAGGTGAAGTCTGGAGGGTGAATCAGAAGAAGTAGAAGAAGGAGAAGGAGAAGGTGAAGTCTGGAGGGTGAAGCAGAAGAAGTAGAAGAAGGAGAAGGAGAAGGTGAAGTCAGGAGGGTGAATCCGAAGAAGTAGAAGAAGGAGAAGGAGAAGGTGAAGTCAGGAGGGTGAAGCAAAAGAAGCAGAAGAAGGAGAAGGAGAAGGTGAAGACTGGAGGGTGAATCAGAAGAATCAGAAGAAGGAGAAGAAGGAGAAGGAGAAGGTGAAGTCTGGAGGGTGAAGCAGAAGAAGCAGAAGAAGGAGAAGGAGAAGGTGAAGACTGGAGGGTGAATCAGAAGAAGCAGAAGAAAGGGAAGGAGAAGGTGAAGTCTGGAGGGTGAAGCAGAAGAAGCAGAAGAAGGAGAAGGAGAAGGTGAAGACTGGAGGGTGAATCAGAAGAAGTAGAAGAAGGAGAAGGAGAAGGTGGAGTCTGGAGGGTGAATCAGAAGAAGTAGAAGAAGGAGAAGGAGAAGGTGAAGTCTGGAGGGTGAATCAGAAGAAGCAGAAGAAGGAGAAGGAGAAGGTGAAGTCTGGAGGGTGAATCAGAAGAAGCAGAAGAAGGAGAAGGAGAAGATGAAGTCTGGAGGGTGAATCAGAAGAAGTAGAAATGGAGAAGGAGAAGGTGAAGTCTGGATGGGTGAATCAGAAGAAGCAGAAGAAGGAGAAGGAGAAGGTGAAGTCTGGAGGGAGAAGCAGAAGAAGTAGAAGAAGGAGAAGGAGAAGGTGAAGTCTGGAGTGTGAATCAGAAGAAGTAGATGAAAGAGAAGGAGAAGGTGAAGTCTGGAGGGTGAATCAGAAGAAGTAGAAGAAGGAGAAGGAGAAGGTGAAGTCTGGAGGGTGAATCAGAAGAAGCAGAAGAAGGAGAAGGAGAAGGGGAAGTCTGGAGGGTGAATCAGAAGAAGTAGAAGAAGGAGAAGGAGAAGGTGTAGTCTGGAGGGTGAATCAGAAGAAGTAGAAGGAGGAGAAGGAGAAGGTGAAGTCTGGAGGGTGAATCAGAAGAAGCAGAAGAAGGAGAAGGAGAAGGTGAAGTCTGGAGGGTGAATCAGAAGAAGCAGAAGAAGGAGAAGGAGAAGGTGAAGTCTGGAGGGTGAATCAGAAGAAGCAGAAAAAGGAGAAGGAGAAGGTGAAGTCTGGAGGGTGAATCAGAAGAAGCAGAAGAAGTAGAAGGAGAAGGTGAAGTCTGGAGGGTGAATCAGAAGAAGTAGAAGATGGAGAAGGAGAAGGTGAACTCTGGAGGGTGAATCAGAAGAAGCAAAAGAAGGAGAAGGAGAAGATGAAGTCAGGAGGGTGAATCAGAAGAAGCAGAAGAAGGAGAAGGAGAAGGTGAAGTCTGGAGGGTGAATCAGAAGAAGCAGAAGAAGGAGAAGGAGAAGATGAAGTCTGGAGGGTGAATCAGAAGAAGTAGAAGAAGGAGAAGGAGAAGGTGAGGTCTGGAGGGTGAATCAGAAGGAGCAGAAAAAGGAGAAGGAGAAGGTGAAGTCTGAAGGGTGAATCAGAAGCAGCAGAGGAAGGAGAAGGAGAAGGTGAAGTCTGGAGGGTGAACCAGAAGAAGCAGAAGAAGGAGAAGGAGAAGGTGAAGTCTGGACGGTGAATCAGAAGAAGCAGAAGAAGGAGAAGGAGAAGGTGAAGACTGGAGGGTGAATCAGAAGAAGGAGAAGAAGGAGAAGGAGAAGGTGAAGACTGGAGGGTGAATCAGAAGAAGTAGAAGAAGGAGAAGGAGAAGGTGAAGTCTGGAGGGTGAATCAGAAGAAGTAGAAGAAGGAGAAGGAGAAGGTGAAGTCTGGAGGGTGAATCAGAAGAAGCAGAAGAAGGAGAAGGAGAAGATGAAGTCTGGAGGGTGAATCAGAAGAAGCAGAAGAAGGAGAAGGCGAAGATGAAGTGTGGAGGGTGAATCAGAAGAAGTAGAAGAAGGAGAAGGAGAAGGTGAGGTCTGGAGGGTGAATCAGAAGAAGCAGAAAAAGGAGAAGGAGAAGGTGAAGTCTGGAGGGTGAATCAGAAGAAGCAGAAGAAGGAGAGGGAGAAGGTGAAGTCTGGAGGGTGAATCAGAAGAAGCAGAAGAAGGAGAAGGAGAAGGTGAGGTCAGGAGGGTGAATCAGAAGAAGCAGAAGAAGGAGAAGGAGAAGGTGAAGTTAGGAGGGTGAATCAGAAGAAGCAGAAGAAGGAGAAGGAGAAGTTGAAGTCAGGGGGGTGAAGCAGGAGAAGTAGAAGAAGGAGAAGGAGAAGGTGAAGTCAGGAAGGTGAAGCAGAAGAAGTAGAAGAAGGAGAAGGAGAAGGTGAAGTCTGGAGGGCGCAGCAGAATAAGCAGAAGAAGTAGAAGGAGAAGGTGAAGACTGGAGGGTGAATCAGAAGAAGTAGAAGAAGGAGAAGGGGAAGGTGAAGTCTGGAGGGTGAATCAGAAGAAGTAGAAGAAGGAGAGGAGAAGGTGAAGTCTGGAGGGTGAATCAGAAGAAGCAGAAGAAGGAGAAGGAGAAGGTGAAGTCTGGAGGGTGAATCAGAAGAAGCAGAAGAAGGAGAAGGAGAAGGTGAAGTCTGGAGGGTGAAGCAGAAGAAGCAGAAGAAGGAGAAGGAGAAGGTGAAGACTGGAGGGTGAATCAGAAGAAGTAGAAGAAGGAGAAGGAGAAGGTGAAGTCTGGAGGGTGAATCAGAAGAAGTAGAAGAAGGAGAAGGAGAAGGTGAAGTCTGGAGGGTGAATCAGAAGAAGCAGAAGAAGGAGAAGGAGAAGGTGAAGTCTGGAGGGTGAATCAGAAGAAGCCGAAGAAGGAGAAGGCGAAGATGAAGTCTGGAGGGTGAATAAGAAGAAGTAGAAGAAGGAGAAGGAGAAGGTGAGGTCTGGAGGGTGAATCAGAAGAAGCAGAAAAAGGAGAAGGAGAAGGTGAAGTCTGGAGGGTGAATCAGAAGAAGCAGAAGAAGGAGAAGGAGAAGGTGAAGTCTGGAGGGTGAATCAGAAGAAGCAGAAGAAGGAGAAGGAGAAGGTGAGGTCAGGAGGGTGAATCAGAAGAAGCAGAAGAAGGAGAAGGAGAAGGTGAAGTTAGAAGGGTGAATCAGAAGAAGCAGAAGAAGGAGAAGGAGAAGTTTAAGTCAGGGGGGTGAAGCAGAAGAAGTAGAAGAAGGAGAAGGAGAAGGTGAAGTCAGGAAGGTGAAGCAGAAGAAGCAGAAGAAGGAGAAGGAGAAGGTGAAGTCTGGAGGGCGCAGCAGAAGAAGCAGAAGAAGTAGAAGGAGAAGGTGAAGACTGGAGGGTGAATCAGAAGAAGTAGAAGAAGGAGAAGGAGAAGGTGAAGTCTGGAGGGTGAATCAGAAGAAGTAGAAGAAGGAGATGGAGAAGGTGAAGTCTGGAGGGTGAATCAGAAGAAGCAGAAGAAGGAGAAGGAGAAGGTGAAGTCTGGAGGGTGAATCAGAAGAAGCAGAAGAAGGAGAAGGAGAAGGTGAAGTCTGGAGGGTGAATCAGAAGAAGCAGAAGAAGGAGAAGGAGAAGATGAAGTCTGGAGGGTGAATCAGAAGAAGTAGAAGAAGGAGAAGCAGAAGGTGAGGTCTGGAGGGTGAATCAGAAGAAGCAGAAGAAGGAGAAGGAGAAGGTGAAGTCTGGAGGGTGGATCAGAAGAAGCAGAAGAAGGAGAAGGAGAAGGTGAAGTCAGGAGGGTGAATCAGAAGAAGCACAAGAAGGAGAAGGAGAAGGTGAAGTCTGGAGGGTGAATCAGAAGAAGCAGAAGAAGGAGAAGGAGAAGGTGAAGTCTGGAGGGTGAATCAGAAGAAGCAGAAGAAGGAGAAGGAGAAGGTGAAGACTGGAGGGTGAATCAGAAGAAGTAGAAGAAGGAGAAGGAGAAGGTGAAGTCTGGAGGCTGAATCAGAAGAAGCAGAAGAAGGAGAAGGAGAAGGTGAAGTCTGGAGGGTGAATCAGAAGAAGTATAAGAAGGAGAAGGAGAAGGTGAAGTCTGGAGGGTGAATCAGAAGAAGTAGAAGAAGGAGAAGGAGAAGGTGAAGTCTGGAGGGTGAATCAGAAGAAGCAGAAGAAGGAGAAGGAGAAGGTGAAGTCTGGCGGGTGAATCAGAAGAAGCAGAAGAAGGAGAAGGAGAAGGAGAAGATGAAGCCTGGAGGGTGAATCAGAAGAAGTAGAAGAAGGAGAAGGAGAAGGTGAAGTCTGGAGGGTGAATCAGAAGAAGCAGAAGATGGAGAAGGAGAAGGTGAAGTCTGGAGGGTGAATCAGAAGAAGCAGAAGAAGGAGAAGGAGAAGGTGAAGTCTGGAGGGTGAATCAGAAGAAGCAGAAGAAAGAGAAGGAGAAGGTGAAGTCTGGAGGGTGAAGCAGAAGAAGCAGAAGAAGGAGAAGGAGAAGGTGAAGACTGGAGGGTGAATCAAAAGTAGTAGAAGAAGGAGAAGGAGAAGGTGAAGTCAGGAGGGTGAATCAGAAGAAGTAGAAGAAGGAGAAGGAGAAGATGAAGTCTGGAGGGTGAATCAGAAGTAGAAGAAGGAGAAGGAGAAGGTGAAGTCTGGAGGGTGAATCAGAAGAAGTAGAAGAAGGAGAAGGAGAAGGTGAAGTCTGGAGGGTGAATCAGAAGAATCAGAAGAAGGAGAAGGAGAAGGTGAAGTCTGGAGGGTGAATCAGAAGAAGCAGAAGAAAGAGGAGAAGGTGAAGTCTGGAGGGTGAAGCAGAAGAAGCAGAAGAAGGAGAAGGAGAAGGTGAAGACTGGAGGGTGAATCAGAAGAAGTAGAAGAAGGAGAAGGTGAAGTCTGGAGGGTGAATCAGAAGAAGTAGAAGAAGGAGAAGGAGAAGGTGAAGTCTGGAGGGTGAATCAGAAGAAGCAGAAGGAGAAGGAGAAGGTGAAGTCTGGAGGGTGAATCAGAAGAAGCAGAAGAAGGAGAAGGCGAAGATGAAGTCTGGAGGGTGAATCAGAAGAAGTAGAAGAAGGAGAAGGAGAAGGTGAGGTCTGGAGGGTGAATCAGAAGAAGCAGAAAAAGGAGAAGGAGAAGGTGAAGTCTGGAGGGTGAATCAGAAGAAGCAGAAGAAGGAGAAGGAGAAGGTGAAGTCTGGAGGGTGAATCAGAAGAAGCAGAAGAAGGAGAAGGAGAAGGTGAGGTCAGGAGGGTGAATCAGAAGAAGCAGAAGAAGGAGAAGGAGAAGGTGAAGTTAGGAGGGTGAATCAGAAGAAGCAGAAGAAGGAGAAGGAGAAGTTGAAGTCAGGGGGGTGAAGCAGAAGAAGTAGAAGAAGGAGAAGGAGAAGGTGAAGTCAGGAAGGTGAAGCAGAAGAAGCAGAAGAAGGAGAAGGAGAAGGTGAAGTCTGGAGGGCGCAGCAGAAGAAGCAGAAGAAGTAGAAGGAGAAGGTGAAGACTGGAGGGTGAATCAGAAGAAGTAGAAGAAGGAGAAGGAGAAGGTGAAGTCTGGAGGGTGAATCAGAAGAAGTAGAAGAAGGAGAAGGAGAAGGTGAAGTCTGGAGGGTGAATCAGAAGAATCAGAAGAAGGAGAAGGAGAAGGTGAAGTCTGGAGGGTGAATCAGAAGAAGCAAAAGAAGGAGAAGGAGAAGATGAAGTCTGGAGGGTGAATCAGAAGAAGTAGAAGAAGGAAAAGGAGAAGGTGAGGTCTGGAGGGTGAATCAGAAGAAGCAGAAGAAGGAGAAGGAGAAGGTGAAGTCTGGAGGGTGGATCAGAAGAAGCAGAAGAAGGAGAAGGTGAAGTCAGGAGGGTGAATCAGAAGAAGCAGAAGAAGGAGAAGGAGAAGGTGAAGTTAGGAGGGTGAATCAGAAGAAGCAGAAGAAGGAGAAGGAGAAGGTGGAGTCAGGAGGGTGAATCAGAAGAAGCAGAAGAAGGAGAAGGAGAAGGTGAAGTCTGGAGGGTGAATCAGAAGAAGTAGAAGAAGGAGAAGGAGAAGGTGAAGTCTGGAGGGTGAATCAGAAGAAGAAGAAGAAGGAGAAGGCGAAGTCTGGAGGGTGAATCAGAAGAAGCAGAAGAAGGAGAAGGAGAAGGTGAAGTCTGGAGGGTGAATCAGAAGAAGCACAAGAAGGAAAAGGAGAAGATGAAGTCTGGAGGGTGAATCAGAAGAAGTATAAGAAGGAGAAGGAGAAGGTGAGGTATGGAGGGTGAATCAGAAGAAGCAGAAGAAGGAGAAGGAGAAGGTGAAGTCTGAAGGGTGAATCAGAAGAAGCAGAAGAAGGAGAAGGAGAAGGTGAAGTCTGGAGGGTGAATCAGAAGAAGCAGAAGAAGGAGAAGGAGAAGGTGAAGTCTGGAGGGTGAATCAGAAGAAGCAGAAGAAGGAGAAGGAGAAGGTGAAGTCTGGAGGGTGAATCAGAAGAAGTATAAGAAGGAGAAGGAGAAGGTGAAGTCTGGAGGGTGAATCAGAAGAAGTAGAAGAAGGAGAAGGAGAAGGTGAAGTCTGGAGGGTGAATCAGAAGAAGCAGAAGAAGGAGAAGGAGAAGGTGATGTCTGGTGGGTGAATCAGAAGAAGCAGAAGAAGGAGAAGGAGAAGGAGAAGATGAAGTCTGGAGGGTGAATCAGAAGAAGCAGAAGAAGAAGAAGGAGCAGATGAAGTCTGGAGGGTGAATCAGAAGAAGTAGAAGAAGAAGAAGGAGAAGATGAAGTCTGGAGGGTGAATCAGAAGAAGTAGAAGAAGGAGAAGGAGAAGGTGAAGTCTGGAGGGTGAATCAGAAGAAGCAGAAGAAGGAGAAGGAGAAGGTGAAGTCTGGAGGGTGAA
Organism: Somniosus microcephalus; assembly: GCF_052327205.1. Lineage (NCBI taxonomy): Eukaryota > Metazoa > Chordata > Chondrichthyes > Squaliformes > Somniosidae > Somniosus > Somniosus microcephalus. The sequence continues at coordinate 491,631 of NW_028225203.1, read as the reverse complement.
TCAGAAGAAGCAGAAGAAGGAGAAGGAGAAGGTGAAGTCTGGAGGGTGAATCAGAAGAAGCAGAATAAGAAGGAGAAGGTGAAGTCTGGAGGGTGAATCAGAAGAAGCAGAAGAAGGAGAAGGAGAAGGTGAAGTCTGGAGGGTGAATCAGAAGAAGTAGAAGAAGGAGAAGGAGAAGGTGATGTCTGGAGGGTGAAGCAGAAGAAGTAGAAGAAGGAGAAGGAGAAGGTGAAGTCAGGAGGGTCAATCAGAAGAAGTAGAGGAAGGAGAAGGAGAAGGTGAAGTCAGGAGGGTGAACCAGAAGAAGCAGAAGAAGGAGAAGGAGAAGGTGAAGTCTGGAGGGTGAATCAGAAGAATCAGAAGAAGGAGAAGGAGAAGGTGAAGTCTGGAGGGTGAATCAGAAGAAGCAGAAGAAAGAGAAGGAGAAGGTGAAGTCTGGAGGGTGAAGCAGAAGAAGCAGAAGAAGGAGAAGGAGAAGGTGAAGACTGGAGGGTGAATCAGAAGAAGTAGAAGAAGGAGAAGGAGAAGGTGAAGTCTGGAGGGTGAATCAGAAGAAGTAGAAGAAGGAGAAGGAGAAGGTGAAGTCTGGAGGGTGAATCAGAAGAAGCAGAAGAAGGAGAAGGAGAAGGTGAAGTCTGGAGGGTGAATCAGAAGAAGCAGAAGAAGGAGAAGGCGAAGATGAAGTCTGGAGGGTGAATCAGAAGAAGTAGAAGAAGGAGAAGGAGAAGGTGAGGTCTGGAGGGTGAATAAGAAGAAGCAGAAAAAGGAGAAGGAGAAGGTGAAGTCTGGAGGGTGAATCAGAAGAAGCAGAAGAAGGAGAGGGAGAAGGTGAAGTCTGGAGGGTGAATCAGAAGAAGCAGAAGAAGGAGAAGGAGAAGGTGAGGTCAGGAGGGTGAATCAGAAGAAGCAGAAGAAGGAGAAGGAGAAGGTGAAGTTAGGAGGGTGAATCAGAAGAAGCAGAAGAAGGAGAAGGAGAAGTTGAAGTCAGGGGGGGGAAGCAGGAGGAGTAGAAGAAGGAGAAGGAGAAGGTGAAGTCAGGAAGGTGAAGCAGAAGAAGTAGAAGAAGGAGAAGGAGAAGGTGAAGTCTGGAGGGCGCAGCAGAAGAAGCAGAAGAAGTAGAAGGAGAAGGTGAAGACTGGAGGGTGAATCAGAAGAAGTAGAAGAAGGAGAAGGAGAAGGTGAAGTCTGGAGGGTGAATCAGAAGAAGTAGAAGAAGGAGAAGGAGAAGGTGAAGTCTGGAGGGTGAATCAGAAGAAGCAGAAGAAGGAGAAGGAGAAGGTGAAGTCTGGAGGGTGAATCAGAAGAAGCAGAAGAAGGAGAAGGAGAAGGTGAAGTCTGGATGGTGAAGCAGAAGAAGCAGAAGAAGGAGAAGGAGAAGGTGAAGACTGGAGGGTGAATCAGAAGAAGTAGAAGAAGGAGAAGGAGAAGGTGAAGTCTGGAGGGTGAATCAGAAGAAGTAGAAGAAGGAGAAGGAGAAGGTGAAGTCTGGAGGGTGAATCAGAAGAAGCAGAAGAAGGAGAAGGAGAAGGTGAAGTCTGGAGGGTGAATCAGAAGAAGCCGAAGAAGGAGAAGGCGAAGATGAAGTCTGGAGGGTGAATCAGAGGAAGTAGAAGAAGGAGAAGGAGAAGGTGAGGTCTGGAGGGTGAATCAGAAGAAGCAGAAAAAGGAGAAGGAGAAGGTGAAGTCTGGAGGGTGAATCAGAAGAAGCAGAAGGAGAAGGAGAAGGTGAAGTCTGGAGGGTGAATCAGAAGAAGCAGAAGAAGGAGAAGGAGAAGGTGAGGTCAGGAGGGTGAATCAGAAGAAGCAGAAGAAGGAGAAGGAGAAGGTGAAGTTGGAGGGTGAATCAGAAGAAGCAGAAGAAGGAGAAGGAGAAGTTTAAGTCAGGGGGGTGAAGCAGAAGAAGTAGAAGAAGGAGAAGGAGAAGGTGAAGTCAGGAAGGTGAAGCAGAAGAAGCAGAAGAAGGAGAAGGAGAAGGTGAAGTCTGGAGGGCGCAGCAGAAGAAGCAGAAGAAGTAGAAGGAGAAGGTGAAGACTGGAGGGTGAATCAGAAGAAGTAGAAGAAGGAGAAGGAGAAGGTGAAGTCTGGAGGGTGAATCAGAAGAAGTAGAAAGAGGAGAAGGAGAAGGTGAAGTCTGGAGGGTGAATCAGAAGAAGCAGAAGAAGGAGAAGGAAAAGGTGAAGTCTGGAGGGTGAATCAGAAGAAGCAGAAGAAGGAGAAGGAGAAGGTGAAGTCTGGAGGGTGAATCAGAAGAAACAGAAGAAGGAGAAGGAGAAGATGAAGTCTGGAGGGTGAATCAGAAGAAGTAGAAGAAGGAGAAGGAGAAGGTGAGGTCTGGAGGGTGAATCAGAAGAAGCAGAAGAAGGAGAAGGAGAAGGTGAAGTCTGGAGGGTGGATCAGAAGAAGCAGAAGAAGGAGAAGGAGAAGGTGAAGTCAGGAGGGTGAATCAGAAGAAGCACAAGAAGGAGAAGGAGAAGGTGAAGTCAGGAGGGTGAATCAGAAGAAGCAGAAGAAGGAGAAGGAGAAGGTGAAGTCTGGAGGGTGAATCAGAAGAAGCAGAAGAAGGAGAAGGAGAAGGTGAAGACTGGAGGGTGAATCAGAAGAAGTAGAAGAAGGAGAAGGAGAAGGTGAAGTCTGGAGGGTGAATCAGAAGAAGCAGAAGAAGGAGAAGGAGAAGGTGAAGTCTGGAGGGTGAATCAGAAGAAGTATAAGAAGGAGAAGGAGAAGGTGAAGTCTGGAGGGTGAAACTGAAGAAGTAGAAGAAGGAGAAGGAGAAGGTGAAGTCTGGAGGGTGAATCAGAAGAATCAGAAGAAGGAGAAGGAGAAGGTGAAGTCTGGAGGGTGAATCAGAAGAAGCAAAAGAAGGAGAAGGAGAAGATGAAGTCTGGAGGGTGAATCAGAAGAAGTAGAAGAAGGAAAAGGAGAAGGTGAGGTCTGGAGGGTGAATCAGAAGAAGCAGAAGAAGGAGAAGGAGAAGGTGAAGTCTGGAGGGTGGATCAGAAGAAGCAGAAGAAGGAGAAGGTGAAGTCAGGAGGGTGAATCAGAAGAAGCAGAAGAAGGAGAAGGAGAAGGTGAAGTTAGGAGGGTGAATCAGAAGAAGCAGAAGAAGGAGAAGGAGAAGGTGGAGTCAGGAGGGTGAATCAGAAGAAGCAGAAGAAGGAGAAGGAGAAGGTGAAGTCTGGAGGGTGAATCAGAAGAAGTAGAAGAAGGAGAAGGAGAAGGTGAAGTCTGGAGGGTGAATCAGAAGAAGAAGAAGAAGGAGAAGGCGAAGTCTGGAGGGTGAATCAGAAGAAGCAGAAGAAGGAGAAGGAGAAGGTGAAGTCTGGAGGGTGAATCAGAAGAAGCACAAGAAGGAAAAGGAGAAGATGAAGTCTGGAGGGTGAATCAGAAGAAGTATAAGAAGGAGAAGGAGAAGGTGAGGTATGGAGGGTGAATCAGAAGAAGCAGAAGAAGGAGAAGGAGAAGGTGAAGTCTGAAGGGTGAATCAGAAGAAGCAGAAGAAGGAGAAGGAGAAGGTGAAGTCTGGAGGGTGAATCAGAAGAAGCAGAAGAAGGAGAAGGAGAAGGTGAAGTCTGGAGGGTGAATCAGAAGAAGCAGAAGAAGGAGAAGGAGAAGGTGAAGTCTGGAGGGTGAATCAGAAGAAGTATAAGAAGGAGAAGGAGAAGGTGAAGTCTGGAGGGTGAATCAGAAGAAGTAGAAGAAGGAGAAGGAGAAGGTGAAGTCTGGAGGGTGAATCAGAAGAAGCAGAAGAAGGAGAAGGAGAAGGTGAAGTCTGGTGGGTGAATCAGAAGAAGCAGAAGAAGGAGAAGGAGAAGGAGAAGATGAAGTCTGGAGGGTGAATCAGAAGAAGCAGAAGAAGAAGAAGGAGCAGATGAAGTCTGGAGGGTGAATCAGAAGAAGTAGAAGAAGAAGAAGGAGAAGATGAAGTCTGGAGGGTGAATCAGAAGAAGTAGAAGAAGGAGAAGGAGAAGGTGAAGTCTGGAGGGTGAATCAGAAGAAGCAGAAGAAGGAGAAGGAGAAGGTGAAGTCTGGAGGGTGAATCAGAAGAAGCAGAAGAAGGAGAAGGAGAAGGTGAAGTCTGGAGGGTGAATCAGAAGAAGCAGAATAAGAAGGAGAAGGTGAAGTCTGGAGGGTGAATCAGAAGAAGCAGAAGAAGGAGAAGGAGAAGGTGAAGTCTGGAGGGTGAATCAGAAGAAGTAGAAGAAGGAGAAGGAGAAGGTGATGTCTGGAGGGTGAAGCAGAAGAAGTAGAAGAAGGAGAAGGAGAAGGTGAAGTCAGGAGGGTCAATCAGAAGAAGTAGAGGAAGGAGAAGGAGAAGGTGAAGTCAGGAGGGTGAACCAGAAGAAGCAGAAGAAGGAGAAGGAGAAGGTGAAGTCTGGAGGGTGAATCAGAAGAATCAGAAGAAGGAGAAGGAGAAGTTGAAGTCTGGAGGGTGAATCAGAAGAAGCAGAAGAAAGAGAAGGAGAAGGTGAAGTCTGGAGGGTGAAGCAGAAGAAGCAGAAGAAGGAGAAGGAGAAGGTGAAGACTGGAGGGTGAATCAGAAGAAGTAGAAGAAGGAGAAGGAGAAGGTGAAGTCTGGAGGGTGAATCAGAAGAAGTAGAAGAAGGAGAAGGAGAAGGTGAAGTCTGGAGGGTGAATCAGAAGAAGCAGAAGAAGGAGAAGGAGAAGGTGAAGTCTGGAGGGTGAATCAGAAGAAGCAGAAGAAGGAGAAGGCGAAGATGAAGTCTGGAGGGTGAATCAGAAGAAGTAGAAGAAGGAGAAGGAGAAGGTGAGGTCTGGAGGGTGAATAAGAAGAAGCAGAAAAAGGAGAAGGAGAAGGTGAAGTCTGGAGGGTGAATCAGAAGAAGCAGAAGAAGGAGAGGGAGAAGGTGAAGTCTGGAGGGTGAATCAGAAGAAGCAGAAGAAGGAGAAGGAGAAGGTGAGGTCAGGAGGGTGAATCAGAAGAAGCAGAAGAAGGAGAAGGAGAAGGTGAAGTTAGGAGGGTGAATCAGAAGAAGCAGAAGAAGGAGAAGGAGAAGTTGAAGTCAGGGGGGTGAAGCAGGAGGAGTAGAAGAAGGAGAAGGAGAAGGTGAAGTCAGGAAAGTGAAGCAGAAGAAGTAGAAGAAGGAGAAGGAGAAGGTGAAGTCTGGAGGGCGCAGCAGAAGAAGCAGAAGAAGTAGAAGGAGAAGGTGAAGACTGGAGGGTGAATCAGAAGAAGTAGAAGAAGGAGAAGGAGAAGGTGAAGTCTGGAGGGTGAATCAGAAGAAGTAGAAGAAGGAGAAGGAGAAGGTGAAGTCTGGAGGGTGAATCAGAAGAAGCAGAAGAAGGAGAAGGAGAAGGTGAAGTCTGGAGGGTGAATCAGAAGAAGCAGAAGAAGGAGAAGGAGAAGGTGAAGTCTGGATGGTGAAGCAGAAGAAGCAGAAGAAGGAGAAGGAGAAGGTGAAGACTGGAGGGTGAATCAGAAGAAGTAGAAGAAGGAGAAGGAGAAGGTGATGTCTGGAGGGTGAATCAGAAGAAGTAGAAGAAGGAGAAGGAGAAGGTGAAGTCTGGAGGGTGAATCAGAAGAAGCAGAAGAAGGAGAAGGAGAAGGTGAAGTCTGGAGGGTGAATCAGAAGAAGCCGAAGAAGGAGAAGGCGAAGATGAAGTCTGGAGGGTGAATCAGAGGAAGTAGAAGAAGGAGAAGGAGAAGGTGAGGTCTGGAGGGTGAATCAGAAGAAGCAGAAAAAGGAGAAGGAGAAGGTGAAGTCTGGAGGGTGAATCAGAAGAAGCAGAAGGAGAAGGAGAAGGTGAAGTCTGGAGGGTGAATCAGAAGAAGCAGAAGAAGGAGAAGGAGAAGGTGAGGTCAGGAGGGTGAATCAGAAGAAGCAGAAGAAGGAGAAGGAAAATGTGAAGTCTGGAGGTTGAATCAGAAGAAGCAGAAGAAGGAGAAGGAGAAGGTGAAGTCTGGAGGGTGAATCAGAAGAAGTAGAAGAAGGAGAAGGAGAAGGTGAAGTCTGGAGGGTGAATCAGAAGAAGTAGAAAGAGGAGAAGGAGAAGGTGAAGTCTGGAGGGTGAATCAGAAGAAGCAGAAGAAGGAGAAGGAAAATGTGAAGTCTGGAGGTTGAATCAGAAGAAGCAGAAGAAGGAGAAGGAGAAGGTGAAGTCTGGAGGGTGAATCAGAAGAAACAGAAGAAGGAGAAGGAGAAGATGAAGTCTGGAGGGTGAATCAGAAGAAGTAGAAGAAGGAGAAGGAGAAGGTGAGGTCTGGAGGGTGAATCAGAAGAAGCAGAAGAAGGAGAAGGAGAAGGTGAAGTCTGGAGGGTGGATCAGAAGAAGCAGAAGAAGGAGAAGGAGAAGGTGAAGTCAGGAGGGTGAATCAGAAGAAGCACAGGAAGGAGAAGGAGAAGGTGAAGTCAGGAGGGTGAATCAGAAGAAGCAGAAGAAGGAGAAGGAGAAGGTGAAGTCTGGAGGGTGAATCAGAAGAAGCAGAAGAAGGAGAAGGAGAAGGTGAAGACTGGAGGGTGAATCAGAAGAAGTAGAAGAAGGAGAAGGAGAAGGTGAAGTCTGGAGGGTGAATCAGAAGAAGCAGAAGAAGGAGAAGGAGAAGGTGAAGTCTGGAGGGTGAATCAGAAGAAGTATAAGAAGGAGAAGGAGAAGGTGAAGTCTGGAGGGTGAAACTGAAGAAGTAGAAGAAGGAGAAGGAGAAGGTGATGTCTGGAGGGTGAATCAGAAGAAGCAGAAGAAGGAAAAGGAGAAGGTGAAGTCAGGCGGGTGAATCAGAAGAAGCAGAAGAAGGAGAAGGAGAAGGAGAAGATGAAGCCTGGAGGGTGAATCAGAAGAAGTAGAAGAAGGAGAAGGAGAAGGTGAAGTCTGGAGGGTGAATCAGAAGAAGCAGAAGATGGAGAAGGAGAAGGTGAAGTCTGGAGGGTGAATCAGAAGAAGCAGAAGAAGGAGAAGGAGAAGGTGAAGTCTGGAGGGTGAATCAGAAGAAGCAGAATAAGAAGGAGAAGGTGAAGTCTGGAGGGTGAATCAGAAGAAGCAGAAGAAGGAGAAGGAGAAGGTGAAGTCTGGAGGGTGAATCAGAAGAAGTAGAAGAAGGAGAAGGAGAAGGTGAAGTCTGGAGGGTGAAGCAGAAGAAGTAGAAGAAGGAGAAGGAGAAGGTGAAGTCAGGAGGGTGAATCAGAAGAAGTAGAAGAAGGAGAAGGAGAAGATGAAGTCATGAGGGTGAATCAGAAGAAGCAGAAGAAGGAGAAGCAGAAGGTGAAGTCTGGAGGGTGAATCAGAAGAATCAGAAGAAGGAGAAGGAGAAGGTGAAGTCTGGAGGGTGAATCAGAAGAAGCAGAAGAAAGAGAAGGAGAAGGTGAAGTCTGGAGGGTGAAGCAGAAGAAGCAGAAGAAGGAGAAGGAGAAGTTGAAGACTGGAGGGTGAAGCAGAAGAAGTAGAAGAAGGAGAAGGAGAAGTTGAAGTCAGGAAGGTGAAGCAGAAGAAGCAGAAGAAGGAGAAGGAGAAGGTGAAGTCTGGAGGGCGCAGCAGAAGAAGCAGAAGAAGTAGAAGGAGAAGGTGAAGACTGGAGGGTGAATCAGATGAAGTAGAAGAAGGAGAAGGAGAAGGTGAAGTCTGGAGGGTGAATCAGAAGAAGTAGAAGAAGGAGAAGGAGAAGGTGAAGTCTGGAGGGTGAATCAGAAGAAGCAGAAGAAGGAGAAGGAGAGGGTGAAGTCTGGAGGGTGAATCAGAAGAAGCAGAAGAAGGAGAAGGAGAAGGTGAAGTCTGGAGGGTGAATCAGAAGAAGCAGAAGAAGGAGAAGGAGATGATGAAGTCTGGAGGGTGAATCAGAAGAAGTAGAAGAAGGAGAAGGAGAAGGTGAGGTCTGGAGGGTGAATCAGAAGAAGCAGAAGAAGGAGAAGGAGAAGGTGAAGTCTGGAGTATGGATCAGAAGAAGCAGAAGAAGGAGAAGGAGAAGGTGAAGTCAGGAGGGTGAATCAGAAGAAGCAGAAGAAGGAGAAGGAGAAGGTGAAGTTAGGAGGGTGAATCAGAAGAAGCAGAAGAAGGAGAAGGAGAAGGTGAAGTCAGGGGGTTGAAGCAGAAGAAGTAGAAGAAGGAGAAGGAGAAGGTGAAGTCAGAGGGGTGAAGCAGAAGAAGTAGAAGAAGGAGAAGGAGAAGGTGAAGTCTGGAGGGTAAATCAGAAGAAGTAGAAGAAGGAGAAGGAGAAGATGAAGTCTGGAGGGTGAATCAGAAGAAGTAGAAGAAGGAGAAGGAGAAGGTGAAGTCTGGAGGGTGAATCAGAAGAAGCAGAAGAAGGAGAAGGAGAAGGTGAAGTCTGGAGGGAGAAGCAGAAGAAGGAGAAGGAGAAGGTGAAGTCTGGAGGGTGAATCAGAAGAAGTAGAAGAAGGAGAAGGAGAAGGTGAAGTTTGGAGGGTGAATCAGAAGAAGTAGAAGAAGGAGAAGGAGAAGCTGAAGTCTGGAGGGTGAATCAGAAGAAGCAGAAGAAGGAGAAGGAGAAGGTGAAGTCTGGAGGGTGAATCAGAAGAAGTAGAAGAATGAGAAGGAGGTGGTGTAGTCTGGAGGGTGAATCAGAAGAAGTAGACGAAGGAGAAGGAGAAGGTGAAGTCTGGAGGGTGAATCAGAAGAAGCAGAAGCAGGAGAAGGAGAAGGTGAAGTCTGGAGGGTGAATCAGAAGAAGTAGAAGAAGGAGAAGGAGAAGGTGAAGTCTGGAGGGTGAATCAGAAGAAGCAGAAGAAGTAGAAGGAGAAGGTGAAGTCTGAAGGGTGAATCAGAAGAAGTAGAAGAAGGAGAAGGAGAAGGTGAAGTCTGGAGGGTGAATCAGAAGAAGCAGAAGAAGGAGAAGGAGAAGGTGAAATCAGGAGGGTGAATCAGAAGAAGCAGAAGAAGGAGAAGGTGAAGTCTGGAGGGTGAATCAGAAGAAGCAGAAGAAGGAGAAGGAGAAGGTGAAGACTGGAGGGTGAATCAGAAGAAGTAGAAGAAGGAGAAGGAGAAGGTGAAGGCTGGAGGGTGAATCAGAAGAAGTAGAAGAAGGAGAAGGTGAAGTCTGGAGGGTGAATCAGAAGAAGCAGAAGAAGGAGAAGGAGAAGGTGAAGTCTGGAGGGTGAATCAGAAGAAGCACAAGAAGGAGAAGGAGAAGATGAAGTCTGGAGGGTGAATCAGAAGAAGTATAAGAAGGGGAAGGAGAAGGTGAGATCTGGAGGGTGAATCAGAAGAAGCAGAAGAAGGAGAAGGAGAAGGTGAAGTCTGAAGGGTGAATCAGAAGAAGCAGAAGGAGGAGAAGGAGAAGGTGAAGTCTGGAGGGTGAATCAGATGAAGTAGAAGAAGGAGAAGGAGAAGGTGAAGTCTGGAGGGTGAATCAGATGGAGAAGGAGAAGGTGAAGTCTGGAGGGTGAATCAGAAGAAGCAGAAGAAGGAGAAGGAGAAGGTGAAGTCTGGCGGGTGAATCAGAAGCAGCAGAAGGAGAAGGAGAAGGAGAAGATGAAGTCTGGAGGGTGAATCAGAAAAAGTAGAAGAAGGAGAAGGAGAAGGTGAAGTCTGGAGGGTGAATCAGAAGAAGCAGAAGAAGGAGAAGGAGAAGGTGAAGTCTGGAGGGTGAATCAGAAGAAGCAGAAGAAGGAGAAGGAGAAGGTGAAGTCTGGAGGGTGAATCAGAAGAAGCAGAATAAGAAGGAGTAGGTGAAGTCTGGAGGGTGAATCAGAAGAAGCAGAAGAAGGAGAAGGAGAAGGTGAAGTCTGGAGGGTGAATCAGAAGAAGCAGAAGAAGGAGAAGGAGAAGGTGAAGTCTGGAGGGTGAATCAGAAGAAGCAGAAAAAGGAGAAGGAGAAGGTGAAGTCTGGAGGGTGAATCAGAAGAAGCAGAAGAAGGAGAAGGAGAAGGTGAAGTCTGGAGGGTGAATCAGAAGAAGCAGAAGAAGGAGAAGGAGAAGGTGAGGTCAGGAGGGTGAATCAGAAGAAGCAGAAGAAGGAGAAGAAGAAGGTGAAGTTAGGAGGGTGAATCAGAAGAAGCAGAAGAAGGAGAAGGAGAAGTTGAAGTCAGGGGGGTGAAGCAGAAGAAGTAGAAGAAGGAGAAGGAGAAGGTGAAGTCAGGAAGGTGAAGCAGAAGAAGCAGAAGAAGGAGAAGGAGAAGGTGAAGTCTGGAGGGCGCAGCAGAAGAAGCAGAAGAAGTAGAAGGAGAAGGTGAAGACTGGAGGGTGAATCAGAAGAAGTAGAAGAAGGAGAAGGAGAAGGTGAAGTCTGGAGGGTGAATCAGAAGAAGTAGAAGAAGGAGAAGGAGAAGGTGAAGTCTGGAGGGTGAATCAGAAGAAGCAGAAGAAGGAGAAGGAGAAGGTGAAGTCTGGGGGGTGAACCAGAAGAAGCAGAAGAAGGAGAAGGAGAAGGTGAAGTCAGGAGGGTGAATCAGAAGAAGCAGAAGAAGGAGAAGGAGAAGGTGAAGTTAGGAGGGTGAATCAGAAGAAGCAGAAGAAGGAGAAGGAGAAGGTGAAGTCAGGAGGGTGAATCAGAAGAAGCAGAAGAAGGAGAAGGAGAAGGTGAAGTCTGGAGGGTGAATCAGAAGAAGCAGAAGAAGGAGAAGGAGAAGGTGAAGACTGGAGGGTGAATCAGAAGAAGTAGAAGAAGGAGAAGGAGAAGGTGAAGTCTGGAGGGTGAATCAGAAGAAGTAGAAGAAGGAGAAGGCGAAGTCTGGAGGGTGAATCAGAAGAAGCAGAAGAAGGAGAAGGAGAAGGTGAAGTCTGGAGGGTGAATCAGAAGAAGCACAAGAAGGAGAAGGAGAAGATGAAGTCTGGAGGGTGAATCAGAAGAAGTATAAGAAGGAGAAGGAGAAGGTGAGGTCTGGAGGGTGAACCAGAAGAAGCAGAAGAAGGAGAAGGAGAAGGTGAAGTCTGAAGGGTGAATCAGAAGAAGCAGAAGAAGGAGAAGGAGAAGGTGAAGTCTGGAGGGTGAATCAGAAGAAGCAGAAGAAGGAGAAGGAGAAGGTGAAGTCTGGAGGGTGAATCAGAAGAAGCAGAAGAAGGAGAAGGAGAAGGTGAAGTCTGGAGGGTGTATCAGAAGAAGTATAAGAAGGAGAAGGAGAAGGTGAAGTCTGGAGGGTGAATCAGAAGAAGTAGAAGAAGGAGAAGGAGAAGGTGAAGTCTGGAGGGTGAATCAGAAGAAGCAGAAGAAGGAGAAGGAGAAGGTGAAGTCTGGCGGGTGAATCAGAAGAAGCAGAAGCAGGAGAAGGAGAAGGTGAAGTCTGGAGGGTGAATCAGAAGAAGTAGAAGAAGGAGAAGGAGAAGGTGAAGTCTGGAGGGTGAATCAGAAGAAGCAGAAGAAGTAGAAGGAGAAGGTGAAGTCTGAAGGGTGAATCAGAAGAAGTAGAAGAAGGAGAAGGAGAAGGTGAAGTCTGGAGGGTGAATCAGAAGAAGCAGAAGAAGGAGAAGGAGAAGGTGAAATCAGGAGGGTGTATCAGAAGAAGCAGAAGAAGGAGAAGGTGAAGTCTGGAGGGTGAATCAGAAGAAGCAGAAGAAGGAGAAGGAGAAGGTGAAGACTGGAGGGTGAATCAGAAGAAGTAGAAGAAGGAGAAGGAGAAGGTGAAGGCTGGAGGGTGAATCAGAAGAAGTAGAAGAAGGAGAAGGTGAAGTCTGGAGGGTGAATCAGAAGAAGCAGAAGAAGGAGAAGGAGAAGGTGAAGTCTGGAGGGTGAATCAGAAGAAGCACAAGAAGGAGAAGGAGAAGATGAAGTCTGGAGGGTGAATCAGAAGAAGTATAAGAAGGGGAAGGAGAAGGTGAGATCTGGAGGGTGAATCAGAAGAAGCAGAAGAAGGAGAAGGAGAAGGTGAAGTCTGAAGGGTGAATCAGAAGAAGCAGAAGGAGGAGAAGGAGAAGGTGAAGTCTGGAGGGTGAATCAGATGAAGTAGAAGAAGGAGAAGGAGAAGGTGAAGTCTGGAGGGTGAATCAGATGGAGAAGGAGAAGGTGAAGTCTGGAGGGTGAATCAGAAGAAGCAGAAGAAGGAGAAGGAGAAGGTGAAGTCTGGCGGGTGAATCAGAAGCAGCAGAAGAAGGAGAAGGAGAAGGAGAAGATGAAGTCTGGAGGGTGAATCAGAAAAAGTAGAAGAAGGAGAAGGAGAAGGTGAAGTCTGGAGGGTGAATCAGAAGAAGCAGAAGAAGGAGAAGGAGAAGGTGAAGTCTGGAGGGTGAATCAGAAGAAGCAGAAGAAGGAGAAGGAGAAGGTGAAGTCTGGAGGGTGAATCAGAAGAAGCAGAATAAGAAGGAGTAGGTGAAGTCTGGAGGGTGAATCAGAAGAAGCAGAAGAAGGAGAAGGAGAAGGTGAAGTCTGGAGGGTGAATCAGAAGAAGCAGAAGAAGGAGAAGGAGAAGGTGAAGTCTGGAGGGTGAATCAGAAGAAGCAGAAAAAGGAGAAGGAGAAGGTGAAGTCTGGAGGGTGAATCAGAAGAAGCAGAAGAAGGAGAAGGAGAAGGTGAAGTCTGGAGGGTGAATCAGAAGAAGCAGAAGAAGGAGAAGGAGAAGGTGATGTCAGGAGGGTGAATCAGAAGAAGCAGAAGAAGGAGAAGAAGAAGGTGAAGTTAGGAGGGTGAATCAGAAGAAGCAGAAGAAGGAGAAGGAGAAGTTGAAGTCAGGGGGGTGAAGCAGAAGAAGTAGAAGAAGGAGAAGGAGAAGGTGAAGTCAGGAAGGTGAAGCAGAAGAAGCAGAAGAAGGAGAAGGAGAAGGTGAAGTCTGGAGGGCGCAGCAGAAGAAGCAGAAGAAGTAGAAGGAGAAGGTGAAGACTGGAGGGTGAATCAGAAGAAGTAGAAGAAGGAGAAGGAGAAGGAGAAGGTGAAGTCTGGAGGGTGAATCAGAAGAAGTAGAAGAAGGAGAAGGAGAAGGTGAAGTCTGGAGGGTGAATCAGAAGAAGCAGAAGAAGGAGAAGGAGAAGGTGAAGTCTGGGGGGTGAACCAGAAGAAGCAGAAGAAGGAGAAGGAGAAGGTGAAGTCAGGAGGGTGAATCAGAAGAAGCAGAAGAAGGAGAAGGAGAAGGTGAAGTTAGGAGGGTGAATCAGAAGAAGCAGAAGAAGGAGAAGGAGAAGGTGAAGTCAGGAGGGTGAATCAGAAGAAGCAGAAGAAGGAGAAGGAGAAGGTGAAGTCTGGAGGGTGAATCAGAAGAAGCAGAAGAAGGAGAAGGAGAAGGTGAAGACTGGAGGGTGAATCAGAAGAAGTAGAAGAAGGAGAAGGAGAAGGTGAAGTCTGGAGGGTGAATCAGAAGAAGTAGAAGAAGGAGAAGGCGAAGTCTGGAGGGTGAATCAGAAGAAGCAGAAGAAGGAGAAGGAGAAGGTGAAGTCTGGAGGGTGAATCAGAAGAAGCACAAGAAGGAGAAGGAGAAGATGAAGTCTGGAGGGTGAATCAGAAGAAGTATAAGAAGGAGAAGGAGAAGGTGAGGTCTGGAGGGTGAACCAGAAGAAGCAGAAGAAGGAGAAGGAGAAGGTGAAGTCTGAAGGGTGAATCAGAAGAAGCAGAAGAAGGAGAAGGAGAAGGTGAAGTCTGGAGGGTGAATCAGAAGAAGCAGAAGAAGGAGAAGGAGAAGGTGAAGTCTGGAGGGTGAATCAGAAGAAGCAGAAGAAGGAGAAGGAGAAGGTGAAGTCTGGAGGGTGAATCAGAAGAAGTATAAGAAGGAGAAGGAGAAGGTGAAGTCTGGAGGGTGAATCAGAAGAAGTAGAAGAAGGAGAAGGAGAAGGTGAAGTCTGGAGGGTGAATCAGAAGAAGCAGAAGAAGGAGAAGGAGAAGGTGAAGTCTGGCGGGTGAATCAGAAGAAGCAGAAGAAGGAGAAGGAGAAGGAGAAGATGAAGTCTGGAGGGTGAATCAGAAGAAGCAGAAGAAGGAGAAGGAGAAGGTGAAGTCTGGAGGGTGAATCAGAAGAAGCAGAATAAGAAGGAGAAGGTGAAGTCTGGAGGGTGAATCAGAAGAAGCAGAAGAAGGAGAAGGAGAAGGTGAAGTCTGGAGGGTGAATCAGAAGAAGTAGAAGAAGGAGAAGGAGAAGGTGAAGTCTGGAGGGTGACGCAGAAGAAGTAGAAGAAGGAGAAGCAGAAGGTGAAGTCAGGAGGGTGAATCAGAAGAAGCAGAAGAAGGAGAAGGAGAAGGTGAAGTCTGGAGGGTGAATCAGAAGAAGCAGAAGAAGGAGAAGGAGATGGTGAAGTCTGGAGGGAGCATCAGAAGAATCAGAAGAAGGAGAAGGAGAAGGTGAAGTCTGGAGGGTGAATCAGAAGAAGCAGAAGAAAGAGAAGGAGAAGGTGAAGTGTGGAGGGTGAAGCAGAAGAAGCAGAAGAAGGAGAAGGAGAAGGTGAAGACTGGAGGGTGAATCAGAAGAAGTAGAAGAAGGAGAAGGAGAAGGTGAAGTCTGGAGGGTGAATCAGAAGAAGTAGAAAAAGGAGAAGGAGAAGGTGAAGTCTGGAGGGTGAATCAGAAGAAGCAGAAGAAGGAGAAGGAGAATGTAAAGTCTGGAGGGTGAATCAGAAGAAGCAGAAGAAGGAGAAGGCGAAGATGAAGTCTGGAGGGTGAATCAGAAGAAGTAGAAGAAGGAGAAGGAGAAGGTGAGGTCTGGAGGGTGAATCAGAAGAAGCAGAAAAAGGAGAAGGAGAAGGTGAAGTCTGGAGGGTGAATCAGAAGAAGCAGGAGAAGGAGAAGGAGAAGGTGAAGTCTGGAGGGTGGATCAGAAGAAGCAGAAGAAGGAGAAGGAGAAGATGAAGTCAGGAGGGTGAATCAGAAGAAGCAGAAGAAGGAGAAGGAGAAGGTGAAGTTAGGAGGGTGAATCAGAAGAAGTAGAAGAAGGAGAAGGAGAAGGTGAAGTCAGGGGGTTGAAGCAGAAGAAGTAGAAGAAGGAGAAGGAGAAGGTGAAGTCAGGGGGGTGAAGCAGAAGAAGTAGAAGAAGGAGAAGGAGAAGGTGAAGTCTGGAGGGTAAATCAGAAGAAGTAGAAGAAGGAGAAGGAGAAGATGAAGTCTGGAGGGTGAATCAGAAGAAGTAGAAGAAGGAGAAGGAGAAGGAGAAGTCTGGAGGGTGAATCAGAAGAAGCAGAAGAAGGAGAAGGAGAAGGTGAAGTCTGGAGGGAGAAGCAGAAGAAGTAGAAGAAGGAGAAGGAGAAGGTGAAGTCTGGAGGGTGAATCAGAAGAAGTAGAAGAAGGAGAAGGAGAAGGTGAAGTTTGGAGGGTGAATCAGAAGAAGTAGAAGAAGGAGAAGGAGAAGGTGAAGTCTGGAGGGTGAATCAGAAGAAGCAGAAGAAGGAGAATGTGAAGTCTGGAGGGTGAATCAGAAGAAGTAGAAGAAGGAGAAGGAGATGGTGTAGTCTGGAGGGTGTATCAGAAGAAGTAGACGAAGGAGAAGGAGAAGGTGAAGTCTGGAGGGTGAATCAGAAGAAGCAGAAGCAGGAGAAGGAGAAGGTGAAGTCAGGAGGGTGAATCAGAAGAAGCAGAAGAAGGAGAAGGAGAAGGTGAAGTCTGGAGGGGGAATCAGAAGAAGCAGAAGAAGGAGAAGGAGAAGGTGAAGACTGGAGGGTGAATCAGAAGAAGTAGAAGAAGGAGAAGGAGAAGGTGAAGTCTGGAGGGTGAATCAGAAGAAGTAGAAGAAGGAGAAGGAGAAGGTGAAGTCTGGAGGGTGAATCAGAAGAAGCAGAAGAAGGAGAAGGAGAAGGTGAAGTCTGGCGGGTGAATCAGCAGAAGCAGAAGAAGGAGAAGGAGAAGGAGAAGATGAAGTCTGGAGGGTGAATCAGAAGAAGAAGAAGAAGGAGAAGGAGAAGGTGAAGTCTGGAGGGTGAATCAGAAGAAGCAGAAGAAGGAGAAGGAGAAGGTGAAGTCTGGAGGGTGAATCAAAAGAAGCAGAAGAAGGAGAAGGAGAAGGTGAAGTCTGGAGGGTGAATCAGAAGAAGCAGAATAAGAAGGAGAAGGTGAAGTCTGGAGGGTGAATCAGAAGAAGTGGAAGAAGGAGAAGGAGAAGGTGAAGTCTGGAGGGTGAAGCAGAAGAAGTAGAAGAAGGAGAAGGAGAAGGTGAAGTCAGGAGGGTGAATGAGAAGAAGTAAAAGAAGGAGAAGGAGAAGGTGAAGTCAGGAGGGTGAATCAGAAGAAGCAGAAGAAGGAGAAGGAGAAGGTGATGTCTGGAGGGTGAATCAGAAGAATCAGAAGAAGGAGAAGGGGAAGGTGAAGTCTGGAGGGTGAATCAGAAGAAGCAGAAGAAAGAGAAGGAGAAGGTGAAGTCTGGAGGGTGAAGCAGAAGAAGCAGAAGAAGGAGAAGGAGAAGTTGAAGACTGGAGGGTGAATCAGAAGAAGTAGAAGAAGGAGAAGGAGAAGGTGAAGTCTGGAGGGTGAATCAGAAGAAGTAGAAGAAGGAGAAGGAGAAGGTGAAGTCTGGAGGGTGAATCAGAAGAGGCAGAAGAAGGAGAAGGAGAAGGTGAAGTCTGGAGGGTGAATCAGAAGAAGCAGAAGAAGGAGAAGGCGAAGATGAAGTCTGGAGGGTGAATCAGAAGAAGTAGAAGAAGGAGAAGGAGAAGGTGAGGTCTGGAGGGTGAATCAGAAGAAGCAGAAAAAGGAGAAGGAGAAGGTGAAGTCTGGAGGGTGAATCAGAAGAAGCAGAAGAAGGAGTAGGAGAAGGTGAAGTCTGGAGGGTGAATCAGAAGAAGCAGAAGAAGGAGAAGGAGAAGGTGAAGTCAGCAGGGTGAATCAGAAGAAGCAGAAGAAGGAGAAGGAGAAGGTGAAGTTAGGAGGGTGAATCAGAAGAAGCAGAAGAAGGAGAAGGAGAAGTTGAAGTCAGGGGGGTGAAGCAGAAGAAGTAGAAGAAGGAGAAGAAGAAGGTGAAGTCAGGAAGGTGAAGCAGAAGAAGCAGAAGAAGGAGAAGGAGAAGGTGAAGTCTGGAGGGCGCAGCAGAAGAAGCAGAAGAAGTAGAAGGAGAAGGTGAAGACTGGAGGGTGAATCAGAAGAAGTAGAAGAAGGAGAAGGAGAAGGTGAAGTCTGGAGGGTGAATCAGAAGAAGTAGAAGAAGGAGAAGGAGAAGGTGAAGTCTGGAGGGTGAATCAGAAGAAGCAGAAGAAGGAGAAGGAGAAGGTGAAGTCTGGAGGGTGAATCAGAAGAAGCAGAAGAAGGAGAAGGAGAAGGTGAAGTCAGGAGGGTGAATCAGAAGAAGCAGAAGAAGGAGAAGGAGAAGGTGAAGTTAGGAGGGTGAATCAGAAGAAGCAGAAGAAGGAGAAGGAGAAGGTGAAGTCAGGAGGGTGAATCAGAAGAAGCAGAAGAAGGAGAAGGAGAAGGTGAAGTCTGGAGGGAGAAGCAGAAGAAGTAGAAGAAGGAGAAGGAGAAGGTGAAGTCTGGAGGGTGAATCAGAAGAAGTAGAAGAAGGAGAAGGAGAAGGTGAAGTTTGGAGGGTGAATCAGAAGAAGTAGAAGAAGGAGAAGGAGAAGGTGAAGTCTGGAGGGTGAATCAGAAGAAGCAGAAGAAGGAGAAGGAGAAGGTGAAGTCTGGAGGGTGAATCAGAAGAAGTAGAAGAAGGAGAAGGAGATGGTGTAGTCTGGAGGGTGTATCAGAAGAAGTAGACGAAGGAGAAGGAGAAGGTGAAGTCTGGAGGGTGAATCAGAAGAAGCAGAAGCAGGAGAAGGAGAAGGTGAAGTCAGGAGGGTGAATCAGAAGAAGCAGAAGAAGGAGAAGGAGAAGGTGAAGTCTGGAGGGGGAATCAGAAGAAGCAGAAGAAGGAGAAGGAGAAGGTGAAGACTGGAGGGTGAATCAGAAGAAGTAGAAGAAGGAGAAGGAGAAGGTGAAGTCTGGAGGGTGAATCAGAAGAAGTAGAAGAAGGAGAAGGAGAAGGTGAAGTCTGGAGGGTGAATCAGAAGAAGCAGAAGAAGGAGAAGGAGAAGGTGAAGTCTGGCGGGTGAATCAGCAGAAGCAGAAGAAGGAGAAGGAGAAGGAGAAGATGAAGTCTGGAGGGTGAATCAGAAGAAGAAGAAGAAGGAGAAGGAGAAGGTGAAGTCTGGAGGGTGAATCAGAAGAAGCAGAAGAAGGAGAAGGAGAAGGTGAAGTCTGGAGGGTGAATCAGAAGAAGCAGAAGAAGGAGAAGGAGAAGGTGAAGTCTGGAGGGTGAATCAGAAGAAGCAGAATAAGAAGGAGAAGGTGAAGTCTGGAGGGTGAATCAGAAGAAGTGGAAGAAGGAGAAGGAGAAGGTGAAGTCTGGAGGGTGAAGCAGAAGAAGTAGAAGAAGGAGAAGGAGAAGGTGAAGTCAGGAGGTTGAATCAGAAGAAGTAAAAGAAGGAGAAGGAGAAGGTGAAGTCAGGAGGGTGAATCAGAAGAAGCAGAAGAAGGAGAAGGAGAAGGTGATGTCTGGAGGGTGAATCAGAAGAATCAGAAGAAGGAGAAGGGGAAGGTGAAGTCTGGAGGGTGAATCAGAAGAAGCAGAAGAAAGAGAAGGAGAAGGTGAAGTCTGGAGGGTGAAGCAGAAGAAGCAGAAGAAGGAGAAGGAGAAGTTGAAGACTGGAGGGTGAATCAGAAGAAGTAGAAGAAGGAGAAGGAGAAGGTGAAGTCTTGAGGGTGAATCAGAAGAAGTAGAAGAAGGAGAAGGAGAAGGTGAAGTCTGGAGGGTGAATCAGAAGAGGCAGAAGAAGGAGAAGGAGAAGGTGAAGTCTGGAGGGTGAATCAGAAGAAGCAGAAGAAGGAGAAGGCGAAGATGAAGTCTGGAGGGTGAATCAGAAGTAGAAGAAGGAGAAGGAGAAGGTGAGGTCTGGAGTGTGAATCAGAAGAAGCAGAAAAAGGAGAAGGAGAAGGTGAAGTCTGGAGGGTGAATCAGAAGAAGCAGAAGAAGGAGTAGGAGAAGGTGAAGTCTGGAGGGTGAATCAGAAGAAGCAGAAGAAGGAGAAGGAGAAGGTGAAGTCAGCAGGGTGAATCAGAAGAAGCAGAAGAAGGAGAAGGAGAAGGTGAAGTTAGGAGGGTGAATCAGAAGAAGCAGAAGAAGGAGAAGGAGAAGTTGAAGTCAGGGGGGTGAAGCAGAAGAAGTAGAAGAAGGAGAAGGAGAAGGTGAAGTCAGGAAGGTGAAGCAGAAGAAGCAGAAGAAGGAGAAGGAGAAGGTGTAGTCTGGAGGGCGCAGCAGAAGAAGCAGAAGAAGTAGAAGGAGAAGATCAAGACTGGAGGGTGAATCAGAAGAAGTAGAAGAAGGAGAAGGAGAAGGTGAAGTCTGGAGGGTGAATCAGAAGAAGTAGAAGAAGGAGAAGGAGAAGGTGAAGTCTGGAGGGTGAATCAGAAGAAGCAGAAGAAGGAGAAGGAGAAGGTGAAGTCTGGAGGGTGAATCAGAAGAAGCAGAAGAAGGAGAAGGAGAAGGTGAAGTCAGGAGGGTGAATCAGAAGAAGCAGAAGAAGGAGAAGGAGAAGGTGAAGTTAGGAGGGTGAATCAGAAGAAGCAGAAGAAGGAGAAGGAGAAGGTGAAGTCAGGAGGGTGAATCAGAAGAAGCAGAAGAAGGAGAAGGAGAAGGTGAAGTCTGGAGGGTGAATCAGAAGAAGCAGAAGAAGGAGAAGGAGAAGGTGAAGAATGGAGGGTGAAACAGAAGAAGCAGAAGAAGGAGAAGGAGAAGGTGAAGTCAGGAGGGTGAATCAGAAGAAGCAGAAGAAGGAGAAGGAGAAGGTGAAGTCAGGAGGGTGAATCAGAAGAAGCAGAAGAAGGAGAAGGAGAAGGTGAAGTCTGGAGGGAGAAGCAGAAGAAGTAGAAGAAGGAGAAGGAGAAGGTGAAGTCTGGAGGGTGAATCAGAAGAAGTAGAAGAAGGAGAAGGAGAAGGTGAAGTTTGGAGGGTGAATCAGAAGAAGTAGAAGAAGGAGAAGGAGAAGGTGAAGTCTGGAGGGTGAATCAGAAGAAGCAGAAGAAGGAGAAGGAGAAGGTGAAGTCTGGAGGGTGAATCAGAAGAAGTAGAAGAAGGAGAAGGAGATGGTGTAGTCTGGAGGGTGTATCAGAAGAAGTAGACGAAGGAGAAGGAGAAGATGAAGTCTGGAGGGTGAATCAGAAGAAGCAGAAGCAGGAGAAGGAGAAGGTGAAGTCAGGAGGGTGAATCAGAAGAAGCAGAAGAAGGAGAAGGAGAAGGTGAAGTCTGGAGGGGGAATCAGAAGAAGCAGAAGAAGGAGAAGGAGAAGGTGAAGACTGGAGGGTGAATCAGAAGAAGTAGAAGAAGGAGAAGGAGAAGGTGAAGTCTGGAGGGTGAATCAGAAGAAGTAGAAGAAGGAGAAGGAGAAGGTGAAGTCTGGAGGGTGAATCAGAAGAAGCAGAAGAAGGAGAAGGAGAAGGTGAAGTCTGGCGGGTGAATCAGCAGAAGCAGAAGAAGGAGAAGGAGAAGGAGAAGATGAAGTCTGGAGGGTGAATCAGAAGAAGAAGAAGAAGGAGAAGGAGAAGGTGAAGTCTGGAGGGTGAATCAGAAGAAGCAGAAGAAGGAGAAGGAGAAGGTGAAGTCTGGAGGGTGAATCAGAAGAAGCAGAAGAAGGAGAAGGAGAAGGTGAAGTCTGGAGGGTGAATCAGAAGAAGCAGAATAAGAAGGAGAAGGTGAAGTCTGGAGGGTGAATCAGAAGAAGTGGAAGAAGGAGAAGGAGAAGGTGAAGTCTGGAGGGTGAAGCAGAAGAAGTAGAAGAAGGAGAAGGAGAAGGTGAAGTCAGGAGGTTGAATCAGAAGAAGTAAAAGAAGGAGAAGGAGAAGGTGAAGTCAGGAGGGTGAATCAGAAGAAGCAGAAGAAGGAGAAGGAGAAGGTGATGTCTGGAGGGTGAATCAGAAGAATCAGAAGAAGGAGAAGGGGAAGGTGAAGTCTGGAGGGTGAATCAGAAGAAGCAGAAGAAAGAGAAGGAGAAGGTGAAGTCTGGAGGGTGAAGCAGAAGAAGCAGAAGAAGGAGAAGGAGAAGTTGAAGACTGGAGGGTGAATCAGAAGAAGTAGAAGAAGGAGAAGGAGAAGGTGAAGTCTTGAGGGTGAATCAGAAGAAGTAGAAGAAGGAGAAGGAGAAGGTGAAGTCTGGAGGGTGAATCAGAAGAGGCAGAAGAAGGAGAAGGAGAAGGTGAAGTCTGGAGGGTGAATCAGAAGAAGCAGAAGAAGGAGAAGGCGAAGATGAAGTCTGGAGGGTGAATCAGAAGAAGTAGAAGAAGGAGAAGGAGAAGGTGAGGTCTGGAGTGTGAATCAGAAGAAGCAGAAAAAGGAGAAGGAGAAGGTGAAGTCTGGAGGGTGAATCAGAAGAAGCAGAAGAAGGAGTAGGAGAAGGTGAAGTCTGGAGGGTGAATCAGAAGAAGCAGAAGAAGGAGAAGGAGAAGGTGAAGTCAGCAGGGTGAATCAGAAGAAGCAGAAGAAGGAGAAGGAGAAGGTGAAGTTAGGAGGGTGAATCAGAAGAAGCAGAAGAAGGAGAAGGAGAAGTTGAAGTCAGGGGGGTGAAGCAGAAGAAGTAGAAGAAGGAGAAGGAGAAGGTGAAGTCAGGAAGGTGAAGCAGAAGAAGCAGAAGAAGGAGAAGGAGAAGGTGTAGTCTGGAGGGCGCAGCAGAAGAAGCAGAAGAAGTAGAAGGAGAAGATCAAGACTGGAGGGTGAATCAGAAGAAGTAGAAGAAGGAGAAGGAGAAGGTGAAGTCTGGAGGGTGAATCAGAAGAAGTAGAAGAAGGAGAAGGAGAAGGTGAAGTCTGGAGGGTGAATCAGAAGAAGCAGAAGAAGGAGAAGGAGAAGGTGAAGTCTGGAGGGTGAATCAGAAGAAGCAGAAGAAGGAGAAGGAGAAGGTGAAGTCAGGAGGGTGAATCAGAAGAAGCAGAAGAAGGAGAAGGAGAAGGTGAAGTTAGGAGGGTGAATCAGAAGAAGCAGAAGAAGGAGAAGGAGAAGGTGAAGTCAGGAGGGTGAATCAGAAGAAGCAGAAGAAGGAGAAGGAGAAGGTGAAGTCTGGAGGGTGAATCAGAAGAAGCAGAAGAAGGAGAAGGAGAAGGTGAAGACTGGAGGGTGAAACAGAAGAAGCAGAAGAAGGAGAAGGAGAAGGTGAAGTCTGGGGGGTGAACCAGAAGAAGCAGAAGAAGGAGAAGGAGAAGGTGAAGTCAGGAGGGTGAATCAGAAGAAGCAGAAGAAGGAGAAGGAGAAGGTGAAGTTAGGAGGGTGAATCAGAAGAAGCAGAAGAAGGAGAAGGAGAAGGTGAAGTCAGGAGGGTGAATCAGAAGAAGCAGAAGAAGGAGAAGGAGAAGGTGAAGTCTGGAGGGTGAATCAGAAGAAGCAGAAGAAGGAGAAGGAGAAGGTGAAGACTGGAGGGTGAATCAGAAGAAGTAGAAGAAGGAGAAGGAGAAGGTGAAGTCTGGAGGGTGAATCAGAAGAAGTAGAAGAAGGAGAAGGCGAAGTCTGGAGGGTGAATCAGAAGAAGCAGAAGAAGGAGAAGGAGAAGGTGAAGTCTGGAGGGTGAATCAGAAGAAGCACAAGAAGGAGAAGGAGAAGATGAAGTCTGGAGGGTGAATCAGAAGAAGTATAAGAAGGAGAAGGAGAAGGTGAGGTCTGGAGGGTGAACCAGAAGAAGCAGAAGAAGGAGAAGGAGAAGGTGAAGTCTGAAGGGTGAATCAGAAGAAGCAGAAGAAGGAGAAGGAGAAGGTGAAGTCTGGAGGGTGAATCAGAAGAAGCAGAAGAAGGAGAAGGAGAAGGTGAAGTCTGGAGGGTGAATCAGAAGAAGCAGAAGAAGGAGAAGGAGAAGGTGAAGTCTGGAGGGTGAATCAGAAGAAGTATAAGAAGGAGAAGGAGAAGGTGAAGTCTGGAGGGTGAATCAGAAGAAGCAGAAGAAGGAGAAGGAGAAGGTGAAGTCTGGAGGGTGAATCAGAAGAAGTATAAGAAGGAGAAGGAGAAGGTGAAGTCTGGAGGGTGAATCAGAAGAAGCAGAAGAAGGAGAAGGAGAAGGTGAAGTCTGGCGGGTGAATCAGAAGAAGCAGAAGAAGGAGAAGGAGAAGGAGAAGATGAAGTCTGGAGGGTGAATCAGAAGAAGCAGAAGAAGGAGAAGGAGAAGGTGAAGTCTGGAGGGTGAATCAGAAGAAGCAGAATAAGAAGGAGAAGGTGAAGTCTGGAGGGTGAATCAGAAGAAGCAGAAGAAGGAGAAGGAGAAGGTGAAGTCTGGAGGGTGAATCAGAAGAAGTAGAAGAAGGAGAAGGAGAAGGTGAAGTCTGGAGGGTGACGCAGAAGAAGTAGAAGAAGGAGAAGCAGAAGGTGAAGTCAGGAGGGTGAATCAGAAGAAGCAGAAGAAGGAGAAGGAGAAGGTGAAGTCTGGAGGGTGAATCAGAAGAAGCAGAAGAAGGAGAAGGAGATGGTGAAGTCTGGAGGGAGCATCAGAAGAATCAGAAGAAGGAGAAGGAGAAGGTGAAGTCTGGAGGGTGAATCAGAAGAAGCAGAAGAAAGAGAAGGAGAAGGTGAAGTGTGGAGGGTGAAGCAGAAGAAGCAGAAGAAGGAGAAGGAGAAGGTGAAGACTGGAGGGTGAATCAGAAGAAGTAGAAGAAGGAGAAGGAGAAGGTGAAGTCTGGAGGGTGAATCAGAAGAAGTAGAAAAAGGAGAAGGAGAAGGTGAAGTCTGGAGGGTGAATCAGAAGAAGCAGAAGAAGGAGAAGGAGAAGGTAAAGTCTGGAGGGTGAATCAGAAGAAGCAGAAGAAGGAGAAGGCGAAGATGAAGTCTGGAGGGTGAATCAGAAGAAGTAGAAGAAGGAGAAGGAGAAGGTGAGGTCTGGAGGGTGAATCAGAAGAAGCAGAAAAAGGAGAAGGAGAAGGTGAAGTCTGGAGGGTGAATCAGAAGAAGCAGGAGAAGGAGAAGGAGAAGGTGAAGTCTGGAGGGGGGATCAGAAGAAGCAGAAGAAGGAGAAGGAGAAGATGAAGTCAGGAGGGTGAATCAGAAGAAGCAGAAGAAGGAGAAGGAGAAGGTGAAGTTAGGAGGGTGAATCAGAAGAAGTAGAAGAAGGAGAAGGAGAAGGTGAAGTCAGGGGGTTGAAGCAGAAGAAGTAGAAGAAGGAGAAGGAGAAGGTGAAGTCAGGGGGGTGAAGCAGAAGAAGTAGAAGAAGGAGAAGGAGAAGGTGAAGTCTGGAGGGTAAATCAGAAGAAGTAGAAGAAGGAGAAGGAGAAGATGAAGTCTGGAGGGTGAATCAGAAGAAGTAGAAGAAGGAGAAGGAGAAGGAGAAGTCTGGAGGGTGAATCAGAAGAAGCAGAAGAAGGAGAAGGAGAAGGTGAAGTCTGGAGGGAGAAGCAGAAGAAGTAGAAGAAGGAGAAGGAGAAGGTGAAGTCTGGAGGGTGAATCAGAAGAAGTAGAAGAAGGAGAAGGAGAAGGTGAAGTTTGGAGGGTGAATCAGAAGAAGTAGAAGAAGGAGAAGGAGAAGGTGAAGTCTGGAGGGTGAATCAGAAGAAGCAGAAGAAGGAGAAGGAGAAGGTGAAGTCTGGAGGGTGAATCAGAAGAAGTAGAAGAAGGAGAAGGAGATGGTGTAGTCTGGAGGGTGTATCAGAAGAAGTAGACGAAGGAGAAGGAGAAGGTGAAGTCTGGAGGGTGAATCAGAAGAAGCAGAAGCAGGAGAAGGAGAAGGTGAAGTCAGGAGGGTGAATCAGAAGAAGCAGAAGAAGGAGAAGGAGAAGGTGAAGTCTGGAGGGGGAATCAGAAGAAGCAGAAGAAGGAGAAGGAGAAGGTGAAGACTGGAGGGTGAATCAGAAGAAGTAGAAGAAGGAGAAGCAGAAGGTGAAGTCTGGAGGGTGAATCAGAAGAAGTAGAAGAAGGAGAAGGAGAAGGTGAAGTCTGGAGGGTGAATCAGAAGAAGCAGAAGAAGGAGAAGGAGAAGGTGAAGTCTGGCGGGTGAATCAGCAGAAGCAGAAGAAGGAGAAGGAGAAGGAGAAGATGAAGTCTGGAGGGTGAATCAGAAGAAGAAGAAGAAGGAGAAGGAGAAGGTGAAGTCTGGAGGGTGAATCAGAAGAAGCAGAAGAAGGAGAAGGAGAAGGTGAAGTCTGGAGGGTGAATCAGAAGAAGCAGAAGAAGGAGAAGGAGAAGGTGAAGTCTGGAGGGTGAATCAGAAGAAGCAGAATAAGAAGGAGAAGGTGAAGTCTGGAGGGTGAATCAGAAGAAGTGGAAGAAGGAGAAGGAGAAGGTGAAGTCTGGAGGGTGAAGCAGAAGAAGTAGAAGAAGGAGAAGGAGAAGGTGAAGTCAGGAGGTTGAATCAGAAGAAGTAAAAGAAGGAGAAGGAGAAGGTGAAGTCAGGAGGGTGAATCAGAAGAAGCAGAAGAAGGAGAAGGAGAAGGTGATGTCTGGAGGGTGAATCAGAAGAATCAGAAGAAGGAGAAGGGGAAGGTGAAGTCTGGAGGGTGAATCAGAAGAAGCAGAAGAAAGAGAAGGAGAAGGTGAAGTCTGGAGGGTGAAGCAGAAGAAGCAGAAGAAGGAGAAGGAGAAGTTGAAGACTGGAGGGTGAATCAGAAGAAGTAGAAGAAGGAGAAGGAGAAGGTGAAGTCTTGAGGGTGAATCAGAAGAAGTAGAAGAAGGAGAAGGAGAAGGTGAAGTCTGGAGGGTGAATCAGAAGAGGCAGAAGAAGGAGAAGGAGAAGGTGAAGTCTGGAGGGTGAATCAGAAGAAGCAGAAGAAGGAGAAGGCGAAGATGAAGTCTGGAGGGTGAATCAGAAGAAGTAGAAGAAGGAGAAGGAGAAGGTGAGGTCTGGAGGGTGAATCAGAAGAAGCAGAAAAAGGAGAAGGAGAAGGTGAAGTCTGGAGGGTGAATCAGAAGAAGCAGAAGAAGGAGTAGGAGAAGGTGAAGTCTGGAGGGTGAATCAGAAGAAGCAGAAGAAGGAGAAGGAGAAGGTGAAGTCAGCAGGGTGAATCAGAAGAAGCAGAAGAAGGAGAAGGAGAAGGTGAAGTTAGGAGGGTGAATCAGAAGAAGCAGAAGAAGGAGAAGGAGAAGTTGAAGTCAGGGGGGTGAAGCAGAAGAAGTAGAAGAAGGAGAAGGAGAAGGTGAAGTCAGGAAGGTGAAGCAGAAGAAGCAGAAGAAGGAGAAGGAGAAGGTGTAGTCTGGAGGGCGCATCAGAAGAAGCAGAAGAAGTAGAAGGAGAAGATCAAGACTGGAGGGTGAATCAGAAGAAGTAGAAGAAGGAGAAGGAGAAGGTGAAGTCTGGAGGGTGAATCAGAAGAAGTAGAAGAAGGAGAAGGAGAAGGTGAAGTCTGGAGGGTGAATCAGAAGAAGCAGAAGAAGGAGAAGGAGAAGGTGAAGTCTGGAGGGTGAATCAGAAGAAGCAGAAGAAGGAGAAGGAGAAGGTGAAGTCAGGAGGGTGAATCAGAAGAAGCAGAAGAAGGAGAAGGAGAAGGTGAAGTTAGGAGGGTGAATCAGAAGAAGCAGAAGAAGGAGAAGGAGAAGGTGAAGTCAGGAGGGTGAATCAGAAGAAGCAGAAGAAGGAGAAGGAGAAGGTGAAGTCTGGAGGGTGAATCAGAAGAAGCAGAAGAAGGAGAAGGAGAAGGTGAAGACTGGAGGGTGAAACAGAAGAAGCAGAAGAAGGAGAAGGAGAAGGTGAAGTCTGGGGGGTGAACCAGAAGAAGCAGAAGAAGGAGAAGGAGAAGGTGAAGTCAGGAGGGTGAATCAGAAGAAGCAGAAGAAGGAGAAGGAGAAGGTGAAGTTAGGAGGGTGAATCAGAAGAAACAGAAGAAGGAGAAGGAGAAGGTGAAGTCAGGAGGGTGAATCAGAAGAAGCAGAAGAAGGAGAAGGAGAAGGTGAAGTCTGGAGGGTGAATCAGAAGAAGCAGAAGAAGGAGAAGGAGAAGGTGAAGACTGGAGGGTGAATCAGAAGAAGTAGAAGAAGGAGAAGGAGAAGGTGAAGTCTGGAGGGTGAATCAGAATAAGTAGAAGAAGGAGAAGGCGAAGTCTGGAGGGTGAATCAGAAGAAGCAGAAGAAGGAGAAGGAGAAGGTGAAGTCTGGAGGGTGAATCAGAAGAAGCACAAGAAGGAGAAGGAGAAGATGAAGTCTGGAGGGTGAATCAGAAGAAGTATAAGAAGGAGAAGGAGAAGGTGAGGTCTGGAGGGTGAACCAGAAGAAGCAGAAGAAGGAGAAGGAGAAGGTGAAGTCTGAAGGGTGAATCAGAAGAAGCAGAAGAAGGAGAAGGAGAAGGTGAAGTCTGGAGGGTGAATCAGAAGAAGCAGAAGAAGGAGAAGGAGAAGGTGAAGTCTGGAGGGTGAATCAGAAGAAGCAGAAGAAGGAGAAGGAGAAGGTGAAGTCTGGAGGGTGAATCAGAAGAAGTATAAGAAGGAGAAGGAGAAGGTGAAGTCTGGAGGGTGAATCAGAAGAAGTAGAAGAAGGAGAAGGAGAAGGTGAAGTCTGGAGGGTGAATCAGAAGAAGCAGAAGAAGGAGAAGGAGAAGGTGAAGTCTGGCGGGTGAATCAGAAGAAGCAGAAGAAGGAGAAGGAGAAGGAGAAGATGAAGTCTGGAGGGTGAATCAGAAGAAGCAGAAGAAGGAGAAGGAGAAGGTGAAGTCTGGAGGGTGAATCAGAAGAAGCAGAATAAGAAGGAGAAGGTGAAGTCTGGAGGGTGAATCAGAAGAAGCAGAAGAAGGAGAAGGAGAAGGTGAAGTCTGGAGGGTGAATCAGAAGAAGTAGAAGAAGGAGAAGGAGAAGGTGAAGTCTGGAGGGTGACGCAGAAGAAGTAGAAGAAGGAGAAGCAGAAGGTGAAGTCAGGAGGGTGAATCAGAAGAAGCAGAAGAAGGAGAAGGAGAAGGTGAAGTCTGGAGGGTGAATCAGAAGAAGCAGAAGAAGGAGAAGGAGATGGTGAAGTCTGGAGGGAGCATCAGAAGAATCAGAAGAAGGAGAAGGAGAAGGTGAAGTCTGGAGGGTGAATCAGAAGAAGCAGAAGAAAGAGAAGGAGAAGGTGAAGTGTGGAGGGTGAAGCAGAAGAAGCAGAAGAAGGAGAAGGAGAAGGTGAAGACTGGAGGGTGAATCAGAAGAAGTAGAAGAAGGAGAAGGAGAAGGTGAAGTCTGGAGGGTGAATCAGAAGAAGTAGAAAAAGGAGAAGGAGAAGGTGAAGTCTGGAGGGTGAATCAGAAGAAGCAGAAGAAGGAGAAGGAGAAGGTAAAGTCTGGAGGGTGAATCAGAAGAAGCAGAAGAAGGAGAAGGCGAAGATGAAGTCTGGAGGGTGAATCAGAAGAAGTAGAAGAAGGAGAAGGAGAAGGTGAGGTCTGGAGGGTGAATCAGAAGAAGCAGAAAAAGGAGAAGGAGAAGGTGAAGTCTGGAGGGTGAATCAGAAGAAGCAGGAGAAGGAGAAGGAGAAGGTGAAGTCTGGAGGGGGGATCAGAAGAAGCAGAAGAAGGAGAAGGAGAAGATGAAGTCAGGAGGGTGAATCAGAAGAAGCAGAAGAAGGAGAAGGAGAAGGTGAAGTTAGGAGGGTGAATCAGAAGAAGTAGAAGAAGGAGAAGGAGAAGGTGAAGTCAGGGGGTTGAAGCAGAAGAAGTAGAAGAAGGAGAAGGAGAAGGTGAAGTCAGGGGGGTGAAGCAGAAGAAGTAGAAGAAGGAGAAGGAGAAGGTGAAGTCTGGAGGGTAAATCAGAAGAAGTAGAAGAAGGAGAAGGAGAAGATGAAGTCTGGAGGGTGAATCAGAAGAAGTAGAAGAAGGAGAAGGAGAAGGAGAAGTCTGGAGGGTGAATCAGAAGAAGCAGAAGAAGGAGAAGGAGAAGGTGAAGTCTGGAGGGAGAAGCAGAAGAAGTAGAAGAAGGAGAAGGAGAAGGTGAAGTCTGGAGGGTGAATCAGAAGAAGTAGAAGAAGGAGAAGGAGAAGGTGAAGTTTGGAGGGTGAATCAGAAGAAGTAGAAGAAGGAGAAGGAGAAGGTGAAGTCTGGAGGGTGAATCAGAAGAAGCAGAAGAAGGAGAAGGAGAAGGTGAAGTCTGGAGGGTGAATCAGAAGAAGTAGAAGAAGGAGAAGGAGATGGTGTAGTCTGGAGGGTGTATCAGAAGAAGTAGACGAAGGAGAAGGAGAAGGTGAAGTCTGGAGGGTGAATCAGAAGAAGCAGAAGCAGGAGAAGGAGAAGGTGAAGTCAGGAGGGTGAATCAGAAGAAGCAGAAGAAGGAGAAGGAGAAGGTGAAGTCTGGAGGGGGAATCAGAAGAAGCAGAAGAAGGAGAAGGAGAAGGTGAAGACTGGAGGGTGAATCAGAAGAAGTAGAAGAAGGAGAAGGAGAAGGTGAAGTCTGGAGGGTGAATCAGAAGAAGTAGAAGAAGGAGAAGGAGAAGGTGAAGTCTGGAGGGTGAATCAGAAGAAGCAGAAGAAGGAGAAGGAGAAGGTGAAGTCTGGCGGGTGAATCAGCAGAAGCAGAAGAAGGAGAAGGAGAAGGAGAAGATGAAGTCTGGAGGGTGAATCAGAAGAAGAAGAAGAAGGAGAAGGAGAAGGTGAAGTCTGGAGGGTGAATCAGAAGAAGCAGAAGAAGGAGAAGGAGAAGGTGAAGTCTGGAGGGTGAATCAAAAGAAGCAGAAGAAGGAGAAGGAGAAGGTGAAGTCTGGAGGGTGAATCAGAAGAAGCAGAATAAGAAGGAGAAGGTGAAGTCTGGAGGGTGAATCAGAAGAAGTGGAAGAAGGAGAAGGAGAAGGTGAAGTCTGGAGGGTGAAGCAGAAGAAGTAGAAGAAGGAGAAGGAGAAGGTGAAGTCAGGAGGGTGAATCAGAAGAAGTAAAAGAAGGAGAAGGAGAAGGTGAAGTCAGGAGGGTGAATCAGAAGAAGCAGAAGAAGGAGAAGGAGAAGGTGATGTCTGGAGGGTGAATCAGAAGAATCAGAAGAAGGAGAAGGGGAAGGTGAAGTCTGGAGGGTGAATCAGAAGAAGCAGAAGAAAGAGAAGGAGAAGGTGAAGTCTGGAGGGTGAAGCAGAAGAAGCAGAAGAAGGAGAAGGAGAAGTTGAAGACTGGAGGGTGAATCAGAAGAAGTAGAAGAAGGAGAAGGAGAAGGTGAAGTCTGGAGGGTGAATCAGAAGAAGTAGAAGAAGGAGAAGGAGAAGGTGAAGTCTGGAGGGTGAATCAGAAGAGGCAGAAGAAGGAGAAGGAGAAGGTGAAGTCTGGAGGGTGAATCAGAAGAAGCAGAAGAAGGAGAAGGCGAAGATGAGGTCTGGAGGGTGAATCAGAAGAAGTAGAAGAAGGAGAAGGAGAAGGTGAGGTCTGGAGGGTGAATCAGAAGAAGCAGAAAAAGGAGAAGGAGAAGGTGAAGTCTGGAGGGTGAATCAGAAGAAGCAGAAGAAGGAGTAGGAGAAGGTGAAGTCTGGAGGGTGAATCAGAAGAAGCAGAAGAAGGAGAAGGAGAAGGTGAAGTCAGCAGGGTGAATCAGAAGAAGCAGAAGAAGGAGAAGGAGAAGGTGAAGTTAGGAGGGTGAATCAGAAGAAGCAGAAGAAGGAGAAGGAGAAGTTGAAGTCAGGGGGGTGAAGCAGAAGAAGTAGAAGAAGGAGAAGGAGAAGGTGAAGTCAGGAAGGTGAAGCAGAAGAAGCAGAAGAAGGAGAAGGAGAAGGTGAAGTCTGGAGGGCGCAGCAGAAGAAGCAGAAGAAGTAGAAGGAGAAGGTGAAGACTGGAGGGTGAATCAGAAGAAGTA
Source organism: Somniosus microcephalus (assembly GCF_052327205.1). Lineage (NCBI taxonomy): Eukaryota > Metazoa > Chordata > Chondrichthyes > Squaliformes > Somniosidae > Somniosus > Somniosus microcephalus. The sequence continues at coordinate 461,192 of NW_028225203.1, read as the reverse complement.
GAAGAAGGAGAAGGAGAAGGTGAAGTCAGGAGGGTGAATCAGAAGAAGTAGAAGAAGGAGAAGGAGAAGGTGAAGTCTGGAGGGTGAATCAGAAGAAGCAGAAGAAGGAGAAGGAGAAGGTGAAGTCTGGAGGGTGAATCAGAAGAAGCAGAAGAAGGAGAAGGAGAAGGTGAAGTCAGGAGGGTGAATCAGAAGAAGCAGAAGAAGGAGAAGGAGAAGGTGAAGTTAGGAGGGTGAATCAGAAGAAGCAGAAGAAGGAGAAGGAGAAGGTGAAGTCAGGAGGGTGAATCAGAAGAAGCAGAAGAAGGAGAAGGAGAAGGTGAAGTCTGGAGGGAGAAGCAGAAGAAGTAGAAGAAGGAGAAGGAGAAGGTGAAGTCTGGAGGGTGAATCAGAAGAAGTAGAAGAAGGAGAAGGAGAAGGTGAAGTTTGGAGGGTGAATCAGAAGAAGTAGAAGAAGGAGAAGGAGAAGGTGAAGTCTGGAGGGTGAATCAGAAGAAGCAGAAGAAGGAGAAGGAGAAGGTGAAGTCTGGAGGGTGAATCAGAAGAAGTAGAAGAAGGAGAAGGAGATGGTGTAGTCTGGAGGGTGTATCAGAAGAAGTAGACGAAGGAGAAGGAGAAGGTGAAGTCTGGAGGGTGAATCAGAAGAAGCAGAAGCAGGAGAAGGAGAAGGTGAAGTCAGGAGGGTGAATCAGAAGAAGCAGAAGAAGGAGAAGGAGAAGGTGAAGTCTGGAGGGGGAATCAGAAGAAGCAGAAGAAGGAGAAGGAGAAGGTGAAGACTGGAGGGTGAATCAGAAGAAGTAGAAGAAGGAGAAGGAGAAGGTGAAGTCTGGAGGGTGAATCAGAAGAAGTAGAAGAAGGAGAAGGAGAAGGTGAAGTCTGGAGGGTGAATCAGAAGAAGCAGAAGAAGGAGAAGGAGAAGGTGAAGTCTGGCGGGTGAATCAGCAGAAGCAGAAGAAGGAGAAGGAGAAGGAGAAGATGAAGTCTGGAGGGTGAATCAGAAGAAGAAGAAGAAGGAGAAGGAGAAGGTGAAGTCTGGAGGGTGAATCAGAAGAAGCAGAAGAAGGAGAAGGAGAAGGTGAAGTCTGGAGGGTGAATCAGAAGAAGCAGAAGAAGGAGAAGGAGAAGGTGAAGTCTGGAGGGTGAATCAGAAGAAGCAGAATAAGAAGGAGAAGGTGAAGTCTGGAGGGTGAATCAGAAGAAGTGGAAGAAGGAGAAGGAGAAGGTGAAGTCTGGAGGGTGAAGCAGAAGAAGTAGAAGAAGGAGAAGGAGAAGGTGAAGTCAGGAGGGTGAATCAGAAGAAGTAAAAGAAGGAGAAGGAGAAGGTGAAGTCAGGAGGGTGAATCAGAAGAAGCAGAAGAAGGAGAAGGAGAAGGTGATGTCTGGAGGGTGAATCAGAAGAATCAGAAGAAGGAGAAGGGGAAGGTGAAGTCTGGAGGGTGAATCAGAAGAAGCAGAAGAAAGAGAAGGAGAAGGTGAAGTCTGGAGGGTGAAGCAGAAGAAGCAGAAGAAGGAGAAGGAGAAGTTGAAGACTGGAGGGTGAATCAGAAGAAGTAGAAGAAGGAGAAGGAGAAGGTGAAGTCTGGAGGGTGAATCAGAAGAAGTAGAAGAAGGAGAAGGAGAAGGTGAAGTCTGGAGGGTGAATCAGAAGAGGCAGAAGAAGGAGAAGGAGAAGGTGAAGTCTGGAGGGTGAATCAGAAGAAGCAGAAGAAGGAGAAGGCGAAGATGAAGTCTGGAGGGTGAATCAGAAGAAGTAGAAGAAGGAGAAGGAGAAGGTGAGGTCTGGAGGGTGAATCAGAAGAAGCAGAAAAAGGAGAAGGAGAAGGTGAAGTCTGGAGGGTGAATCAGAAGAAGCAGAAGAAGGAGTAGGAGAAGGTGAAGTCTGGAGGGTGAATCAGAAGAAGCAGAAGAAGGAGAAGGAGAAGGTGAAGTCAGCAGGGTGAATCAGAAGAAGCAGAAGAAGGAGAAGGAGAAGGTGAAGTTAGGAGGGTGAATCAGAAGAAGCAGAAGAAGGAGAAGGAGAAGTTGAAGTCAGGGGGGTGAAGCAGAAGAAGTAGAAGAAGGAGAAGGAGAAGGTGAAGTCAGGAAGGTGAAGCAGAAGAAGCAGAAGAAGGAGAAGGAGAAGGTGTAGTCTGGAGGGCGCAGCAGAAGAAGCAGAAGAAGTAGAAGGAGAAGATCAAGACTGGAGGGTGAATCAGAAGAAGTAGAAGAAGGAGAAGGAGAAGGTGAAGTCTGGAGGGTGAATCAGAAGAAGTAGAAGAAGGAGAAGGAGAAGGTGAAGTCTGGAGGGTGAATCAGAAGAAGCAGAAGAAGGAGAAGGAGAAGGTGAAGTCTGGAGGGTGAATCAGAAGAAGCAGAAGAAGGAGAAGGAGAAGGTGAAGTCAGGAGGGTGAATCAGAAGAAGCAGAAGAAGGAGAAGGAGAAGGTGAAGTTAGGAGGGTGAATCAGAAGAAGCAGAAGAAGGAGAAGGAGAAGGTGAAGTCAGGAGGGTGAATCAGAAGAAGCAGAAGAAGGAGAAGGAGAAGGTGAAGTCTGGAGGGTGAATCAGAAGAAGCAGAAGAAGGAGAAGGAGAAGGTGAAGACTGGAGGGTGAAACAGAAGAAGTTGAAGAAGGAGAAGGAGAAGGTGAAGTCTGGAGGGTGAATCAGAAGAAGTAGAAGAAGGAGAAGGAGAAGGTGAAGTCTGGAGGGTGAATCAGAAGAAGCAGAAGAAGGAGAAGGAGAAGGTGAAGTCTGGAGGGTGAATCAGAAGAAGTATAAGAAGGAGAAGGAGAAGGTGAAGTCTGGAGGGTGAATCAGAAGAAGTAGAAGAAGGAGAAGGAGAAGGTGAAGTCTGGAGGGTGAATCAGAAGAAGCAGAAGAAGGAGAAGGAGAAGGTGAAGTCTGGCGGGTGAATCAGAAGAAGCAGAAGAAGGAGAAGGAGAAGGAGAAGATGAAGTCTGGAGGGTGAATCAGGAGAAGTAGAAGAAGGAGAAGGAGAAGGTGAAGTCTGGAGGGTGAATCAGAAGAAGCAGAAGAAGGAGAAGGAGAAGGTGAAGTCTGGAGGGTGAATCAGAAGAAGCAGAAGAAGGAGAAGGAGAAGGTGAAGTCTGGAGGGTGAATCAGAAGAAGCAGAATAAGAAGGAGAAGGTGAAGTCTGGAGGGTGAATCAGAAGAAGCAGAAGAAGGAGAAGGAGAAGGTGAAGTCTGGAGGGTGAATCAGAAGAAGTAGAAGAAGGAGAAGGAGAAGGTGAAGTCTGGAAGGTGAAGCAGAAGAAGTAGAAGAAGGAGAAGGAGAAGGTGAAGTCAGGAGGGTGAATCAGAAGAAGTAGAAGAAGGAGAAGGAGAAGGTGAAGTCAGGAGGGTGAATCAGAAGAAGCAGAAGAAGGAGAAGGAGAAGGTGAAGTCTGGAGGGTGAATCAGAAGAATCAGAAGAAGGAGAAGGAGAAGGTGAAGTCTGGAGGGTGAATCAGAAGAAGAAGATGAAAGAGAAGGAGAAGGTGAAGTCTGGAGGGTGAAGCAGAAGAAGCAGAAGAAGGAGAAGGAGAAGGTGAAGACTGGAGGGTGAATCAGAAGAAGTAGAAGAAGGAGAAGGAGAAGGTGAAGTCTGGAGGGTGAATCAGAAGAAGTAGAAGAAGGAGAAGGAGAAGGTGAAGTCTGGAGGGTGAATCAGAAGAAGCAGAAGAAGGAGAAGGAGAAGGTGAAGTCTGGAGGGTGAATCAGAAGAAGCAGAAGAAGGAGAAGGCAAAGATGAAGTCTGGAGGGTGAATCAGAAGAAGTAGAAGAAGGAGAAGGAGAAGGTGAGGTCTGGAGGGTGAATCAGAAGAAGCAGAAAAAGGAGATGGAGAAGGTGAAGTCTGGAGGGTGAATCAGAAGAAGCAGAAGAAGGAGAAGGAGAAGGTGAAGTCTGGAGGGTGGATCAGAAGAAGCAGAAGAAGGAGAAGGAGAAGATGAAGTCAGGAGGGTGAATCAGAAGAAGCAGAAGAAGGAGAAGGAGAAGGTGAAGTTAGGAGGGTGAATCAGAAGAAGCAGAAGAAGGAGAAGGAGAAGGTGAAGTCAGGGGTTTGAAGCAGAAGAAGTAGAAGAAGGAGAAGGAGAAGGTGAAGTCAGGGGGGTGAAGCAGAAGAAGTAGAAGAAGGAGAAGGAGAAGGTGAAGTCTGGAGGGTAAATCAGAAGCAGTAGAAGAAGGAGAAGGAGAAGATGAAGTCTGGAGGGTGAATCAGAAGAAGTAGAAGAAGGAGAAGGAGAAGGTGAAGTCTGGAGGGTGAATCAGAAGAAGCAGAAGAAGGAGAAGGAGAAGGTGAAGTCTGGAGGGAGAAGCAGAAGAAGTAGAAGAAGGAGAAGGAGAAGGTGAAGTCTGGAGGGTGAATCAGAAGAAGCAGAAGCAGGAGAAGGAGAAGGTGAAGTCAGGAGGGTAAATCAGACGAAGTAGAAGAAGGAGAAGGAGAAGGTGAAGTCTGGAGGGTGAATCAGAAGAAGTAGAAGAAGGAGAAGGAGAAGGTGAAGTTTGGAGGGTGAATCAGAAGAAGTAGAAGAAGGAGAAGGAGATGGTGAAGTCTGGAGGGTGAATCAGAAGAAGCAGAAGAAGGAGAAGGAGAAGGTGAAGTCTGGAGGGTGAATCAGAAGAAGTAGAAGAAGGAGATGGAGATGGTGAAGTCTGGAGGGTGAATCAGAAGAAGTAGAAGAAGGAGAAGGAGAAGGTGAAGTCTGGAGGGTGAATCAGAAGAAGCAGAAGCAGGAGAAGGAGAAGGTGAAGTCAGGAGGGTGAATCAGAAGAAGCAGAAGAAGGAGAAGGAGAAGGTGAAGTCTGGAGGGTGAATCAGAAGAAGCAGAAGAAGGAGAAGGAGAAGGTGAAGACTGGAGGGTGAATCAGAAGAAGTAGAAGAAGGAGAAGGAGAAGGTGAAGTCTGGAGGGTGAATCAGAAGAAGCAGAAGAAGGAGAAGGCGAAGATGAAGTCTGGAGGGTGAATCAGAAGAAGTAGAAGAAGGAGAAGGAGATGGTGAAGTCTGGAGGGTGAATCAGAAGAAGCAGAAGAAGGAGAAGGAGAAGGTGAAGTCTGGAGGGTGAATCAGAAGAAGTAGAAGAAGGAGATGGAGATGGTGAAGTCTGGAGGGTGAATCAGAAGAAGTAGAAGAAGGAGAAGGAGAAGGTGAAGTCTGGAGGGTGAATCAGAAGAAGCAGAAGCAGGAGAAGGAGAAGGTGAAGTCAGGAGGGTGAATCAGAAGAAGCAGAAGAAGGAGAAGGAGAAGGTGAAGTCTGGAGGGTGAATCAGAAGAAGAAGAAGAAGGAGAAGGTGAAGTTAGGAGGGTGAATCAGAAGAAGCAGAAGAAGGAGAAGGAGAAGTTGAAGTCAGGGGGGTGAAGCAGAAGAAGTAGAAGAAGGAGAAGGAGAAGGTGAAATCAGGAAGGTGAAGCAGAAGAAGCAGAAGAAGGAGAAGGAGAAGGTGAAGTCTGGAGGGTGACTCAGAAGAAGCAGAAGAAGGAGAAGGAGAAGGTGAAGTCTGGAGGGTGAATCAGAAGAAGCAGAAGAAGGAGAAGGAGAAGGTGAGGTCAGGAGGATGAATCAGAAGAAGCAGAAGAAGGAGAAGGAGAAGGTGAAGTCTGGAGGGTGAATCAGAAGAAGTAGAAGAAGGAGAAGGAGAAGGTGAAGTCAGGAGGGTGAAGCAGAAGAAGCAGAAGAAGGAGAAGGAGAAGGTGAAGTCTGGAGGGTGAATCAGAAGAAGCAGTAGAAGGAGAAGGAGAAGGTGAAGTCTGGAGGGTGAATCAGAAGAAGCAGAAGAAGGAGAAGGAGAAGGTGAGGTCAGGAGGATGAATCAGAAGAAGCAGAAGAAGGAGAAGGAGAAGGTGAAGTTTGGAGGGTGAATCAGAAGAAGCAGAAGAAGGAGAAGGAGAAGGTGAAGTCAGGGGGGTGAAGCAGAAGAAATATAAGAAGGAGAAGGAGAAGGTGAATTCAGGAAGGTAAAGCAGAAGAAGCAGAAGAAGGAGAAGGAGAAGGTGAAGTCTGGAGGGCGCAGCAGAAGAAGCAGAAGAAGGAGAAGGAGAAGGTGAAGTCTGGAGGGTGAATCAGAAGAAGTAGAAGAAGGAGATGGAGATGGTGAAGTCTGGAGGGTGAATCAGAAGAAGTAGAAGAAGGAGAAGGAGAAGGTGAAGTCTGGAGGGTGAATCAGAAGAAGCAGAAGCAGGAGAAGGAGAAGGTGAAGTCAGGAGGGTGAATCAGAAGAAGCAGAAGAAGGAGAAGGTGAAGTCTGGAGGGTGAATCAGAAGAAGCAGAAGAAGGAGAAGGAGAAGCTGAAGACTGGAGGGTGAATCAGAAGAAGTAGAAGAAGGAGAAGGAGAAGGTGAAGTCTGGAGGGTGAATCAGAAGAAGTAGAAGAAGGAGAAGGCGAAGTCTGGAGGGTGAATCAGAAGAAGCAGAAGAAGGAGAAGGAGAAGGTGAAGTCTGGAGGGTGAATCAGAAGAAGCACAAGAAGGAGAAGGAGAAGATGAAGTCTGGAGGGTGAATCAGAAGAAGTATAAGAAGGGGAAGGAGAAGGTGAGGTCTGGAGGGTGAATCAGAAGAAGCAGAAGAAGGAGAAGGAGAAGGTGAAGTCTGAAGGGTGAATCAGAAGAAGCAGAAGAAGGAGAAGGAGAAGGTTAAGTCTGGAGGGTGAATCAGAAGAAGCAGAAGAAGGAGAAGGAGAAGGTGAAGTCTGGAGGGTGAATCAGAAGAAGCAGAAGAAGGAGAAGGCGAAGGTGAAGTCTGGAGGGTGAATCAGAAGAAGTAGAAGAAGGAGAAGGAGATGGTGAAGTCTGGAGGGTGAATCAGAAGAAGTAGAAGAAGGAGAAGGAGAAGGTGAAGTCTGGAGGGTGAATCAGAAGAAGCAGAAGAAGGAGAAGGAGAAGGTGAAGTCTGGCGGGTGAATCAGAAGAAGCAGAAGAAGGAGAAGGAGAAGGAGAAGATGAAGTCTGGAGGGTGAATCAGAAGAAGTAGAAGAAGGAGAAGGAGAAGGTGAAGTCTGGAGGGTGAATCAGAAGAAGCAGAAGAAGGAGAAGGAGAAGGAGAAGTCTGGAGGGTGAATCAGAAGAAGCAGAAGAAGGAGAAGGAGAAGGTGAAGTCTGGAGGGTGAATCAGAAGAAGCAGAATAAGAAGGAGAAGGTGAAGTCTGGAGGGTGAATCAGAAGAAGTAGAAGAAGGAGAAGGAGAAGGTGAAGTCTGGAGGGTGATTCAGAAGAAGTAGAAGAAGGAGAAGGAGAAGGTGAAGTCTGGAGGGTGAATCAGAAGAAGTAGAAGAAGGAGAAGGAGAAGGTGAAGTCTGGAGGGTGAATCAGAAGAGGCAGAAGAAGGAGAAGGAGAAGGTGAAGTCTGGAGGGTGAATCAGAAGAAGCAGAAGAAGGAGAAGGCGAAGATGAAGTCTGGAGGGTGAATCAGAAGAAGTAGAGGAAGGAGAAGGAGATGGTGAAGTCTGGAGGGTGAATCAGAAGAAGCAGAAGAAGGAGAAGGAGAAGGTGAAGTCTGGAGGGTGAATCAGAAGAAGTAGAAGAAGGAGATGGAGATGGTGAAGTCTGGAGGGTGAATCAGAAGAAGTAGAAGAAGGAGAAGGAGAAGGTGAAGTCTGGAGGGTGAATCAGAAGAAGCAGAAGCAGGAGAAGGAGAAGGTGAAGTCAGGAGGGTGAATCAGAAGAAGCAGAAGAAGGAGAAGGAGAAGGTGAAGTCTGGAGGGTGAATCAGAAGAAGCAGAAGAAGGAGAAGGTGAAGTTAGGAGGGTGAATCAGAAGAAGCAGAAGAAGGAGAAGGAGAAGTTGAAGTCAGGGGGGTGAAGCAGAAGAAGTAGAAGAAGGAGAAGGAGAAGGTGAAATCAGGAAGGTGAAGCAGAAGAAGCAGAAGAAGGAGAAGGAGAAGGTGAAGTCTGGAGGGTGACTCAGAAGAAGCAGAAGAAGGAGAAGGAGAAGGTGAAGTCTGGAGGGTGAATCAGAAGAAGCAGAAGAAGGAGAAGGAGAAGGTGAGGTCAGGAGGATGAATCAGAAGAAGCAGAAGAAGGAGAAGGAGAAGGTGAAGTCTGGAGGGTGAATCAGAAGAAGTAGAAGAAGGAGAAGGAGAAGGTGAAGTCAGGAGGGTGAAGCAGAAGAAGCAGAAGAAGGAGAAGGAGAAGGTGAAGTCTGGAGGGTGAATCAGAAGAAGCAGAAGAAGGAGAAGGAGAAGGTGAAGTCTGGAGGGTGAATCAGAAGAAGCAGAAGAAGGAGAAGGAGAAGGTGAGGTCAGGAGGATGAATCAGAAGAAGCAGAAGAAGGAGAAGGAGAAGGTGAAGTTTGGAGGGTGAATCAGAAGAAGCAGAAGAAGGAGAAGGAGAAGGTGAAGTCAGGGGGGTGAAGCAGAAGAAATATAAGAAGGAGAAGGAGAAGGTGAATTCAGGAAGGTAAAGCAGAAGAAGCAGAAGAAGGAGAAGGAGAAGGTGAAGTCTGGAGGGCGCAGCAGAAGAAGCAGAAGAAGGAGAAGGAGAAGGTGAAGTCTGGAGGGTGAAGCAGAAGAAGCAGAAGAAGGAGAAGGAGAAGGTGAAGTCTGGAGGGTGAATCAGAAGAAGTAGAAGAAGGAGAAGGAGAAGGTGAAGTCAGGAGGGTGAAGCAGAAGAAGCAGAAGAAGGAGAAGGAGAAGGTGAAGTCTGGAGGGTGAAGCAGAAGAAGCAGAAGAAGGAGAAGGAGAAGGTGAAGTCTGGAGGGCGAAGCAGAAGAAGCAGAAGAAGGAGAAGGAGAAGGTGATGTCTGGAAGGTGAAGCAGAAGAAGCAGAAGAAGGAGAAGGAGAAGGTGAAGTCTGGAGGGTGAATCAGAAGAAGTAGAAGAAGGAGAAGGAGAAGGTGAAGTCAGGAGGGTGAAGCAGAAGAAGCAGAAGAAGGAGAAGGAGAAGGTGAAGTCTGGAGTGTGAAGCAGAAGAAGGAGAAGGAGAAGGTGAAGTCTGGAGGGTGAAGCAGAAGAAGCAGAAGAAGAAGATGGAGAAGGTGAAGTCAGGAGGGTGAATCGGAAGAAGTAGAAGAAGGAGAAGGAGAAGGTGAAGTCTGGAGTGTGAAGCAGAAGAAGGAGAAGGAGAAGGTGAAGTCTGGAGGGTGAAGCAGAAGAAGCAGAAGAAGGAGAAGGAGAAGGTGAAGTCTGGAGGGTGAAGCAGAAGAAGCAGAAGAAGGAGAAGGAGAAGGTGTAGTCTGGAGGGTGAATCCGAAGAAGTAGAAGAAGGAGAAGGAGAAGGTGAAGTCTGGAGGGTGAATCAGAAGAAGCAGAAGAAGGAGAAGGAGAAGGTGAAGTCTGGAGGGTGAATCAGAAGAAGTAGAAGAAGGAGAAGGAGAAGGTGAAGTCTGGAGGGTTAATCAGAAGAAGCAGAAGAAGGAGAAGGAGAAGGTGAAGTCTGGAGGGTGAATCAGAAGAAGCAGAAGAAGGAGAAGGAGAAGGTGAAGTCTGGAGGGTGAATCAGAAGAAGCAGAAGAAGGAGAAGGAGAAGGTGAAGTCTGGAGGGAGAATCAGAAGAAGCAGAAGAAGTAGAAGGAGAAGGTGAAGTCTGGATGGTGAATCAGTAGAAGTAGAAGAAGGAGAAGGAGAAGGTAAAGTCTGGAGGGTGAATCAGAAGAAGCAGAAGAAGGAGAAGGAGAAGGTGAAGTCAGGAGGGTGAATCAGAAGAAGCAGAAGAAGGAGAAGGAGAAGGTGAAGTCTGGAGGGTGAATCAGAAGAAGCAGAAGAAGGAGAAGGAGAAGGTGAAGACTGGAGGGTGAATCAGAAGAAGTAGAAGAAGGAGAAGGAGAAGGTGAAGTCTGGAGGGTGAATCAGAAGAAGTAGAAGAAGGAGAAGGAGAAGGCGAAGTCTGGAGGGTGAATCAGAAGAAGCAGAAGAAGGAGAAGGAGAAGGTGAAGTCTGGAGGGTGAATCAGAAGAAGCAGAAGAAGGAGAAGGAGAAGATGAAGTCTGGAGGGTGAATCAGAAGAAGCAGAAGAAGGAGAAGGAGAAGGTGAAGTCTGGAGGGTGAAGCAGAAGAAGGAGAAGGAGGAGAAGGAGAAGGTGAAGTCTGGAGGGTGAAGCAGAAGAAGCAGAAGAAGGAGAAGGAGAAGGTGAAGTCTGGAGGGTGAATCGGAAGAAGTAGAATAAGGAGAAGGAGAAGGTGATGTCTGGAGAATGAATCAGAAGAAGCAGAAGAAGGAGAAGGAGAAGGTGAAGTCTGGAGGGTGAATCCGAAGAAGCAGAAGAAGGAGAAGGAGAAGATGAAGTCGGGAGGGTGAATCAGAAGAAGTAGAAGAAGGAGAAGGAGAAGGTGATGTCTGGAGGGTGAATCAGGAGAAGCAGAAGAAGGAGAAGGAGAAGGTGAAGTCAGGAGGGTGAATCAGAAGAAGCAGAAGAAGGCGAATGAGAAAGTGAAGTCTGGAGGGTGAATCAGAAGAAGCAGAAGAAGGAGAAGGAGAAGGTGAAGACTGGAGGGTGAATCAGAAGAAGTAGAAGAAGGAGAAGGCGAAGTCTGGAGGGTGAATCAGAAGAAGCAGAAGAAGGAGAAGGAGAAGGTGAAGTCTGGAGGGTGAATCAGAAGAAGCAGAAGAAGGAGAAGGAGAAGATGAAGTCTGGAGGGTGAATCAGAAGAAACAGAAGAAGGAGAAGGAGAAGGTGAAGTCTGGAGGGTGAATCAGAAGAAGCAGAAGAAGGAGAAGGAGAAGGTTAAGTCTGGAGGGTGAATCAGAAGAAGTAGAAGAAGGAGAAGGAGAAGGTGAAGTCTGGAGGGTGAATCAGAAGAAGCAGAAGAAGGAGAAGGAGAAGATGAAGTCTGGGGGGTGAATCAGAAGAAGCAGAAGAAGGAGAAGGAGAAGGTAAGGTCTGGAGGGTGAATCAGAAGAAGCAGAAGAAGGAGAAGGTGAAGTCTGAACGGTGTATCAGAAGAAGCAGAAGAAGGAGAAGGAGAAGTTGAAGTCTGGAGGGTGAATCAGAAGAAGCAGAAGAAGGAGAAGGAGAAGGTGAAGTCTGGAGGGTGAATCAGAAGAAGCAGAAGAAGGAGAAGGAGAAGGTGAAGTCTGGAGGGTGAATCAGAAGAAGTAGAAGAAGGAGAAGGAGAAGGTGAAGTCTGGAGGGTGAATCAGAAGAAGTAGAAGAAGGAGAAGGAGAAGGTGAAGTCTGGAGGGTGAATCAGAAGAAGCAGAAGAAGGAGAAGGAGAAGGTGAAGTCTGGAGGGTGAATCAGAAGAAGCAGAATAAGGAGAAGGAGAAGGTGAAGTCTGGAGGGTGAATCAGAAGAAGCAGAAGAAGGAGAAGGAGAAGGTGAAGTCTGGAGGGTGAATCAGAAGAAGTAGAAGAAGGAGAAGGATAAGGTGAAGTCTGGAGGGTGAAGCAGAAGAAGTAGAAGAAGGAGAAGGAGAAGGTGAAGTCAGGCGGGTGAATCAGAAGAAGTAGCAGAAGGAGAAGGAGAAGGTGAAGTCAGGAGGGTGAAACAGAAGAAGCAGATGAAGGAGAAGGAGAAGCTGAAGTCTGGAGGGTGAATCAGAAGAATCAGAAGAAGGAGAAGGAGAAAGTGAAGTCTGGAGGGTGAATCAGAAGAAGCAGAAGAAAGAGAAGGAGAAGGTGAAGTCTGGAGGGTGAAGCAGAAGAAGGAGAAGGAGAAGGTGAAGACTGGAGGGTGAATCAGAAGAAGTAGAAGAAGGAGAAAGAGAAGGTGAAGTCTGGAGGGTGAATCAGAAGAAGTAGAAGAAGGAGAAGGAGAAGGAGAAGTCTGGAGGGTGAATCAGAAGAAGCAGAAGAAGGAGAAGGAGAAGGTGAAGTCTGGAGGGTGAATCAGAAGAAGCAGAAGAAGGAGAAGGAGAAGATGAAGTCGGGAGGGTGAATCAGAAGAAGTAGAAGAAGGAGAAGGAGAAGGTGATGTCTGGAAGGTGAAGCAGAAGAAGCAGAAGAAGGAGAAGGAGAAGGTGAAGTCTGGAGGGTGAATCAGAAGAAGTAGAAGAAGGAGAAGGAGAAGGTGAAGTCAGGAGGGTGAAGCAGAAGAAGCAGAAGAAGGAGAAGGAGAAGGTGAAGTCTGGAGTGTGAAGCAGAAGAAGGAGAAGGAGAAGGTGAAGTCTGGAGGGTGAAGCAGAAGAAGCAGAAGAAGAAGATGGAGAAGGTGAAGTCAGGAGGGTGAATCGGAAGAAGTAGAAGAAGGAGAAGGAGAAGGTGAAGTCTGGAGGGTGAAGCAGAAGAAGCAGAAGAAGGAGAAGTAGAAGGTGAAGTCTGGAGGGTGAAGCAGAAGAAGCAGAAGAAGGAGAAGGAGAAGGTGTAGTCTGGAGGGTGAATCCGAAGAAGTAGAAGAAGGAGAAGGAGAAGGTGAAGTCTGGAGGGTGAATCAGAAGAAGCAGAAGAAGGAGAAGGAGAAGGTGAAGTCTGGAGGGTGAATCAGAAGAAGTAGAAGAAGGAGAAGGAGAAGGTGAAGTCTGGAGGGTTAATCAGAAGAAGCAGAAGAAGGAGAAGGAGAAGGTGAAGTCTGGAGGGTGAATCAGAAGAAGCAGAAGAAGGAGAAGGAGAAGGTGAAGTCTGGAGGGTGAATCAGAAGAAGCAGAAGAAGGAGAAGGAGAAGGTGAAGTCTGGAGGGAGAATCAGAAGAAGCAGAAGAAGTAGAAGGAGAAGGTGAAGTCTGGATGGTGAATCAGTAGAAGTAGAAGAAGGAGAAGGAGAAGGTAAAGTCTGGAGGGTGAATCAGAAGAAGCAGAAGAAGGAGAAGGAGAAGGTGAAGTCAGGAGGGTGAATCAGAAGAAGCAGAAGAAGGAGAAGGAGAAGGTGAAGTCTGGAGGGTGAATCAGAAGAAGCAGAAGAAGGAGAAGGAGAAGGTGAAGACTGGAGGGTGAATCAGAAGAAGTAGAAGAAGGAGAAGGAGAAGGTGAAGTCTGGAGGGTGAATCAGAAGAAGTAGAAGAAGGAGAAGGAGAAGGCGAAGTCTGGAGGGTGAATCAGAAGAAGCAGAAGAAGGAGAAGGAGAAGGTGAAGTCTGGAGGGTGAATCAGAAGAAGCAGAAGAAGGAGAAGGAGAAGATGAAGTCTGGAGGGTGAATCAGAAGAAGCAGAAGAAGGAGAAGGAGAAGGTGAAGTCTGGAGGGTGAAGCAGAAGAAGGAGAAGGAGGAGAAGGAGAAGGTGAAGTCTGGAGGGTGAAGCAGAAGAAGCAGAAGAAGGAGAAGGAGAAGGTGAAGTCTGGAGGGTGAATCGGAAGAAGTAGAATAAGGAGAAGGAGAAGGTGATGTCTGGAGAATGAATCAGAAGAAGCAGAAGAAGGAGAAGGAGAAGGTGAAGTCTGGAGGGTGAATCCGAAGAAGCAGAAGAAGGAGAAGGAGAAGATGAAGTCGGGAGGGTGAATCAGAAGAAGTAGAAGAAGGAGAAGGAGAAGGTGATGTCTGGAGGGTGAATCAGGAGAAGCAGAAGAAGGAGAAGGAGAAGGTGAAGTCAGGAGGGTGAATCAGAAGAAGCAGAAGAAGGCGAATGAGAAAGTGAAGTCTGGAGGGTGAATCAGAAGAAGCAGAAGAAGGAGAAGGAGAAGGTGAAGACTGGAGGGTGAATCAGAAGAAGTAGAAGAAGGAGAAGGCGAAGTCTGGAGGGTGAATCAGAAGAAGCAGAAGAAGGAGAAGGAGAAGGTGAAGTCTGGAGGGTGAATCAGAAGAAGCAGAAGAAGGAGAAGGAGAAGATGAAGTCTGGAGGGTGAATCAGAAGAAGCAGAAGAAGGAGAAGGAGAAGGTGAAGTCTGGAGGGTGAATCAGAAGAAGCAGAAGAAGGAGAAGGAGAAGGTTAAGTCTGGAGGGTGAATCAGAAGAAGTAGAAGAAGGAGAAGGAGAAGGTGAAGTCTGGAGGGTGAATCAGAAGAAGCAGAAGAAGGAGAAGGAGAAGATGAAGTCTGGGGGGTGAATCAGAAGAAGCAGAAGAAGGAGAAGGAGAAGGTAAGGTCTGGAGGGTGAATCAGAAGAAGCAGAAGAAGGAGAAGGTGAAGTCTGAAGGGTGTATCAGAAGAAGCAGAAGAAGGAGAAGGAGAAGGTGAAGTCTGGAGGGTGAATCAGAAGAAGCAGAAGAAGGAGAAGGAGAAGGTGAAGTCTGGAGGGTGAATCAGAAGAAGCAGAAGAAGGAGAAGGAGAAGGTGAAGTCTGGAGGGTGAATCAGAAGAAGTAGAAGAAGGAGAAGGAGAAGGTGAAGTCTGGAGGGTGAATCAGAAGAAGTAGAAGAAGGAGAAGGAGAAGGTGAAGTCTGGAGGGTGAATCAGAAGAAGCAGAAGAAGGAGAAGGAGAAGGTGAAGTCTGGAGGGTGAATCAGAAGAAGCAGAATAAGGAGAAGGAGAAGGTGAAGTCTGGAGGGTGAATCAGAAGAAGCAGAAGAAGGAGAAGGAGAAGGTGAAGTCTGGAGGGTGAATCAGAAGAAGTAGAAGAAGGAGAAGGATAAGGTGAAGTCTGGAGGGTGAAGCAGAAGAAGTAGAAGAAGGAGAAGGAGAAGGTGAAGTCAGGCGGGTGAATCAGAAGAAGTAGCAGAAGGAGAAGGAGAAGGTGAAGTCAGGAGGGTGAAACAGAAGAAGCAGATGAAGGAGAAGGAGAAGCTGAAGTCTGGAGGGTGAATCAGAAGAATCAGAAGAAGGAGAAGGAGAAAGTGAAGTCTGGAGGGTGAATCAGAAGAAGCAGAAGAAAGAGAAGGAGAAGGTGAAGTCTGGAGGGTGAAGCAGAAGAAGGAGAAGGAGAAGGTGAAGACTGGAGGGTGAATCAGAAGAAGTAGAAGAAGGAGAAAGAGAAGGTGAAGTCTGGAGGGTGAATCAGAAGAAGTAGAAGAAGGAGAAGGAGAAGGAGAAGTCTGGAGGGTGAATCAGATGAAGCAGAAGAAGGAGAAGGAGAAGGTGAAGTCTGGAGGGTGAATCAGAAGAAGCAGAAGAAGGAGAAGGAGAAGATGAAGTCGGGAGGGTGAATCAGAAGAAGTAGAAGAAGGAGAAGGAGAAGGTGATGTCTGGAAGGTGAAGCAGAAGAAGCAGAAGAAGGAGAAGGAGAAGGTGAAGTCTGGAGGGTGAATCAGAAGAAGTAGAAGAAGGAGAAGGAGAAGGTGAAGTCAGGAGGGTGAAGCAGAAGAAGCAGAAGAAGGAGAAGGAGAAGGTGAAGTCTGGAGTGTGAAGCAGAAGAAGGAGAAGGAGAAGGTGAAGTCTGGAGGGTGAAGCAGAAGAAGCAGAAGAAGAAGATGGAGAAGGTGAAGTCAGGAGGGTGAATCGGAAGAAGTAGAAGAAGGAGAAGGAGAAGGTGAAGTCTGGAGGGTGAAGCAGAAGAAGCAGAAGAAGGAGAAGGAGAAGGTGAAGTCTGGAGGGTGAAGCAGAAGAAGCAGAAGAAGGAGAAGGAGAAGGTGTAGTCTGGAGGGTGAATCCGAAGAAGTAGAAGAAGGAGAAGGAGAAGGTGAAGTCTGGAGGGTGAATCAGAAGAAGCAGAAGAAGGAGAAGGAGAAGGTGAAGTCTGGAGGGTGAATCAGAAGAAGTAGAAGAAGGAGAAGGAGAAGGTGAAGTCTGGAGGGTTAATCAGAAGAAGCAGAAGAAGGAGAAGGAGAAGGTGAAGTCTGGAGGGTGAATCAGAAGAAGCAGAAGAAGGAGAAGGAGAAGGTGAAGTCTGGAGGGTGAATCAGAAGAAGCAGAAGAAGGAGAAGGAGAAGGTGAAGTCTGGAGGGAGAATCAGAAGAAGCAGAAGAAGTAGAAGCAGAAGGTGAAGTCTGGATGGTGAATCAGTAGAAGTAGAAGAAGGAGAAGGAGAAGGTAAAGTCTGGAGGGTGAATCAGAAGAAGCAGAAGAAGGAGAAGGAGAAGGTGAAGTCAGGAGGGTGAATCAGAAGAAGCAGAAGAAGGAGAAGGAGAAGGTGAAGTCTGGAGGGTGAATCAGAAGAAGCAGAAGAAGGAGAAGGAGAAGGTGAAGACTGGAGGGTGAATCAGAAGAAGTAGAAGAAGGAGAAGGAGAAGGTGAAGTCTGGAGGGTGAATCAGAAGAAGTAGAAGAAGGAGAAGGAGAAGGCGAAGTCTGGAGGGTGAATCAGAAGAAGCAGAAGAAGGAGAAGGAGAAGGTGAAGTCTGGAGGGTGAATCAGAAGAAGCAGAAGAAGGAGAAGGAGAAGATGAAGTCTGGAGGGTGAATCAGAAGAAGCAGAAGAAGGAGAAGGAGAAGGTGAAGTCTGGAGGGTGAAGCAGAAGAAGGAGAAGGAGGAGAAGGAGAAGGTGAAGTCTGGAGGGTGAAGCAGAAGAAGCAGAAGAAGGAGAAGGAGAAGGTGAAGTCTGGAGGGTGAATCGGAAGAAGTAGAATAAGGAGAAGGAGAAGGTGATGTCTGGAGAATGAATCAGAAGAAGCAGAAGAAGGAGAAGGAGAAGGTGAAGTCTGGAGGGTGAATCCGAAGAAGCAGAAGAAGGAGAAGGAGAAGATGAAGTCGGGAGGGTGAATCAGAAGAAGTAGAAGAAGGAGAAGGAGAAGGTGATGTCTGGAGGGTGAATCAGGAGAAGCAGAAGAAGGAGAAGGAGAAGGTGAAGTCAGGAGGGTGAATCAGAAGAAGCAGAAGAAGGCGAATGAGAAAGTGAAGTCTGGAGGGTGAATCAGAAGAAGCAGAAGAAGGAGAAGGAGAAGGTGAAGACTGGAGGGTGAATCAGAAGAAGTAGAAGAAGGAGAAGGCGAAGTCTGGAGGGTGAATCAGAAGAAGCAGAAGAAGGAGAAGGAGAAGGTGAAGTCTGGAGGGTGAATCAGAAGAAGCAGAAGAAGGAGAAGGAGAAGATGAAGTCTGGAGGGTGAATCAGAAGAAGCAGAAGAAGGAGAAGGAGAAGGTGAAGTCTGGAGGGTGAATCAGAAGAAGCAGAAGAAGGAGAAGGAGAAGGTTAAGTCTGGAGGGTGAATCAGAAGAAGTAGAAGAAGGAGAAGGAGAAGGTGAAGTCTGGAGGGTGAATCAGAAGAAGCAGAAGAAGGAGAAGGAGAAGATGAAGTCTGGGGGGTGAATCAGAAGAAGCAGAAGAAGGAGAAGGAGAAGGTAAGGTCTGGAGGGTGAATCAGAAGAAGCAGAAGAAGGAGAAGGTGAAGTCTGAAGGGTGTATCAGAAGAAGCAGAAGAAGGAGAAGGAGAAGGTGAAGTCTGGAGGGTGAATCAGAAGAAGCAGAAGAAGGAGAAGGAGAAGGTGAAGTCTGGAGGGTGAATCAGAAGAAGCAGAAGAAGGAGAAGGAGAAGGTGAAGTCTGGAGGGAGAAGCAGAAGAAGTAGAAGAAGGAGAAGGAGAAGGTGAAGTCTGGAGGGTGAATCAGAAGAAGTAGAAGAAGGAGAAGGAGAAGGTGAAGTTTGGAGGGTGAATCAGATGAAGTAGAAGAAGGAGAAGGAGAAGGTGAAGTCTGGAGGGTGAATCAGAAGAAGTAGAAGAAGGAGAAGGAGAAGGTGAAGTCTGGAGGGTGAATCAGAAGAAGTAGAAGAAGGAGAAGGAGAAGGTGAAGTCTTGAGGGTGAATCAGAAGAAGCAGAAGAAGGAGAAGGAGAAGGTGAAGTCTGGAGGGAGAAGCAGAAGAAGTAGAAGAAGGAGAAGGAGAAGGTGAAGTCTGGAGGGTGAATCAGAAGAAGTAGAAGAAGGAGAAGGAGAAGGTGAAGTTTGGAGGGTGAATCAGATGAAGTAGAAGAAGGAGAAGGAGAAGGTGAAGTCTGGAGGGTGAATCAGAAGAAGCAGAAGCAGGAGAAGGAGAAGGTGAAGTCTGGAGGGTGAATCAGAAGAAGCAGAAGATGTAGAAGGAGAAGGTGAAGTCTGGAGTGTGAATCAGAAGAAGTAGATGAAGGAGAAGGAGAAGGAGAAGTCAGGAGGGTGTATCAGAAGAAGTAGAAGAAAGAGAAGGAGAAGGTGAAGTCTGGAGGGTGAAGCAGAAGAAGTAGAAGAAGGAGAAGGAGAAGATGAAGTCTGGAGGGTGAATCAGAAGAAGTAGAAGAAGGAGAAGGAGAAGGTGAAGTCAGGAGGGTGAAGCAGAAGAAGCAGAAGAAGGAGAAGGAGAAGGTGAAGTCTGGAGGGTGAATCAGAAGAAGCAGAAGAAGGAGAAGGAGAAGGTGAAGTCTGGAGGGTGAATCAGAAGAAGCAGAAGAAGGAGAAGTAGAAGGTGAGGTCAGGAGGATGAATCAGAAGAAGCAGAAGAAGGAGAAGGAGAAGGTGAAGTTAGGAGGGTGAAACAGAAGAAGCAGAAGAAGGAGAAGGAGAAGGTGAAGTCAGGGGGGTGAAGCAGAAGAAGTAGCAGAAGGAGAAGGAGAAGGTGAAGTCAGGAAGGTGAAGCAGAAGAAGCAGAAGAAGGAGAAGGAGAAGGTGAAGTATGGAGGGCGCAGCAGAAGAAGCAGAAGAAGGAGAAGGAGATGGTGAAGTCTGGAGGGTGAAGCAGAAGAAGTAGAAGAAGGAGAAGGAGAAGGTGAAGTCAGGAGTGTGAAGCAGAAGAAGCAGAAAAAGGAGAAGGAGAAGGTGAAGTCTGGAGGGTGAATCAGAAGAAGCAGAAGAAGGAGAAGGAGAAGATGAAGTCGGGAGGGTGAATCAGAAGAAGGAGAAGAAGGAAAAGGAGAAGGTGAGGTCTGGGGGGTGAATCAGAAGAAGCAGAAGAAGGAGAAGGAGAAGGTGAAGTCTGGAGGGTGAATCAGAAGAAGCAGAAGAAGGAGAAGGAGAAGGTGAAGTCTGGAGGGTGAATCAGAAGAAGCAGAAGAAGGAGATGGAGAAGGTGAAGTCAGGAGGGTGAAGCAGAAGAAGCAGAAGAAGGAGAAGGAGAAGGTGAAGTCTGGAGGGTGAATCAGAAGAAGCAGAAGAAGGAGAAGGAGAAGGTGAAGTCAGCAGGGTGAATCAGAAGAAGCAGAAGAAGGAGAAGGAGAAGGTGAAGTTAGGAGGGTGAATCAGAAGAAGCAGAAGAAGGAGAAGGAGAAGTTGAAGTCAGGGGGGTGAAGCAGAAGAAGTAGAAGAAGGAGAAGGAGAAGGTGAAGTCAGGAAGGTGAAGCAGAAGAAGCAGAAGAAGGAGAAGGAGAAGGTGTAGTCTGGAGGGCGCAGCAGAAGAAGCAGAAGAAGTAGAAGGAGAAGATCAAGACTGGAGGGTGAATCAGAAGAAGTAGAAGAAGGAGAAGGAGAAGGTGAAGTCTGGAGGGTGAATCAGAAGAAGTAGAAGAAGGAGAAGGAGAAGGTGAAGTCTGGAGGGTGAATCAGAAGAAGCAGAAGAAGGAGAAGGAGAAGGTGAAGTCTGGAGGGTGAATCAGAAGAAGCAGAAGAAGGAGAAGGAGAAGGTGAAGTCAGGAGGGTGAATCAGAAGAAGCAGAAGAAGGAGAAGGAGAAGGTGAAGTTAGGAGGGTGAATCAGAAGAAGCAGAAGAAGGAGAAGGAGAAGGTGAAGTCAGGAGGGTGAATCAGAAGAAGCAGAAGAAGGAGAAGGAGAAGGTGAAGTCTGGAGGGTGAATCAGAAGAAGCAGAAGAAGGAGAAGGAGAAGGTGAAGACTGGAGGGTGAAACAGAAGAAGTTGAAGAAGGAGAAGGAGAAGGTGAAGTCTGGAGGGTGAATCAGAAGAAGTAGAAGAAGGAGAAGGAGAAGGTGAAGTCTGGAGGGTGAATCAGAAGAAGCAGAAGAAGGAGAAGGAGAAGGTGAAGTCTGGAGGGTGAATCAGAAGAAGTATAAGAAGGAGAAGGAGAAGGTGAAGTCTGGAGGGTGAATCAGAAGAAGTAGAAGAAGGAGAAGGAGAAGGTGAAGTCTGGAGGGTGAATCAGAAGAAGCAGAAGAAGGAGAAGGAGAAGGTGAAGTCTGGCGGGTGAATCAGAAGAAGCAGAAGAAGGAGAAGGAGAAGGAGAAGATGAAGTCTGGAGGGTGAATCAGGAGAAGTAGAAGAAGGAGAAGGAGAAGGTGAAGTCTGGAGGGTGAATCAGAAGAAGCAGAAGAAGGAGAAGGAGAAGGTGAAGTCTGGAGGGTGAATCAGAAGAAGCAGAAGAAGGAGAAGGAGAAGGTGAAGTCTGGAGGGTGAATCAGAAGAAGCAGAATAAGAAGGAGAAGGTGAAGTCTGGAGGGTGAATCAGAAGAAGCAGAAGAAGGAGAAGGAGAAGGTGAAGTCTGGAGGGTGAATCAGAAGAAGTAGAAGAAGGAGAAGGAGAAGGTGAAGTCTGGAAGGTGAAGCAGAAGAAGTAGAAGAAGGAGAAGGAGAAGGTGAAGTCAGGAGGGTGAATCAGAAGAAGTAGAAGAAGGAGAAGGAGAAGGTGAAGTCAGGAGGGTGAATCAGAAGAAGCAGAAGAAGGAGAAGGAGAAGGTGAAGTCTGGAGGGTGAATCAGAAGAATCAGAAGAAGGAGAAGGAGAAGGTGAAGTCTGGAGGGTGAATCAGAAGAAGAAGATGAAAGAGAAGGAGAAGGTGAAGTCTGGAGGGTGAAGCAGAAGAAGCAGAAGAAGGAGAAGGAGAAGGTGAAGACTGGAGGGTGAATCAGAAGAAGTAGAAGAAGGAGAAGGAGAAGGTGAAGTCTGGAGGGTGAATCAGAAGAAGTAGAAGAAGGAGAAGGAGAAGGTGAAGTCTGGAGGGTGAATCAGAAGAAGCAGAAGAAGGAGAAGGAGAAGGTGAAGTCTGGAGGGTGAATCAGAAGAAGCAGAAGAAGGAGAAGGCAAAGATGAAGTCTGGAGGGTGAATCAGAAGAAGTAGAAGAAGGAGAAGGAGAAGGTGAGGTCTGGAGGGTGAATCAGAAGAAGCAGAAAAAGGAGATGGAGAAGGTGAAGTCTGGAGGGTGAATCAGAAGAAGCAGAAGAAGGAGAAGGAGAAGGTGAAGTCTGGAGGGTGGATCAGAAGAAGCAGAAGAAGGAGAAGGAGAAGATGAAGTCAGGAGGGTGAATCAGAAGAAGCAGAAGAAGGAGAAGGAGAAGGTGAAGTTAGGAGGGTGAATCAGAAGAAGCAGAAGAAGGAGAAGGAGAAGGTGAAGTCAGGGGTTTGAAGCAGAAGAAGTAGAAGAAGGAGAAGGAGAAGGTGAAGTCAGGGGGGTGAAGCAGAAGAAGTAGAAGAAGGAGAAGGAGAAGGTGAAGTCTGGAGGGTAAATCAGAAGCAGTAGAAGAAGGAGAAGGAGAAGATGAAGTCTGGAGGGTGAATCAGAAGAAGTAGAAGAAGGAGAAGGAGAAGGTGAAGTCTGGAGGGTGAATCAGAAGAAGCAGAAGAAGGAGAAGGAGAAGGTGAAGTCTGGAGGGAGAAGCAGAAGAAGTAGAAGAAGGAGAAGGAGAAGGTGAAGTCTGGAGGGTGAATCAGAAGAAGCAGAAGCAGGAGAAGGAGAAGGTGAAGTCAGGAGGGTAAATCAGACGAAGTAGAAGAAGGAGAAGGAGAAGGTGAAGTCTGGAGGGTGAATCAGAAGAAGTAGAAGAAGGAGAAGGAGAAGGTGAAGTTTGGAGGGTGAATCAGAAGAAGTAGAAGAAGGAGAAGGAGATGGTGAAGTCTGGAGGGTGAATCAGAAGAAGCAGAAGAAGGAGAAGGAGAAGGTGAAGTCTGGAGGGTGAATCAGAAGAAGTAGAAGAAGGAGATGGAGATGGTGAAGTCTGGAGGGTGAATCAGAAGAAGTAGAAGAAGGAGAAGGAGAAGGTGAAGTCTGGAGGGTGAATCAGAAGAAGCAGAAGCAGGAGAAGGAGAAGGTGAAGTCAGGAGGGTGAATCAGAAGAAGCAGAAGAAGGAGAAGGAGAAGGTGAAGTCTGGAGGGTGAATCAGAAGAAGCAGAAGAAGGAGAAGGAGAAGGTGAAGACTGGAGGGTGAATCAGAAGAAGTAGAAGAAGGAGAAGGAGAAGGTGAAGTCTGGAGGGTGAATCAGAAGAAGCAGAAGAAGGAGAAGGCGAAGATGAAGTCTGGAGGGTGAATCAGAAGAAGTAGAAGAAGGAGAAGGAGATGGTGAAGTCTGGAGGGTGAATCAGAAGAAGCAGAAGAAGGAGAAGGAGAAGGTGAAGTCTGGAGGGTGAATCAGAAGAAGTAGAAGAAGGAGATGGAGATGGTGAAGTCTGGAGGGTGAATCAGAAGAAGTAGAAGAAGGAGAAGGAGAAGGTGAAGTCTGGAGGGTGAATCAGAAGAAGCAGAAGCAGGAGAAGGAGAAGGTGAAGTCAGGAGGGTGAATCAGAAGAAGCAGAAGAAGGAGAAGGAGAAGGTGAAGTCTGGAGGGTGAATCAGAAGAAGAAGAAGAAGGAGAAGGTGAAGTTAGGAGGGTGAATCAGAAGAAGCAGAAGAAGGAGAAGGAGAAGTTGAAGTCAGGGGGGTGAAGCAGAAGAAGTAGAAGAAGGAGAAGGAGAAGGTGAAATCAGGAAGGTGAAGCAGAAGAAGCAGAAGAAGGAGAAGGAGAAGGTGAAGTCTGGAGGGTGACTCAGAAGAAGCAGAAGAAGGAGAAGGAGAAGGTGAAGTCTGGAGGGTGAATCAGAAGAAGCAGAAGAAGGAGAAGGAGAAGGTGAGGTCAGGAGGATGAATCAGAAGAAGCAGAAGAAGGAGAAGGAGAAGGTGAAGTCTGGAGGGTGAATCAGAAGAAGTAGAAGAAGGAGAAGGAGAAGGTGAAGTCAGGAGGGTGAAGCAGAAGAAGCAGAAGAAGGAGAAGGAGAAGGTGAAGTCTGGAGGGTGAATCAGAAGAAGCAGAAGAAGGAGAAGGAGAAGGTGAAGTCTGGAGGGTGAATCAGAAGAAGCAGAAGAAGGAGAAGGAGAAGGTGAGGTCAGGAGGATGAATCAGAAGAAGCAGAAGAAGGAGAAGGAGAAGGTGAAGTTTGGAGGGTGAATCAGAAGAAGCAGAAGAAGGAGAAGGAGAAGGTGAAGTCAGGGGGGTGAAGCAGAAGAAATATAAGAAGGAGAAGGAGAAGGTGAATTCAGGAAGGTAAAGCAGAAGAAGCAGAAGAAGGAGAAGGAGAAGGTGAAGTCTGGAGGGCGCAGCAGAAGAAGCAGAAGAAGGAGAAGGAGAAGGTGAAGTCTGGAGGGTGAATCAGAAGAAGTAGAAGAAGGAGATGGAGATGGTGAAGTCTGGAGGGTGAATCAGAAGAAGTAGAAGAAGGAGAAGGAGAAGGTGAAGTCTGGAGGGTGAATCAGAAGAAGCAGAAGCAGGAGAAGGAGAAGGTGAAGTCAGGAGGGTGAATCAGAAGAAGCAGAAGAAGGAGAAGGTGAAGTCTGGAGGGTGAATCAGAAGAAGCAGAAGAAGGAGAAGGAGAAGCTGAAGACTGGAGGGTGAATCAGAAGAAGTAGAAGAAGGAGAAGGAGAAGGTGAAGTCTGGAGGGTGAATCAGAAGAAGTAGAAGAAGGAGAAGGCGAAGTCTGGAGGGTGAATCAGAAGAAGCAGAAGAAGGAGAAGGAGAAGGTGAAGTCTGGAGGGTGAATCAGAAGAAGCACAAGAAGGAGAAGGAGAAGATGAAGTCTGGAGGGTGAATCAGAAGAAGTATAAGAAGGGGAAGGAGAAGGTGAGGTCTGGAGGGTGAATCAGAAGAAGCAGAAGAAGGAGAAGGAGAAGGTGAAGTCTGAAGGGTGAATCAGAAGAAGCAGAAGAAGGAGAAGGAGAAGGTTAAGTCTGGAGGGTGAATCAGAAGAAGCAGAAGAAGGAGAAGGAGAAGGTGAAGTCTGGAGGGTGAATCAGAAGAAGCAGAAGAAGGAGAAGGAGAAGGTGAAGTCTGGAGGGTGAATCAGAAGAAGTAGAAGAAGGAGAAGGAGATGGTGAAGTCTGGAGGGTGAATCAGAAGAAGTAGAAGAAGGAGAAGGAGAAGGTGAAGTCTGGAGGGTGAATCAGAAGAAGCAGAAGAAGGAGAAGGAGAAGGTGAAGTCTGGCGGGTGAATCAGAAGAAGCAGAAGAAGGAGAAGGAGAAGGAGAAGATGAAGTCTGGAGGGTGAATCAGAAGAAGTAGAAGAAGGAGAAGGAGAAGGTGAAGTCTGGAGGGTGAATCAGAAGAAGCAGAAGAAGGAGAAGGAGAAGGTGAAGTCTGGAGGGTGAATCAGAAGAAGCAGAAGAAGGAGAAGGAGAAGGTGAAGTCTGGAGGGTGAATCAGAAGAAGCAGAATAAGAAGGAGAAGGTGAAGTCTGGAGGGTGAATCAGAAGAAGTAGAAGAAGGAGAAGGAGAAGGTGAAGTCTGGAGGGTGATTCAGAAGAAGTAGAAGAAGGAGAAGGAGAAGGTGAAGTCTGGAGGGTGAATCAGAAGAAGTAGAAGAAGGAGAAGGAGAAGGTGAAGTCTGGAGGGTGAATCAGAAGAGGCAGAAGAAGGAGAAGGAGAAGGTGAAGTCTGGAGGGTGAATCAGAAGAAGCAGAAGAAGGAGAAGGCGAAGATGAAGTCTGGAGGGTGAATCAGAAGAAGTAGAGGAAGGAGAAGGAGATGGTGAAGTCTGGAGGGTGAATCAGAAGAAGCAGAAGAAGGAGAAGGAGAAGGTGAAGTCTGGAGGGTGAATCAGAAGAAGTAGAAGAAGGAGATGGAGATGGTGAAGTCTGGAGGGTGAATCAGAAGAAGTAGAAGAAGGAGAAGGAGAAGGTGAAGTCTGGAGGGTGAATCAGAAGAAGCAGAAGCAGGAGAAGGAGAAGGTGAAGTCAGGAGGGTGAATCAGAAGAAGCAGAAGAAGGAGAAGGAGAAGGTGAAGTCTGGAGGGTGAATCAGAAGAAGCAGAAGAAGGAGAAGGTGAAGTTAGGAGGGTGAATCAGAAGAAGCAGAAGAAGGAGAAGGAGAAGTTGAAGTCAGGGGGGTGAAGCAGAAGAAGTAGAAGAAGGAGAAGGAGAAGGTGAAATCAGGAAGGTGAAGCAGAAGAAGCAGAAGAAGGAGAAGGAGAAGGTGAAGTCTGGAGGGTGACTCAGAAGAAGCAGAAGAAGGAGAAGGAGAAGGTGAAGTCTGGAGGGTGAATCAGAAGAAGCAGAAGAAGGAGAAGGAGAAGGTGAGGTCAGGAGGATGAATCAGAAGAAGCAGAAGAAGGAGAAGGAGAAGGTGAAGTCTGGAGGGTGAATCAGAAGAAGTAGAAGAAGGAGAAGGAGAAGGTGAAGTCAGGAGGGTGAAGCAGAAGAAGCAGAAGAAGGAGAAGGAGAAGGTGAAGTCTGGAGGGTGAATCAGAAGAAGCAGAAGAAGGAGAAGGAGAAGGTGAGGTCAGGAGGATGAATCAGAAGAAGCAGAAGAAGGAGAAGGAGAAGGTGAAGTTTGGAGGGTGAATCAGAAGAAGCAGAAGAAGGAGAAGGAGAAGGTGAAGTCAGGGGGGTGAAGCAGAAGAAGTAGAAGAAGGAGAAGGAGAAGGTGAAGTCTGGAGGGTGAATCAGAAGAAGCAGAAGAAGGAGAAGGAGAAGGTGAAGTCTGGAGGGTGAATCAGAAGAAGCAGAATAAGGAGAAGGAGAAGGTGAAGTCTGGAGGGTGAATCAGAAGAAGCAGAAGAAGGAGAAGGAGAAGGTGAAGTCTGGAGGGTGAATCAGAAGAAGTAGAAGAAGGAGAAGGATAAGGTGAAGTCTGGAGGGTGAAGCAGAAGAAGTAGAAGAAGGAGAAGGAGAAGGTGAAGTCAGGCGGGTGAATCAGAAGAAGTAGCAGAAGGAGAAGGAGAAGGTGAAGTCAGGAGGGTGAAACAGAAGAAGCAAATGAAGGAGAAGGAGAAGCTGAAGTCTGGAGGGTGAATCAGAAGAATCAGAAGAAGGAGAAGGAGAAAGTGAAGTCTGGAGGGTGAATCAGAAGAAGCAGAAGAAAGAGAAGGAGAAGGTGAAGTCTGGAGGGTGAAGCAGAAGAAGGAGAAGGAGAAGGTGAAGACTGGAGGGTGAATCAGAAGAAGTAGAAGAAGGAGAAAGAGAAGGTGAAGTCTGGAGGGTGAATCAGAAGAAGTAGAAGAAGGAGAAGGAGAAGGAGAAGTCTGGAGGGTGAATCAGAAGAAGCAGAAGAAGGAGAAGGAGAAGGTGAAGTCTGGAGGGTGAATCAGAAGAAGCAGAAGAAGGAGAAGGAGAAGATGAAGTCGGGAGGGTGAATCAGAAGAAGTAGAAGAAGGAGAAGGAGAAGGTGATGTCTGGAAGGTGAAGCAGAAGAAGCAGAAGAAGGAGAAGGAGAAGGTGAAGTCTGGAGGGTGAATCAGAAGAAGTAGAAGAAGGAGAAGGAGAAGGTGAAGTCAGGAGGGTGAAGCAGAAGAAGCAGAAGAAGGAGAAGGAGAAGGTGAAGTCTGGAGTGTGAAGCAGAAGAAGGAGAAGGAGAAGGTGAAGTCTGGAGGGTGAAGCAGAAGAAGCAGAAGAAGAAGATGGAGAAGGTGAAGTCAGGAGGGTGAATCGGAAGAAGTAGAAGAAGGAGAAGGAGAAGGTGAAGTCTGGAGGGTGAAGCAGAAGAAGCAGAAGAAGGAGAAGTAGAAGGTGAAGTCTGGAGGGTGAAGCAGAAGAAGCAGAAGAAGGAGAAGGAGAAGGTGTAGTCTGGAGGGTGAATCCGAAGAAGTAGAAGAAGGAGAAGGAGAAGGTGAAGTCTGGAGGGTGAATCAGAAGAAGCAGAAGAAGGAGAAGGAGAAGGTGAAGTCTGGAGGGTGAATCAGAAGAAGTAGAAGAAGGAGAAGGAGAAGGTGAAGTCTGGAGGGTTAATCAGAAGAAGCAGAAGAAGGAGAAGGAGAAGGTGAAGTCTGGAGGGTGAATCAGAAGAAGCAGAAGAAGGAGAAGGAGAAGGTGAAGTCTGGAGGGTGAATCAGAAGAAGCAGAAGAAGGAGAAGGAGAAGGTGAAGTCTGGAGGGAGAATCAGAAGAAGCAGAAGAAGTAGAAGGAGAAGGTGAAGTCTGGATGGTGAATCAGTAGAAGTAGAAGAAGGAGAAGGAGAAGGTAAAGTCTGGAGGGTGAATCAGAAGAAGCAGAAGAAGGAGAAGGAGAAGGTGAAGTCAGGAGGGTGAATCAGAAGAAGCAGAAGAAGGAGAAGGAGAAGGTGAAGTCTGGAGGGTGAATCAGAAGAAGCAGAAGAAGGAGAAGGAGAAGGTGAAGACTGGAGGGTGAATCAGAAGAAGTAGAAGAAGGAGAAGGAGAAGGTGAAGTCTGGAGGGTGAATCAGAAGAAGTAGAAGAAGGAGAAGGAGAAGGCGAAGTCTGGAGGGTGAATCAGAAGAAGCAGAAGAAGGAGAAGGAGAAGGTGAAGTCTGGAGGGTGAATCAGAAGAAGCAGAAGAAGGAGAAGGAGAAGATGAAGTCTGGAGGGTGAATCAGAAGAAGCAGAAGAAGGAGAAGGAGAAGGTGAAGTCTGGAGGGTGAAGCAGAAGAAGGAGAAGGAGGAGAAGGAGAAGGTGAAGTCTGGAGGGTGAAGCAGAAGAAGCAGAAGAAGGAGAAGGAGAAGGTGAAGTCTGGAGGGTGAATCGGAAGAAGTAGAATAAGGAGAAGGAGAAGGTGATGTCTGGAGAATGAATCAGAAGAAGCAGAAGAAGGAGAAGGAGAAGGTGAAGTCTGGAGGGTGAATCCGAAGAAGCAGAAGAAGGAGAAGGAGAAGATGAAGTCGGGAGGGTGAATCAGAAGAAGTAGAAGAAGGAGAAGGAGAAGGTGATGTCTGGAGGGTGAATCAGGAGAAGCAGAAGAAGGAGAAGGAGAAGGTGAAGTCAGGAGGGTGAATCAGAAGAAGCAGAAGAAGGCGAATGAGAAAGTGAAGTCTGGAGGGTGAATCAGAAGAAGCAGAAGAAGGAGAAGGAGAAGGTGAAGACTGGAGGGTGAATCAGAAGAAGTAGAAGAAGGAGAAGGCGAAGTCTGGAGGGTGAATCAGAAGAAGCAGAAGAAGGAGAAGGAGAAGGTGAAGTCTGGAGGGTGAATCAGAAGAAGCAGAAGAAGGAGAAGGAGAAGATGAAGTCTGGAGGGTGAATCAGAAGAAGCAGAAGAAGGAGAAGGAGAAGGTGAAGTCTGGAGGGTGAATCAGAAGAAGCAGAAGAAGGAGAAGGAGAAGGTTAAGTCTGGAGGGTGAATCAGAAGAAGTAGAAGAAGGAGAAGGAGAAGGTGAAGTCTGGAGGGTGAATCAGAAGAAGCAGAAGAAGGAGAAGGAGAAGATGAAGTCTGGGGGGTGAATCAGAAGAAGCAGAAGAAGGAGAAGGAGAAGGTAAGGTCTGGAGGGTGAATCAGAAGAAGCAGAAGAAGGAGAAGGTGAAGTCTGAAGGGTGTATCAGAAGAAGCAGAAGAAGGAGAAGGAGAAGGTGAAGTCTGGAGGGTGAATCAGAAGAAGCAGAAGAAGGAGAAGGAGAAGGTGAAGTCTGGAGGGTGAATCAGAAGAAGCAGAAGAAGGAGAAGGAGAAGGTGAAGTCTGGAGGGTGAATCAGAAGAAGTAGAAGAAGGAGAAGGAGAAGGTGAAGTCTGGAGGGTGAATCAGAAGAAGTAGAAGAAGGAGAAGGAGAAGGTGAAGTCTGGAGGGTGAATCAGAAGAAGCAGAAGAAGGAGAAGGAGAAGGTGAAGTCTGGAGGGTGAATCAGAAGAAGCAGAATAAGGAGAAGGAGAAGGTGAAGTCTGGAGGGTGAATCAGAAGAAGCAGAAGAAGGAGAAGGAGAAGGTGAAGTCTGGAGGGTGAATCAGAAGAAGTAGAAGAAGGAGAAGGATAAGGTGAAGTCTGGAGGGTGAAGCAGAAGAAGTAGAAGAAGGAGAAGGAGAAGGTGAAGTCAGGCGGGTGAATCAGAAGAAGTAGCAGAAGGAGAAGGAGAAGGTGAAGTCAGGAGGGTGAAACAGAAGAAGCAGATGAAGGAGAAGGAGAAGCTGAAGTCTGGAGGGTGAATCAGAAGAATCAGAAGAAGGAGAAGGAGAAAGTGAAGTCTGGAGGGTGAATCAGAAGAAGCAGAAGAAAGAGAAGGAGAAGGTGAAGTCTGGAGGGTGAAGCAGAAGAAGGAGAAGGAGAAGGTGAAGACTGGAGGGTGAATCAGAAGAAGTAGAAGAAGGAGAAAGAGAAGGTGAAGTCTGGAGGGTGAATCAGAAGAAGTAGAAGAAGGAGAAGGAGAAGGAGAAGTCTGGAGGGTGAATCAGAAGAAGCAGAAGAAGGAGAAGGAGAAGGTGAAGTCTGGAGGGTGAATCAGAAGAAGCAGAAGAAGGAGAAGGAGAAGATGAAGTCGGGAGGGTGAATCAGAAGAAGTAGAAGAAGGAGAAGGAGAAGGTGATGTCTGGAAGGTGAAGCAGAAGAAGCAGAAGAAGGAGAAGGAGAAGGTGAAGTCTGGAGGGTGAATCAGAAGAAGTAGAAGAAGGAGAAGGAGAAGGTGAAGTCAGGAGGGTGAAGCAGAAGAAGCAGAAGAAGGAGAAGGAGAAGGTGAAGTCTGGAGTGTGAAGCAGAAGAAGGAGAAGGAGAAGGTGAAGTCTGGAGGGTGAAGCAGAAGAAGCAGAAGAAGAAGATGGAGAAGGTGAAGTCAGGAGGGTGAATCGGAAGAAGTAGAAGAAGGAGAAGGAGAAGGTGAAGTCTGGAGGGTGAAGCAGAAGAAGCAGAAGAAGGAGAAGGAGAAGGTGAAGTCTGGAGGGTGAAGCAGAAGAAGCAGAAGAAGGAGAAGGAGAAGGTGTAGTCTGGAGGGTGAATCCGAAGAAGTAGAAGAAGGAGAAGGAGAAGGTGAAGTCTGGAGGGTGAATCAGAAGAAGCAGAAGAAGGAGAAGGAGAAGGTGAAGTCTGGAGGGTGAATCAGAAGAAGTAGAAGAAGGAGAAGGAGAAGGTGAAGTCTGGAGGGTTAATCAGAAGAAGCAGAAGAAGGAGAAGGAGAAGGTGAAGTCTGGAGGGTGAATCAGAAGAAGCAGAAGAAGGAGAAGGAGAAGGTGAAGTCTGGAGGGTGAATCAGAAGAAGCAGAAGAAGGAGAAGGAGAAGGTGAAGTCTGGAGGGAGAATCAGAAGAAGCAGAAGAAGTAGAAGCAGAAGGTGAAGTCTGGATGGTGAATCAGTAGAAGTAGAAGAAGGAGAAGGAGAAGGTAAAGTCTGGAGGGTGAATCAGAAGAAGCAGAAGAAGGAGAAGGAGAAGGTGAAGTCAGGAGGGTGAATCAGAAGAAGCAGAAGAAGGAGAAGGAGAAGGTGAAGTCTGGAGGGTGAATCAGAAGAAGCAGAAGAAGGAGAAGGAGAAGGTGAAGACTGGAAGGTGAATCAGAAGAAGTAGAAGAAGGAGAAGGAGAAGGTGAAGTCTGGAGGGTGAATCAGAAGAAGTAGAAGAAGGAGAAGGAGAAGGCGAAGTCTGGAGGGTGAATCAGAAGAAGCAGAAGAAGGAGAAGGAGAAGGTGAAGTCTGGAGGGTGAATCAGAAGAAGCAGAAGAAGGAGAAGGAGAAGATGAAGTCTGGAGGGTGAATCAGAAGAAGCAGAAGAAGGAGAAGGAGAAGGTGAAGTCTGGAGGGTGAAGCAGAAGAAGGAGAAGGAGGAGAAGGAGAAGGTGAAGTCTGGAGGGTGAAGCAGAAGAAGCAGAAGAAGGAGAAGGAGAAGGTGAAGTCTGGAGGGTGAATCGGAAGAAGTAGAATAAGGAGAAGGAGAAGGTGATGTCTGGAGAATGAATCAGAAGAAGCAGAAGAAGGAGAAGGAGAAGGTGAAGTCTGGAGGGTGAATCCGAAGAAGCAGAAGAAGGAGAAGGAGAAGATGAAGTCGGGAGGGTGAATCAGAAGAAGTAGAAGAAGGAGAAGGAGAAGGTGATGTCTGGAGGGTGAATCAGGAGAAGCAGAAGAAGGAGAAGGAGAAGGTGAAGTCAGGAGGGTGAATCAGAAGAAGCAGAAGAAGGCGAATGAGAAAGTGAAGTCTGGAGGGTGAATCAGAAGAAGCAGAAGAAGGAGAAGGAGAAGGTGAAGACTGGAGGGTGAATCAGAAGAAGTAGAAGAAGGAGAAGGCGAAGTCTGGAGGGTGAATCAGAAGAAGCAGAAGAAGGAGAAGGAGAAGGTGAAGTCTGGAGGGTGAATCAGAAGAAGCAGAAGAAGGAGAAGGAGAAGATGAAGTCTGGAGGGTGAATCAGAAGAAGCAGAAGAAGGAGAAGGAGAAGGTGAAGTCTGGAGGGTGAATCAGAAGAAGCAGAAGAAGGAGAAGGAGAAGGTTAAGTCTGGAGGGTGAATCAGAAGAAGTAGAAGAAGGAGAAGGAGAAGGTGAAGTCTGGAGGGTGAATCAGAAGAAGCAGAAGAAGGAGAAGGAGAAGATGAAGTCTGGGGGGTGAATCAGAAGAAGCAGAAGAAGGAGAAGGAGAAGGTAAGGTCTGGAGGGTGAATCAGAAGAAGCAGAAGAAGGAGAAGGTGAAGTCTGAAGGGTGTATCAGAAGAAGCAGAAGAAGGAGAAGGAGAAGGTGAAGTCTGGAGGGTGAATCAGAAGAAGCAGAAGAAGGAGAAGGAGAAGGTGAAGTCTGGAGGGTGAATCAGAAGAAGCAGAAGAAGGAGAAGGAGAAGGTGAAGTCTGGAGGGTGAATCAGAAGAAGTAGAAGAAGGAGAAGGAGAAGGTGAAGTCTGGAGGGTGAATCAGAAGAAGTAGAAGAAGGAGAAGGAGAAGGTGAAGTCTGGAGGGTGAATCAGAAGAAGCAGAAGAAGGAGAAGGAGAAGGTGAAGTCTGGAGGGTGAATCAGAAGAAGCAGAATAAGGAGAAGGAGAAGGTGAAGTCTGGAGGGTGAATCAGAAGAAGCAGAAGAAGGAGAAGGAGAAGGTGAAGTCTGGAGGGTGAATCAGAAGAAGTAGAAGAAGGAGAAGGATAAGGTGAAGTCTGGAGGGTGAAGCAGAAGAAGTAGAAGAAGGAGAAGGAGAAGGTGAAGTCAGGAGGGTGAATCAGAAGAAGTAGCAGAAGGAGAAGGAGAAGGTGAAGTCAGGAGGGTGAAACAGAAGAAGCAGATGAAGGAGAAGGAGAAGCTGAAGTCTGGAGGGTGAATCAGAAGAATCAGAAGAAGGAGAAGGAGAAAGTGAAGTCTGGAGGGTGAATCAGAAGAAGCAGAAGAAAGAGAAGGAGAAGGTGAAGTCTGGAGGGTGAAGCAGAAGAAGGAGAAGGAGAAGGTGAAGACTGGAGGGTGAATCAGAAGAAGTAGAAGAAGGAGAAAGAGAAGGTGAAGTCTGGAGGGTGAATCAGAAGAAGTAGAAGAAGGAGAAGGAGAAGGAGAAGTCTGGAGGGTGAATCAGAAGAAGCAGAAGAAGGAGAAGGAGAAGGTGAAGTCTGGAGGGTGAATCAGAAGAAGCAGAAGAAGGAGAAGGAGAAGATGAAGTCGGGAGGGTGAATCAGAAGAAGTAGAAGAAGGAGAAGGAGAAGGTGAGGTCTGGGGGGTGAATCAGAAGAAGCAGAAGAAGGAGAAGGAGAAGGTGAAGTCTGGAGGGTGAATCAGAAGAAGCAGAAGAAGGAGAAGGAGAAGGTGAAGTCTGGAGGGTGAATCAGAAGAAGCAGAAGAAGGAGAAGGAGAAGGTGAAGTCAGGAGGGTGAATCAGAAGAAGTCGAAGAAGGAGAAGGAGAAGGTGAAGTCAGGAGAGTGAAGCAGAAGAAGCAGAAAAAGGAGAAGGAGAAGGTGAAGTCTGGAGGGTGAAGCAGAAGAAGCAGAAGAAGAGAAGGAGAAGGTGAAGTCTGGAGGGCGAGGCTGAAGAAGCAGAAGAAGGAGAAGGAGAAGGTGAAGTCTGGAGGGTGAAGCAGAAGAAGCAGAAGAAGGAGAAGGAGAAGGTGAAGTCTGGAGGGTGAATCAGAAGAAGTAGAAGAAGGAGAAGGAGAAGGTGAAGTCAGGAGGGTGAAGCAGAAGAAGCAGAAGAAGGAGAAGGAGAAGGTGAAGTCTGGAGGGTGAAGCAGGAGAAGCAGAAGAAGGAGAAGGAGAAGGTGAAGTCTGGAGGGTGAAGCAGAAGAAGCAGAAGAAGGAGAAGGAGAAGGTGAAGTCAGGAGGGTGAATCAGAAGAAGTAGAAGAAGGAGAAGAAGAAGGTGAAGTCTGGAGGGTGAATCAGAAGAAGTAGAAGAAGGAGAAGGAGAAGGTGAAGTCTGGAGGGTGAATCAGAAGAAGTAGAAGAAGGAGAAGGAGAAGGTGAAGTCTGGAGGGTGAATCAGAAGAAGCAGAAGAAGGAGAAGGAGAAGGTGAAGTCTGGAGGGAGAAGCAGAAGAAGTAGAAGAAGGAGAAGGAGAAGGTGAAGTCTGGAGGGTGAATCAGAAGAAGTAGAAGAAGGAGAAGGAGAAGGTAAAGTTTGGAGGGTGAATCAGATGAAGTAGAAGAAGGAGAAGGAGAAGGTGAAGTCTGGAGGGTGAATCAGAAGAAGTAGAAGAAGGAGAAGGAGAAGGTGAAGTCTGGAGGGTGAATCAGAAGAAGTAGAAGAAGGAGAAGGAGAAGGTGAAGTCTTGAGGGTGAATCAGAAGAAGCAGAAGAAGGAGAAGGAGAAGGTGAAGTCTGGAGGGAGAAGCAGAAGAAGTAGAAGAAGGAGAAGGAGAAGGTGAAGTCTGGAGGGTGAATCAGAAGAAGTAGAAGAAGGAGAAGGAGAAGGTGAAGTTTGGAGGGTGAATCAGATGAAGTAGAAGAAGGAGAAGGAGAAGGTGAAGTCTGGAGGGTGAATCAGAAGAAGCAGAAGCAGGAGAAGGAGAAGGTGAAGTCTGGAGGGTGAATCAGAAGAAGCAGAAGATGTAGAAGGAGAAGGTGAAGTCTGGAGTGTGAATCAGAAGAAGTAGATGAAGGAGAAGGAGAAGGAGAAGTCAGGAGGGTGTATCAGAAGAAGTAGAAGAAAGAGAAGGAGAAGGTGAAGTCTGGAGGGTGAAGCAGAAGAAGTAGAAGAAGGAGAAGGAGAAGATGAAGTCTGGAGGGTGAATCAGAAGAAGTAGAAGAAGGAGAAGGAGAAGGTGAAGTCAGGAGGGTGAAGCAGAAGAAGCAGAAGAAGGAGAAGGAGAAGGTGAAGTCTGGAGGGTGAATCAGAAGAAGCAGAAGAAGGAGAAGGAGAAGGTGAAGTCTGGAGGGTGAATCAGAAGAAGCAGAAGAAGGAGAAGTAGAAGGTGAGGTCAGGAGGATGAATCAGAAGAAGCAGAAGAAGGAGAAGGAGAAGGTGAAGTTAGGAGGGTGAAACAGAAGAAGCAGAAGAAGGAGAAGGAGAAGGTGAAGTCAGGGGGGTGAAGCAGAAGAAGTAGCAGAAGGAGAAGGAGAAGGTGAAGTCAGGAAGGTGAAGCAGAAGAAGCAGAAGAAGGAGAAGGAGAAGGTGAA
Source organism: Somniosus microcephalus (assembly GCF_052327205.1). NCBI lineage: Eukaryota > Metazoa > Chordata > Chondrichthyes > Squaliformes > Somniosidae > Somniosus > Somniosus microcephalus. The sequence continues at coordinate 427,311 of NW_028225203.1, read as the reverse complement.
GTATGGAGGGCGCAGCAGAAGAAGCAGAAGAAGGAGAAGGAGATGGTGAAGTCTGGAGGGTGAAGCAGAAGAAGTAGAAGAAGGAGAAGGAGAAGGTGAAGTCAGGAGTGTGAAGCAGAAGAAGCAGAAAAAGGAGAAGGAGAAGGTGAAGTCTGGAGGGTGAATCAGAAGAAGCAGAAGAAGGAGAAGGAGAAGATGAAGTCGGGAGGGTGAATCAGAAGAAGGAGAAGAAGGAAAAGGAGAAGGTGAGGTCTGGGGGGTGAATCAGAAGAAGCAGAAGAAGGAGAAGGAGAAGGTGAAGTCTGGAGGGTGAATCAGAAGAAGCAGAAGAAGGAGAAGGAGAAGGTGAAGTCTGGAGGGTGAATCAGAAGAAGCAGAAGAAGGAGATGGAGAAGGTGAAGTCAGGAGGGTGAATCAGAAGAAGTAGAAGAAGGAGAAGGAGAAGGTGAAGTCAGGAGTGTGAAGCAGAAGAAGCAGAAAAAGGAGAAGGAGAAGGTGAAGTCTGCAGGGTGAAGCAGAAGAAGCAGCAGAAGGAGAAGGAGAAGGTGAAGTCTGGAGGGCGAGGCTGAAGAAGCAGAAGAAGGAGAAGGAGAAGGTGAAGTCTGGAGGGTGAAGCAGAAGAAGCAGAAGAAGGAGAAGGAGAAGGTGAAGTCTGGAGGGTGAATCAGAAGAAGTAGAAGAAGGAGAAGGAGAAGGTGAAGTCAGGAGGGTGAAGCAGAAGAAGCAGAAGAAGGAGAAGGAGAAGGTGAAGTCTGGAGGGTGAAGCAGGAGAAGCAGAAGAAGGAGAAGGAGAAGGTGAAGTCTGGAGGGTGAAGCAGAAGAAGCAGAAGAAGGAGAAGGAGAAGGTGAAGTCAGGAGGGTGAATCAGAAGAAGTAGAAGAAGGAGAAGAAGAAGGTGAAGTCTGGAGGGTGAATCAGAAGAAGTAGAAGAAGGAGAAGGAGAAGGTGAAGTCTGGAGGGTGAATCAGAAGAAGTAGAAGAAGGAGAAGGAGAAGGTGAAGTCTGGAGGGTGAATCAGAAGAAGCAGAAGAAGGAGAAGGAGAAGGTGAAGTCTGGAGGGAGAAGCAGAAGAAGTAGAAGAAGGAGAAGGAGAAGGTGAAGTCTGGAGGGTGAATCAGAAGAAGTAGAAGAAGGAGAAGGAGAAGGTGAAGTTTGGAGGGTGAATCAGAAGAAGTAGAAGAAGGAGAAGGAGAAGGTGAAGTCTGGAGGGTGAATCAGAAGAAGCAGAAGAAGGAAAAGGAGAAGGTGAAGTCTGGAGGGTGAATCAGAAGAAGTAGAAGAAGGAGAAGGAGAAGGTTTAGTCTGGAGGGTGAATCAGAATAAGTAGACGAAGGAGAAGGAGAATGTGAAGTCTGGAGGGTGAATCAGAAGAAGCAGAAGCAGGAGAAGGAGAAGGTGAAGTCTGGAGGGTGAATCAGAAGAAGCAGAAGAAGTAGAAGGAGAAGGTGAAGTCTGGAGGGTGAATCAGAAGAAGTAGATGAAGGAGAAGGAGAAGGTGAAGTCAGGAGGGTGTATCAGAAGAAGTAGAAGAAAGAGAAGGAGAAGGTGAAGTCTGGAGGGTGAAGCAGAAGAAGTAGAAGAAGGAGAAGGAGAAGGTGAAGTCAGGAGGGTGAATCAGAAGAAGTAGAAGAAGGAGAAGGAGAAGGTTTAGTCTGGAGGGTGAATCAGAATAAGTAGACGAAGGAGAAGGAGAATGTGAAGTCTGGAGGGTGAATCAGAAGAAGCAGAAGCAGGAGAAGGAGAAGGTGAAGTCTGGAGGGTGAATCAGAAGAAGCAGAAGAAGTAGAAGGAGAAGGTGAAGTCTGGAGGGTGAATCAGAAGAAGTAGATGAAGGAGAAGGAGAAGGTGAAGTCAGGAGGGTGTATCAGAAGAAGTAGAAGAAAGAGAAGGAGAAGGTGAAGTCTGGAGGGTGAAGCAGAAGAAGTAGAAGAAGGAGAAGCAGAAGGTGAAGTCAGGAGGGTGAATCAGAAGAAGTAGAAGAAGGAGAAGGAGAAGGTGAAGTCTGGAGGGTGAAGCAGAAGAAGCAGAAGAAGGAGAAGGAGAAGGTGAAGTCTGGAGGGTGAATCAGAAGAAGTAGAAGAAGGAGAAGGAGAAGGTGAAGTCAGGAGGGTGAAGCAGAAGAAGCAGAAGAAGGAGAAGGAGAAGGTGAAGTCTGGAGGGTGAATCAGAAGAAGCAGAAGAAGGAGAAGGAGAAGGTGAAGTCTGGAGGGTGAATCAGAAGAAGCAGAAGAAGGAGAAGTAGAAGGTGAGGTCAGGAGGATGAATCAGAAGAAGCAGAAGAAGGAGAAGGAGAAGGTGATGTTAGGAGGGTGAATCAGAAGAAGCAGAAGAAGGAGAAGGAGAAGGTGAAGTCAGGGGGGTGAAGCAGAAGAAGTAGAAGAAGGAGAAGGAGAAGGTGAAGTCAGGAAGGTGAAGCAGAAGAAGCAGAAGAAGGAGAAGGAGAAGGTGAAGTATGGAGGGCGCAGCAGAAGAAGCAGAAGAAGGAGAAGGAGAAGGTGAAGTCTGGAGGGTGAAGCAGAAGAAGTAGAAGAAGGAGAAGGAGAAGGTGAAGTCAGGAGTGTGAAGCAGAAGAAGCAGAAAAAGGAGAAGGAGAAGGTGAAGTCTGGAGGGTGAATCAGAAGAAGCAGAAGAAGGAGAAGGAGAAGATGAAGTCGGGAGGGTGAATCAGAAGAAGTAGAAGAAGGAGAAGGAGAAGGTGAGGTCTGGGGGGTGAATCAGAAGAAGCAGAAGAAGGAGAAGGAGAAGGTGAAGTCTGGAGTGTGAATCAGAAGAAGCAGAAGAAGGAGAAGGAGAAGGTGAAGTCTGGAGGGTGAATCAGAAGAAGCAGAAGAAGGAGAAGGAGAAGGTGAAGTCAGGAGGGTGAATCAGAAGAAGTAGAAGAAGGAGAAGGAGAAGGTGAAGTCAGGAGTGTGAAGCAGAAGAAGCAGAAAAAGGAGAAGGAGAAGGTGAAGTCTGGAGGGTGAAGCAGAAGAAGCAGAAGAAGGAGAAGGAGATGGTGAAGTCTGGAGGGCGAGGCTGAAGAAACAGAAGAAGGAGAAGGAGAAGGTGAAGTCTGGAGGGTGAAGCAGAAGAAGCAGAAGAAGGAGAAGGAGAAGGTGAAGTCTGGAGGGTGAATCAGAAGAAGTAGAAGAAGGAGAAGGAGAAGGTGAAGTCAGGAGGGTGAAGCAGAAGAAGCAGAAGAAGGAGAAGGAGAAGGTGAAGTTTGGAGGGTGAATCAGAAGAAGTAGAAGAAGGAGAAGGAGAAGGTGAAGTCTGGAGGGTGAATCAGAAGAAGCAGAAGAAGGAGAAGGAGAAGGTGAAGTCTGGAGGGTGAATCAGAAGAAGTAGAAGAAGGAGAAGGAGAAGGTTTAATCTGGAGGGTGAATCAGAATAAGTAGACGAAGGAGAAGGAGAATGTGAAGTCTGGAGGGTGAATCAGAAGAAGCAGAAGCAGGAGAAGGAGAAGGTGAAGTCTGGAGGGTGAATCAGAAGAAGCAGAAGAAGTAGAAGGAGAAGGTGAAGTCTGGAGGGTGAATCAGAAGAAGTAGATGAAGGAGAAGGAGAAGGTGAAGTCAGGAGGGTGTATCAGAAGAAGTAGAAGAAAGAGAAGAAGAAGGTGAAGTCTGGAGGATGAAGCAGAAGAAATAGAAGAAGGAGAAGGAGAAGGTGAAGTCAGGAGGGTGAATCAGAAGAAGTAGAAGAAGGAGAAGGAGAAGGTGAAGTCTGGAGGGTGAAGCAGAAGAAGCAGAAGAAGGAGAAGGAGAAGGTGAAGTCTGGAGGGTGAATCAGAAGAAGTAGAAGAAGGAGAAGGAGAAGGTGAAGTCAGGAGGGTGAAGCAGAAGAAGCAGAAGAAGGAGAAGGAGAAGGTGAAGTCTGGAGGGTGAATCAGAAGAAGCAGAAGAATGAGAAGGAGAAGGTGAAGTCTGGAGGGTGAATCAGAAGAAGCAGAAGAAGGAGAAGTAGAAGGTGAGGTCAGGAGGATGAATCAGAAGAAGCAGAATAAGGAGAAGGAGAAGGTGAAGTTAGGAGGGTGAATCAGAAGAAGCAGAAGAAGGAGAAGGAGAAGGTGAAGTCAGGGGGGTGAAGCAGAAGAAGTAGAAGAAGGAGAAGGAGAAGGTGAAGTCAGGAAGGTGAAGCAGAAGAAGCAGAAGAAGGAGAAGGAGAAGGTGAAGTATGGAGGGCGCAGCAGAAGAAGCAGAAGAAGGAGAAGGAGAAGCTGATGTCTGGAGGGTGAAGCAGAAGAAGCAGAACAAGGAGAAGGAGAAGGTGAAGTCTGGAGGGTGAATCAGAAGAAGTAGAAGAAGGAGAAGGAGAAGGTGAAGTCAGGAGGGTGAAGCAGAAGAAGCAGAAGAAGGAGAAGGTGAAGTCTGGAGGGTGAAGCAGAAGAAGCAGAAGAAGGAGAAGGAGAAGGTGATGTCTGGAGGGTGAAGCAGAAGAAGCAGAAGAAGGAGATGAAGAAGGTGAAGTCAGGAGGGTGAATCAGAAGAAGTAGAAGAAGGAGAAGGGGAAGGTGAAGTCTGGAGGGTGAATCAGACGAAGTAGAAGAAGGAGAAGGAGAAGGTGAAGTCTGGAGTGTGAAGCAGAAGAAGCAGAAGAAGGAGAAGGAGAAGTTGAAGTCTGGAGGGTGAAGCAGAATAAGCAGAAGAAGGAGAAGGAGAAGGTGTAGTCTGGAGGGTGAATCCGAAGAAGTAGACGAAGGAGAAGGAGAAGGTGAAGTCTGGAGGGTGAATCAGAAGAAGCAGAAGAAGGAGAAGGAGAAGGTGAAGTCTGGAGGGTGAATCAGAAGAAGCAGAAGAAGAAGAAGGAGAAGGTGAAGTCTGGATGGTGAATCAGTAGAAGTAGAAGAAGGAGAAGGATAAGGTAAAGTCTGGAGGGTGAATCAGAAGAAGCAGAAGAAGGAGAAGGAGAAGGTGAAGTCAGGAGGGTGAATCAGAAGAAGCAGAAGAAGGAGAAGGAGAAGGTGAAGTCTGGAGGGTGAATCAGAAGAAGTAGAAGAAGGAGAAGGAGAAGGCGAAGTCTGGAGGGTGAATCAGAAGAAGTAGAAGAAGGAGAAGGAGAAGGTTTAGTCTGGAGGGTGAATCAGAATAAGTAGACGAAGGAGAAGGAGAAGGTGAAGTCTGGAGGGTGAATCAGAAGAAGCAGAAGAAGTAGAAGGAGAAGGTGAAGTCTGGAGGGTGAATCAGAAGAAGTAGATGAAGGAGAAGGAGAAGGTGAAGTCAGGAGGGTGTATCAGAAGAAGTAGAAGAAAGAGAAGGAGAAGGTGAAGTCTGGAGGGTGAAGCAGAAGAAGTAGAAGAAGGAGAAGGAGAAGGTGAAGTCAGGAGGGTGAATCAGAAGAAGTAGAAGAAGGAGAAGGAGAAGGTTTAGTCTGGAGGGTGAATCAGAATAAGTAGACGAAGGAGAAGGAGAATGTGAAGTCTGGAGGGTGAATCAGAAGAAGCAGAAGCAGGAGAAGGAGAAGGTGAAGTCTGGAGGGTGAATCAGAAGAAGCAGAAGAAGTAGAAGGAGAAGGTGAAGTCTGGAGGGTGATTCAGAAGAAGTAGATGAAGGAGAAGGAGAAGGTGAAGTCAGGAGGGTGTATCAGAAGAAGTAGAAGAAAGAGAAGGAGAAGGTGAAGTCTGGAGGGTGAAGCAGAAGAAGTAGAAGAAGGAGAAGCAGAAGGTGATGTCAGGAGGGTGAATCAGAAGAAGTAGAAGAAGGAGAAGGAGAAGGTGAAGTCTGGAGGGTGAAGCAGAAGAAGCAGAAGAAGGAGAAGGAGAAGGTGAAGTCTGGAGGGTGAATCAGAAGAAGTAGAAGAAGGAGAAGGAGAAGGTGAAGTCAGGAGGGTGAAGCAGAAGAAGCAGAAGAAGGAGAAGGAGAAGGTGAAGTCTGGAGGGTGAATCAGAAGAAGCAGAAGAAGGAGAAGGAGAAGGTGAAGTCTGGAGGGTGAATCAGAAGAAGCAGAAGAAGGAGAAGTAGAAGGTGAGGTCAGGAGGATGAATCAGAAGAAGCAGAAGAAGGAGAAGGAGAAGGTGAAGTTAGGAGGGTGAATCAGAAGATGCAGAAGAAGGAGAAGGAGAAGGTGAAGTCAGGGGGGTAAAGCAGAAGAAGTAGATGAAGGAGAAGGAGAAGGTGAAGTCAGGAAGGTGAAGCAGAAGAAGCAGAAGAAGGGAAGGAGAAGGTGAAGTATGTAGGGCGCAGCAGAAGAAGCAGAAGAAGGAGAAGGAGAAGGTGAAGTCTGGAGGGTGAAGCAGAAGAAGTAGAAGAAGGAGAAGGAGAAGGTGAAGTCAGGAGTGTGAAGCAGAAGAAGCAGAAAAAGGAGAAGGAGAAGGTGAAGTCTGGAGGGTGAATCAGAAGAAGCAGAAGAAGGAGAAGGAGAAGATGAAGTCGGGAGGGTGAATCAGAAGAAGTAGAAGAAGGAGAAGGAGAAGGTGAGGTCTGGGGGGTGAAGCAGAAGAAGCAGAAGAAGGAGAAGGAGAAGGTGAAGTCTGGAGGGTGAATCAGAAGAAGCAGAAGAAGGAGAAGGAGAAGGTGAAGTCTGGAGGGTGAATCAGAAGAAGCAGAAGAAGGAGAAGGAGAAGATGAAGTCAGGAGGGTGAATCAGAAGAAGTAGAAGAAGGAGAAGGAGAAGGTGAAGTCAGGAGTGTGAAGCAGAAGAAGCAGAAAAAGGAGAAGGAGAAGGTGAAGTCTGGAGGGTGAAGCAGAAGAAGCAGAAGAAGGAGAAGGAGAAGGTGAAGTCTGGAGGGCGAGGCTGAAGAAGCAGAAGAAGGAGAAGGAGAAGGTGAAGTCAGAAGGGTGAAGCAGAAGAAGCAGAAGAAGGAGAAGGAGAAGGTGAAGTTTGGAGGGTGAATCAGAAGAAGTAGAAGAAGGAGAAGGAGAAGGTGAAGTCTGGAGGGTGAATCAGAAGAAGCAGAAGAAGGAGAAGGAGAAGGTGAAGTCTGGAGGGTGAATCAGAAGAAGTAGAAGAAGGAGAAGGAGAAGGTTTAGTCTGGAGGGTGAATCAGAATAAGTAGACGAAGGAGAAGGAGAATGTGAAGTCTGGAGGGTGAATCAGAAGAAGCAGAAGCAGGAGAAGGAGAAGGTGAAGTCTGGAGGGTGAATCAGAAGAAGCAGAAGAAGTAGAAGGAGAAGGTGAAGTCTGGAGGGTGAATCAGAAGAAGTAGATGAAGGAGAAGGAGAAGGTGAAGTCAGGAGGGTGTATCAGAAGAAGTAGAAGAAAGAGAAGGAGAAGGTGAAGTCTGGAGGATGACGCAGAAGAAGTAGAAGAAGGAGAAGGAGAAGGTGAAGTCAGGAGGGTGAATCAGAAGAAGTAGAAGAAGGAGAAGGAGAAGGTGAAGTCTGGAGGGCGAAGCAGAAGAAGCAGAAGAAGGAGAAGGAGAAGGTGAAGTCTGGAGGGTGAATCAGAAGAAGTAGAAGAAGGAGAAGGAGAAGGTGAAGTCAGGAGGGTGAAGCAGAAGAAGGAGAAGGAGAAGGTGAAGTCTGGAGGGTGAATCAGAAGAAGCAGAAGAATGAGAAGGAGAAGGTGAAGTCTGGAGGGTGAATCAGAAGAAGCAGAAGAAGGAGAAGTAGAAGGTGAGGTCAGGAGGATGAATCAGAAGAAGCAGAAGAAGGAGAAGGAGAAGGTGAAGTTAGGAGGGTGAATCAGAAGAAGCAGAAGAAGGAGAAGGAGAAGGTGAAGTCAGGGGGGTGAAGCAGAAGAAGTAGAAGAAGGAGAAGGAGAAGGTGAAGTCAGGAAGGTGAAGCAGAAGAAGCAGAAGAAGGAGAAGGAGAAGGTGAAGTATGGAGGGCGCAGCAGAAGAAGCAGAAGAAGGAGAAGGAGAAGGTGATGTCTGGAGGGTGAAGCAGAAGAAGCAGAACAAGGAGAAGGAGAAGGTGAAGTCTGGAGGGTGAATCAGAAGAAGTAGAAGAAGGAGAAGGAGAAGGTGAAGTCAGGAGGGTAAAGCAGAAGAAGCAGAAGAAGGAGAAGGAGAAGGTGAAGTCTGGAGGCTGAAGCAGAAGAAGCAGAAGAAGGAGAAGGAGAAGTTGAAGTCTGGAGGGTGAAGCAGAAGAAGCAGAAGAAGGAGATGAAGAAGGTGAAGTCAGGAGGGTGAATCAGAAGAAGTAGAAGAAGGAGAAGGGGAAGGTGAAGACTGGAGGGTGAATCAGACGAAGTAGAAGAAGGAGAAGGAGAAGGTGAAGTCTGGAGTGTGAAGCAGAAGAAGCAGAAGAAGGAGAAGGAGAAGGTGAAGTCTGGAGGGTGAAGCAGAAGAAGCAGAAGAAGGAGAAGGAGAAGGTGTAGTCTGGAGGCTGAATCCGAAGAAGTAGACGAAGGAGAAGGAGAAGGTGAAGTCTGGAGGGTGAATCAGAAGAAGCAGAAGAAGGAGAAGGAGAAGGTGGAGTCTGGAGGGTGAATCAGAAGAAGCAGAAGAAGTAGAAGGAGAAGGTGAAGTCTGGATGGTGAATCAGTAGAAGTAGAAGAAGGAGAAGGATAAGGTAAAGTCTGGAGGGTGAATCAGAAGAAGCAGAAGAAGGAGAAGGAGAAGATGAAGTCTGGAGGTTGAATCAGAAGAAGCAGAAGAAGGAGAAGGAGAAGGTGAAGACTGGAGGGTGAATCAGAAGAAGTAGAAGAAGGAGAAGGAGAAGGTGAAGTCTGGAGGGTGAATCAGAAGAAGTAGAAGAAGGAGAAGGAGAAGGCGAAGTCTGGAGGGTGAATCAGAAGAAGCAGAAGAAGGAGAAGGAGAAGGTGAATTCTGGAGGGTGAATCAGAAGAAGCAGAAGAAGGAGAAGGAGAAGATGAAGTCTGGAGGGTGAATCAGAAGAAGCAGAAGAAGGAGAAGGAGAAGGTGAAGTCTGGAGGGTGAATCAGAAGAAGCAGAAGAAGGAGAAGGAGAAGGTGAAGTCTGGAGGCTGAAGCAGAAGAAGCAGAAGAAGGAGAAGGAGAAGGTGAAGTCTGGAGGGTGAATCAGAAGAAGTAGAAGAAGGAGAAGGAGAAGGTGATGTCTGGAGAATGAATCAGAAGAAGCAGAAGAAGTAGAAGGAGAAGGTGAAGTCTGGAGGGTGAATCAGAAGATGTAGAAGAAGGAGAAGGAGAAGGTGATGTCTGGAGGGTGAATCAGGAGAAGCAGAAGAAGGAGAAGGAAAAGGTGAAGTCAGGAGGGTGAATCAGAAGATGCAGAAGAAGGAGAATGAGAAGGTGAAGTCTGGAGGGTGAATCAGAAGAAGCAGAAGAAGGAGAAGGTGAAGACTGGAGGGTGAATCAGAAGAAGTAGAAGAAGGAGAAGGAGAAGGCGAAGTCTGGAGGGTGAATCAGAAGAAGCAGAAGAAGGAGAAGGAGAAGGTGAAGTCTGGAGGGTGAATCAGAGGAAGCAGAAGAAGGAGAAGGAGAAGATGAAGTCAGGAGGGTGAATCAGAAGAAGCAGAAGAAGTAGAAGGAGAAGGTGAAGTCAGGAGGGTGAATCAGAAGAAGCAGAAGAAGGAGAAGGAGAAGGTTAAGTCTGGAGGGTGAATCAGAAGAAGTAGAAGAAGGAGAAGGAGAAGGTGAAGTCTGGAGGGTGAATCAGAAGAAGTAGAAGAAGGAGAAGGAGAAGGTGAAGTCTGGAGGGTGAATCAGAAGAAGCAGAAGAAGGAGAAGGAGAAGGTGAAGTCTGGAGGGTGAATCAGAAGAAGCAGAAGAAGGAGAAGGAGAAGATGAAGTCTGGGGGGAGAATCAAAAGAAGTAGAAGAAGGAGAAGGAGAAGGTGAGGTCTGGAGGGTGAATCAGAAGAATCAGAAGGAGGAGAAGGAGAAGGTGAAGTCTGAAGGGTGTATCAGAAGAAGCAGAAGAAGGAGAAGGAGAAGGTGAAGTCTGGAGGGTGAATCAGAAGAAGCAGAAGAAGGAGAAGGAGAAGGTGAAGCCTGGATGGTGAATCAGAAGAAGCAGAAGAAGGAGAAGGAGAAGGTGAAGTCTGGAGGGTGAATCAGAAGAAGTAGAAGAAGGAGAAGGAGAAGGTGAAGTCTGGAGGGTGAATCAGAAGAGGTAGAAGAAGGAGAAGGTGAAGGTGAAGTCTGGAGGGTGAATCAGAAGAAGCAGAAGAAGGAGAATGAGAAGGTGAAGTCTGGAGGGTGAATCAGAAGAAGCAGAAGAAGGAGAAGGAGAAGGTGAAGTCTGGAGGGTGAATCCGAAGAAGTAGAAGAAGGAGAAGGAGAAGGTGAAGTCTGGAGGGTGAAGCAGAAGAAGTAGAAGAAGGAGAAGGAGAAGGTGAAGTCAGGAGGGTGAATCAGAAGAAGTAGAAGAAGGAGAAGGAGAAGGTGAAGTCAGGAGGGTGAATCAGAAGAAGCAGAAGAAGGAGAAGGAGAAGGTGAAGACTGGAGGGTGAGTCAGAAGAATCAGAAGAAGGAGAAGGAGAAGGTGAAGTCTGGAGGGTGAATTAGAAGAAGCAGAAGAAAGAGAAGGAGAAGGTGAAGTCTGGAGGGTGAAGCAGAAGAAGCAGAAGAAGGAGAAGGAGAAGGTGAGGACTGGAGGGTGAATCAGAAGAAGTAGAAGAAGGAGAAGGAGATGGTGACGTCTGGAGGGTGAATCAGAAGAAGTAGAAGAAGGAGAAGGAGAAGGTGAAGTCTGGAGGGTGAATCAGAAGAAGCAGAAGAAGGAGAAGGAGAAGGTGAAGTCTGGAGGGTGAATCAGAAGAAGCAGAAGAAGGAGAAGGAGAAGATGAAGTCTGGAGGGTGAATCAGAAGAAGTAGAAGAAGGAGAAGGAGAAGGTGAGGTCTGGGGGGTGAATCAGAAGAAGCAGAAGAAGGAGAAGGAGAAGGTGAAGTCTGGAGGGTGAATCAGAAGAAGCAGAAGAAGGAGAATGAGAAGGTGAGGTCTGGAGGGTGCATCAGAAGAAGCAGAAGAAGGAGAAGGAGAAGGTGAAGTCAGGAGGGTGAATCAGAAGAAGTAGAAGAAGGAGAAGGAGAAGGTGAAGTCAGGAGTGTGAAGCAGAAGAAGCAGAAGAAGGAGAAGGAGAAGGTGAAGTCTGGAGGGTGAAGCAGAAGAAGCAGAAGAAGGAGAAGGAGAAGGTGAAGTCTGGAGGGTGAATCAGAAGAAGTAGGAGAAGGAGAAGGAGCAGGTGAAGTCAGGAGGGTGAAGCAGAAGAAGCAGAAGAAGGAGAAGGAGAAGGTGAAGTCTGGAGGGTGAAGCAGGAGAAGCAGAAGAAGGAGAAGGAGAAGGTGAAGTCTGGAGGGTGAAGCAGAAGAAGCAGATGGAGAAGGTGCAGTCAGGACGGTGAATCAGAAGAAGTAGAAGAAGGAGAAGGAGAAGGTGAAGTCTGGAGGGTGAATCAGAAGAAGTAGAAGAAGGAGAAGGAGAAGGTGAAGTCTGGAGGGTGAATCAGAAGAAGTAGAAGAAGGAGAAGGAGAAGGTGAAGTCTGGAGGGTGAATCAGAAGAAGCAGAAGAAGGAGAAGGAGAAGATGAAGTCTGGAGGGAGAAGCAGAAGAAGTAGAAGAAGGAGAAGGAGAAGGTGAAGTCTGGAGGGTGAATCAGAAGAAGTAGAAGAAGGAGAAGGAGAAGGTGAAGTTTGGAGGGTGAATCAGAAGAAGTAGAAGAAGGCGAAGGAGAAGGTGAAGTCTGGAGGGCGAATCAGAAGAAGCAGAAGAAGGAGAAGGAGAAGGTGAAGTCTGGAGGGTGAATCAGAAGAAGTAGAAGAAGGAGAAGGAGAAGGTTTAGTCTGGAGGGTGAATCAGAATAAGTAGACGAAGGAGAAGGAGAATGTGAAGTCTGGAGAATGAATCAGAAGAATCAGAAGAAGTAGAAGGAGAAGGTGAAGTCTGGAGGGTGAATCAGAAGAAGTAGAAGAAGGAGAAGGAGAAGGTTTAGTCTGGAGGGTGAATCAGAATAAGTAGACGAAGGAGAAGGAGAATGTGAAGTCTGGAGAATGAATCAGAAGAATCAGAAGAAGTAGAAGGAGAAGGTGAAGTCTGGAGGGCGAATCAGAAGAAGCAGAAGAAGGAGAAGGAGAAGGTGAAGTCTGGAGGGTGAATCAGAAGAAGTAGAAGAAGGAGAAGGAGAAGGTTTAGTCTGGAGGGTGAATCAGAATAAGTAGACGAAGGAGAAGGAGAATGTGAAGTCTGGAGAATGAATCAGAAGAATCAGAAGAAGTAGAAGGAGAAGGTGAAGTCTGGAGGGTGAATCAGAAGAAGCAGAAGAAGGAGAAGGAGAAGGTGAAGTCAGGAGGGTGAATCAGAAGAAGTAGAAGAAGGAGAAGGAGAAGGTGAAGTCAGGAGTGTGAAGCAGAAGAAGCAGAAAAAGGAGAAGGAGAAGGTGAAGTCTGCAGGGTGAAGCAGAAGAAGCAGCAGAAGGAGAAGGAGAAGGTGAAGTCTGGAGGGCGAGGCTGAAGAAGCAGAAGAAGGAGAAGGAGAAGGTGAAGTCTGGAGGGTGAAGCAGAAGAAGCAGAAGAAGGAGAAGGAGAAGGTGAAGTCTGGAGGGTGAATCAGAAGAAGTAGAAGAAGGAGAAGGAGAAGGTGAAGTCAGGAGGGTGAAGCAGAAGAAGCAGAAGAAGGAGAAGGAGAAGGTGAAGTCTGGAGGGTGAAGCAGGAGAAGCAGAAGAAGGAGAAGGAGAAGGTGAAGTCTGGAGGGTGAAGCAGAAGAAGCAGAAGAAGGAGAAGGAGAAGGTGAAGTCAGGAGGGTGAATCAGAAGAAGTAGAAGAAGGAGAAGAAGAAGGTGAAGTCTGGAGGGTGAATCAGAAGAAGTAGAAGAAGGAGAAGGAGAAGGTGAAGTCTGGAGGGTGAATCAGAAGAAGTAGAAGAAGGAGAAGGAGAAGGTGAAGTCTGGAGGGTGAATCAGAAGAAGCAGAAGAAGGAGAAGGAGAAGGTGAAGTCTGGAGGGAGAAGCAGAAGAAGTAGAAGAAGGAGAAGGAGAAGGTGAAGTCTGGAGGGTGAATCAGAAGAAGTAGAAGAAGGAGAAGGAGAAGGTGAAGTTTGGAGGGTGAATCAGAAGAAGTAGAAGAAGGAGAAGGAGAAGGTGAAGTCTGGAGGGTGAATCAGAAGAAGCAGAAGAAGGAAAAGGAGAAGGTGAAGTCTGGAGGGTGAATCAGAAGAAGTAGAAGAAGGAGAAGGAGAAGGTTTAGTCTGGAGGGTGAATCAGAATAAGTAGACGAAGGAGAAGGAGAATGTGAAGTCTGGAGGGTGAATCAGAAGAAGCAGAAGCAGGAGAAGGAGAAGGTGAAGTCTGGAGGGTGAATCAGAAGAAGCAGAAGAAGTAGAAGGAGAAGGTGAAGTCTGGAGGGTGAATCAGAAGAAGTAGATGAAGGAGAAGGAGAAGGTGAAGTCAGGAGGGTGTATCAGAAGAAGTAGAAGAAAGAGAAGGAGAAGGTGAAGTCTGGAGGGTGAAGCAGAAGAAGTAGAAGAAGGAGAAGGAGAAGGTGAAGTCAGGAGGGTGAATCAGAAGAAGTAGAAGAAGGAGAAGGAGAAGGTTTAGTCTGGAGGGTGAATCAGAATAAGTAGACGAAGGAGAAGGAGAATGTGAAGTCTGGAGGGTGAATCAGAAGAAGCAGAAGCAGGAGAAGGAGAAGGTGAAGTCTGGAGGGTGAATCAGAAGAAGCAGAAGAAGTAGAAGGAGAAGGTGAAGTCTGGAGGGTGAATCAGAAGAAGTAGATGAAGGAGAAGGAGAAGGTGAAGTCAGGAGGGTGTATCAGAAGAAGTAGAAGAAAGAGAAGGAGAAGGTGAAGTCTGGAGGGTGAAGCAGAAGAAGTAGAAGAAGGAGAAGCAGAAGGTGAAGTCAGGAGGGTGAATCAGAAGAAGTAGAAGAAGGAGAAGGAGAAGGTGAAGTCTGGAGGGTGAAGCAGAAGAAGCAGAAGAAGGAGAAGGAGAAGGTGAAGTCTGGAGGGTGAATCAGAAGAAGTAGAAGAAGGAGAAGGAGAAGGTGAAGTCAGGAGGGTGAAGCAGAAGAAGCAGAAGAAGGAGAAGGAGAAGGTGAAGTCTGGAGGGTGAATCAGAAGAAGCAGAAGAAGGAGAAGGAGAAGGTGAAGTCTGGAGGGTGAATCAGAAGAAGCAGAAGAAGGAGAAGTAGAAGGTGAGGTCAGGAGGATGAATCAGAAGAAGCAGAAGAAGGAGAAGGAGAAGGTGATGTTAGGAGGGTGAATCAGAAGAAGCAGAAGAAGGAGAAGGAGAAGGTGAAGTCAGGGGGGTGAAGCAGAAGAAGTAGAAGAAGTAGAAGGAGAAGGTGAAGTCAGGAAGGTGAAGCAGAAGAAGCAGAAGAAGGAGAAGGAGAAGGTGAAGTATGGAGGGCGCAGCAGAAGAAGCAGAAGAAGGAGAAGGAGAAGGTGAAGTCTGGAGGGTGAAGCAGAAGAAGTAGAAGAAGGAGAAGGAGAAGGTGAAGTCAGGAGTGTGAAGCAGAAGAAGCAGAAAAAGGAGAAGGAGAAGGTGAAGTCTGGAGGGTGAATCAGAAGAAGCAGAAGAAGGAGAAGGAGAAGATGAAGTCGGGAGGGTGAATCAGAAGAAGTAGAAGAAGGAGAAGGAGAAGGTGAGGTCTGGGGGGTGAATCAGAAGAAGCAGAAGAAGGAGAAGGAGAAGGTGAAGTCTGGAGTGTGAATCAGAAGAAGCAGAAGAAGGAGAAGGAGAAGGTGAAGTCTGGAGGGTGAATCAGAAGAAGCAGAAGAAGGAGAAGGAGAAGGTGAAGTCAGGAGGGTGAATCAGAAGAAGTAGAAGAAGGAGAAGGAGAAGGTGAAGTCAGGAGTGTGAAGCAGAAGAAGCAGAAAAAGGAGAAGGAGAAGGTGAAGTCTGGAGGGTGAAGCAGAAGAAGCAGAAGAAGGAGAAGGAGATGGTGAAGTCTGGAGGGCGAGGCTGAAGAAACAGAAGAAGGAGAAGGAGAAGGTGAAGTCTGGAGGGTGAAGCAGAAGAAGCAGAAGAAGGAGAAGGAGAAGGTGAAGTCTGGAGGGTGAATCAGAAGAAGTAGAAGAAGGAGAAGGAGAAGGTGAAGTCAGGAGGGTGAAGCAGAAGAAGCAGAAGAAGGAGAAGGAGAAGGTGAAGTTTGGAGGGTGAATCAGAAGAAGTAGAAGAAGGAGAAGGAGAAGGTGAAGTCTGGAGGGTGAATCAGAAGAAGCAGAAGAAGGAGAAGGAGAAGGTGAAGTCTGGAGGGTGAATCAGAAGAAGTAGAAGAAGGAGAAGGAGAAGGTTTAATCTGGAGGGTGAATCAGAATAAGTAGACGAAGGAGAAGGAGAATGTGAAGTCTGGAGGGTGAATCAGAAGAAGCAGAAGCAGGAGAAGGAGAAGGTGAAGTCTGGAGGGTGAATCAGAAGAAGCAGAAGAAGTAGAAGGAGAAGGTGAAGTCTGGAGGGTGAATCAGAAGAAGTAGATGAAGGAGAAGGAGAAGGTGAAGTCAGGAGGGTGTATCAGAAGAAGTAGAAGAAAGAGAAGAAGAAGGTGAAGTCTGGAGGATGAAGCAGAAGAAATAGAAGAAGGAGAAGGAGAAGGTGAAGTCAGGAGGGTGAATCAGAAGAAGTAGAAGAAGGAGAAGGAGAAGGTGAAGTCTGGAGGGTGAAGCAGAAGAAGCAGAAGAAGGAGAAGGAGAAGGTGAAGTCTGGAGGGTGAATCAGAAGAAGTAGAAGAAGGAGAAGGAGAAGGTGAAGTCAGGAGGGTGAAGCAGAAGAAGCAGAAGAAGGAGAAGGAGAAGGTGAAGTCTGGAGGGTGAATCAGAAGAAGCAGAAGAATGAGAAGGAGAAGGTGAAGTCTGGAGGGTGAATCAGAAGAAGCAGAAGAAGGAGAAGTAGAAGGTGAGGTCAGGAGGATGAATCAGAAGAAGCAGAATAAGGAGAAGGAGAAGGTGAAGTTAGGAGGGTGAATCAGAAGAAGCAGAAGAAGGAGAAGGAGAAGGTGAAGTCAGGGGGGTGAAGCAGAAGAAGTAGAAGAAGGAGAAGGAGAAGGTGAAGTCAGGAAGGTGAAGCAGAAGAAGCAGAAGAAGGAGAAGGAGAAGGTGAAGTATGGAGGGCGCAACAGAAGAAGCAGAAGAAGGAGAAGGAGAAGCTGATGTCTGGAGGGTGAAGCAGAAGAAGCAGAACAAGGAGAAGGAGAAGGTGAAGTCTGGAGGGTGAATCAGAAGAAGTAGAAGAAGGAGAAGGAGAAGGTGAAGTCAGGAGGGTGAAGCAGAAGAAGCAGAAGAAGGAGAAGGTGAAGTCTGGAGGGTGAAGCAGAAGAAGCAGAAGAAGGAGAAGGAGAAGGTGATGTCTGGAGGGTGAAGCAGAAGAAGCAGAAGAAGGAGATGAAGAAGGTGAAGTCAGGAGGGTGAATCAGAAGAAGTAGAAGAAGGAGAAGGGGAAGGTGAAGTCTGGAGGGTGAATCAGACGAAGTAGAAGAAGGAGAAGGAGAAGGTGAAGTCTGGAGTGTGAAGCAGAAGAAGCAGAAGAAGGAGAAGGAGAAGTTGAAGTCTGGAGGGTGAAGCAGAATAAGCAGAAGAAGGAGAAGGAGAAGGTGTAGTCTGGAGGGTGAATCCGAAGAAGTAGACGAAGGAGAAGGAGAAGGTGAAGTCTGGAGGGTGAATCAGAAGAAGCAGAAGAAGGAGAAGGAGAAGGTGAAGTCTGGAGGGTGAATCAGAAGAAGCAGAAGAAGTAGAAGGAGAAGGTGAAGTCTGGATGGTGAATCAGTAGAAGTAGAAGAAGGAGAAGGATAAGGTAAAGTCTGGAGGGTGAATCAGAAGAAGCAGAAGAAGGAGAAGGAGAAGGTGAAGTCAGGAGGGTGAATCAGAAGAAGCAGAAGAAGGAGAAGGAGAAGGTGAAGTCTGGAGGGTGAATCAGAAGAAGTAGAAGAAGGAGAAGGAGAAGGCGAAGTCTGGAGGGTGAATCAGAAGAAGTAGAAGAAGGAGAAGGAGAAGGTTTAGTCTGGAGGGTGAATCAGAATAAGTAGACGAAGGAGAAGGAGAAGGTGAAGTCTGGAGGGTGAATCAGAAGAAGCAGAAGAAGTAGAAGGAGAAGGTGAAGTCTGGAGGGTGAATCAGAAGAAGTAGATGAAGGAGAAGGAGAAGGTGAAGTCAGGAGGGTGTATCAGAAGAAGTAGAAGAAAGAGAAGGAGAAGGTGAAGTCTGGAGGGTGAAGCAGAAGAAGTAGAAGAAGGAGAAGGAGAAGGTGAAGTCAGGAGGGTGAATCAGAAGAAGTAGAAGAAGGAGAAGGAGAAGGTTTAGTCTGGAGGGTGAATCAGAATAAGTAGACGAAGGAGAAGGAGAATGTGAAGTCTGGAGGGTGAATCAGAAGAAGCAGAAGCAGGAGAAGGAGAAGGTGAAGTCTGGAGGGTGAATCAGAAGAAGCAGAAGAAGTAGAAGGAGAAGGTGAAGTCTGGAGGGTGATTCAGAAGAAGTAGATGAAGGAGAAGGAGAAGGTGAAGTCAGGAGGGTGTATCAGAAGAAGTAGAAGAAAGAGAAGGAGAAGGTGAAGTCTGGAGGGTGAAGCAGAAGAAGTAGAAGAAGGAGAAGCAGAAGGTGATGTCAGGAGGGTGAATCAGAAGAAGTAGAAGAAGGAGAAGGAGAAGGTGAAGTCTGGAGGGTGAAGCAGAAGAAGCAGAAGAAGGAGAAGGAGAAGGTGAAGTCTGGAGGGTGAATCAGAAGAAGTAGAAGAAGGAGAAGGAGAAGGTGAAGTCAGGAGGGTGAAGCAGAAGAAGCAGAAGAAGGAGAAGGAGAAGGTGAAGTCTGGAGGGTGAATCAGAAGAAGCAGAAGAAGGAGAAGGAGAAGGTGAAGTCTGGAGGGTGAATCAGAAGAAGCAGAAGAAGGAGAAGTAGAAGGTGAGGTCAGGAGGATGAATCAGAAGAAGCAGAAGAAGGAGAAGGAGAAGGTGAAGTTAGGAGGGTGAATCAGAAGATGCAGAAGAAGGAGAAGGAGAAGGTGAAGTCAGGGGGGTAAAGCAGAAGAAGTAGATGAAGGAGAAGGAGAAGGTGAAGTCAGGAAGGTGAAGCAGAAGAAGCAGAAGAAGGGAAGGAGAAGGTGAAGTATGGAGGGCGCAGCAGAAGAAGCAGAAGAAGGAGAAGGAGAAGGTGAAGTCTGGAGGGTGAAGCAGAAGAAGTAGAAGAAGGAGAAGGAGAAGGTGAAGTCAGGAGTGTGAAGCAGAAGAAGCAGAAAAAGGAGAAGGAGAAGGTGAAGTCTGGAGGGTGAATCAGAAGAAGCAGAAGAAGGAGAAGGAGAAGATGAAGTCGGGAGGGTGAATCAGAAGAAGTAGAAGAAGGAGAAGGAGAAGGTGAGGTCTGGGGGGTGAAGCAGAAGAAGCAGAAGAAGGAGAAGGAGAAGGTGAAGTCTGGAGGGTGAATCAGAAGAAGCAGAAGAAGGAGAAGGAGAAGGTGAAGTCTGGAGGGTGAATCAGAAGAAGCAGAAGAAGGAGAAGGAGAAGATGAAGTCAGGAGGGTGAATCAGAAGAAGTAGAAGAAGGAGAAGGAGAAGGTGAAGTCAGGAGTGTGAAGCAGAAGAAGCAGAAAAAGGAGAAGGAGAAGGTGAAGTCTGGAGGGTGAAGCAGAAGAAGCAGAAGAAGGAGAAGGAGAAGGTGAAGTCTGGAGGGCGAGGCTGAAGAAGCAGAAGAAGGAGAAGGAGAAGGTGAAGTCAGAAGGGTGAAGCAGAAGAAGCAGAAGAAGGAGCAGGAGAAGGTGAAGTTTGGAGGGTGAATCAGAAGAAGTAGAAGAAGGAGAAGGAGAAGGTGAAGTCTGGAGGGTGAATCAGAAGAAGCAGAAGAAGGAGAAGGAGAAGGTGAAGTCTGGAGGGTGAATCAGAAGAAGTAGAAGAAGGAGAAGGAGAAGGTTTAGTCTGGAGGGTGAATCAGAATAAGTAGACGAAGGAGAAGGAGAATGTGAAGTCTGGAGGGTGAATCAGAAGAAGCAGAAGCAGGAGAAGGAGAAGGTGAAGTCTGGAGGGTGAATCAGAAGAAGCAGAAGAAGTAGAAGGAGAAGGTGAAGTCTGGAGGGTGAATCAGAAGAAGTAGATGAAGGAGAAGGAGAAGGTGAAGTCAGGAGAGTGTATCAGAAGAAGTAGAAGAAAGAGAAGGAGAAGGTGAAGTCTGGAGGATGACGCAGAAGAAGTAGAAGAAGGAGAAGGAGAAGGTGAAGTCAGGAGGGTGAATCAGAAGAAGTAGAAGAAGGAGAAGGAGAAGGTGAAGTCTGGAGGGCGAAGCAGAAGAAGCAGAAGAAGGAGAAGGAGAAGGTGAAGTCTGGAGGGTGAATCAGAAGAAGTAGAAGAAGGAGAAGGAGAAGGTGAAGTCAGGAGGGTGAAGCAGAAGAAGGAGAAGGAGAAGGTGAAGTCTGGAGGGTGAATCAGAAGAAGCAGAAGAATGAGAAGGAGAAGGTGAAGTCTGGAGGGTGAATCAGAAGAAGCAGAAGAAGGAGAAGTAGAAGGTGAGGTCAGGAGGATGAATCAGAAGAAGCAGAAGAAGGAGAAGGAGAAGGTGAAGTTAGGAGGGTGAATCAGAAGAAGCAGAAGAAGGAGAAGGAGAAGGTGAAGTCAGGGGGGTGAAGCAGAAGAAGTAGAAGAAGGAGAAGGAGAAGGTGAAGTCAGGAAGGTGAAGCAGAAGAAGCAGAAGAAGGAGAAGGAGAAGGTGAAGTATGGAGGGCGCAGCAGAAGAAGCAGAAGAAGGAGAAGGAGAAGGTGATGTCTGGAGGGTGAAGCAGAAGAAGCAGAACAAGGAGAAGGAGAAGGTGAAGTCTGGAGGGTGAATCAGAAGAAGTAGAAGAAGGAGAAGGAGAAGGTGAAGTCAGGAGGGTAAAGCAGAAGAAGCAGAAGAAGGAGAAGGAGAAGGTGAAGTCTGGAGGCTGAAGCAGAAGAAGCAGAAGAAGGAGAAGGAGAAGGTGAAGTCTGGAGGGTGAAGCAGAAGAAGCAGAAGAAGGAGATGAAGAAGGTGAAGTCAGGAGGGTGAATCAGAAGAAGTAGAAGAAGGAGAAGGGGAAGGTGAAGACTGGAGGGTGAATCAGACGAAGTAGAAGAAGGAGAAGGAGAAGGTGAAGTCTGGAGTGTGAAGCAGAAGAAGCAGAAGAAGGAGAAGGAGAAGGTGAAGTCTGGAGGGTGAAGCAGAAGAAGCAGAAGAAGGAGAAGGAGAAGGTGTAGTCTGGAGGCTGAATCCGAAGAAGTAGACGAAGGAGAAGGAGAAGGTGAAGTCTGGAGGGTGAATCAGAAGAAGCAGAAGAAGGAGAAGGAGAAGGTGAAGTCTGGAGGGTGAATCAGAAGAAGCAGAAGAAGTAGAAGGAGAAGGTGAAGTCTGGATGGTGAATCAGTAGAAGTAGAAGAAGGAGAAGGATAAGGTAAAGTCTGGAGGGTGAATCAGAAGAAGCAGAAGAAGGAGAAGGAGAAGATGAAGTCTGGAGGTTGAATCAGAAGAAGCAGAAGAAGGAGAAGGAGAAGGTGAAGACTGGAGGGTGAATCAGAAGAAGTAGAAGAAGGAGAAGGAGAAGGTGAAGTCTGGAGGGTGAATCAGAAGAAGTAGAAGAAGGAGAAGGAGAAGGCGAAGTCTGGAGGGTGAATCAGAAGAAGCAGAAGAAGGAGAAGGAGAAGGTGAATTCTGGAGGGTGAATCAGAAGAAGCAGAAGAAGGAGAAGGAGAAGATGAAGTCTGGAGGGTGAATCAGAAGAAGCAGAAGAAGGAGAAGGAGAAGGTGAAGTCTGGAGGGTGAATCAGAAGAAGCAGAAGAAGGAGAAGGAGAAGGTGAAGTCTGGAGGCTGAAGCAGAAGAAGCAGAAGAAGGAGAAGGAGAAGGTGAAGTCTGGAGGGTGAATCAGAAGAAGTAGAAGAAGGAGAAGGAGAAGGTGATGTCTGGAGAATGAATCAGAAGAAGCAGAAGAAGTAGAAGGAGAAGGTGAAGTCTGGAGGGTGAATCAGAAGATGTAGAAGAAGGAGAAGGAGAAGGTGATGTCTGGAGGGTGAATCAGGAGAAGCAGAAGAAGGAGAAGGAAAAGGTGAAGTCAGGAGGGTGAATCAGAAGAAGCAGAAGAAGGAGAATGAGAAGGTGAAGTCTGGAGGGTGAATCAGAAGAAGCAGAAGAAGGAGAAGGTGAAGACTGGAGGGTGAATCAGAAGAAGTAGAAGAAGGAGAAGGAGAAGGCGAAGTCTGGAGGGTGAATCAGAAGAAGCAGAAGAAGGAGAAGGAGAAGGTGAAGTCTGGAGGGTGAATCAGAGGAAGCAGAAGAAGGAGAAGGAGAAGATGAAGTCAGGAGGGTGAATCAGAAGAAGCAGAAGAAGTAGAAGGAGAAGGTGAAGTCAGGAGGGTGAATCAGAAGAAGCAGAAGAAGGAGAAGGAGAAGGTTAAGTCTGGAGGGTGAATCAGAAGAAGTAGAAGAAGGAGAAGGAGAAGGTGAAGTCTGGAGGGTGAATCAGAAGAAGTAGAAGAAGGAGAAGGAGAAGGTGAAGTCTGGAGGGTGAATCAGAAGAAGCAGAAGAAGGAGAAGGAGAAGGTGAAGTCTGGAGGGTGAATCAGAAGAAGCAGAAGAAGGAGAAGGAGAAGATGAAGTCTGGGGGGAGAATCAAAAGAAGTAGAAGAAGGAGAAGGAGAAGGTGAGGTCTGGAGGGTGAATCAGAAGAATCAGAAGGAGGAGAAGGAGAAGGTGAAGTCTGAAGGGTGTATCAGAAGAAGCAGAAGAAGGAGAAGGAGAAGGTGAAGTCTGGAGGGTGAATCAGAAGAAGCAGAAGAAGGAGAAGGAGAAGGTGAAGCCTGGATGGTGAATCAGAAGAAGCAGAAGAAGGAGAAGGAGAAGGTGAAGTCTGGAGGGTGAATCAGAAGAAGTAGAAGAAGGAGAAGGAGAAGGTGAAGTCTGGAGGGTGAATCAGAAGAGGTAGAAGAAGGAGAAGGTGAAGGTGAAGTCTGGAGGGTGAATCAGAAGAAGCAGAAGAAGGAGAATGAGAAGGTGAAGTCTGGAGGGTGAATCAGAAGAAGCAGAAGAAGGAGAAGGAGAAGGTGAAGTCTGGAGGGTGAATCCGAAGAAGTAGAAGAAGGAGAAGGAGAAGGTGAAGTCTGGAGGGTGAAGCAGAAGAAGTAGAAGAAGGAGAAGGAGAAGGTGAAGTCAGGAGGGTGAATCAGAAGAAGTAGAAGAAGGAGAAGGAGAAGGTGAAGTCAGGAGGGTGAATCAGAAGAAGCAGAAGAAGGAGAAGGAGAAGGTGAAGACTGGAGGGTGAGTCAGAAGAATCAGAAGAAGGAGAAAGAGAAGGTGAAGTCTGGAGGGTGAATTAGAAGAAGCAGAAGAAAGAGAAGGAGAAGGTGAAGTCTGGAGGGTGAAGCAGAAGAAGCAGAAGAAGGAGAAGGAGAAGGTGAGGACTGGAGGGTGAATCAGAAGAAGTAGAAGAAGGAGAAGGAGATGGTGACGTCTGGAGGGTGAATCAGAAGAAGTAGAAGAAGGAGAAGGAGAAGGTGAAGTCTGGAGGGTGAATCAGAAGAAGCAGAAGAAGGAGAAGGAGAAGGTGAAGTCTGGAGGGTGAATCAGAAGAAGCAGAAGAAGGAGAAGGAGAAGATGAAGTCTGGAGGGTGAATCAGAAGAAGTAGAAGAAGGAGAAGGAGAAGGTGAGGTCTGGGGGGTGAATCAGAAGAAGCAGAAGAAGGAGAAGGAGAAGGTGAAGTCTGGAGGGTGAATCAGAAGAAGCAGAAGAAGGAGAATGAGAAGGTGAGGTCTGGAGGGTGCATCAGAAGAAGCAGAAGAAGGAGAAGGAGAAGGTGAAGTCAGGAGGGTGAATCAGAAGAAGTAGAAGAAGGAGAAGGAGAAGGTGAAGTCAGGACTGTGAAGCAGAAGAAGCAGAAGAAGGAGAAGGAGAAGGTGAAGTCTGGAGGGTGAAGCAGAAGAAGCAGAAGAAGGAGAAGGAGAAGGTGAAGTCTGGAGGGTGAATCAGAAGAAGTAGGAGAAGGAGAAGGAGCAGGTGAAGTCAGGAGGGTGAAGCAGAAGAAGCAGAAGAAGGAGAAGGAGAAGGTGTAGTCTGGAGGGTGAAGCAGGAGAAGCAGAAGAAGGAGAAGGAGAAGGTGAAGTCTGGAGGGTGAAGCAGAAGAAGCAGATGGAGAAGGTGCAGTCAGGACGGTGAATCAGAAGAAGTAGAAGAAGGAGAAGGAGAAGGTGAAGTCTGGAGGGTGAATCAGAAGAAGTAGAAGAAGGAGAAGGAGAAGGTGAAGTCTGGAGGGTGAATCAGAAGAAGTAGAAGAAGGAGAAGGAGAAGGTGAAGTCTGGAGGGTGAATCAGAAGAAGCAGAAGAAGGAGAAGGAGAAGATGAAGTCTGGAGGGAGAAGCAGAAGAAGTAGAAGAAGGAGAAGGAGAAGGTGAAGTCTGGAGGGTGAATCAGAAGAAGTAGAAGAAGGAGAAGGAGAAGGTGAAGTTTGGAGGGTGAATCAGAAGAAGTAGAAGAAGGCGAAGGAGAAGGTGAAGTCTGGAGGGCGAATCAGAAGAAGCAGAAGAAGGAGAAGGAGAAGGTGAAGTCTGGAGGGTGAATCAGAAGAAGTAGAAGAAGGAGAAGGAGAAGGTTTAGTCTGGAGGGTGAATCAGAATAAGTAGACGAAGGAGAAGGAGAATGTGAAGTCTGGAGAATGAATCAGAAGAATCAGAAGAAGTAGAAGGAGAAGGTGAAGTCTGGAGGGTGAATCAGAAGAAGTAGAAGAAGGAGAAGGAGAAGGTGATGTCTGGAGGGTGAATCAGGAGAAGCAGAAGAAGGAGAAGGAGAAGGTGAAGTCAGGAGGGTGAATCAGAAGAAGCAGAAGAAGGAGAATGAGAAGGTGAAGTCTGGAGGGTGAATCAGAAGAAGCAGAAGAAGGAGAAGGAGAAGGTGAAGACTGGAGGGTGAATCAGAAGAAGTCGAAGAAGGAGAAGGAGAAGGCGAAGTCTGGAGGGTGAATCAGAAGAAGCAGAATAAGTAGAAGGAGAAGGTGAAGTCTGGAGGGTGAATCAGAAGAAGCAGAAGAAGGAGAAGGAGAAGATGAAGTCTGGAGGGTGAATCAGAAGAAGCAGAAGAAGGAGAAGGAGAAGGTGAAGTCTGGAGGGTGAATCAGAAGAAGCAGAAGAAGGAGAAGGAGAAGGTTAAGTCTGGAGGGTGAATCAGAAGAAGTAGAAGAAGGAGAAGGAGAAGGTGAAGTCTGGAGGGTGAATCAGAAGAAGTAGAAGAAGGAGAAAGAGAAGGTGAAGTCTGGAGGGTGAATCAGAAGAAGCAGAAGAAGGAGAAGGAGAAGGTGAAGTCTGGAGGGTGAATCAGAAGAAGCAGAAGAAGGAGAAGGAGAAGATGAAGTCTGGGGGGTGAATCAGAAGAAGTAGAAGAAGGAGAAGGAGAAGGTAAGGTCTGGAGGGTGAATGAGAAGAAGCAGAAGAAGGAGAAGGAGAAGGTGAAGTCTGAAGGGTGTATCAGAAGAAACAGAAGAAGGAGAAGGAGAAGGTGAAGTCTGGAGGGAGAATCAGAAGAAGCAGAAGAAGGAGAAGGAGAAGGTGAAGTCTGGAGGGTGAATCAGAAGAAGCAGAAGAAGGAGAAGGAGAAGGTGAAGTCTGGAGGGTGAATCAGAAGAAGTAGAAGAAGGAGAAGGAGAAGGTGAAGTCTGGAGGGTGAATCAGAAGAAGTAGAAGAAGGAGAAGGAGAAGGTGAAGTCTGGAGGGTGAATCAGAAGAAGTAGAAGAAGGAGAAGGAGAAGGTGAAGTCTGGAGGGTGAATCAGAAGAAGTAGAAGAAGGAGAAGGAGAAGGTGAAGTCTGGAGGGTGAATCAGAAGAAGCAGAAGAAGGAGAAGGAGAAGATGAAGTCTGGAGGGAGAAGCAGAAGAAGTAGAAGAAGGAGAAGGAGAAGGTGAAGTCTGGAGGGTGAATCAGAAGAAGTAGAAGAAGGAGAAGGAGAAGGTGAAGTTTGGAGGGTGAATCAGAAGAAGTAGAAGAAGGCGAAGGAGAAGGTGAAGTCTGGAGGGCGAATCAGAAGAAGCAGAAGAAGGAGAAGGAGAAGGTGAAGTCTGGAGGGTGAATCAGAAGAAGTAGAAGAAGGAGAAGGAGAAGGTTTAGTCTGGAGGGTGAATCAGAATAAGTAGACGAAGGAGAAGGAGAATGTGAAGTCTGGAGAATGAATCAGAAGAATCAGAAGAAGTAGAAGGAGAAGGTGAAGTCTGGAGGGTGAATCAGAAGAAGTAGAAGAAGGAGAAGGAGAAGGTGATGTCTGGAGGGTGAATCAGGAGAAGCAGAAGAAGGAGAAGGAGAAGGTGAAGTCAGGAGGGTGAATCAGAAGAAGCAGAAGAAGGAGAATGAGAAGGTGAAGTCTGGAGGGTGAATCAGAAGAAGCAGAAGAAGGAGAAGGAGAAGGTGAAGACTGGAGGGTGAATCAGAAGAAGTCGAAGAAGGAGAAGGAGAAGGCGAAGTCTGGAGGGTGAATCAGAAGAAGCAGAATAAGTAGAAGGAGAAGGTGAAGTCTGGAGGGTGAATCAGAAGAAGCAGAAGAAGGAGAAGGAGAAGATGAAGTCTGGAGGGTGAATCAGAAGAAGCAGAAGAAGGAGAAGGAGAAGGTGAAGTCTGGAGGGTGAATCAGAAGAAGCAGAAGAAGGAGAAGGAGAAGGTTAAGTCTGGAGGGTGAATCAGAAGAAGTAGAAGAAGGAGAAGGAGAAGGTGAAGTCTGGAGGGTGAATCAGAAGAAGTAGAAGAAGGGGAAAGAGAAGGTGAAGTCTGGAGGGTGAATCAGAAGAAGCAGAAGAAGGAGAAGGAGAAGGTGAAGTCTGGAGGGTGAATCAGAAGAAGCAGAAGAAGGAGAAGGAGAAGATGAAGTCTGGGGGGTGAATCAGAAGAAGTAGAAGAAGGAGAAGGAGAAGGTAAGGTCTGGAGGGTGAATCAGAAGAAGCAGAAGAAGGAGAAGGAGAAGGTGAAGTCTGAAGGGTGTATCAGAAGAAACAGAAGAAGGAGAAGGAGAAGGTGAAGTCTGGAGGGAGAATCAGAAGAAGCAGAAGAAGGAGAAGGAGAAGGTGAAGTCTGGAGGGTGAATCAGAAGAAGCAGAAGAAGGAGAAGGAGAAGGTGAAGTCTGGAGGGTGAATCAGAAGAAGTAGAAGAAGGAGAAGGAGAAGGTGAAGTCTGGAGGGTGAATCAGAAGAAGTAGAAGAAGGAGAAGGAGAAGGTGAAGTCTGGAGGGTGAATCAGAAGAAGTAGAAGAAGGAGAAGGAGAAGGTGAAGTCTGGAGGGTGAATCAGAAGAAGTAGAAGAAGGAGAAGGAGAAGGTGAAGTCTGGAGGGTGAATCAGAAGAAGCAGAAGAAGGAGAAGGAGAAGATGAAGTCTGGAGGGAGAAGCAGAAGAAGTAGAAGAAGGAGAAGGAGAAGGTGAAGTCTGGAGGGTGAATCAGAAGAAGTAGAAGAAGGAGAAGGAGAAGGTGAAGTTTGGAGGGTGAATCAGAAGAAGTAGAAGAAGGAGAAGGAGAAGGTGAAGTCTGGAGGGCGAATCAGAAGAAGCAGAAGAAGGAGAAGGAGAAGGTGAAGTCTGGAGGGTGAATCAGAAGAAGTAGAAGAAGGAGAAGGAGAAGGTTTAGTCTGGAGGGTGAATCAGAATAAGTAGACGAAGGAGAAGGAGAATGTGAAGTCTGGAGAATGAATCAGAAGAATCAGAAGAAGTAGAAGGAGAAGGTGAAGTCTGGAGGGTGAATCAGAAGAATTAGAAGAAGGAGAAGGAGAAGGTGATGTCTGGAGGGTGAATCAGGAGAAGCAGAAGAAGGAGAAGGAGAAGGTGAAGTCAGGAGGGTGAATCAGAAGAAGCAGAAGAAGGAGAATGAGAAGGTGAAGTCTGGAGGGTGAATCAGAAGAAGCAGAAGAAGGAGAAGGAGAAGGTGAAGACTGGAGGGTGAATCAGAAGAAGTAGAAGAAGGAGAAGGAGAAGGCGAAGTCTGGAGGGTGAATCAGAAGAAGCAGAATAAGGAGAAGGAGAAGGTGAAGTCTGGAGGGTGAATCAGAAGAAGCAGAAGAAGGAGAAGGAGAAGATGAAGTCTGGAGGGTGAATCAGAAGAAGCAGAAGAAGGAGAAGGAGAAGGTGAAGTCTGGAGGGTGAATCAGAAGAAGCAGAAGAAGGAGAAGGAGAAGGTTAAGTCTGGAGGGTGAATCAGAAGAAGTAGAAGAAGGAGAAGGAGAAGGTGAAGTCTGGAGGGTGAATCAGAAGAAGTAGAAGAAGGAGAAAGAGAAGGTGAAGTCTGGAGGGTGAATCAGAAGAAGCAGAAGAAGGAGAAGGAGAAGGTGAAGTCTGGAGGGTGAATCAGAAGAAGCAGAAGAAGGAGAAGGAGAAGATGAAGTCTGGGGGGTGAATCAGAAGAAGTAGAAGAAGGAGAAGGAGAAGGTAAGGTCTGGGGGGTGAATCAGAAGAAGCAGAAGAAGGAGAAGGAGAAGGTGAAGTCTGAAGGGTGTATCAGAAGAAACAGAAGAAGGAGAAGGAGAAGGTGAAGTCTGGAGGGTGAATCAGAAGAAGCAGAAGAAGGAGAAGGAGAAGGTGAAGTCTGGAGGGTGAATCAGAAGAAGCAGAAGAAGGAGAAGGAGAAGGTGAAGTCTGGAGGGTGAATCAGAAGAAGTAGAAGAAGGAGAAGGAGAAGGTGAAGTCTGGAGGGTGAATCAGAAGAAGTAGAAGAAGGAGAAGGAGAAGGTGAAGTCTGGAGGGTGAATCAGAAGAAGCAGAAGAAGGAGAAGGAGAAGGTGAAATCTGGAGGGTGAATCAGAAGAAGTAGAAGAAGGAGAAGGAGAAGGTGAAGTCTGGAGGGTGAAGCAGAAGAAGTAGAAGAAGGAGAAGGAGAAGGTGAAGTCAGGAGGGTGAATCGGAAGAAGTAGAAGAAGGAGAAGGAGAAGGTGAAGTCAGGAGGTTGAATCAGAAGAAGCAAAAGAAGGAGAAGGAGAAGGTGAATTTTGGAGGGTGAATCAGAAGAAGCAGAAGAAAGAGAAGGAGAAGGTGAAGTCTGGAGGGTGAAGCAGAAGAAGCAGAAGAAGGAGAAGGAGAAGGTGAAGACTGGAGGGTGAATCAGAAGAAGTAGAAGAAGGAGAAGGAGAAGGTGAAGTCTGGAGGGTGAATCAGAAGAAGTAGAAGAAGGAGAAGGAGAAGGTGAAGCCTGGAGGGTGAATCAGAAGAAGCAGAAGAAGGAGAAGGAGAAGGTGAAGTCTGGAGGGTGCATCAGAAGAAGCAGAAGAAGGAGAAGGAGAAGATGAAGTCTGGAGGGTGAATCAGAAGAAGTAGAAGAAGGAGAAGGAGAAGGTGAGGTCTGGGGGGTGAATCAGAAGAAGCGGAAGAAGGAGAAGGAGAAGGTGAAGTCTGGAGGGTGAATCAGAAGAAGCAGAAGAAGGAGAAGGAGAAGGTGAAGTCAGGAGGGTGAATCAGAAGAAGTAGAAGAAGGAGAAGGAGAAGGTGAAGTCAGGAGTGTGAAGCAGAAGAAGCAGAAGAAGGAGAAGGAGAAGGTCAAGTCTGGAGGGTGAAGCAGAAGAAGCAGAAGAAGGAGAAGGAGAAGGTGAAGTCTGGAGGGCGAGGCTGAAGAAGCAGAAGAAGGAGAAGGAGAAGGTGAAGTCTGGAGGGTGAAGCAGAAGAAGCAGAAGAAGGAGAAGGAGAAGGTGAAGTCTGGAGGGTGAATCAGAAGAAGTAGAAGAAGGAGAAGGAGAAGGTGAAGTCAGGAGGGTGAAGCAGAAGAAGCAGAAGAAGGAGAAGGAGAAGGTGAAGTCTGGAGGGTGAAGCAGGAGAAGCAGATGAAGGAGAAGGAGAAGGTGAAGTCTGGAGGGTGAAGCAGAAGAAGCAGAAGAAGGAGAAGGAGAAGGTGAAGTCAGGAGGGTGAATCAGAAGAAGTAGAAGAAGGAGAAGGAGAAGGTGAAGTCTGGAGGTGAATCAGAAGAAGTAGAAGAAGGAGAAGGAGAAGGTGAAGTCTGGAGGGTGAATCAGAACAATTGGAAGAAGGAGAAGGAGAAGGTGAAGTCTGGAGGGTGAATCAGAAGAAGCAGAAGAAGGAGAAGCAGAAGGTGAAGTCTGGAGGGAGAAGCAGAAGAAGTAGAAGAAGGAGAAGGAGAAGGTGAAGTCTGGAGGGTGAATCAGAAGAAGTAGAAGAAGGAGAAGGAGAAGGTGAAGTTTGGAGGGTGAATCAGAAGAAGTAGAAGAAGGAGAAGGAGAAGGTGAAGTCTGGAGGGTGAATCAGAAGAAGCAGAAGAAGGAGAAGGAGAAGGTGAAGTCTGGAGGGTGAATCAGAAGAAGTAGAAGAAGGAGAAGGAGAAGGTTTAGTCTGGAGGGTGAATCAGAAGAAGTAGACGAAGGAGAAGGAGAATGTGAAGTCTGGAGGGTGAATTAGAAGAAGCAGAAGCAGGAGAAGGAGAAGGTGAAGTCTGGAGGGTGAATCAGAAGAAGTAGAAGAAGGAGAAGGAGAAGGTGAAATCTGGAGGGTGAATCAGAAGAAGCAGAAGAAGGAGAAGGAGAAGGTGAAGTCTGGAGGGTGAATCAGAAGAAGCAGAAGAAGGAGAAGGAGAAGGTGAAGTCTGGAGGGTGAATCAGAATAAGCAGAAGAAGGAGAAGGAGAAGGTGACGTCTGGAGTGTGAATCAGAAGAAGCAGAAAAAGTAGAAGGAGAAGGTGAAGTCTGGAGGGTGAATCAGAAGAAGTAGAAGAAGGAGAAGGAGAAGGTGAAGTCAGGAGGGTGTATCAGAAGAAGTAGAAGAAGGAGAAGGAGAAGGTGAAGTCTGGAGGGTGAAGCAGAAGAAGTAGAAGAAGGAGAAGGAGAAGGAGAAGTCAGGAGGGTGAATCAGAAGAAGTAGAAGAAGGTGAAGGAGAAGGTGAAGTCTGGAGGGTGAAGCAGAAGAAGCAGAAGAAGGAGAAGGAGAAGGTGAAGTCTGGAGGGTGAATCAGAAGAAGTAGAAGAAGGAGAAGGAGAAGGTGAAGTCTGGAGGGTGAAGCAGTAGAAGCAGAAGAAGGAGAAGGAGAAGGTGAAGTCTGGAGGCTGAATCAGAAGAAGCAGAAGAAGGAGAAGGAGAAGGTGAAGTCTGGAGGGTGAATCAGAAGAAGCAGAAGAAGGAGAAGGAGAAGGTGAGGTCAGGAGGATGAATCAGAAGAAGCAGAAGAAGGAGAAGGAGAAGGTGAAGTTAGGAGGGTGAATCAGAAGAAGCAGAAGAAGGAGAAGGTGAAGTCAGGGGGGTGAAGCAGAAGAAGTAGAAGAAGGAAAAGGAGAAGGTGAAGTCAGGAAGGTGAAGCAGAAGAAGCAGAAGAAGGAGAAGGAGAAGGTGAAGTCTGGAGGGTGAATCAGAAGAAGCAGAAGAAGGAGAAGGAGAAGGTGAAGTCTGGAGGGTGAATCAGAAGAAGCAGAAGAAGGAGAAGGAGAAGGTGAAGTCTGGAGGGTGAATCAGAAGAAGTAGAAGAAGGAGAAGGAGAAGGTGAAGTCTGGAGGGTGAATCAGAAGAAGTAGAAGAAGGAGAAGGAGAAGGTGAAGTCTGGAGGGTGAATCAGAAGAAGCAGAAGAAGGAGAAGGAGAAGGTGAAATCTGGAGGGTGAATCAGAAGAAGTAGAAGAAGGAGAAGGAGAAGGTGAAGTCTGGAGGGTGAAGCAGAAGAAGTAGAAGAAGGAGAAGGAGAAGGTGAAGTCAGGAGGGTGAATCGGAAGAAGTAGAAGAAGGAGAAGGAGAAGGTGAAGTCAGGAGGTTGAATCAGAAGAAGCAAAAGAAGGAGAAGGAGAAGGTGAATTTTGGAGGGTGAATCAGAAGAAGCAGAAGAAAGAGAAGGAGAAGGTGAAGTCTGGAGGGTGAAGCAGAAGAAGCAGAAGAAGGAGAAGGAGAAGGTGAAGACTGGAGGGTGAATCAGAAGAAGTAGAAGAAGGAGAAGGAGAAGGTGAAGTCTGGAGGGTGAATCAGAAGAAGTAGAAGAAGGAGAAGGAGAAGGTGAAGCCTGGAGGGTGAATCAGAAGAAGCAGAAGAAGGAGAAGGAGAAGGTGAAGTCTGGAGGGTGCATCAGAAGAAGCAGAAGAAGGAGAAGGAGAAGATGAAGTCTGGAGGGTGAATCAGAAGAAGTAGAAGAAGGAGAAGGAGAAGGTGAGGTCTGGGGGGTGAATCAGAAGAAGCGGAAGAAGGAGAAGGAGAAGGTGAAGTCTGGAGGGTGAATCAGAAGAAGCAGAAGAAGGAGAAGGAGAAGGTGAAGTCAGGAGGGTGAATCAGAAGAAGTAGAAGAAGGAGAAGGAGAAGGTGAAGTCAGGAGTGTGAAGCAGAAGAAGCAGAAGAAGGAGAAGGAGAAGGTCAAGTCTGGAGGGTGAAGCAGAAGAAGCAGAAGAAGGAGAAGGAGAAGGTGAAGTCTGGAGGGCGAGGCTGAAGAAGCAGAAGAAGGAGAAGGAGAAGGTGAAGTCTGGAGGGTGAAGCAGAAGAAGCAGAAGAAGGAGAAGGAGAAGGTGAAGTCTGGAGGGTGAATCAGAAGAAGTAGAAGAAGGAGAAGGAGAAGGTGAAGTCAGGAGGGTGAAGCAGAAGAAGCAGAAGAAGGAGAAGGAGAAGGTGAAGTCTGGAGGGTGAAGCAGGAGAAGCAGATGAAGGAGAAGGAGAAGGTGAAGTCTGGAGGGTGAAGCAGAAGAAGCAGAAGAAGGAGAAGGAGAAGGTGAAGTCAGGAGGGTGAATCAGAAGAAGTAGAAGAAGGAGAAGGAGAAGGTGAAGTCTGGAGGTGAATCAGAAGAAGTAGAAGAAGGAGAAGGAGAAGGTGAAGTCTGGAGGGTGAATCAGAACAATTGGAAGAAGGAGAAGGAGAAGGTGAAGTCTGGAGGGTGAATCAGAAGAAGCAGAAGAAGGAGAAGCAGAAGGTGAAGTCTGGAGGGAGAAGCAGAAGAAGTAGAAGAAGGAGAAGGAGAAGGTGAAGTCTGGAGGGTGAATCAGAAGAAGTAGAAGAAGGAGAAGGAGAAGGTGAAGTTTGGAGGGTGAATCAGAAGAAGTAGAAGAAGGAGAAGGAGAAGGTGAAGTCTGGAGGGTGAATCAGAAGAAGCAGAAGAAGGAGAAGGAGAAGGTGAAGTCTGGAGGGTGAATCAGAAGAAGTAGAAGAAGGAGAAGGAGAAGGTTTAGTCTGGAGGGTGAATCAGAAGAAGTAGACGAAGGAGAAGGAGAATGTGAAGTCTGGAGGGTGAATTAGAAGAAGCAGAAGCAGGAGAAGGAGAAGGTGAAGTCTGGAGGGTGAATCAGAAGAAGTAGAAGAAGGAGAAGGAGAAGGTGAAATCTGGAGGGTGAATCAGAAGAAGCAGAAGAAGGAGAAGGAGAAGGTGAAGTCTGGAGGGTGAATCAGAAGAAGCAGAAGAAGGAGAAGGAGAAGGTGAAGTCTGGAGGGTGAATCAGAATAAGCAGAAGAAGGAGAAGGAGAAGGTGACGTCTGGAGTGTGAATCAGAAGAAGCAGAAAAAGTAGAAGGAGAAGGTGAAGTCTGGAGGGTGAATCAGAAGAAGTAGAAGAAGGAGAAGGAGAAGGTGAAGTCAGGAGGGTGTATCAGAAGAAGTAGAAGAAGGAGAAGGAGAAGGTGAAGTCTGGAGGGTGAAGCAGAAGAAGTAGAAGAAGGAGAAGGAGAAGGAGAAGTCAGGAGGGTGAATCAGAAGAAGTAGAAGAAGGTGAAGGAGAAGGTGAAGTCTGGAGGGTGAAGCAGAAGAAGCAGAAGAAGGAGAAGGAGAAGGTGAAGTCTGGAGGGTGAATCAGAAGAAGTAGAAGAAGGAGAAGGAGAAGGTGAAGTCTGGAGGGTGAAGCAGTAGAAGCAGAAGAAGGAGAAGGAGAAGGTGAAGTCTGGAGGCTGAATCAGAAGAAGCAGAAGAAGGAGAAGGAGAAGGTGAAGTCTGGAGGGTGAATCAGAAGAAGCAGAAGAAGGAGAAGGAGAAGGTGAGGTCAGGAGGATGAATCAGAAGAAGCAGAAGAAGGAGAAGGAGAAGGTGAAGTTAGGAGGGTGAATCAGAAGAAGCAGAAGAAGGAGAAGGTGAAGTCAGGGGGGTGAAGCAGAAGAAGTAGAAGAAGGAAAAGGAGAAGGTGAAGTCAGGAAGGTGAAGCAGAAGAAGCAGAAGAAGGAGAAGGAGAAGGTGAAGTCTGGAGGGTGAAGCAGAAGAAGCAGAAGAAGGAGAAGGAGAAGGTGAAGTCTGGAGGGTGAATCAGGAGAAGTAGAAGAAGGAGAAGGAGATGGTGAAGTCAGGAGGGTGAAGCAGAAGAAGGAGAAGGAGAAGGTGAAGTCTGGAGGCTGAAGCAGAAGAAGCAGAAGAAGGAGAAGGAGAAGGTGAAGTCTGGAGGGCGAAGCAGAAGCAGCAGAAGAAGGAGAAGGAGAAGATGATGTCTGGAGGGTGAAGCAGAAGAAGCAGAAGAAGGAGAAGGAGAAGGTGAAGTCTGGAGGGTGAATCAGAAGAAGTAGAAGAAGGAGAAGGAGAAGGTGAAGTCAGGAGGGTGAAGCAGAAGAAGCAGAAGAAGGAGAAGGAGAAGGTGAAGTCTGGAGGGTGAAGCAGAAGAAGCAGAAGAAGGAGAAGGAGAATGTGAAGTCTGGAGGGTGAAGCAGAAGAAGCAGAAGAAGGAGATGGAGAAGGTGAAGTCAGGAGGGTGAATCAGAAGAAGTAGAAGAAGGAGAAGGAGAAGGTGAAGTCTGGAGGGTGAATCAGACGAAGTAGAAGAAGGAGAAGGAGAAGGTAAAGTCTGGAGGGTGAATCAGAAGAAGTAGAAGAAGGAGAAGGAGAAGGTGAAGTCTGGAGGGTGAATCAGAAGAAGCAGAAGAAGGAGAAGGAGAAGGTGAAGTCTGGAGATTGAATCAGAAGAATAGAAGAAGGAGAAGGAGAAGGTTTAGTCTGGAGGGTGAATCAGAAGAAGTAGACGAAGGAGAAGGAGAATGTGAAGTCTGGAGGGTGAATCAGAAGAAGCAGAAGCAGGAGAAGGAGAATGTGAAGTCTGGACGGTGAATCAGAAGAAGTAGAAGAAGGAGAAGGAGAAGGTGAAGTCTGGAGGGTGAATCAGAAGAAGCAGAAGAAGGAGAAGGAGAAGGTGAAGTCTGGAGGGTGAATCAGAAGAAGCAGAAGAAGGAGAAGGAGAAGGTGAAGTCTGGAGGGTGAATCAGAAGAAGTAGAAGAAGGAGAAGGAGAAGGTTTAGTCTGGAGGGTGAATCAGAAGAAGTAGACGAAGGAGAAGGAGAATGTGAAGTCTGGAGGGTGAATCAGAAGAAGCAGAAGCAGGAGAAGGAGAAGGTGAAGTCTGGAGGGTGAATCAGAAGAAGTAGAAGAAGGAGAAGGAGAAGGTGAAGTCTGGAGGGTGAATCAGAAGAAGCAGAAGAAGGAGAAGGAGAAGTTGAAGTCTGGAGGGTGAATCAGAAGAAGCAGAAGAAGGAGAAGGAGAAGGTGAAGTCTGGAGGGTGAATCAGAATAAGCAGAAGAAGGAGAAGGAGAAGGTGACGTCTGGAGGGTGAATCAGAAGAAGCAGAAGAAGTAGAAGGAGAAGGTGAAGTCTGGAGGGTGAATCAGAAGATGTAGAAGAAGGAGAAGGAGAAGGTGAAGTCAGGAGGGTGTATCAGAAGAAGTAGAAGAAGGAGAAGGAGAAGGTGAAGTCTGGAGGGGGAAGCAGAAGAAGTAGAAGAAGGAGAAGGAGAAGGTGAAGTCAGGAGGGTGAATCAGAAGAAGTAGAAGAAGGAGAAGGAGAAGGTGAAGTCTGGAGGGTGAAGCAGAAGAAGCAGAAGAAGGAGTAGGAGAAGGTGAAGTCTGGAGGGTGAATCAGAAGAAGTAGAAGAAGGAGAAGGAGAAGGTTTAGTCTGGAGGGTGAATCAGAAGAAGTAGACGAAGGAGAAGGAGAATGTGAAGTCTGGAGGGTGAATCAGAAGAAGCAGAAGCAGGAGAAGGAGAAGGTGAAGTCTGGAGGGTGAATCAGAAGAAGAAGAAGAAGGAGAAGGAGAAGGTGAAGTCTGGAGGGTGAATCAGAAGAAGCAGAAGAAGGAGAAGGAGAAGGTGAAGTCTGGAGGGTGAATCAGAAGAAGCAGAAGAAGGAGAAGGAGAAGGTGACGTCTGGAGTGTGAATCAGAAGAAGCAGAAGAAGTAGAAGGAGAAGGTGAAGTCTGGAGGGTGAATCAGAAGAAGTAGAAGAAGGAGAAGGAGAAGGTGAAGTCAGGAGGGTGTATCAGAAGAAGTAGAAGAAGGAGAAGGAGAAGGTGAAATCTGGAGGGTGAAGCAGAAGAAGTAGAAGAAGGAGAAGGAGAAGGTGAAGTCAGGAGGGTGAATCAGAAGAAGTAGAAGAAGGAGAAGGAGAAGGTGAAGTCTGGAGGGTGAAGCAGAAGAAGCAGAAGAAGGAGAAGGAGAAGGTGAAGTCTGGAGGGTGAATCAGAAGAAGTAGAAGAAGGAGAAGGAGAAGGTGAAGTCAGGAGGGTGAAGCAGTAGAAGCAGAAGAAGGAGAAGGAGAAGGTGAAGTCTGGAGGGTGAATCAGAAGAAGCAGAAGAAGGAGAAGGAGAAGGTGAGGTCAGGAGGATGAATCAGAAGAAGCAGAAGAAGGAGAAGGAGAAGGTGAAGTTAGGAGGGTGAATCAGAAGAAGCAGAAGAAGGAGAAGGAGAAGATGAAGTCAGGGGGGTGAAGCAGAAGAAGTAGAAGAAGGAAAAGGAGAAGGTGAAGTCAGGAAGGTGAAGCAGAAGAAGCAGAAGAAGGAGAAGGAGAAGGTGAAGTATGGAGGGCGCAGCAGAAGAAGCAGAAGAAGGAGAAGGAGAAGGTGAAGTCTGGAGGGTGAAGCAGAAGAAGCAGAAGAAGGAGAAGGAGAAGGAGAAGTCTGGAGGGTGAATCAGAAGAAGTAGAAGAAGGAGAAGGAGATGGTGAAGTCAGGAGGGTGAAGCAGAAGAAGGAGAAGGAGAAGGTGAAGTCTGGAGGGTGAAGCAGAAGAAGCAGAAGAAGGAGAAGGAGAAGGTGAAGTCTGGAGGGCGAAGCAGAAGCAGCAGAAGAAGGAGAAGGAGAAGGTGATGTCTGGAGGGTGAAGCAGAAGCAGCAGAAGAAGGAGAAGGAGAAGGTGAAGTCTGGAGGGTGAATCAGAAGAAGCAGAAGAAGGAGAAGGAGAAGGTGAAGTCTGGAGGGTGCATCAGAAGAAGCAGAAGAAGGAGAAGGAGAAGATGAAGTCTGGAGGGTGAATCAGAAGAAGTAGAAGAAGGAGAAGGAGAAGGTGAGGTCTGGGGGGTGAATCAGAAGAAGCGGAAGAAGGAGAAGGAGAAGGTGAAGTCTGGAGGGTGAATCAGAAGAAGCAGAAGAAGGAGAAGGAGAAGGTGAAGTCAGGAGGGTGAATCAGAAGAAGTAGAAGAAGGAGAAGGAGAAGGTGAAGTCAGGAGTGTGAAGCAGAAGAAGCAGAAGAAGGAGAAGGAGAAGGTCAAGTCTGGAGGGTGAAGCAGAAGAAGCAGAAGAAGGAGAAGGAGAAGGTGAAGTCTGGAGGGCGAGGCTGAAGAAGCAGAAGAAGGAGAAGGAGAAGGTGAAGTCTGGAGGGTGAAGCAGAAGAAGCAGAAGAAGGAGAAGGAGAAGGTGAAGTCTGGAGGGTGAATCAGAAGAAGTAGAAGAAGGAGAAGGAGAAGGTGAAGTCAGGAGGGTGAAGCAGAAGAAGCAGAAGAAGGAGAAGGAGAAGGTGAAGTCTGGAGGGTGAAGCAGGAGAAGCAGATGAAGGAGAAGGAGAAGGTGAAGTCTGGAGGGTGAAGCAGAAGAAGCAGAAGAAGGAGAAGGAGAAGGTGAAGTCAGGAGGGTGAATCAGAAGAAGTAGAAGAAGGAGAAGGAGAAGGTGAAGTCTGGAGGTGAATCAGAAGAACTGGAAGAAGGAGAAGGAGAAGGTGAAGTCTGGAGGGTGAATCAGAACAATTGGAAGAAGGAGAAGGAGAAGGTGAAGTCTGGAGGGTGAATCAGAAGAAGCAGAAGAAGGAGAAGCAGAAGGTGAAGTCTGGAGGGAGAAGCAGAAGAAGTAGAAGAAGGAGAAGGAGAAGGTGAAGTCTGGAGGGTGAATCAGAAGAAGTAGAAGAAGGAGAAGGAGAAGGTGAAGTTTGGAGGGTGAATCAGAAGAAGTAGAAGAAGGAGAAGGAGAAGGTGAAGTCTGGAGGGTGAATCAGAAGAAGCAGAAGAAGGAGAAGGAGAAGGTGAAGTCTGGAGGGTGAATCAGAAGAAGTAGAAGAAGGAGAAGGAGAAGGTTTAGTCTGGAGGATGAATCAGAAGAAGTAGACGAAGGAGAAGGAGAATGTGAAGTCTGGAGGGTGAATTAGAAGAAGCAGAAGCAGGAGAAGGAGAAGGTGAAGTCTGGAGGGTGAATCAGAAGAAGTAGAAGAAGGAGAAGGAGAAGGTGAAATCTGGAGGGTGAATCAGAAGAAGCAGAAGAAGGAGAAGGAGAAGGTGAAGTCTGGAGGGTGAATCAGAAGAAGCAGAAGAAGGAGAAGGAGAAGGTGAAGTCTGGAGGGTGAATCAGAATAAGCAGAAGAAGGAGAAGGAGAAGGTGACGTCTGGAGTGTGAATCAGAAGAAGCAGAAAAAGTAGAAGGAGAAGGTGAAGTCTGGAGGGTGAATCAGAAGAAGTAGAAGAAGGAGAAGGAGAAGGTGAAGTCAGGAGGGTGTATCAGAAGAAGTAGAAGAAGGAGAAGGAGAAGGTGAAGTCTGGAGGGTGAAGCAGAAGAAGTAGAAGAAGGAGAAGGAGAAGGAGAAGTCAGGAGGGTGAATCAGAAGAAGTAGAAGAAGGTGAAGGAGAAGGTGAAGTCTGGAGGGTGAAGCAGAAGAAGCAGAAGAAGGAGAAGGAGAAGGTGAAGTCTGGAGGGTGAATCAGAAGAAGTAGAAGAAGGAGAAGGAGAAGGTGAAGTCTGGAGGGTGAAGCAGTAGAAGCAGAAGAAGGAGAAGGAGAAGGTGAAGTCTGGAGGCTGAATCAGAAGAAGCAGAAGAAGGAGAAGGAGAAGGTGAAGTCTGGAGGGTGAATCAGAAGAAGCAGAAGAAGGAGAAGGAGAAGGTGAGGTCAGGAGGATGAATCAGAAGAAGCAGAAGAAGGAGAAGGAGAAGGTGAAGTTAGGAGGGTGAATCAGAAGAAGCAGAAGAAGGAGAAGGTGAAGTCAGGGGGGTGAAGCAGAAGAAGTAGAAGAAGGAAAAGGAGAAGGTGAAGTCAGGAAGGTGAAGCAGAAGAAGCAGAAGAAGGAGAAGGAGAAGGTGAAGTCTGGAGGGTGAAGCAGAAGAAGCAGAAGAAGGAGAAGGAGAAGGTGAAGTCTGGAGGGTGAATCAGGAGAAGTAGAAGAAGGAGAAGGAGATGGTGAAGTCAGGAGGGTGAAGCAGAAGAAGGAGAAGGAGAAGGTGAAGTCTGGAGGCTGAAGCAGAAGAAGCAGAAGAAGGAGAAGGAGAAGGTGAAGTCTGGAGGGCGAAGCAGAAGCAGCAGAAGAAGGAGAAGGAGAAGGTGATGTCTGGAGGGTGAAGCAGAAGAAGCAGAAGAAGGAGAAGGAGAAGGTGAAGTCTGGAGGGTGAATCAGAAGAAGTAGAAGAAGGAGAAGGAGAAGGTGAAGTCAGGAGGGTGAAGCAGAAGAAGCAGAAGAAGGAGAAGGAGAAGGTGAAGTCTGGAGGGTGAAGCAGAAGAAGCAGAAGAAGGAGAAGGAGAATGTGAAGTCTGGAGGGTGAAGCAGAAGAAGCAGAAGAAGGAGATGGAGAAGGTGAAGTCAGGAGGGTGAATCAGAAAAAGTAGAAGAAGG
Source organism: Somniosus microcephalus (assembly GCF_052327205.1). Classification (NCBI taxonomy): domain Eukaryota; kingdom Metazoa; phylum Chordata; class Chondrichthyes; order Squaliformes; family Somniosidae; genus Somniosus; species Somniosus microcephalus. The sequence continues at coordinate 388,888 of NW_028225203.1, read as the reverse complement.
AGAAGGAGAAGGTGAAGTCTGGAGGGTGAATCAGACGAAGTAGAAGAAGGAGAAGGAGAAGGTAAAGTCTGGAGGGTGAATCAGAAGAAGTAGAAGAAGGAGAAGGAGAAGGTGAAGTCTGGAGGGTGAATCAGAAGAAGCAGAAGAAGGAGAAGGAGAAGGTGAAGTCTGGAGGGTGAATCAGAAGAATAGAAGAAGGAGAAGGAGAAGGTTTAGTCTGGAGGGTGAATCAGAAGAAGTAGACGAAGGAGAAGGAGAATGTGAAGTCTGGAGGGTGAATCAGAAGAAGCAGAAGCAGGAGAAGGAGAATGTGACGTCTGGACGGTGAATCAGAAGAAGTAGAAGAAGGAGAAGGAGAAGGTGAAGTCTGGAGGGTGAATCAGAAGAAGCAGAAGAAGGAGAAGGAGAAGGTGAAGTCTGGAGGGTGAATCAGGAGAAGCAGAAGAAGGAGAAGGAGAAGGTGAAGTCTGGAGGGTGAATCAGAAGAAGTAGAAGAAGGAGAAGGAGAAGGTTTAGTCTGGAGGGTGAATCAGAAGAAGTAGACGAAGGAGAAGGAGAATGTGAAGTCTGGAGGGTGAATCAGAAGAAGCAGAAGCAGGAGAAGGAGAAGGTGAAGTCTGGAGGGTGAATCAGAAGAAGTAGAAGAAGGAGAAGGAGAAGGTGAAGTCTGGAGGGTGAATCAGAAGAAGCAGAAGAAGGAGAAGGAGAAGTTGAAGTCTGGAGGGTGAATCAGAAGAAGCAGAAGAAGGAGAAGGAGAAGGTGAAGTCTGGAGGGTGAATCAGAATAAGCAGAAGAAGGAGAAGGAGAAGGTGACGTCTGGAGGGTGAATCAGAAGAAGCAGAAGAAGTAGAAGGAGAAGGTGAAGTCTGGAGGGTGAATCAGAAGATGTAGAAGAAGGAGAAGGAGAAGGTGAAGTCAGGAGGGTGTATCAGAAGAAGTAGAAGAAGGAGAAGGAGAAGGTGAAGTCTGGAGGGGGAAGCAGAAGAAGTAGAAGAAGGAGAAGGAGAAGGTGAAGTCAGGAGGGTGAATCAGAAGAAGTAGAAGAAGGAGAAGGAGAAGGTGAAGTCTGGAGGGTGAAGCAGAAGAAGCAGAAGAAGGAGTAGGAGAAGGTGAAGTCTGGAGGGTGAATCAGAAGAAGTAGAAGAAGGAGAAGGAGAAGGTTTAGTCTGGAGGGTGAATCAGAAGAAGTAGACGAAGGAGAAGGAGAATGTGAAGTCTGGAGGGTGAATCAGAAGAAGCAGAAGCAGGAGAAGGAGAAGGTGAAGTCTGGAGGGTGAATCAGAAGAAGAAGAAGAAGGAGAAGGAGAAGGTGAAGTCTGGAGGGTGAATCAGAAGAAGCAGAAGAAGGAGAAGGAGAAGGTGAAGTCTGGAGGGTGAATCAGAAGAAGCAGAAGAAGGAGAAGGAGAAGGTGACGTCTGGAGTGTGAATCAGAAGAAGCAGAAGAAGTAGAAGGAGAAGGTGAAGTCTGGAGGGTGAATCAGAAGAAGTAGAAGAAGGAGAAGGAGAAGGTGAAGTCAGGAGGGTGTATCAGAAGAAGTAGAAGAAGGAGAAGGAGAAGGTGAAATCTGGAGGGTGAAGCAGAAGAAGTAGAAGAAGGAGAAGGAGAAGGTGAAGTCAGGAGGGTGAATCAGAAGAAGTAGAAGAAGGAGAAGGAGAAGGTGAAGTCTGGAGGGTGAAGCAGAAGAAGCAGAAGAAGGAGAAGGAGAAGGTGAAGTCTGGAGGGTGAATCAGAAGAAGTAGAAGAAGGAGAAGGAGAAGGTGAAGTCAGGAGGGTGAAGCAGTAGAAGCAGAAGAAGGAGAAGGAGAAGGTGAAGTCTGGAGGGTGAATCAGAAGAAGCAGAAGAAGGAGAAGGAGAAGGTGAGGTCAGGAGGATGAATCAGAAGAAGCAGAAGAAGGAGAAGGAGAAGGTGAAGTTAGGAGGGTGAATCAGAAGAAGCAGAAGAAGGAGAAGGAGAAGATGAAGTCAGGGGGGTGAAGCAGAAGAAGTAGAAGAAGGAAAAGGAGAAGGTGAAGTCAGGAAGGTGAAGCAGAAGAAGCAGAAGAAGGAGAAGGAGAAGGTGAAGTATGGAGGGCGCAGCAGAAGAAGCAGAAGAAGGAGAAGGAGAAGGTGAAGTCTGGAGGGTGAAGCAGAAGAAGCAGAAGAAGGAGTAGGAGAAGGAGAAGTCTGGAGGGTGAATCAGAAGAAGTAGAAGAAGGAGAAGGAGATGGTGAAGTCAGGAGGGTGAAGCAGAAGAAGGAGAAGGAGAAGGTGAAGTCTGGAGGGTGAAGCAGAAGAAGCAGAAGAAGGAGAAGGAGAAGGTGAAGTCTGGAGGGCGAAGCAGAAGCAGCAGAAGAAGGAGAAGGAGAAGGTGATGTCTGGAGGGTGAAGCAGAAGAAGCAGAAGAAGGAGAAGGAGAAGGTGAAGTCTGGAGGGTGAATCCGAAGAAGTAGAAGAAGGAGAAGGAGAAGGTGAAGTCAGGAGGGTGAAGCAGAAGAAGCAGAAGAAGGAGAAGGAGAAGGTGAAGTCTGGAGGGTGAAGCAGAAGAAGCAGAAGAAGGAGAAGGAGAAGGTGAAGTCTGGAGGGTGAAGCAGAAGAAGCAGAAGAAGGAGATGGAGAAGGTGAAGTCAGGGGGGTGAATCAGAAGAAGTAGAAGAAGGAGAAGGAGAAGGTGAAGTCTGGAGGGTGAATCAGACGAAGTAGAAGAAGGAGAAGGAGAAGGTGAAGTCTGGAGGGTGAAGCAGAAGAAGCAGAAGAAGGAGAAGGAGAAGGTGAAGTCTGGAGGGTGAAGCAGAAGAAGGAGAAGAAGGAGAAGGAGAAGGTGTAGTCTGGAGGGTGAATCCGAAGAAGTAGACGAAGGAGAAGGAGAAGGTGAAGTCTGGAGGGTGAATCAGAAGAAGCAGAAGAAGGAGAAGGAGAAGGTGAAGTCTGGAGGGTGAATCAGAAGAAGTAGAAGAAGGAGAAGGAGAAGATGAAGTCTGGAGGGTGAATCAGAAGAAGCAGAAGAAGGAGAAGGAGAAGGTGAAGTCTGGAGGGTGAATCAGAAGAAGCAGAAGAAGGAGAAGGAGAAGGTGAAGTCTGGAGGGTGAATCAGAAGAAGCAGAAGAAGGAGAAGGAGAAGGTGAAGTCTGGAGGGTGAATCAGAAGAAGCAGAAGAAGTAGAAGGAGAAGGTGAAGTCTGGATGGTGAATCAGTAGAAGTAGAAGAAGGAGAAGGAGAAGGTGAAGTCTGGAGGGTGAATCAGAAGAAGCAGAAGAAGGAGAAGGAGAAGGTGAAGTCAGGAGGGTGAATCAGAAGAAGCAGAAGAAGGAGAAGGAGAAGATGAAGTCTGGAGGGTGAATCAGAAGAAGCAGAAGAAGGAGAAGGAGAAGGTGAAGTCTGGAGGGTGAATCAGAAGAAGCAGAAGAAGGAGAAGGAGAAGGTGAAGTCTGGAGGGTGAAGCAGAAGAAGCAGAAGAAGGAGAAGGAGAAGGTGAAGTCTGGAGGGTGAATCAGAAGAAGTAGAAGAAGGAGAAGGAGAAGGTGATGTCTGGAGAATGAATCAGAAGAAGCAGAAGAAGTAGAAGGAGAAGGTGAAGTCTGGAGGGTGAATCAGAAGAAGTAGAAGAAGGAGAAGGAGAAGGTGATGTCTGGAGGGTGAATCAGGAGAAGCAGAAGAAGGAGAAGGAGAAGGTGAAGTCAGGAGGGTGAATCAGAAGAAGCAGAAGAAGGAGAAGGAGAAGATGAAGTCTGGAGGGTGAATCAGAAGAAGCAGAAGAAGGAGAAGGAGAAGGTGAAGTCTGGAGGGTGAATCAGAAGAAGCAGAAGAAGGAGAAGGAGAAGGTGAAGTCTGGAGGGTGAATCAGAAGAAGCAGAAGAAGGAGAAGGAGAAGGTGAAGTCTGGAGGGTGAATCAGAAGAAGCAGAAGAAGTAGAAGGAGAAGGTGAAGTCTGGATGGTGAATCAGTAGAAGTAGAAGAAGGAGAAGGAGAAGTCTGGAGGGTGAATCAGAAGAAGCAGAAGAAGGAGAAGGAGAAGGTGAAGTCAGGAGGGTGAATCAGAAGAAGCAGAAGAAGGAGAAGGAGAAGATGAAGTCTGGAGGGTGAATCAGAAGAAGCAGAAGAAGGAGAAGGAGAAGGTGAAGTCTGGAGGGTGAATCAGAAGAAGCAGAAGAAGGAGAAGGAGAAGGTGAAGTCTGGAGGGTGAAGCAGAAGAAGCAGAAGAAGGAGAAGGAGAAGGTGAAGTCTGGAGGGTGAATCAGAAGAAGTAGAAGAAGGAGAAGGAGAAGGTGATGTCTGCAGAATGAATCAGAAGAAGCAGAAGAAGTAGAAGGAGAAGGTGAAGTCTGGAGGGTGAATCAGAAGAAGTAGAAAAGGAGAAGGAGAATGTGAAGTCAGGAGGGTGAATCAGAAGAAGTAGAAGAAGAAGAAGGAGAAGGTGAAGTCAGGAGGGTGAATCAGAAGAAGCAGAAGAAGGAGAAGGAGAAGGTGAAGTCTGGAGGGTGAATCAGAAGAATCAGAAGAAGGAGAAGGAGAAGGTGAAGTCTGGAGGGTGAATCAGAAGAAGCAGAAGAAAGAGAAGGAGAAGGTGAAGTCTGGAGGGTGAAGCAGAAGAAGCAGAAGAAGGAGAAGGAGAAGGTGAAGACTGGAGGGTGAATCAGAAGAAGTAGAAGAAGGAGAAGGAGAATGTGAAGTCTGGAGGGTGAATCAGAAGAAGTAGAAGAAGGAGAAGGAGAAGGTGAAGTCTGGAGGGTGAATCAGAAGAAGCAGAAGAAGGAGAAGGAGAAGGTGAAGTCTGGAGGGTGAATCAGAAGAAGCAGAAGAAGGAGAAGGAGAAGATGAAGTCTGGAGGGTGAATCAGAAGAAGTCGAAGAAGGAGAAGGAGAAGGTGAGGTCTGGGGGGTGAATCAGAAGAAGCAGAAGAAGGAGAAGGAGAAGGTGAAGTCTGGAGGGTGAATCAGAAGATGCAGAAGAAGGAGAAGGAGAAGGTGAAGTCAGGAGGGTGAATCAGAAGAAGCTGAAGAAGGAGAAGGAGAAGGTGAAGTTAGGAGGGTGAATCAGAAGAAGCAGAAGAAGGAGAAGGAGAAGGTGAAGTCAGGGGGGTGAAGCAGAAGAAGTAGAAGAAGGAGAAGGAGAAGGTGAAGTCAGGAGGGTGAAGCAGAAGAAGCAGAAGAAGGAGAAGTAGAAGGTGAAGTCTGGAGGGTGCAGCAGAAGAAGCAGAAGAAGGAGAAGGAGAAGGTGAAGTCTGGAGGGTGAAGCAGAAGAAGCAGAAGAAGGAGAAGGAGAAGGTGAAGTCTGGAGGGTGAATCAGAAGAAGTAGAAGAAGGAGAAGGAGAATGTGAAGTCAGGAGTGTGAAGCAGAAGAAGCAGAAGAAGGAGAAGGAGAAGGTGAAGCCTGGAGGGTGAAGCAGAAGAAGCAGAAGAAGGAGAAGGAGAAGGTGAAGTCTGGAGGGCGAAGCAGAAGAAGCAGAAGAAGGAGAAGGAGAAGGTGAAGTCTGGAGGGTGAAGCAGAAGAAGCAGAAGAAGGAGAAGGAGAAGGTGAAGTCTGGAGGGTGAATCAGAAGAAGTAGAAGAAGGAGAAGGAGAAGGTGAAGTCAGGAGCGTGAAGCAGAAGAAGCAGAAGAAGGAGAAGAAGAAGGTGAAGTCTGGAGGGTGAAGCAGGAGAAGCAGAAGAAGGAGAAGGAGAAGGTGAAGTCTGGAGGGTGATGCAGAAGAAGCAGAATAAGGAGAAGGAGAAGGTGAAGTCAGGAGGGTGAATCAGAAGAAGTAGAAGAAGGAGAAGAAGAAGGTGAAGTCTGGAGGGTGAATCAGAAGAAGTAGAAGAAGGAGAAGGAGAAGGTGAAGTCTGGAGGGTGAATCAGAAGAAGTAGAAGAAGGAGAAGGAGATGGTGAAGTTTGGAGGGTGAAGCAGAAGAAGTAGAAGAAGGAGAAGGAGAAGGTGAAGTCTGGAGGGTGAATCTGAAGAAGCAGAAGAAGGAGAAGGAGAAGGTGAAGTCTGTTGGGTGAATCAGAAGAAGTAGAAGAAGGAGAAGGAGAAGGTTTAGTCTGGAGGGTGAATCAGAAGAAGTAGACGAAGGAGAAGGAGAATGTGAAGTCTGGAGGGTGAATCAGAAGAAGCAGAAGCAGGAGAAGGAGAAGGTGAAGTCTGGAGGGTGAATCAGAAGAAGTAGAAGAAGGAGAAGGAGAAGGTGAAGTCTGGAGGGTGAATCAGAAGAAGAAGAAGAAGGAGAAGGAGAAGGTGAAGTCTGGAGGGTGAGTCAGAAGAAGCAGAAGAAGGAGAAGGAGAAGGTGAAGTCTGGAGGGTGAATCAGAAGAAGCAGAAGAAGGAGAAGGAGAAGGTGAAGTCTGGAGGGTGAAGTAGAAGAAGTAGAAGAAGGAGAAGGAGAAGGTGAGGTCTGGAGGGTGAATCAGAAGAAGCAGAAGAAGGAGAAGGAGAAGGTGAAGTCTGGAGGGTTAATCAGAAGAAGCAGAAGAAGGAGAAGGAGAAGGTGAAGTCTGGAGGGTGAATCAGAAGAAGCAGAGGAAGGAGAAGGAGAAGGTGAAGTCAGGTGGGTGAATCAGAAGAAGCAGAAGAAGGAAAAGGAGAAGGTGAAGTTAGTAGGGTGAATCAGAAGAAGCAGAAGAAGGAGAAGGAGAAGGTGAAGTCAGGGGGGTGAAGCAGAAGAAGTAGAAGAAGGAGAAGGAGAAGGTGAAGTCAGGAGGGTGAAGCAGAGGAAGCAGAAGAAGGAGAAGGAGAAGGTGAAGTCTGGAGGGCGCAGCAGAAGAAGCAGAAGAAGGAGAAGGAGAAGGTGAAGTCTGGAGGGTGAAGCAGAAGAAGCAGAAGAAGGAGAAGGAGAAGGTGAAGTCTGGAGGGTGAATCAGAAGAAGTAGAAGAAGGAGAAGGGGAAGGTGAAGTCAGGAGGGTGAAGGAGAAGAAGCAGAAGAAGGAGAAGGAGAAGGTGAAGTCTGGAGGGCGAAGCAGAAGAAGCAGAAGATGGAGAAGGAGAAGGTGAAGTCTGGAGGGCGAAGCAGAAGAAGCAGAAGAAGGAGAAGGAGAAGGTGAAGTCTGGAGGGTGAAGCAGAAGAAGCAGAAGAAGGAGAAGGAGAAGGTGAAGTCTGGAGGGTGAATCAGAAGAAGTAGAAGAAGGAGAAGGAGAAGGTGAAGTCAGGAGGGTGAAGCAGAAGAAGGAGAAGGAGAAGGTGAAGTCTGGAGGGTGAAGCAGAAGAAGCAGAAGAAGGAGAAGGAGAAGGTGAAGTCTGGAGGGTGAAGCAGAAGAAACAGAAGAAGGAGAAGGAGAAGGTGAAGTCAGGAGGGTGAATCAGAAGAAGTAGAAGAAGGAGAAGGAGAAGGTGAAGTCTGGAGGGTGAATCAGAAGAAGTAGAAGAAGGAGAAGGAGAAGGTGAATTCTGGAGGGTGAATCAGATGAAGTAGAAGAAGGAGAAGGAGAAGGTGATGTCTGGAGGGTGAATCAGAAGAAGCAGAAGAAGGAGAAGGAGAAGGTGAAGTCTGGAGGGTGAAGCAGAAGAAGCAGAAGAAGGAGAAGGAGAAGGTGAAGTCTGGAGGGTGAATCAGAAGAAGTAGAAGAAGGAGAAGGAGAAGGTGATGTCTGCAGAATGAATCAGAAGAAGCAGAAGAAGTAGAAGGAGAAGGTGAAGTCTGGAGGGTGAATCAGAAGAAGTAGAAAAGGAGAAGGAGAAGGTGAAGTCAGGAGGGTGAATCAGAAGAAGTAGAAGAAGAAGAAGGAGAAGGTGAAGTCAGGAGGGTGAATCAGAAGAAGCAGAAGAAGGAGAAGGAGAAGGTGAAGTCTGGAGGGTGAATCAGAAGAATCAGAAGAAGGAGAAGGAGAAGGTGAAGTCTGGAGGGTGAATCAGAAGAAGCAGAAGAAAGAGAAGGAGAAGGTGAAGTCTGGAGGGTGAAGCAGAAGAAGCAGAAGAAGGAGAAGGAGAAGGTGAAGACTGGAGGGTGAATCAGAAGAAGTAGAAGAAGGAGAAGGAGAAGGTGAAGTCTGGAGGGTGAATCAGAAGAAGTAGAAGAAGGAGAAGGAGAAGGTGAAGTCTGGAGGGTGAATCAGAAGAAGTCGAAGAAGGAGAAGGAGAAGGTGAGGTCTGGGGGGTGAATCAGAAGAAGCAGAAGAAGGAGAAGGAGAAGGTGAAGTCTGGAGGGTGAATCAGAAGATGCAGAAGAAGGAGAAGGAGAAGGTGAAGTCAGGAGGGTGAATCAGAAGAAGCTGAAGAAGGAGAAGGAGAAGGTGAAGTTAGGAGGGTGAATCAGAAGAAGCAGAAGAAGGAGAAGGAGAAGGTGAAGTCAGGGGGGTGAAGCAGAAGAAGTAGAAGAAGGAGAAGGAGAAGGTGAAGTCAGGAGGGTGAAGCAGAAGAAGCAGAAGAAGGAGAAGTAGAAGGTGAAGTCTGGAGGGCGCAGCAGAAGAAGCAGAAGAAGGAGAAGGAGAAGGTGAAGTCTGGAGGGTGAAGCAGAAGAAGCAGAAGAAGGAGAAGGAGAAGGTGAAGTCTGGAGGGTGAATCAGAAGAAGTAGAAGAAGGAGAAGGAGAATGTGAAGTCAGGAGTGTGAAGCAGAAGAAGCAGAAGAAGGAGAAGGAGAAGGTGAAGCCTGGAGGGTGAAGCAGAAGAAGCAGAAGAAGGAGAAGGAGAAGGTGAAGTCTGGAGGGCGAAGCAGAAGAAGCAGAAGAAGGAGAAGGAGAAGGTGAAGTCTGGAGGGTGAAGCAGAAGAAGCAGAAGAAGGAGAAGGAGAAGGTGAAGTCTGGAGGGTGAATCAGAAGAAGTAGAAGAAGGAGAAGGAGAAGGTGAAGTCAGGAGCGTGAAGCAGAAGAAGCAGAAGAAGGAGAAGAAGAAGGTGAAGTCTGGAGGGTGAAGCAGGAGAAGCAGAAGAAGGAGAAGGAGAAGGTGAAGTCTGGAGGGTGATGCAGAAGAAGCAGAATAAGGAGAAGGAGAAGGTGAAGTCAGGAGGGTGAATCAGAAGAAGTAGAAGAAGGAGAAGAAGAAGGTGAAGTCTGGAGGGTGAATCAGAAGAAGTAGAAGAAGGAGAAGGAGAAGGTGAAGTCTGGAGGGTGAATCAGAAGAAGTAGAAGAAGGAGAAGGAGATGGTGAAGTTTGGAGGGTGAAGCAGAAGAAGTAGAAGAAGGAGAAGGAGAAGGTGAAGTCTGGAGGGTGAATCTGAAGAAGCAGAAGAAGGAGAAGGAGAAGGTGAAGTCTGTTGGGTGAATCAGAAGAAGTAGAAGAAGGAGAAGGAGAAGGTTTAGTCTGGAGGGTGAATCAGAAGAAGTAGACGAAGGAGAAGGAGAATGTGAAGTCTGGAGGGTGAATCAGAAGAAGCAGAAGCAGGAGAAGGAGAAGGTGAAGTCTGGAGGGTGAATCAGAAGAAGTAGAAGAAGGAGAAGGAGAAGGTGAAGTCTGGAGGGTGAATCAGAAGAAGAAGAAGAAGGAGAAGGAGAAGGTGAAGTCTGGAGGGTGAGTCAGAAGAAGCAGAAGAAGGAGAAGGAGAAGGTGAAGTCTGGAGGGTGAATCAGAAGAAGCAGAAGAAGGAGAAGGAGAAGGTGAAGTCTGGAGGGTGAAGTAGAGGAAGTAGAAGAAGGAGAAGGTGAGGTCTGGAGGGTGAATCAGAAGAAGCAGAAGAAGGAGAAGGAGAAGGTGAAGTCTGGAGGGTTAATCAGAAGAAGCAGAAGAAGGAGAAGGAGAAGGTGAAGTCTGGAGGGTGAATCAGAAGAAGCAGAGGAAGGAGAAGGAGAAGGTGAAGTCAGGTGGGTGAATCAGAAGAAGCAGAAGAAGGAAAAGGAGAAGGTGAAGTTAGTAGGGTGAATCAGAAGAAGCAGAAGAAGGAGAAGGAGAAGGTGAAGTCAGGGGGGTGAAGCAGAAGAAGTAGAAGAAGGAGAAGGAGAAGGTGAAGTCAGGAGGGTGAAGCAGAGGAAGCAGAAGAAGGAGAAGGAGAAGGTGAAGTCTGGAGGGCGCAGCAGAAGAAGCAGAAGAAGGAGAAGGAGAAGGTGAAGTCTGGAGGGTGAAGCAGAAGAAGCAGAAGAAGGAGAAGGAGAAGGTGAAGTCTGGAGGGTGAATCAGAAGAAGTAGAAGAAGGAGAAGGGGAAGGTGAAGTCAGGAGGGTGAAGGAGAAGAAGCAGAAGAAGGAGAAGGAGAATGTGAAGTCTGGAGGGCGAAGCAGAAGAAGCAGAAGATGGAGAAGGAGAAGGTGAAGTCTGGAGGGCGAAGCAGAAGAAGCAGAAGAAGGAGAAGGAGAAGGTGAAGTCTGGAGGGTGAAGCAGAAGAAGCAGAAGAAGGAGAAGGAGAAGGTGAAGTCTGGAGGGTGAATCAGAAGAAGTAGAAGAAGGAGAAGGAGAAGGTGAAGTCAGGAGGGTGAAGCAGAAGAAGGAGAAGGAGAAGGTGAAGTCTGGAGGGTGAAGCAGAAGAAGCAGAAGAAGGAGAAGGAGAAGGTGAAGTCTGGAGGGTGAAGCAGAAGAAACAGAAGAAGGAGAAGGAGAAGGTGAAGTCAGGAGGGTGAATCAGAAGAAGTAGAAGAAGGAGAAGGAGAAGGTGAAGTCTGGAGGGTGAATCAGAAGAAGTAGAAGAAGGAGAAGGAGAAAGTGAATTCTGGAGGGTGAATCAGATGAAGTAGAAGAAGGAGAAGGAGAAGGTGATGTCTGGAGGGTGAATCAGAAGAAGCAGAAGAAGGAGAAGGAGAAGGTGAAGTCTGGAGGGAGAAGCAGAAGAAGTAGAAGAAGGAGAAGGAGAAGGTAAAGTCTGGAGTGTGAATCAGAAGAAGTAGAAGAAGGAGAAGGAGAAGGTGAAGTTTGGAGGGTGAATCAGAAGAAGTAGAAGAAGGAGAAGGAGAAGGTGAAGTCTGGAGGGTGAATCAGAAGAAGCCGAAGAAGGAGAAGGAGAAGGTGAAGTCTGGAGGGTGAATCAGAAGAAGTAGAAGAAGGAGAAGGAGAAGGTGAAGTCTGGAGGGTGAATCAGAAGAAGCAGAGGAAGTAGAAGGAGAAGGTGAAGTCTGGAGGGTGAATCAGAAGAAGTCGAAGAAGGAGAAGGAGAAGGTGAAGTCTGGAGGGTGAATTAGAAGATGCAGAAGGAGGAGAAGGAGAAGGTGAAGTCAGGAGGGTGAATCAGAAGAAGCAGAAGAAGGAGAAGGAGAAGGTGAAGTCTGGAGGGTGAATCAGAAGAAGCAGAAGAAGGAGAAGGAGAAGGTGAAGACTGGAGGGTGAATCAGAAGAAGTAGAATAAGGAGAAGGAGAAGGTGAAGTCTGGAGGTTGAATCAGAAGAAGTAGAAGAAGGAGAAGGAAAGGCGAAGTCTGGAGGGTGAATCAGAAGAAGCAGAAGAAGGAGTAGGAGAAGGTGAAGTCTGGAGGGTGAATCAGAAGAATGAGAAGAAGGAGAAGGAGAAGATGAAGTCTGGAGGGTGAATCAGAAGAAGCAGAAGAAGGAGAAGGAGAAGGTGAAGTCTGGAGGGTGAATCAGAAGAAGTAGTAGAAGGAGAAGGAGAAGGTTTAGTCTGGAGGGTGAATCAGAAGAAGCAGAAGCAGGAGGAGGAGAAGGTGAAGTCTGGAGGGTGAATCAGAAGAAGTAGAAGAAGGAGAAGGAGAAGGTGAAGTCCGGAGGGTGAATCAGAAGATGCAGAAGAAGGAGAAGGAGAAGGTGAAGTCTGGAGGGTGAATCAGAAGAAGCAGAAGAAGGAGAAGGAGAAGGTGAAGTCTGGAGAGTGAATCAGAAGAAGCTGAAGAAGGAGAAGGAGAAGGTGAAGTCTGGAGGGTGAATCAGAAGAAGCAGAAGAAGTAGAAGGAGAAGGTGAAGTCTGGAGGGCGAATCAGAAGAAGTAGAAGAAGGAGAAGGAGAAGGTGAAGTCAGGAGGCTGAATCAGAATAAGTAGAAGAAGGAGAAGGAGAAGGTGAAGTCTGGAGGGTGAAGCAGAAGAAGTAGAAGAAGGAGAAGGAGAAGGTGAAGTCAGGAGGGTGAATCAGAAGAAGTAGAAGAAGGAGAAGGAGAAGGTGAAGTCAGGAGGGTGAATCAGAAGAAGCAGAACAAGGAGAAGGAGAAGGTGAAGTCTGGAGGGTGAATCAGAAGAATCAGACGAAGGAGAAGGAGAAGGTGAAGTCTGGAGGGTGAATCAGAAGAAGCAGAAGAAGGAGAAGGAGAAGGTGAAGTCTGGAGGGTGAATCAGAAGAAGCAGAAGAAGGAGAAGGAGAAGATGATGTCTGGAGGGTGTATCAGAAGAAGTAGAAGAAGGAGAAGGAGAAGGTGAGGTCTGGAGGTTGAATCAGAAGAAGCAGAAGAAGGAGAAGGAGAAGTTGAAGTCTGGAGGGTGAATCAGAAGAAGCAGAAGAAGGAGAAGGAGAAGGTGAAGTCTGGAGGGTGGATCAGAAGAAGTAGAAGAAGGAGAAGGAGAAGGTGAAGTCAGGAGGGTGACTCAGAAGAAGCAGAAAAAGGAGAAGTAGAAGGTGAAGTTAGGAGGGTGAATCAGAAGAAGCAGAAGAAGGAGAAGGAGAAGGTGAAGTCAGGGGGGTGAAGCAGAAGAAGTAGAAGAAGGAGAAGGAGAAGGTGTAGTCAGGAGGGTGAAGCCGAAGAAGCAGAAGAAGGAGAAGGAGAAGGTGAAGTCTGGAGGGCGCAGCAGAAGAAGCAGAAGAAGGAGAAGGAGAAGGTGAAGTCTGGAGGGTGAAGCAGAAGAAGCAGAAGAAGGAGAAGGAGAAGGTGAAGTCTGGAGGGTGAATCAGAAGAAGTAGAAGAAGGAGAAGGAGAAGGTGAAGTCAGGAGGGTGAAGCAGAAGAAGCAGAAGAAGGAGAAGGAGAAGGTGAAGTCTGGAGGGTGAAGGAGAAGAAGCAGAAGAAGGAGAAGGAGAAGGTGAAGTCTGGAGGGCGAAGCAGAAGAAGCAGAAGAAGGAGAAGGAGAAGGTGAAGTCTGGAGGGTGAAGCAGAAGAAGCAGAAGAAGGAGAAGGAGAAGGTGAAGTCTGGAGGGTGAATCAGAAGAAGTAGAAGAAGGAGAAGGAGAAGGTGAAGTCAGGAGGGTGAAGCAGAAGAAGCAGAAGAAGGAGAAGGAGAAGGTGAAGTCTGGAGTGTGAAGCAGAAGAAGCAGAAGAAGGTGAAGGAGAAGGTGAAGTCTGGAGGGTGAAGCAGAAGAAGCAGAAGAAGGAGAAGGAGAAGGCGAAGTCAGGAGGGTGAATCAGAAGAAGTAGAAGAAGGAGAAGGAGAAGGTGAAGTCTGGAGGGTGAATCAGAAGAAGTAGAAGAAGGAGAAGGAGAAGGTGAAGTCTGGAGGGTGAATCAGAAGAAGTAGAAGAAGGAGAAGGAGAAGGTGAAGTCTGGAGGGTGATTCAGAAGAAGCAGAAGAAGGAGAAGGTGAAGTCTGGAGGGAGAAGAAGAAGAAGTAGAAGAAGGAGAAGGAGAAGGTGAAGTCTGGAGTGTGAATCAGAAGAAGTAGAAGAAGGAGAAGGAGAAGGTGAAGTTTGGAGGGTGAATCAGAAGAAGTAGAAGAAGGAGAAGGAGAAGGTGAAGTCTGGAGGGTGAATCAGAAGAAGCAGAAGAAGGAGAAGGAGAAGGTGAAGTCTGGAGGGTGAATCAGAAGAAGGAGAAGAAGGAGAAGGAGAAGGTTTAATCTGGAGGGTGAATCAGAAGAACTAGACGAAGGAGAAGGAGAATGTGAAGTCTGGAGTGTGATACAGAAGAAGCAGAAGCAGGAGAAGGAGAAGGTGAAGTCTGGAGGGTGAATCAGAAGAAGTAGAAGAAGGAGAATGATAAGGTGAAGTCTGGAGGGTGAATCAGAAGAAGCAGAAGAAGGAGAAGGAGAAGGTGAATTCTGGAGGTTGAATCAGAAGAAGCAGAAGAAGGAGAAGGAGAAGGTGAAGTCTGGAGGGTGAATCAGAAGAAGCAGAAGAAGGAGAAGGAGAAGGTAAAGTCTGGAGGGTGAATCAGAAGAAGCAGAAAAAGTAGAAGGAGAAAGTGAAGTCTGGAGGGTGAATCAGAAGAAGTAGAAGAAGGAGAAGGAGAAGGTGAAGTCTGGAGGGTGAATCAGAAGAAGCAGAAGAAGGAGAAGGAGAAGGTGAAGTCAGGAGGGTGAATCAGAAGAAGCAGAAGAAGGAGAAGGAGAAGGTGAAGTCTGGAGGGTGAATCAGAAGAAGCAGAAGAAGGAGAAGGAGAAGGTGAAGACTGGAGGATGAATCAGAAGAAGTAGAAGAAGGAGAAGGAGAAGGTGAAGTCTGGAGGGTGAATCAGAAGAAGTAGAAGAAGGAGAAGGAGACGGCGAAGTCTGGAGGGTGAATCAGAAGAAGCAGAAGAAGGAGGAGGAGAAGGTGAAGTCTGGAGAGTGAATCAGAAGAAGCAGAAGAAGGAGAAGGAGATGGTGAAGTCTGGAGGGTGAATCAGAAGAAGTAGAAGAAGAAGAAGGAGAAGGTGAAGTCTGGAGGGTGAATCAGAAGAAGTAGAAGAAGGAGAAGGAGAAGGTGAAGTCTGGAGGGTGAATCAGAAGAAGCAGAAGAAGGAGAAGGAGAAGGTGAAGTCGGGAGGTTGAATCAGAAGAAGCAGAAGAAGGAGAAGGAGAAGGTGAAGTCTGGAGGGTGAATCAGAAGAAGCAGAAGAAGGAGAAGGAGAAGGTGAAGTCAGGTGGGTGAATCAGAAGAAGCAGAAGAAGGAAAAGGAGAAGGTGAAGTTAGGAGGGTGAATCAGAAGAAGCAGAAGAAGGAGAAGGAGAAGGTGAAGTCAGGGGGGTGAAGCAGAAGAAGTAGAAGAAGGAGAAGGAGAAGGTGAAGTCAGGAGGGTGAAGCAGAGGAAGCAGAAGAAGGAGAAGGAGAAGGTGAAGTCTGGAGGGCGCAGCAGAAGAAGCAGAAGAAGGAGAAGGAGAAGGTGAAGTCTGGAGGGTGAATCAGAAGAAGTAGAAGAAGGAGAAGGGGAAGGTGAAGTCAGGAGGGTGAAGGAGAAGAAGCAGAAGAAGGAGAAGGAGAAGGTGAAGTCTGGAGGGCGAAGCAGAAGAAGCAGAAGATGGAGAAGGAGAAGGTGAAGTCTGGAGGGCGAAGCAGAAGAAGCAGAAGAAGGAGAAGGACAAGGTGAAGTCTGGAGGGTGAAGCAGAAGAAGCAGAAGAAGGAGAAG
The DNA here is from genome assembly GCF_052327205.1 of Somniosus microcephalus. Taxonomy (NCBI): domain Eukaryota; kingdom Metazoa; phylum Chordata; class Chondrichthyes; order Squaliformes; family Somniosidae; genus Somniosus; species Somniosus microcephalus. Next base: position 373,882 of record NW_028225203.1, on the reverse strand, counting down.
GAGAAGGTGAAGTCTGGAGGGTGAATCAGAAGAAGTGGAAGAAGGAGAAGGAGAAGGTGAAGTCAGGAGGGTGAAGCAGAAGAAGGAGAAGGAGAAGGTGAAGTCTGGAGGGTGAAGCAGAAGAAACAGAAGAAGGAGAAGGAGATGGTGAAGTCAGGAGGGTGAATCAGAAGAAGTAGAAGAAGGAGAAGGAGAAGGTGAAGTCTGGAGGGTGAATCAGAAGAAGTAGAAGAAGGAGAAGGAGAAGGTGAAGTCTGGAGGGTGAATCAGATGAAGTAGAAGAAGGAGAAGGAGAAGCTGAAGTCTGGAGGGTGAATCAGAAGAAGCAGAAGAAGGAGAAGGAGAAGGTGAAGTCTGGAGGGAGAAGCAGAAGAAGTAGAAGAAGGAGAAGGAGAAGGTAAAGTCTGGAGTGTGAATCAGAAGAAGTAGAAGAAGGAGAAGGAGAAGGTGAAGTTTGGAGGGTGAATCAGAAGAAGTAGAAGAAGGAGAAGGAGAAGGTGAAGTCTGGAGGGTGAATCAGAAGAAGCCGAAGAAGGAGAAGGAGAAGGTGAAGTCTGGAGGGTGAATCAGAAGAAGTAGAAGAAGGAGAAGGAGAAGGTGAAGTCTGGAGGGTGAATCAGAAGAAGCAGAAGAAGTAGAAGGAGAAGGTGAAGTCTGGAGGGTGAATCAGAAGAAGTAGAAGAAGGAGAAGGAGAAGGTGAAGTCTGGAGGGTGAATTAGAAGATGCAGAAGGAGGAGAAGGAGAAGGTGAAGTCAGGAGGGTGAATCAGAAGAAGCAGAAGAAGGAGAAGGAGAAAGTGAAGTCTGGAGGGTGTATCAGAAGAAGCAGAAGAAGGAGAAGGAGAAGGTGAAGACTGGAGGGTGAATCAGAAGAAGTAGAAGAAGGAGAAGGAGAAGGTGAAGTCTGGAGGTTGAATCAGAAGAAGTAGAAGAAGGAGAAGGAAAGGCGAAGTCTGGAGGGTGAATCAGAAGAAGCAGAAGAAGGAGTAGGAGAAGGTGAAGTCTGGAGGGTGAATCAGAAGAAGCAGAAGAAGGAGAAGGAGAAGATGAAGTCTGGAGGGTGAATCAGAAGAAGCAGAAGAAGGAGAAGGAGAAGGTGAAGTCTGGAGGGTGAATCAGAAGAAGTAGTAGAAGGAGAAGGAGAAGGTTTAGTCTGGAGGGTGAATCAGAAGAAGTAGACGAAGGAGAAGGAGAATGTGAAGTCTGGAGGGTGAATCAGAAGAAGCAGAAGCAGGAGGAGGAGAAGGTGAAGTCTGGAGGGTGAATCAGAAGAAGTAGAAGAAGGAGAAGGAGAAGGTGAAGTCTGGAGGGTGAATCAGAAGATGCAGAAGAAGGAGAAGGAGAAGGTGAAGTCTGGAGGGTGAATCAGAAGAAGCAGAAGAAGGAGAAGGAGAAGGTGAAGTCTGGAGAGTGAATCAGAAGAAGCAGAAGAAGGAGAAGGAGAAGGTGAAGTCTGGAGGGTGAATCAGAAGAAGCAGAAGAAGTAGAAGGAGAAGGTGAAGTCTGGAGGGCGAATCAGAAGAAGTAGAAGAAGGAGAAGGAGAAGGTGAAGTCAGGAGGGTGAATCAGAATAAGTAGAAGAAGGAGAAGGAGAAGGTGAAGTCTGGAGGGTGAAGCAGAAGAAGTAGAAGAAGGAGAAGGAGAAGGTGAAGTCAGGAGGGTGAATCAGAAAAAGTAGAAGAAGGAGAAGGAGAAGGTGAAGTCAGGAGGGTGAATCAGAAGAAGCAGAACAAGGAGAAGGAGAAGGTGAAGTCTGGAGGGTGAATCAGAAGAATCAGAAGAAGGAGAAGGAGAAGGTGAAGTCTGGAGGTGAATCAGAAGAAGCAGAAGAAAGAGAAGGAGAAGGTGAAGTCTGGAGGGTGAATCAGAAGAAGCAGAAGAAGGAGAAGGAGAAGATGATGTCTGGAGGGTGAATCAGAAGAAGTAGAAGAAGGAGAAGGAGAAGGTGAGGTCTGGAGGTTGAATCAGAAGAAGCAGAAGAAGGAGAAGGAGAAGTTGAAGTCTGGAGGGTGAATCAGAAGAAGCAGAAGAAGGAGAAGGAGAAGGTGAAGTCTGGAGGGTGGATCAGAAGAAGCAGAAGAAGGAGAAGGAGAAGGTGAATTCAGGAGGGTGACTCAGAAGAAGCAGAAGAAGGAGAAGGAGAAGGTGAAGTTAGGAGGGTGAATCAGAAGAAGCAGAAGAAGGAGAAGGAGAAGGTGAAGTCAGGGGGGTGAAGCAGAAGAAGTAGAAGAAGGAGAAGGAGAAGGTGAAGTCAGGAGGGTGAAGCAGAAGAAGCAGAAGAAGGAGAAGGAGAAGGTGAAGTCTGGAGGGCGCAGCAGAAGAAGCAGAAGAAGGAGAAGGAGAAGGTGAAGTCTGGAGGGTGAAGCAGAAGAAGCAGAAGAAGGAGAAGGAGAAGGTGAAGTCTGGAGGGTGAATCAGAAGAAGTAGAAGAAGGAGAAGGAGAAGGTGAAGTCAGGAGGGTGAAGCAGAAGAAGCAGAAGAAGGAGAAGGAGAAGGTGAAGTCTCGAGGGTGAAGGAGAAGAAGCAGAAGAAGGAGAAGGAGAAGGTGAAGTCTGGAGGGCGAAGCAGAAGAAGCAGAAGAAGGAGAAGGAGAAGGTGAAGTCTGGAGGGTGAAGCAGAAGAAGCAGAAGAAGGAGAAGGAGAAGGTGAAGTCTGGAGGGTGAATCAGAAGAAGTAGAAGAAGGAGAAGGAGAAGGTGAAGTCTGGAGGGTGATTCAGAAGAAGCAGAAGAAGGAGAAGATGAAGGTGAAGTCTGGAGGGAGAAGAAGAAGAAGTAGAAATAGGAGAAGGAGAAGGTGAAGTCTGGAGGGTGAATCAGAAGAAGTAGAAGAAGGAGAAGGAGAAGGTGAATTTTGGAGGGTGAATCAGAAGAAGTAGAAGAAGGAGAAGGAGAAGGTGAAGTCTGGAGGGTGAATCAGAAGAAGCAGAAGAAGGAGAAGGAGAAGGTGAAGTCTGGAGGGTGAATCAGAAGAAGTAGAAGAAGTAGAAGGAGAAGGTGTAGTCTGGAGGGTGAATCAGAAGAACTAGACGAAGGAGAAGGAGAATGTGAAGTCTGGAGGGTGAATCAGAAGAAGCAGAAGCAGGAGAAGGAGAAGGTGAAGTCTGGAGGGTGAATCAGAAGAAGTAGAAGAAGGAGAATGAGAAGGTGAAGTCTGGAGGGTGAATCAGAAGAAGCAGAAGAAGGAGAAGGAGAAGGTGAATTCTGGAGGTTGAATCAGAAGAAGCAGAAGAAGGAGAAGGAGAAGGTGAAGTCTGGAGGGTGAATCAGAAGAAGCAGAAGAAGGAGAAGGAGAAGGTAAAGTCTGGAGGGTGAATCAGAAGAAGCAGAAAAAGTAGAAGGAGAAAGTGAAGTCTGGAGGGTGAATCAGAAGAAGTAGAAGAAGGAGAAGGAGAAGGTGAAGTCTGGAGGGTGAATCAGAAGAAGCAGAAGAAGGAGAAGGAGAAGGTGAAGTCAGGAGGGTGAATCAGAAGAAGCAGAAGAAGGAGAAGGAGAAGGTGAAGTCTGGAGGGTGAATCAGAAGAAGCAGAAGAAGGAGAAGTAGAAGGTGAAGACTGGAGGGTGAATCAGAAGAAGTAGAAGAAGGAGAAGGAGAAGGTGAAGTCTGGAGGGTGAATCAGAAGAAGTAGAAGAAGGAGAAGGAGACGGCGAAGTCTGGAGGGTGAATCAGAAGAAGCAGAAGAAGGAGGAGGAGAAGGTGAAGTCTGGAGAGTGAATCAGAAGAAGCAGAAGAAGGAGAAGGAGAAGGTGAAGTCTGGAGGGTGAATCTGAAGAAGCAGAAGAAGGAGAAGGAGAAGGTGAAGTCTGGAGGGTGAAGCAGAAGAAGTAGAAGAAGGAGAAGGAGAAGGTGAGGTCAGGAGGGTGAATCAGAAGAAGCAGAAGAAGGAGAAGGAGAAGGTGAAGTCTGGAGGGTGAATCAGAAGAAGCAGAAGAAGGAAAAGGAGAAGGTGAAGTTAGGAGGGTGAATCAGAAGAAGCAGAAGAAGGAGAAGGAGAAGGTGAAGTCAGGGGGTGAAGCAGAAGAAGTAGAAGAAGGAGAAGGAGAAGGTGAAGTCAGGAGGGTGAAGCAGAAGAAGCAAAAGAAGGAGAAGGAGAAGGTGAAGTCTGGAGGGCGCAGCAGAAGAAGCAGAAAAAGGAGAAGGAGAAGGTGAAGTCTGGAGGGTGAAGCAGAAGAAGCAGAAGAAGGAGAAGGAGAAGGTGAAGTCTGGAGGGTGAATCAGAAGAAGTAGAAGAAGGAGAAGGGGAAGGTGAAGTCAGGAGGGTGAAGCAGAAGAAGCAGAAGAAGGAGAAGGAGAAGGTGAAGTCTGGAGGGCGAAGCAGAGGAAGCAGAAGATGGAGAAGGAGAAGGTGAAGTCTGGAGGGCGAAGCAGAAGAAGGAGAAGGAGAAGGTGAAGTCTGGAGGGTGAAGCAGAAGAAGCTGAAGAAGGAGAATGAGAAGGTGAAGTCTGGAGGGTGAATCAGAAGAAGTAGAAGAAGGAGAAGGAGAAGGTGAAGTCAGGAGGGTGAAGCAGAAGAAGGAGAAGGAGAAGGTGAAGTCTGGAGGGTGAATCAGAAGAAGCAGAAGAAGGAGAAGGAGAAGGTGAAGTCTGGAGGGAGAAGCAGAAGAAGTAGAAGAAGGAGAAGGAGAAGGTGAAGTCTGGAGTGTGAATCAGAAGAAGTGGAAGAAGGAGAAGGAGAAGGTGAAGTTTGGAGGGTGAATCAGAAGAAGTAGAAGAAGGAGAAGGAGAAGGTGAAGTCTGGAGGGTGAATCAGAAGAAGCAGAAGAAGGAGAAGGAGAAGTTGAAGTCTGGAGGGTGAATCAGAAGAAGTAGAAGAAGGAGAAGGAGAAGGTGAAGTCTGGAGGGTGAATCAGAAGAAGCAGAAGAAGTAGAAGGAGAAGGTGAAGTCTGGAGGGTGAATCAGAAGAAGTAGAAGAAGGAGAAGGAGAAGGTGAAGTCTGGAGGGTGAATTAGAAGAAGCAGAAGGAGGAGAAGAAGAAGGTGAAGTCAGGAGGGTGAATCAGAAGAAGCAGAAGAAGGAGAAGGAGAAGGTGAAGTCTGGAGGGTGAATCAGAAGAAGCAGAAGAAGAGAAGGAGAAGGTGAAGACTGGAGGGTGAATCAGAAGAAGTAGAAGAAGGAGAAGGAGAAGGTGAAGTCTGGAGGTTGAATCCGAAGATGTAGAAGAAGGAGAAGGAGAAGGCGACGTCTGGAGGGTGAATCAGAAGAAGCAGAAGAAGGAGAAGGAGAAGATGAAGTCAGGAGAGTGAATCAGAAGAAGTCGAAGAAGGAGAAGGAGAAGGTGAGGTCTGGGGCGTGAATCAGAAGAAGCAGAAGAAGGAGAAGGAGAAGGTGAAGTCTGGAGGGTGAATCAGAAGAAGCAGAAGAAGGAGAAGGAGAAGGTGAAGTCAGGAGGGTGAATCAGAAGAAGCTGAAGAAGGAGAAGGAGAAGGTGAAGTTAGGAGGGTGAATCAGAAGAAGCAGAAGAAGGAGAAGGAGAAGGTGATGTCAGGGGGGTGAAGCAGAAGAAGTAGAAGAAGGAGAAGGAGAAGGTGAAGTCAGGAGTGTGAAGCAGAAGAAGCAGAAGAAGGAGAAGGAGAAGGTGAAGTCTGGAGGGCGCAGCAGAAGAAGCAGAAGAAGGAGAAGGAGAAGGTGAAGTCTGGAGGGTGAAGCAGAAGAAGCAGAAGAAGGAGAAGGAGAAGGTGAAGTCTGGAGGGTGAATCAGAAGAAGTAGAAGAAGGAGAAGGAGAAGGTGAAGTCAGGAGTGTGAAGCAGAAGAAGCAGAAGAAGGAGAAGGAGAAGGTGAAGCCTGGAGGGTGAAGCAGAAGAAGCAGAAGAAGGAGAAGGAGAAGGTGAAGTCTGGAGGGCGAAGCAGAAGAAGCAGAAGAAGGAGAAGGAGAAGGTGAAGTCTGGAGGGTGAAGCAGAAGAAGCAGAAGAAGGAGAAGGAGAAGGTGAAGTCTGGAGGGTGAATCAGAAGAAGTAGAAGAAGGAGAAGGAGAGGGTGAAGTCAGGAGGGTGAAGCAGAAGAAGCAGAAGAAGGAGAAGGAGAAGATGAAGTCTGGAGGGTGAAGCAGGAGAAGCAGAAGAAGGAGAAGGAGAAGGTGAAGTCTGGAGGGTGAAGCAGAAGAAGCAGGAGAAGGAGAAGGTGAAGTCAGGAGGGTGAATCAGAAGAAGTAGAAGAAGGAGAAGAAGAAGGTGAAGTCTGGAGGGTGAATCAGAAGAAGTAGAAGAAGGAGAAGGAGAAGGTGAAGTCTGGAGGGTGAATCAGAAGAAGTAGAAGAAGGAGAAGGAGAAGGTGAAGTCTGGAGGGTGAATCAGAAGAAGCAGAAGAAGGAGAAGGAGTAGGTGAAGTCTGGAGGGAGAAGCAGAAGAAGTAGAAGAAGGAGAAGTAGAAGGTGAAGTCTGGAGGGTGAATCAGAAGAAGTAGAAGAAGGAGAAGGCGAAGGTGAAGTTTGGAGGGTGAAGCAGAAGAAGTAGAAGAAGGAGAAGGAGAAGGTGAAGTCTGGAGGGTGAATCTGAAGAAGCAGAAGAAGGAGAAGGAGGAGATGAAGTCTGGAGGGTGAATCAGAAGAAGTAGAAGAAGGAGAAGGAGAAGGTTTAGTCTGGAGGGTGAATCAGAAGAAATAGACGAAGGAGAAGGAGAATGTGAAGTCTGGAGGGTGAATCAGAAGAAGCAGAAGCAGGAGAAGGAGAAGGTGAAGTCTGGAGGGTGAATCAGAAGAAGTAGAAGAAGGAGAAGGAGAAGGTGAAGTCTGGAGGGTGAATCAGAAGAAGCAGAAGAAGGAGAAGGAGAAGGTGAAGTCTGGAGGGTGAATCAGAAGAAGCAGAAGAAGGAGAAGGAGAAGGTGAAGTCTGGAGGGTGAATCAGAAGAAGCAGAAGAAGGAGAAAGAGAAGGTGAAGTCTGGAGGGTGAAGCAGAAGAAGTAGAAGAAGGAGAAGGAGAAGGTGAGGTCTGGAGGGTGAATCAGAAGAAGCAGAAGAAGGAGAAGGAGTAGGTGAAGTCTGGAGGGTGTATCAGAAGATGCAGAAGAAGGAGAAGGAGAAGGTGAAGTCTGGAGGGTGAATCAGAAGAAGCAGAAGAAGGAGAAGGAGAAGGTGAAGTCAGGAGGGTGAATCAGAAGAAGCAGAAGAAGGAAAAGGAGAAGGTGAAGTTAGGAGGGTGAATCAGAAGAAGCAGAAGAAGGAGAAGGAGAAGGTGAAGTCAGGGGGGTGAAGCAGAAGAAGGAGAAGAAGGAGAAGGAGAAGGTGAAGTCAGGAGGGTGAAGCAGAAGAAGCAGAAGAAGGAGAAGGAGAAGGTGAAGTCTGGAGGGCGCAGCAGAAGAAGCAGAAGAAGGAGAAGGAGAAGGTGAAGTCTGGAGGGTTAATCAGAAGAAGTAAAAGAAGGAGAAGGGGAAGGTGAAGTCAGGAGGGTGAAGCAGAAGAAGCAGAAGAAGGAGAAGGAAAAGGTGAAGTCTGGAGGGCGAAGCAGAAGAAGCAGAAGATGGAGACGGAGAAGGTGAAGTCTGGAGGGCGAAGCAGAAGAAGCAGAAGAAGGAGAAGGAGAAGGTGAAGTCTGGAGGTGAAGCAGAAGAAGCAGAAGAAGGAGAAGGAGAAGCTGAAGTCTGGAGGGTGAATCAGTAGATGTAGAAGAAGGAGAAGGAGAAGGTGAAGTCAGGAGGGTGAAGCAGAAGATGGAGAAGGAGAAGCTGAAGTCTGGAGGGTGAAGCAGAAGAAGCAGAAGAAGGAGAAGGAGAAGGTGAAGTCTGGAGGGTGAAGCAGAAGAAGCAGAAGAAGGAGAAGGAGAAGGTGAAGTCAGGAGGGTGAATCAGAAGAAGTAGAAGAAGGAGAAGGAGAAGGTGAAGTCTGGAGGGTGAATCAGAAGAAGTAGAAGAAGGAGAAGGAGAAGGTGAAGTCTGGAGGGTGAATCAGATGAAGCAGAAGAAGGAGAAGGAGAAGGTGAAGTCTGGAGGGTGAATCAGAAGAAGCAGAAGAAGGAGAAGGAGAAGGTGAAGTCTGGAGGGAGAAGCAGAAGAATAGAAGAAGGAGAAGGAGAAGGTGAAGTCTGGAGTGTGATTCAGAAGAAGTAGAAGAAGGAGAAGGAGAAGGTGAAGTTTGGAGGGTGAATCAGAAGAAGTAGAAGAAGGAGAAGGAGAAGGTGAAGTCTGGAGAGTGAATCAGAAGAAGCAGAAGAAGGAGAAGGAGAAGGTGAAGTCAGGGGGGTGAAGCAGAAGAAGTAGAAGAAGGAGAAGGAGCAGGTGACGTCAGGAGGGTGAAGCAGAAGAAGCAGAAGAAGGAGAAGGAGAAGGTGAAGTAATGGAGGGCGCAGCAGAAGAAGCAGAAGAAGGAGAAGGAGAAGGTGAAGTCTGGAGGGTGAAGCAGAAGAAGCAGAAGAAGGAGAAGGAGAAGGTGAAGTCTGGAGGGTGAATCAGAAGAAGTAGAAGAAGGAGAAGGAGAAGGTGAAGTCAGGAGGGTGAAGCAGAAGAAGCAGAAGAAGGAGAAGGAGAAGGTGAAGTCTGGACGGTGAAGGAGAAGAAGCAGAAGAAGGAGAAGGAGAAGGTGAAGTCTGGAGGGTGAATCAGAAGAAGTAGAAGAAGGAGAAGGGGAAGGTGAAGTCAGGAGGGTGAAGCAGAAGAAGCAGAAGAAGGAGAAGGAGAAGGTGAAGTCTGGAGGGCGAAGCAGAGGAAGCAGAAGATGGAGAAGGAGAAGGTGAAGTCTGGAGGGCGAAGCAGAAGAAGGAGAAGGAGAAGGTGAAGTCTGGAGGGTGAAGCAGAAGAAGCTGAAGAAGGAGAATGAGAAGGTGAAGTCTGGAGGGTGAATCAGAAGAAGTAGAAGAAGGAGAAGGAGAAGGTGAAGTCAGGAGGGTGAAGCAGAAGAAGGAGAAGGAGAAGGTGAAGTCTGGAGGGTGAATCAGAAGAAGCAGAAGAAGGAGAAGGAGAAGGTGAAGTCTGGAGGGAGAAGCAGAAGAAGTAGAAGAAGGAGAAGGAGAAGGTGAAGTCTGGAGTGTGAATCAGAAGAAGTAGAAGAAGGAGAAGGAGAAGGTGAAGTTTGGAGGGTGAATCAGAAGAAGTAGAAGAAGGAGAAGGAGAAGGTGAAGTCTGGAGGGTGAATCAGAAGAAGCAGAAGAAGGAGAAGGAGAAGTTGAAGTCTGGAGGGTGAATCAGAAGAAGTTGAAGAAGGAGAAGGAGAAGGTGAAGTCTGGAGGGTGAATCAGAAGAAGCAGAAGAAGTAGAAGGAGAAGGTGAAGTCTGGAGGGTGAATCAGAAGAAGTAGAAGAAGGAGAAGGAGAAGGTGAAGTCTGGAGGGTGAATTAGAAGAAGCAGAAGGAGGAGAAGAAGAAGGTGAAGTCAGGAGGGTGAATCAGAAGAAGCAGAAGAAGGAGAAGGAGAAGGTGAAGTCTGGAGGGTGAATCAGAAGAAGCAGAAGAAGGAGAAGGAGAAGGTGAAGACTGGAGGGTGAATCAGAAGAAGTAGAAGAAGGAGAAGGAGAAGGTGAAGTCTGGAGGTTGAATCCGAAGAAGTAGAAGAAGGAGAAGGAGAAGGCGACGTCTGGAGGGTGAATCAGAAGAAGCAGAAGAAGGAGAAGGAGAAGATGAAGTCTGGAGAGTGAATCAGAAGAAGTCGAAGAAGGAGAAGGAGAAGGTAAGGTCTGGGGCGTGAATCAGAAGAAGCAGAAGAAGGAGAAGGAGAAGGTGAAGTCTGGAGGGTGAATCAGAAGAAGCAGAAGAAGGAGAAGGAGAAGGTGAAGTCAGGAGGGTGAATCAGAAGAAGCTGAAGAAGGAGAAGGAGAAGGTGAAGTTAGGAGGGTGAATCAGAAGAAGCAGAAGAAGGAGAAGGAGAAGGTGAAGTCAGGGGGGTGAAGCAGAAGAAGTAGAAGAAGGAGAAGGAGAAGGTGAAGTCAGGAGTGTGAAGCAGAAGAAGCAGAAGAAGGAGAATGAGAAGGTGAAGTCTGGAGGGCGCAGCAGAAGAAGCAGAAGAAGGAGAAGGAGAAGGTGAAGTCTGGAGGGTGAAGCAGAAGAAGCAGAAGAAGGAGAAGGAGAAGGTGAAGTCTGGAGGGTGAATCAGAAGAAGTAGAAGAAGGAGAAGGAGAAGGTGAAGTCAGGAGTGTGAAGCAGAAGAAGCAGAAGAAGGAGAAGGAGAAGGTGAAGCCTGGAGGGTGAAGCAGAAGAAGCAGAAGAAGGAGAAGGAGAAGGTGAAGTCTGGAGGGCGAAGCAGAAGAAGCAGAAGAAGGAGAAGGAGAAGGTGAAGTCTGGAGGGTGAAGCAGAAGAAGCAGAAGAAGGAGAAGGAGAAGGTGAAGTCTGGAGGGTGAATCAGAAGAAGTAGAAGAAGGAGAAGGAGAAGGTGAAGTCAGGAGGGTGAAGCAGAAGAAGCAGAAGAAGGAGAAGGAGAAGATGAAGTCTGGAGGGTGAAGCAGGAGAAGCAGAAGAAGGAGAAGGAGAAGGTGAAGTCTGGAGGGTGAAGCAGAAGAAGCAGAAGAAGGAGAAGGAGAAGGTGAAGTCAGGAGGGTGAATCAGAAGAAGTAGAAGAAGGAGAAGAAGAAGGTGAAGTCTGGAGGGTGAATCAGAAGAAGTAGAAGAAGGAGAAGGAGAAGGTGAAGTCTGGAGGGTGAATCAGAAGAAGTAGAAGAAGGAGAAGGAGAAGGTGAAGTCTGGGGGGTGAATCAGAAGAAGCAGAAGAAGGAGAAGGAGTAGGTGAAGTCTGGAGGGAGAAGCAGAAGAAGTAGAAGAAGGAGAAGTAGAAGGTGAAGTCTGGAGGGTGAATCAGAAGAAGTAGAAGAAGGAGAAGGCGAAGGTGAAGTTTGGAGGGTGAAGCAGAAGAAGTAGAAGAAGGAGAAGGAGAAGGTGAAGTCTGGAGGGTGAATCTGAAGAAGCAGAAGAAGGAGAAGGAGGAGATGAAGTCTGGAGGGTGAATCAGAAGAAGTAGAAGAAGGAGAAGGAGAAGGTTTGGTCTGGAGGGTGAATCAGAAGAAGTAGACGAAGGAGAAGGAGAATGTGAAGTCTGGAGGGTGAATCAGAAGAAGCAGAAGCAGGAGAAGGAGAAGGTGAAGTCTGGAGGGAGAATCAGAAGAAGTAGAAGAAGGAGAAGGAGAAGGTGAAGTCTGGAGGGTGAATCAGAAGAAGCAGAAGAAGGAGAAGGAGAAGGTGAAGTCTGGAGGGTGAATCAGAAGAAGCAGAAGAAGGAGAAGGAGAAGGTGAAGTCTGGAGGGTGAATCAGAAGAAGCAGAAGAAGGAGAAAGAGAAGGTGAAGTCTGGAGGGTGAAGCAGAAGAAGTAGAAGAAGGAGAAGGAGAAGGTGAGGTCTGGAGGGTGAATCAGAAGAAGCAGAAGAAGGAGAAGGAGAAGGTGAAGTCTGGAGGGTGTATCAGAAGATGCAGAAGAAGGAGAAGGAGAAGTTGAAGTCTGGAGGGTGAATCAGAAGAAGCAGAAGAAGGAGAAGGAGAAGGTGAAGTCAGGAGGGTGAATCAGAAGAAGCAGAAGAAGGAAAAGGAGAAGGTGAAGTTAGGAGGGTGAATCAGAAGAAGCAGAAGAAGGAGAAGGAGAAGGTGAAGTCAGGGGGGTGAAGCAGAAGAAGGAGAAGAAGGAGAAGGAGAAGGTGAAGTCAGGAGGGTGAAGCAGAAGAAGCAGAAGAAGGAGAAGGAGAAGGTGAAGTCTGGAGGGCGCAGCAGAAGAAGCAGAAGAAGGAGAAGGAGAAGGTGAAGTCTGGAGGGTTAATCAGAAGAAGTAAAAGAAGGAGAAGGGGAAGGTGAAGTCAGGAGGGTGAAGCAGAAGAAGCAGAAGAAGGAGAAGGAAAAGGTGAAGTCTGGAGGGCGAAGCAGAAGAAGCAGAAGATGGAGACGGAGAAGGTGAAGTCTGGAGGGCGAAGCAGAAGAAGCAGAAGAAGGAGAAGGAGAAGGTGAAGTCTGGAGGTGAAGCAGAAGAAGCAGAAGAAGGAGCAGGAGAAGCTGAAGTCTGGAGGGTGAATCAGTAGATGTAGAAGAAGGAGAAGGAGAAGGTGAAGTCAGGAGGGTGAAGCAGAAGATGGAGAAGGAGAAGGTGAAGTCTGGAGGGTGAAGCAGAAGAAGCAGAAGAAGGAGAAGGAGAAGGTGAAGTCTGGAGGGTGAAGCAGAAGAAGCAGAAGAAGGAGAAGAAGAAGGTGAAGTCAGGAGGGTGAATCAGAAGAAGTAGAAGAAGGAGAAGGAGAAGGTGAAGTCTGGAGGGTGAATCAGAAGAAGTAGAAGAAGGAGAAGGAGAAGGTGAAGTCTGGAGGGTGAATCAGATGAAGTAGAAGAAGGAGAAGGAGAAGGTGAAGTCTGGAGGGTGAATCAGAAGAAGCAGAAGAAGGAGAAGGAGAAGCTGAAGTCTGGAGGGAGAAGCAGAAGAAGTAGAAGAAGGAGAAGGAGAAGGTGAAGTCTGGAGTGTGATTCAGAAGAAGTAGAAGAAGGAGAAGGAGAAGGTGAAGTTTGGAGGGTGAATCAGAAGAAGTAGAAGAAGGAGAAGGAGAAGGTGAAGTCTGGAGGGTGAATCAGAAGAAGCAGAAGAAGGAGAAGGAGAAGGTGAAGTCAGGGGGGTGAAGCAGAAGAAGTAGAAGAAGGAGAAGGAGAAGGTGAAGTCAGGAGGGTGAAGCAGAAGAAGCAGAAGAAGGAGAAGGAGAAGGTGAAGTAATGGAGGGCGCAGCAGAAGAAGCAGAAGAAGGAGAAGGAGAAGGTGAAGTCTGGAGGGTGAAGCAGAAGAAGCAGAAGAAGGAGAAGGAGAAGGTGAAGTCTGGAGGGTGAATCAGAAGAAGTAGAAGAAGGAGAAGGAGAAGGTGAAGTCAGGAGGGTGAAGCAGAAGAAGCAGAAGAAGGAGAAGGAGAAGGTGAAGTCTGGACGGTGAAGGAGAAGAAGCAGAAGAAGGAGAAGGAGAAGGTGAAGTCTGGAGGGCGAAGCAGAAGAAGCAGAAGAAGGAGAAGGAGAAGGTGAAGTCTGGAGGGTGAAGCAGAAGAAGCAGAAGAAGGAGAAGGAGAAGGTGAAGTCTGGAGGGTGAATCAGAAGAAGTAGAAGAAGGAGAAGGAGAAGGTGAAGTCAGGAGGGTGAAGCAGAAGAAGCAGAAGAAGGAGAAGGAGAAGGTGAAGTCTGGAGTGTGAAGCAGAAGAAGCAGAAGAAGGTGAAGGAGAAGGTGAAGTCTGGAGGGTGAAGCAGAAGTAGCAGAAGAAGGAGAAGGAGAAGGCGAAGTCAGGAGGGTGAATCAGAAGAAGTAGAAGAAGGAGAAGGAGAAGGTGAAGTCTGGAGGGTGAATCAGAAGAAGTAGAAGAAGGAGAAGGAGAAGGTGAAGTCTGGAGGGTGAATCAGAGGAAGTAGAAGAAGGAGAAGGAGAAGGTGAAGTCTGGAGGGTGATTCAGAAGAAGCAGAAGAAGGAGAAGGAGAAGGTGAAGTCTGGAGGGAGAAGCAGAAGAAGTAGAAGAAGGAGAAGGAGAAGGTGAAGTCTGGAGTGTGAATCAGAAGAAGTAGAAGAAGGAGAAGGAGAAGGTGAAGTTTGGAGGGTGAATCAGAAGAAGTAGAAGAAGGAGAAGGAGAAGGTGAAGTCTGGAGGGTGAATCAGAAGAAGCAGAAGAAGGAAAAGGAGAAGGTGAAGTCTGGAGGGTGAATCAGAAGAAGTAGAAGAAGGAGAAGGAGAAGGTGTAGTCTGGAGGGTGAATCAGAAGAACTAGACGAAGGAGAAGGAGAATGTGAAGTCTGGAGGGTGAATCAGAAGAAGCAGAAGAAGGAGAAGGAGAAGGTGAATTCTGGAGGGTGAATCAGAAGAAGCAGAAGAAGGAGAAGGAGAAGGTGAAGTCTGGTGGGTGAATCAGAAGAAGCAGAAGAAGGAGAAGGAGAAGGTAAAGTCTGGAGGGTGAATCAGAAGAAGCAGAAAAAGTAGAAGGAGAAAGTGAAGTCTGGAGGGTGAATCAGAAGAAGTAGAAGAAGGAGAAGGTGAAGTCTGGAGGGTGAATCAGAAGAAGCAGAAGAAGGAGAAGGAGAAGGTGAAGTCAGGAGGGTGAATCAGAAGAAGCAGAAGAAGGTGAAGGAGAAGGTGAAGTCTGGAGGGTGAATCAGAAGAAGCAGAATAAGGAGAAGGAGAAGGTGAAGACTGGAGGGTGAATCAGAAGAAGTAGAAGAAGGAGAAGGAGAAGGTGAAGTCTGGAGGGTGAATCAGAATAAGTAGAAGAAGTAGAAGGAGACGGCGAAGTCTGGAGGGTGAATCAGAAGAAGCAGAAGAAGGAGGAGGAGAAGGTGAAGTCTGGAGGGAGAATCAGAAGAAGCAGAAGAAGGAGAAGGAGAAGGTGAAGTCTGGAGGGTGAATCAGAAGAAGCAGAAGAAGGAGAAGGAGAAGGTGAAGTCTGGAGGGTGAAGCAGAAGAAGTAGAAGAAGGAGAAGGAGAAGGTGAGGTCTGGAGGGTGAATCAGAAGAAGCAGAAGAAGGAGAAGGAGAAGGTGAAGTCTGGAGGGTGAATCAGAAGAAGCAGAAGAAGGAGAAGGAGAAGGTGAAGTCTGGAGGGTGAAGCAGAAGAAGTAGAAGAAGGAGAAGGAGAAGGTGAGGTCTGGAGGGTGAATCAGAAGAAGCAGAAGAAGGAGAAGGAGAAGGTGAAGTCTGGAGGGTGAATCAGAAGAAGCAGAAGAAGGAGAAGGAGAAGGTGAAGTCTGGAGGGTGAATCAGAAGAAGCAGAAGAAGGAGAAGGAGAAGGTGAAGTCAGGAGGGTGAATCAGAAGAAGCAGAAGAAGGAAAAGGAGAAGGTGAAGTTAGGAGGGTGAATCAGAAGAAGCAGAAGAAGGAGAAGGAGAAGGTGAAGTCAGGGGGGTGAAGCAGAAGAAGTAGAAGAAGGAGAAGGAGAAGGTGAAGTCAGGAGGGTGAAGCAGAAGAAGCAAAAGAAGGAGAAGGAGAAGGTGAAGTCTGGAGGGCGCAGCAGAAGAAGCAGAAGAAGGAGAAGGAGAAGGTGAAGTCTGGAGGGTGAAGCAGAAGAAGCAGAAGAAGGAGAATGAGAAGGTGAAGTCTGGAGGGTGAATCAGAAGAAGTAGAAGAAGGAGAAGGGGAAGGTGAAGTCAGGAGGGTGAAGCAGAAGAAGCAGAAGAAGGAGAAGGAGAAGGTGAAGTCTGGAGGGCGAAGCAGAAGAAGCAGAAGATGGAGAAGGAGAAGGTGAAGTCTGGAGGGCGAAGCAGAAGAAGGAGAAGGAGAAGGTGAAGTCTGGAGGGTGAAGCAGAAGAAGCTGAAGAAGGAGAAGGAGAAGGTGAAGTCTGGAGGGTGAATCAGAAGAAGTAGAAGAAGGAGAAGGAGAAGGTGAAGTCAGGAGGGTGAAGCAGAAGAAGGAGAAGGAGAAGGTGAAGTCTGGAGGGTGAATCAGAAGAAGCAGAAGAATGAGAAGGAGAAGGTGAAGTCTGGAGGGAGAAGCAGAAGAAGTAGAAGAAGGAGAAGGAGAAGGTGAAGCCTGGAGTGTGAATCAGAAGAAGTAGAAGAAGGAGAAGGAGAAGGTGAAGTTTGGAGGGTGAATCAGAAGAAGTAGAAGAAGGAGAAGGAGAAGGTGAAGTCTGGAGGGTGAATCAGAAGAAGCAGAAGAAGGAGAAGGAGAAGGTGAAGTCTGGAGGGTGAATCAGAAGAAGTAGAAGAAGGAGAAGGAGAAGGTGAAGTATGGAGGGTGAATCAGAAGAAGCAGAAGAAGTAGAAGGAGAAGGTGAAGTCTGGAGGGTGAATCAGAAGAAGTAGAAGAAGGAGAAGGAGAAGGTGAAGTCTGGAGGGTGAATTAGAAGTAGCAGAAGGAGGAGAAGAAGAAGGTGAAGTCAGGAGGGTGAATCAGAAGAAGCAGAAGAAGGAGAAGGAGAAGGTGAAGTCTGGAGGGTGAATCAGAAGAAGCAGAACAAGGAGAAGGAGAAGGTGAAGACTGGAGGGTGAATCAGAAGAAGTAGAAGAAGGAGAAGGAGAAGGTGAAGTCTGGAGGTTGAATCCGAAGAAGTAGAAGAAGGAGAAGGAGAAGGCGACGTCTGGAGGGTGAATCAGAAGAAGCAGAAGAAGGAGAAGGAGAAGATGAAGTCTGGAGAGTGAATCAGAAGAAGTCGAAGAAGGAGAAGGAGAAGGTGAGGTCTGGGGCGTGAATCAGAAGAAGCAGAAGAAGGAGAAGGAGAAGGTGAAGTCTGGAGGGTGAATCAGAAGAAGCAGAAGAAGGAGAAGGTGAAGGTGAAGTCAGGAGGGTGAATCAGAAGAAGCTGAAGAAGGAGAAGGAGAAGGTGAAGTTAGGAGGGTGAATCAGAAGAAGCAGAAGAAGGAGAAGGAGAAGGTGAAGTCAGGGGGGTGAAGCAGAAGAAGTAGAAGAAGGAGAAGGAGAAGGTGAAGTCAGGAGTGTGAAGCAGAAGAAGCAGAAGAAGGAGAAGGAGAAGGTGAAGTCTGGAGGGCGCAGCAGAAGAAGCAGAAGAAGGAGAAGGAGAAGGTGAAGTCTGGAGGGTGAAGCAGAAGAAGCAGAAGAAGGAGAAGGAGAAGGTGAAGTCTGGAGGGTGATTCAGAAGAAGTAGAAGAAGGAGAAGGAGAAGGTGAAGTCAGGAGTGTGAAGCAGAAGAAGCAGAAGAAGGAGAAGGAGAAGGTGAAGCCTGGAGGGTGAAGCAGAAGAAGCAGAAGAAGGAGAAGGAGAAGGTGAAGTCTGGAGGGCGAAGCAGAAGAAGCAGAAGAAGGAGAAGGAGAAGGTGAAGTCTGGAGGGTGAAGCAGAAGAAGCAGAAGAAGGAGAAGGAGAAGGTGAAGTCTGGAGGGTGAATCAGAAGAAGTAGAAGAAGGAGAAGGAGAAGGTGAAGTCAGGAGGGGGAAGCAGAAGAAGCAGAAGAAGGAGAAGGAGAAGATGAAGTCTGGAGGGTGAAGCAGGAGAAGCAGAAGAAGGAGAAGGAGAAGGTGAAGTCTGGAGGGTGAAGCAGAAGAAGCAGAAGAAGGAGAAGGAGAAGGTCAAGTCAGGAGGGTGAATCAGAAGAAGTAGAAGAAGGAGAAGAAGAAGGTGAAGTCTGGAGGGTGAATCAGAAGAAGTAGAAGAAGAAGAAGGAGAAGGTGGAGTCTGGAGGGTGAATCAGAAGAAGTAGAAGAAGTAGAAGGAGAAGGTGAAGTCTGGAGGGTGAATCAGAAGAAGCAGAAGAAGGAGAAGGAGTAGGTGAAGTCTGGAGGGAGAAGCAGAAGAAGTAGAAGAAGGAGAAGGAGAAGGTGAAGTCTGGAGGGTGAATCAGAAGAAGTAGAAGAAGGAGAAGGAGAAGGTGAAGTTTGGAGGGTGAAGCAGAAGAAGTAGAAGAAGGAGAAGGAGAAGGTGAAGTCTGGAGGGTGAATCTGAAGAAGCAGAAGAAGGAGAAGGAGAAGATGAAGTCTGGAGGGTGAATCAGAAGAAGTAGAAGAAGGAGAAGGAGAAGGTTTAGTCTGGAGGGTGAATCAGAAGAAGTAGACGAAGGAGAAGGAGAATGTGAAGTCTGGAGGGTGAATCAGAAGAAGCAGAAGCAGGAGAAGGAGAAGGTGAAGTCTGGAGTGTGAAGCAGAAGAAGCAGAAGAAGGTGAAGGAGAAGGTGAAGTCTGGAGGGTGAAGCAGAAGAAGCAGAAGAAGGAGAAGGAGAAGGCGAAGTCAGGAGGGTGAATCAGAAGAGGTAGAAGAAGGAGAAGGAGAAGGTGAAGTCTGGAGGGTGAATCAGAAGAAGTAGAAGAAGGAGAAGGAGAAGGTGAAGTCTGGAGGGTGAATCAGAGGAAGTAGAAGAAGGAGAAGGAGGAGGTGAAGTCTGGAGGGTGATTCAGAAGAAGCAGAAGAAGGAGAAGGAGAAGGTGAAGTCTGGAGGGAGAAGCAGAAGAAGGAGAAGAAGGAGAAGGAGAAGGTGAAGTCTGGAGTGTGAATCAGAAGAAGTAGAAGAAGGAGAAGGAGAAGGTGAAGTTTGGAGGGTGAATCAGAAGAAGTAGAAGAAGGAGAAGGAGAAGGTGAAGTCTGGAGGGTGAATCAGAAGAAGCAGAAGAAGGAAAAGGAGAAGGTGAAGTCTGGAGGGTGAATCAGAAGAAGTAGAAGAAGGAGAAGGAGAAGGTGTAGTCTGGAGGGTGAATCAGAAGAACTAGACGAAGGAGAAGGAGAATGTGAAGTCTGGAGGGTGAATCAGAAGAAGCAGAAGCAGGAGAAGGAGAAGGTGAAGTCTGGAGGGTGAATCAGAAGAAGTAGAAGAAGGAGAATGAGAAGGTGAAGTCTGGAGGGTGAATCAGAAGAAGCAGAAGAAGGAGAAGGAGAAGGTGAATTCTGGAGGGTGAATCAGAAGAAGCAGAAGAAGGAGAAGGAGAAGGTGAAGTCTGGTGGGTGAATCAGAAGAAGCAGAAGAAGGAGAAGGAGAAGGTAAAGTCTGGAGGGTGAATCAGAAGAAGCAGAAAAAGTAGAAGGAGAAAGTGAAGTCTGGAGGGTGAATCAGAAGAAGTAGAAGAAGGAGAAGGTGAAGTCTGGAGGGTGAATCAGAAGAAGCAGAAGAAGGAGAAGGAGAAGGTGAAGTCAGGAGGGTGAATCAGAAGAAGCAGAAGAAGGTGAAGGAGAAGGTGAAGTCTGGAGGGTGAATCAGAAGAAGCAGAATAAGGAGAAGGAGAAGGTGAAGACTGGAGGGTGAATCAGAAGAAGTAGAAGAAGGAGAAGGAGAAGGTGAAGTCTGGAGGGTGAATCAGAAGAAGTAGAAGAAGTAGAAGGAGACGGCGAAGTCTGGAGGGTGAATCAGAAGAAGCAGAAGAAGGAGGAGGAGAAGGTGAAGTCTGGAGGGAGAATCAGAAGAAGCAGAAGAAGGAGAAGGAGAAGGTGAAGTCTGGAGGGTGAATCAGAAGAAGCAGAAGAAGGAGAAGGAGAAGGTGAAGTCTGGAGGGTGAAGCAGAAGAAGTAGAAGAAGGAGAAGGAGAAGGTGAGGTCTGGAGGGTGAATCAGAAGAAGCAGAAGAAGGAGAAGGAGAAGGTGAAGTCTGGAGGGTGAATCAGAAGAAGCAGAAGAAGGAGAAGGAGAAGGTGAAGTCTGGAGGGTGAAGCAGAAGAAGTAGAAGAAGGAGAAGGAGAAGGTGAGGTCTGGAGGGTGAATCAGAAGAAGCAGAAGAAGGAGAAGGAGAAGGTGAAGTCTGGAGGGTGAATCAGAAGAAGCAGAAGAAGGAGAAGGAGAAGGTGAAGTCTGGAGGGTGAATCAGAAGAAGCAGAAGAAGGAGAAGGAGAAGGTGAAGTCAGGAGGGTGAATCAGAAGAAGCAGAAGAAGGAAAAGGAGAAGGTGAAGTTAGGAGGGTGAATCAGAAGAAGCAGAAGAAGGAGAAGGAGAAGGTGAAGTCAGGGGGGTGAAGCAGAAGAAGTAGAAGAAGGAGAAGGAGAAGGTGAAGTCAGGAGGGTGAAGCAGAAGAAGCAAAAGAAGGAGAAGGAGAAGGTGAAGTCTGGAGTGCGCAGCAGAAGAAGCAGAAGAAGGAGAAGGAGAAGGTGAAGTCTGGAGGGTGAAGCAGAAGAAGCAGAAGAAGGAGAATGAGAAGGTGAAGTCTGGAGGGTGAATCAGAAGAAGTAGAAGAAGGAGAAGGGGAAGGTGAAGTCAGGAGGGTGAAGCAGAAGAAGCAGAAGAAGGAGAAGGAGAAGGTGAAGTCTGGAGGGCGAAGCAGAAGAAGCAGAAGATGGAGAAGGAGAAGGTGAAGTCTGGAGGGCGAAGCAGAAGAAGGAGAAGGAGAAGGTGAAGTCTGGAGGGAGAAGCAGAAGAAGCTGAAGAAGGAGAAGGAGAAGGTGAAGTCTGGAGGGTGAATCAGAAGAAGTAGAAGAAGGAGAAGGAGAAGGTGAAGTCAGGAGGGTGAAGCAGAAGAAGGAGAAGGAGAAGGTGAAGTCTGGAGGTTGAATCAGAAGAAGCAGAAGAATGAGAAGGAGAAGGTGAAGTCTGGAGGGAGAAGCAGAAGAAGTAGAAGAAGGAGAAGGAGAAGGTGAAGTCTGGAGTGTGAATCAGAAGAAGTAGAAGAAGGAGAAGGAGAAGGTGAAGTTTGGAGGGTGAATCAGAAGAAGTAGAAGAAGGAGAAGGAGAAGGTGAAGTCTGGAGGGTGAATCAGAAGAAGCAGAAGAAGGAGAAGGAGAAGGTGAAGTCTGGAGGGTGAATCAGAAGAAGTAGAAGAAGGAGAAGGAGAAGGTGAAGTATGGAGGGTGAATCAGAAGAAGCAGAAGAAGTAGAAGGAGAAGGTGAAGTCTGGAGGGTGAATCAGAAGAAGTAGAAGAAGGAGAAGGAGAAGGTGAAGTCTGGAGGGTGAATTAGAAGAAGCAGAAGGAGGAGAAGAAGAAGGTGAAGTCAGGAGGGTGAATCAGAAGAAGCAGAAGAAGGAGAAGGAGAAGGTGAAGTCTGGAGGGTGAATCAGAAGAAGCAGAACAAGGAGAAGGAGAAGGTGAAGACTGGAGGGTGAATCAGAAGAAGTAGAAGAAGGAGAAGGAGAAGGTGAAGTCTGGAGGTTGAATCCGAAGAAGTAGAAGAAGGAGAAGGAGAAGGCGACGTCTGGAGGGTGAATCAGAAGAAGCAGAAGAAGGAGAAGGAGAAGATGAAGTCTGGAGAGTGAATCAGAAGAAGTCGAAGAAGGAGAAGGAGAAGGTGAGGTCTGGGGCGTGAATCAGAAGAAGCAGAAGAAGGAGAAGGAGAAGGTGAAGTCTGGAGGGAGAATCAGAAGAAGCAGAAGAAGGAGAAGGAGAAGGTGAAGTCAGGAGGGTGAATCAGAAGAAGCTGAAGAAGGAGAAGGAGAAGGTGAAGTTAGGAGGGTGAATCAGAAGAAGCAGAAGAAGGAGAAGGAGAAGGTGAAGTCAGGGGGGTGAAGCAGAAGAAGTAGAAGAAGGAGAAGGAGAAGGTGAAGTCAGGAGTGTGAAGCAGAAGAAGCAGAAGAAGGAGAAGGAGAAGGTGAAGTCTGGAGGGCGCAGCAGAAGAAGCAGAAGAAGGAGAAGGAGAAGGTGAAGTCTGGAGGGTGAAGCAGAAGAAGCAGAAGAAGGAGAAGGAGAAGGTGAAGTCTGGAGGGTGATTCAGAAGAAGTAGAAGAAGGAGAAGGAGAAGGTGAAGTCAGGAGTGTGAAGCAGAAGAAGCAGAAGAAGGAGAAGGAGAAGGTGAAGCCTGGAGGGTGAAGCAGAAGAAGCAGAAGAAGGAGAAGGAGAAGGTGAAGTCTGGAGGGCGAAGCAGAAGAAGCAGAAGAAGGAGAAGGAGAAGGTGAAGTCTGGAGGGTGAAGCAGAAGAAGCAGAAGAAGGAGAAGGAGAAGGTGAAGTCTGGAGGGTGAATCAGAAGAAGTAGAAGAAGGAGAAGGAGAAGGTGAAGTCAGGAGGGTGAAGCAGAAGAAGCAGAAGAAGGAGAAGGAGAAGATGAAGTCTGGAGGGTGAAGCAGGAGAAGCAGAAGAAGGAGAAGGAGAAGGTGAAGTCTGGAGGGTGAAGCAGAAGAAGCAGAAGAAGGAGAAGGAGAAGGTGAAGTCAGGAGGGTGAATCAGAAGAAGTAGAAGAAGGAGAAGAAGAAGGTGAAGTCTGGAGGGTGAATCAGAAGAAGTAGAAGAAGGAGAAGGAGAAGGTGAAGTCTGGAGGGTGAATCAGAAGAAGTAGAATAAGGAGAAGGAGAAGGTGAAGTCTGGAGGGTGAATCAGAAGAAGCAGAAGAAGGAGAAGGAGTAGGTGAAGTCTGGAGGGAGAAGCAGAAGAAGTAGAAGAAGGAGAAGGAGAAGGTGAAGTCTGGAGGGTGAATCAGAAGAAGTAGAAGAAGGAGAAGGAGAAGGTGAAGTTTGGAGGGTGAAGCAGAAGAAGTAGAAGAAGGAGAAGGAGAAGGTGAAGTCTGGAGGGTGAATCTGAAGAAGCAGAAGAAGGAGAAGGAGAAGATGAAGTCTGGAGGGTGAATCAGAAGAAGTAGAAGAAGGAGAAGGAGAAGGTTTAGTCTGGAGGGTGAATCAGAAGAAGTAGACGAAGGAGAAGGAGAATGTGAAGTCTGGAGGGTGAATCAGAAGAAGCAGAAGCAGGAGAAGGAGAAGGTGAAGTCTGGAGGGTGAATCAGAAGAAGTAGAAGAAGGAGAAGGAGAAGGTGAAGTCTGGAGGGTGAATCAGAAGAAGCAGAAGAAGGAGAAGGAGAAGGTGAAGTCTGGAGGGTGAATCAGAAGAAGCAGAAGAAGGAGAAGGAGAAGGTGAAGTCTGGAGGGTGAATCAGAAGAAGCAGAAGAAGGAGAAAGAGAAGGTGAAGTCTGGAGGGTGAAGCAGAAGAAGTAGAAGAAGGAGAAGGAGAAGGTGAGGTCTGGATGGTGAATCAGAAGAAGCAGAAGAAGGAGAAGGAGAAGGTGAAGTCTGGAGGGTGAATCAGACGATGCAGAAGAAGGAGAAGGAGAAGGTGAAGTCTGGAGGGTGAATCAGAAGAAGCAGAAGAAGGAGAAGGAGAAGGTGAAGTCAGGAGGGTGAATCAGAAGAAGCAGAAGAAGGAGAAGGAGAAGGTGAAGTTAGGAGGGTGAATCAGAAGAAGCAGAAGAAGGAGAAGGAGAAGGTGAAGTCAGGGGGGTGAAGCAGAAGAAGTAGAAGAAGGAGAAGGAGAAGGTGAAGTCAGGAGGGTGAAGCAGAAGAAGCAGAAGAAGGAGAAGGAGAAGGTGAGGTCTGGAGGGCGCAGCAGAAGAAGCAGAAGAAGGAGAAGGAGAAGGTGAAGTCTGGAGGGTGAATCTGAAGAAGCAGAAGAAGGAGAAGGAGAAGATGAAGTCTGGAGGGTGAATCAGAAGAAGTAGAAGAAGGAGAAGGAGAAGGTTTAGTCTGGAGGGTGAATCAGAAGAAGTAGACGAAGGAGAAGGAGAATGTGAAGTCTGGAGGGTGAATCAGAAGAAGCAGAAGCAGGAGAAGGAGAAGGTGAAGTCTGGAGGGTGAATCAGAAGAAGTAGAAGAAGGAGAAGGAGAAGGTGAAGTCTGGAGGGTGAATCAGAAGAAGCAGAAGAAGGAGAAGGAGAAGGTGAAGTCTGGAGGGTGAATCAGAAGAAGCAGAAGAAGGAGAAGGAGAAGGTGAAGTCTGGAGGGTGAATCAGAAGAAGCAGAAGAAGGAGAAAGAGAAGGTGAAGTCTGGAGGGTGAAGCAGAAGAAGTAGAAGAAGGAGAAGGAGAAGGTGAGGTCTGGATGGTGAATCAGAAGAAGCAGAAGAAGGAGAAGGAGAAGGTGAAGTCTGGAGGGTGAATCAGACGATGCAGAAGAAGGAGAAGGAGAAGGTGAAGTCTGGAGGGTGAATCAGAAGAAGCAGAAGAAGGAGAAGGAGAAGGTGAAGTCAGGAGGGTGAATCAGAAGAAGCAGAAGAAGGAAAAGGAGAAGGTGAAGTTAGGAGGGTGAATCAGAAGAAGCAGAAGAAGGAGAAGGAGAAGGTGAAGTCAGGGGGGTGAAGCAGAAGAAGTAGAAGAAGGAGAAGGAGAAGGTGAAGTCAGGAGGGTGAAGCAGAAGAAGCAGAAGAAGGAGAAGGAGAAGGTGAGGTCTGGAGGGCGCAGCAGAAGAAGCAGAAGAAGGAGAAGGAGAAGGTGAAGTCTGGAGGGTGAATCAGAAGAAGTAGAAGAAGGAGAAGGGGAAGGTGAAGTCAGGAGGGTGAAGCAGAAGAAGCAGAAGAAGGAGAAGGAGAAGGTGAAGTCTGGAGGGCGAAGCAGAAGAAGCAGAAGATGGAGACGGAGAAGGTGAAGTCTGGAGGGCGAAGCAGAAGAAGCAGAAGAAGGAGAAGGAGAAGGTGAAGTCTGGAGGTGAAGCAGAAGAAGCAGAACAAGGAGAAGGAGAAGGTGAAGTCTGGAGGGTGAATCAGAAGAAGTAGAAGAAGGAGAAGGAGAAGGTGAAGTCAGGAGGGTGAAGCAGAAGATGGAGAAGGAGAAGGTGAAGTCTGGAGGGTGAAGCAGAAGAAGCAGAAGAAGGAGAAGGAGAAGGTGAAGTCAGGAGGGTGAAGCAGAAGAAGCAGAAGAAGGAGAAGGAGAAGGTGAAGTCAGGAGGGTGAATCAGAAGAAGTAGAAGAAGGAGAAGGAGAAGGTGAAGTCTGGAGGGTGAAACAGAAGAAGTAGAAGAAGGAGAAGGAGAAGGTGAAGTCTGGAGGGTGAATCAGATGAAGTAGAAGAAGGAGAAGGAGAAGGTGAAGTCTGGAGGGTGAATCGGAAGAAGCAGAAGAAGGAGAAGGAGTAGGTGAAGTCTGGAAGGAGAAGCAGAAGAAGTAGAAGAAGGAGAAGGAGAAGGTGAAGTCTGGAGGGTGAATCAGAAGAAGTAGAAGAAGGAGAAGGAGAAGGTGAAGTTTGGAGGGTGAAGCAGAAGAAGTAGAAGAAGGAGAAGGAGAAGGTGAAGTCTGGAGGGTGAATCTGAAGAAGCAGAAGAAGGAGAAGGAGAAGATGAAGTCTGGAGGGTGAATCAGAAGAAGTAGAAGAAGGAGAAGGAGAAGGTTTAGTCTGGAGGGTGAATCAGAAGAAGTAGACGAAGGAGAAGGAGAATGTGAAGTCTGGAGGGTGAATCAGAAGAAGCAGAAGCAGGAGAAGGAGAAGGTGAAGTCTGGAGGGTGAATCAGAAGAAGTAGAAGAAGGAGAAGGAGAAGGTGAAGTCTGGAGGGTGAATCAGAAGAAGCAGAAGAAGGAGAAGGAGAAGGTGAAGTCTGGAGGGTGAATCAGAAGAAGCAGAAGAAGGAGAAGGAGAAGGTGAAGTCTGGAGGGTGAATCAGAAGAAGCAGAAGAAGGAGAAAGAGAAGGTGAAGTCTGGAGGGTGAAGCAGAAGAAGTAGAAGAAGGAGAAGGAGAAGGTGAGGTCTGGATGGTGAATCAGAAGAAGCAGAAGAAGGAGAAGGAGAAGGTGAAGTCTGGAGGGTGAATCAGACGATGCAGAAGAAGGAGAAGGAGAAGGTGAAGTCTGGAGGGTGAATCAGAAGAAGCAGAAGAAGGAGAAGGAGAAGGTGAAGTCAGGAGGGTGAATCAGAAGAAGCAGAAGAAGGAAAAGGAGAAGGTGAAGTTAGGAGGGTGAATCAGAAGAAGCAGAAGAAGGAGAAGGAGAAGGTGAAGTCAGGGGGGTGAAGCAGAAGAAGTAGAAGAAGGAGAAGGAGAAGGTGAAGTCAGGAGGGTGAAGCAGAAGAAGCAGAAGAAGGAGAAGAAGAAGGTGAGGTCTGGAGGGCGCAGCAGAAGAAGCAGAAGAAGGAGAAGGAGAAGGTGAATTCTGGAGGGTGAATCTGAAGAAGCAGAAGAAGGAGAAGGAGAAGATGAAGTCTGGAGGGTGAATCAGAAGAAGCCGAAGAAGGAGAAGGGGAAGGTGAAGTCTGGAGGGTGAATCAAAAGAAGTAGAAGAAGGAGAAGGACAAGGTGAAGTCTGGAGGGTGAATCAGAAGAAGCAGAAGAAGTAGAAGGAGAAGGTGAAGTTTGGAGGGTGAATCAGAAGAAGTAGAAGAAGGAGAAGGAGAAGGTGAACTCTGGAGGGTGAATCAGAAGAAGCCGAAGAAGGAGAAGGGGAAGGTGAAGTCTGGAGGGTGAATCAAAAGAAGTAGAAGAAGGAGAAGGACAAGGTGAAGTCTGGAGGGTGAATCAGAAGAAGCAGAAGAAGTAGAAGGAGAAGGTGAAGTCTGGAGGGTGAATCAGAAGAAGTAGAAGAAGGAGAAGGAGAAGGTGAAGTCTGGAGGGTGAATTAGAAGAAGCAGAAGGAGGAGAAGGAGAAGGTGAAGTCAGGAGGGTGAATCAGAAGAAGCAGAAGAAGGAGAAGGAGAAGGTGAAGACTGGAGGGTGAATCAGAAGAAGTAGAAGAAGGAGAAGGAGAAGGTGAAGTCTGGAGGTTGAATCAGAAGAAGTAGAAGAAGGAGAAGGAGAAGGCGAAGTCTGGAGGGTGAATCAGAAGAAGTAGAAGAAGGAGAAGGAGAAGGCGAAGTCTGGAGGGTGAATCAGAAGAAGCAGAAGAAGGAGTCGGAGAAGGTGAAGTCTGGAGGGTGAATCAGAAGAAGCAGAAGAAGGAGAAGGAGAAGATGAAGTCTGGAGGGTGAATCAGAAGAAGCAGAAGAAGGAGAAGGAGAAGGTGAAGTCTGGAGGGTGAATCAGAAGAAGTAGTAGAAGGAGAAGGAGAAGGTTTAGTCTGGAGGGTGAATCAGAAGAAGTAGACGAAGGAGAAGGAGAATGTGAAGTCTGGAGGGTGAATCAGAAGAAGCAGAAGCAGGAGGAGGAGAAGGTGAAGTCTGGAGGGTGAATCAGAAGAAGTAGAAGAAGGAGAAGGAGAAGGTGAAGTCTGGAGGGTGAATCAGAAGATGCAGAAGAAGGAGAAGGAGAAGGTGAAGTCTGGAGGGTGAATCAGAAGTAGCAGAAGCAGGAGAAGGAGAAGGTGAAGTCTGGAGAGTGAATCAGAAGAAGCAGAAGAAGGAGAAGGAGAAGGTGAAGTCTGGAGGGGGAATCAGAAGAAGCAGAAGAAGTAGAAGGAGAAGGTGAAGTCTGGAGGGTGCATCAGAAGAAGTAGAAGAAGGAGAAGGAGAAGGTGAAGTCAGGAGGGTGAATCAGAAGAAGTAGAAGAAGGAGAAGTAGAAGGTGAAGTCTGGAGGGTGAAGCAGAAGAAGTAGAAGAAGGAGAAGGAGAAGGTGAAGTCAGGAGGGTGAATCAGAAGAAGTAGAAGAAGGAGAAGGAGAAGGTGAAGTCAGGAGGGTGAATCAGAAGAAGCAGAACAAGGAGAAGGAGAAGGTGAAGTCTGGAGGGTGAATCAGAAGAATCAGAAGAAGGAGAAGGAGAAGGTGAAGTCTGGAGGGTGAATCAGAAGAAGCAGAAGAAAGAGAAGGAGAAGGTGAAGTCTGGAGGGTGAAGCAGAAGAAGCAGAAGAAGGAGAAGGAGAAGGTGAAGACTGGAGGGTGAATCAGAAGAAGTAGAAGAAGGAGAAGGAGAAGGTGAAGTCTGGAGGGTGAATCAGAAGAAGTAGAAGAAGGAGAAGGAGAAGGTGAAGTCTGGAGGGTGAATCAGAAGAAGCAGAAGAAGGAGAAGGAGAAGGTGAAGTCTGGAGGGTGAATCAGAAGAAGCAGAAGAAGGAGAAGGAGAAGATGATGTCTGGAGTGTGAATCAGAAGAAGTAGAAGAAGGAGAAGGAGAAGGTGAGGTCTGGAGCTTGAATCAGAAGAAGCAGAAGAAGGAGAAGGAGAAGTTGAAGTCTGGAGGGTGAATCAGAAGAAGCAGAAGAAGGAGAAGAAGGAGAAGGAGAAGGTGAAGTCAGGGGGGTGAAGCAGAAGAAGTAGAAGAAGGAGAAGGAGAAGGTGAAGTCAGGAGGGTGAAGCAGAAGAAGCAGAAGAAGGAGAAGGAGAAGGTGAGGTCTGGAGGGCGCAGCAGAAGAAGCAGAAGAAGGAGAAGGAGAAGGTGAAGTCTGGAGGGTGAATCAGAAGAAGTAGAAGAAGGAGAAGGGGAAGGTGAAGTCAGGAGGGTGAAGCAGAAGAAGCAGAAGAAGGAGAAGGAGAAGGTGAAGTCTGGAGGGCGAAGCAGAAGAAGCAGAAGATGGAGACGGAGAAGGTGAAGTCTGGAGGGCGAAGCAGAAGAAGCAGAAGAAGGAGAAGGAGAAGGTGAAGTCTGGAGGTGAAGCAGAAGAAGCAGAACAAGGAGAAGGAGAAGGTGAAGTCTGGAGGGTGAATCAGAAGAAGTAGAAGAAGGAGAAGGAGAAGGTGAAGTCAGGAGGGTGAAGCAGAAGATGGAGAAGGAGAAGGTGAAGTCTGGAGGGTGAAGCAGAAGAAGCAGAAGAAGGAGAAGGAGAAGGTGAAGTCAGGAGGGTGAAGCAGAAGAAGCAGAAGAAGGAGAAGGAGAAGGTGAAGTCAGGAGGGTGAATCAGAAGAAGTAGAAGAAGGAGAAGGAGAAGGTGAAGTCTGGAGGGTGAAACAGAAGAAGTAGAAGAAGGAGAAGGAGAAGGTGAAGTCTGGAGGGTGAATCAGATGAAGTAGAAGAAGGAGAAGGAGAAGGTGAAGTCTGGAGGGTGAATCGGAAGAAGCAGAAGAAGGAGAAGGAGTAGGTGAAGTCTGGAGGGAGAAGCAGAAGAAGTAGAAGAAGGAGAAGGAGAAGGTGAAGTCTGGAGGGTGAATCAGAAGAAGTAGAAGAAGGAGAAGGAGAAGGTGAAGTTTGGAGGGTGAAGCAGAAGAAGTAGAAGAAGGAGAAGGAGAAGGTGAAGTCTGGAGGGTGAATCTGAAGAAGCAGAAGAAGGAGAAGGAGAAGATGAAGTCTGGAGGGTGAATCAGAAGAAGTAGAAGAAGGAGAAGGAGAAGGTTTAGTCTGGAGGGTGAATCAGAAGAAGTAGACGAAGGAGAAGGAGAATGTGAAGTCTGGAGGGTGAATCAGAAGAAGCAGAAGCAGGAGAAGGAGAAGGTGAAGTCTGGAGGGTGAATCAGAAGAAGTAGAAGAAGGAGAAGGAGAAGGTGAAGTCTGGAGGGTGAATCAGAAGAAGCAGAAGAAGGAGAAGGAGAAGGTGAAGTCTGGAGGGTGAATCAGAAGAAGCAGAAGAAGGAGAAGGAGAAGGTGAAGTCTGGAGGGTGAATCAGAAGAAGCAGAAGAAGGAGAAAGAGAAGGTGAAGTCTGGAGGGTGAAGCAGAAGAAGTAGAAGAAGGAGAAGGAGAAGGTGAGGTCTGGATGGTGAATCAGAAGAAGCAGAAGAAGGAGAAGGAGAAGGTGAAGTCTGGAGGGTGAATCAGACGATGCAGAAGAAGGAGAAGGAGAAGGTGAAGTCTGGAGGGTGAATCAGAAGAAGCAGAAGAAGGAGAAGGAGAAGGTGAAGTCAGGAGGGTGAATCAGAAGAAGCAGAAGAAGGAAAAGGAGAAGGTGAAGTTAGGAGGGTGAATCAGAAGAAGCAGAAGAAGGAGAAGGAGAAGGTGAAGTCAGGGGGGTGAAGCAGAAGAAGTAGAAGAAGGAGAAGGAGAAGGTGAAGTCAGGAGGGTGAAGCAGAAGAAGCAGAAGAAGGAGAAGAAGAAGGTGAGGTCTGGAGGGCGCAGCAGAAGAAGCAGAAGAAGGAGAAGGAGAAGGTGAATTCTGGAGGGTGAATCTGAAGAAGCAGAAGAAGGAGAAGGAGAAGATGAAGTCTGGAGGGTGAATCAGAAGAAGCCGAAGAAGGAGAAGGGGAAGGTGAAGTCTGGAGGGTGAATCAAAAGAAGTAGAAGAAGGAGAAGGACAAGGTGAAGTCTGGAGGGTGAATCAGAAGAAGCAGAAGAAGTAGAAGGAGAAGGTGAAGTTTGGAGGGTGAATCAGAAGAAGTAGAAGAAGGAGAAGGAGAAGGTGAACTCTGGAGGGTGAATCAGAAGAAGCCGAAGAAGGAGAAGGGGAAGGTGAAGTCTGGAGGGTGAATCAAAAGAAGTAGAAGAAGGAGAAGGACAAGGTGAAGTCTGGAGGGTGAATCAGAAGAAGCAGAAGAAGTAGAAGGAGAAGGTGAAGTCTGGAGGGTGAATCAGAAGAAGTAGAAGAAGGAGAAGGAGAAGGTGAAGTCTGGAGGGTGAATTAGAAGAAGCAGAAGGAGGAGAAGGAGAAGGTGAAGTCAGGAGGGTGAATCAGAAGAAGCAGAAGAAGGAGAAGGAGAAGGTGAAGTCTGGAGGGTGAATCAGAAGAAGCAGAAGAAGGAGAAGGAGAAGGTGAAGACTGGAGGGTGAATCAGAAGAAGTAGAAGAAGGAGAAGGAGAAGGTGAAGTCTGGAGGTTGAATCAGAAGAAGTAGAAGAAGGAGAAGGAGAAGGCGAAGTCTGGAGGGTGAATCAGAAGAAGCAGAAGAAGGAGTCGGAGAAGGTGAAGTCTGGAGGGTGAATCAGAAGAAGCAGAAGAAGGAGAAGGAGAAGATGAAGTCTGGAGGGTGAATCAGAAGAAGCAGAAGAAGGAGAAGGAGAAGGTGAAGTCTGGAGGGTGAATCAGAAGAAGTAGTAGAAGGAGAAGGAGAAGGTTTAGTCTGGAGGGTGAATCAGAAGAAGTAGACGAAGGAGAAGGAGAATGTGAAGTCTGGAGGGTGAATCAGAAGAAGCAGAAGCAGGAGGAGGAGAAGGTGAAGTCTGGAGGGTGAATCAGAAGAAGTAGAAGAAGGAGAAGGAGAAGGTGAAGTCTGGAGGGTGAATCAGAAGATGCAGAAGAAGGAGAAGGAGAAGGTGAAGTCTGGAGGGTGAATCAGAAGTAGCAGAAGCAGGAGAAGGAGAAGGTGAAGTCTGGAGAGTGAATCAGAAGAAGCAGAAGAAGGAGAAGGAGAAGGTGAAGTCTGGAGGGGGAATCAGAAGAAGCAGAAGAAGTAGAAGGAGAAGGTGAAGTCTGGAGGGTGCATCAGAAGAAGTAGAAGAAGGAGAAGGAGAAGGTGAAGTCAGGAGGGTGAATCAGAAGAAGTAGAAGAAGGAGAAGTAGAAGGTGAAGTCTGGAGGGTGAAGCAGAAGAAGTAGAAGAAGGAGAAGGAGAAGGTGAAGTCAGGAGGGTGAATCAGAAGAAGTAGAAGAAGGAGAAGGAGAAGGTGAAGTCAGGAGGGTGAATCAGAAGAAGCAGAACAAGGAGAAGGAGAAGGTGAAGTCTGGAGGGTGAATCAGAAGAATCAGAAGAAGGAGAAGGAGAAGGTGAAGTCTGGAGGGTGAATCAGAAGAAGCAGAAGAAAGAGAAGGAGAAGGTGAAGTCTGGAGGGTGAAGCAGAAGAAGCAGAAGAAGGAGAAGGAGAAGGTGAAGACTGGAGGGTGAATCAGAAGAAGTAGAAGAAGGAGAAGGAGAAGGTGAAGTCTGGAGGGTGAATCAGAAGAAGTAGAAGAAGGAGAAGGAGAAGGTGAAGTCTGGAGGGTGAATCAGAAGAAGCAGAAGAAGGAGAAGGAGAAGGTGAAGTCTGGAGGGTGAATCAGAAGAAGCAGAAGAAGGAGAAGGAGAAGATGATGTCTGGAGTGTGAATCAGAAGAAGTAGAAGAAGGAGAAGGAGAAGGTGAGGTCTGGAGCTTGAATCAGAAGAAGCAGAAGAAGGAGAAGGAGAAGTTGAAGTCTGGAGGGTGAATCAGAAGAAGCAGAAGAAGGAGAAGGAGAAGGTGAAGTCTGGAGGGTGAATCAGAAGAAGCAGAAGAAGGAGAAGGAGAAGGTGAAGTCAGGAGGGAGAATCAGAAGAAGCAGAAGAAGGAGAAGGAGAAGGTGAAGTTAGGAGGGTGAATCAGAAGAAGCAGAAGAAGGAGAAGGAGAAGGTGAAGTCAGGGGGGTGAAGCAGAAGAAGTAGAAGAAGGAGAAGTAGAAGGTGAAGTCAGGAGGGTGAAGGAGAAGAAGCAGAAGAAGGAGAAGGAGAAGGTGAAGTCTGGAGGGCGCAGCAGAAGAAGCAGAAGAAGGAAAAGGAGAAGGTGAAGTCTGGAGGGTGAAGCAGAAGAAGCAGAAGAAGGAGAAGGAGAAGGTGAAGTCTGGAGGGTGAATCAGAAGAAGTAGAAGAAGGAGAAGGAGAAGGTGAAGTCAGGAGGGTGAAGCAGAAGAAGCAGAAGAAGGAGAAGGAGAAGGTGAAGTCTGGAGGGTGAAGGAGAAGAAGCAGAAGAAGGAGAAGGAGAAGGTGAAGTCTGGAGGGCGAAGCAGAAGAAGCAGAAGAAGGAGAAGGAGAAGGTGAAGTCTGGAGGGTGAAGCAGAAGAAGCAGAAGAAGGAGAAGGAGAAGGTGAAGTCTGGAGGGTGAATCAGAAGAAGTAGAAGAAGGAGAAGGAGAAGGTGAAGTCAGGAGGGTGAAGCAGAAGAAGCAGAAGAAGGAGAAGGAGAAGGTGAAGTCTGGAGTGTGAAGCAGAAGAAGCAGAAGAAGGTGAAGGAGAAGGTGAAGTCTGGAGGGTGAAGCAGAAGAAGCAGAAGAAGGAGAAGGAGAAGGCGAAGTCAGGAGGGTGAATCAGAAGAAGTAGAAGAAGGAGAAGGAGAAGGTGAAGTCTGGAGGGTGAATCTGAAGAAGTAGAAGAAGGAGAAGGAGAAGGTGAAGTCTGGAGGGTGATTCAGAAGAAGCAGAAGAAGGAGAAGGAGAAGGTGAGGTCTGGATGGTGAATCAGAAGAAGCAGAAGAAGGAGAAGGAGAAGGTGAAGTCTGGAGGGTGAATCAGACGATGCAGAAGAAGGAGAAGGAGAAGGTGAAGTCTGGAGGGTGAATCAGAAGAAGCAGAAGAAGGAGAAGGAGAAGGTGAAGTCAGGAGGGTGAATCAGAAGAAGCAGAAGAAGGAAAAGGAGAAGGTGAAGTTAGGAGGGTGAATCAGAAGAAGCAGAAGAAGGAGAAGGAGAAGGTGAAGTCAGGGGGGTGAAGCAGAAGAAGTAGAAGAAGGAGAAGGAGAAGGTGAAGTCAGGAGGGTGAAGCAGAAGAAGCAGAAGAAGGAGAAGAAGAAGGTGAGGTCTGGAGGGCGCAGCAGAAGAAGCAGAAGAAGGAGAAGGAGAAGGTGAATTCTGGAGGGTGAATCTGAAGAAGCAGAAGAAGGAGAAGGAGAAGATGAAGTCTGGAGGGTGAATCAGAAGAGGCCGAAGAAGGAGAAGGGGAAGGTGAAGTCTGGAGGGTGAATCAAAAGAAGTAGAAGAAGGAGAAGGACAAGGTGAAGTCTGGAGGGTGAATCAGAAGAAGCAGAAGAAGTAGAAGGAGAAGGTGAAGTTTGGAGGGTGAATCAGAAGAAGTAGAAGAAGGAGAAGGAGAAGGTGAAGTCTGGAGGGTGAATCAGAAGAAGCCGAAGAAGGAGAAGGGGAAGGTGAAGTCTGGAGGGTGAATCAAAAGAAGTAGAAGAAGGAGAAGGACAAGGTGAAGTCTGGAGGGTGAATCAGAAGAAGCAGAAGAAGTAGAAGGAGAAGGTGAAGTCTGGAGGGTGAATCAGAAGAAGTAGAAGAAGGAGAAGGAGAAGGTGAAGTCTGGAGGGTGAATTAGAAGAAGCAGAAGGAGGAGAAGGAGAAGGTGAAGTCAGGAGGGTGAATCAGAAGAAGCAGAAGAAGGAGAAGGAGAAGGTGAAGTCTGGAGGGTGAATCAGAAGAAGCAGAAGAAGGAGAAGGAGAAGGTGAAGACTGGAGGGTGAATCAGAAGAAGTAGAAGAAGGAGAAGGAGAAGGTGAAGTCTGGAGGTTGAATCAGAAGAAGTAGAAGAAGGAGAAGGAGAAGGCGAAGTCTGGAGGGTGAATCAGAAGAAGCAGAAGAAGGAGTCGGAGAAGGTGAAGTCTGGAGGGTGAATCAGAAGAAGCAGAAGAAGGAGAAGGAGAAGATGAAGTCTGGAGGGTGAATCAGAAGAAGCAGAAGAAGGAGAAGGAGAAGGTGAAGTCTGGTGGGTGAATCAGAAGAAGTAGTAGAAGGAGAAGGAGAAGGTTTAGTCTGGAGGGTGAATCAGAAGAAGTAGACGAAGGAGAAGGAGAATGTGAAGTCTGGAGGGTGAATCAGAAGAAGCAGAAGCAGGAGGAGGAGAAGGTGAAGTCTGGAGGGTGAATCAGAAGAAGTAGAAGAAGGAGAAGGAGAAGGTGAAGTCTGGAGGGTGAATCAGAAGATGCAGAAGAAGGAGAAGGAGAAGGTGAAGTCTGGAGGGTGAATCAGAAGTAGCAGAAGCAGGAGAAGGAGAAGGTGAAGTCTGGAGAGTGAATCAGAAGAAGCAGAAGAAGGAGAAGGAGAAGGTGAAGTCTGGAGGGGGAATCAGAAGAAGCAGAAGAAGTAGAAGGAGAAGGTGAAGTCTGGAGGGTGCATCAGAAGAAGTAGAAGAAGGAGAAGGAGAAGGTGAAGTCAGGAGGGTGAATCAGAAGAAGTAGAAGAAGGAGAAGTAGAAGGTGAAGTCTGGAGGGTGAAGCAGAAGAAGTAGAAGAAGGAGAAGGAGAAGGTGAAGTCAGGAGGGTGAATCAGAAGAAGTAGAAGAAGGAGAAGGAGAAGGTGAAGTCAGGAGGGTGAATCAGAAGAAGCAGAACAAGGAGAAGGAGAAGGTGAAGTCTGGAGGGTGAATCAGAAGAATCAGAAGAAGGAGAAGGAGAAGGTGAAGTCTGGAGGGTGAATCAGAAGAAGCAGAAGAAAGAGAAGGAGAAGGTGAAGTCTGGAGGGTGAAGCAGAAGAAGCAGAAGAAGGAGAAGGAGAAGGTGAAGACTGGAGGGTGAATCAGAAGAAGTAGAAGAAGGAGAAGGAGAAGGTGAAGTCTGGAGGGTGAATCAGAAGAAGTAGAAGAAGGAGAAGGAGAAGGTGAAGTCTGGAGGGTGAATCAGAAGAAGCAGAAGAAGGAGAAGGAGAAGGTGAAGTCTGGAGGGTGAATCAGAAGAAGCAGAAGAAGGAGAAGGAGAAGATGATGTCTGGAGTGTGAATCAGAAGAAGTAGAAGAAGGAGAAGGAGAAGGTGAGGTCTGGAGCTTGAATCAGAAGAAGCAGAAGAAGGAGAAGGAGAAGTTGAAGTCTGGAGGGTGAATCAGAAGAAGCAGAAGAAGGAGAAGGAGAAGGTGAAGTCTGGAGGGTGAATCAGAAGAAGCAGAAGAAGGAGAAGGAGAAGGTGAAGTCAGGAGGGAGAATCAGAAGAAGCAGAAGAAGGAGAAGGAGAAGGTGAAGTTAGGAGGGTGAATCAGAAGAAGCAGAAGAAGGAGAAGGAGAAGGTGAAGTCAGGGGGGTGAAGCAGAAGAAGTAGAAGAAGGAGAAGTAGAAGGTGAAGTCAGGAGGGTGAAGGAGTGGAAGCAGAAGAAGGAAAAGGAGAAGGTGAAGTCTGGAGGGTGCATCAGAAGAAGTAGAAGAAGGAGAAGGAGAAGGTGAAGTCAGGAGGGTGAATCAGAAGAAGTAGAAGAAGGAGAAGTAGAAGGTGAAGTCTGGAGGGTGAAGCAGAAGAAGTAGAAGAAGGAGAAGGAGAAGGTGAAGTCAGGAGGGTGAATCAGAAGAAGTAGAAGAAGGAGAAGGAGAAGGTGAAGTCAGGAGGGTGAATCAGAAGAAGCAGAACAAGGAGAAGGAGAAGGTGAAGTCTGGAGGGTGAATCAGAAGAATCAGAAGAAGGAGAAGGAGAAGGTGAAGTCTGGAGGGTGAATCAGAAGAAGCAGAAGAAAGAGAAGGAGAAGGTGAAGTCTGGAGGGTGAAGCAGAAGAAGCAGAAGAAGGAGAAGGAGAAGGTGAAGACTGGAGGGTGAATCAGAAGAAGTAGAAGAAGGAGAAGGAGAAGGTGAAGTCTGGAGGGTGAATCAGAAGAAGTAGAAGAAGGAGAAGGAGAAGGTGAAGTCTGGAGGGTGAATCAGAAGAAGCAGAAGAAGGAGAAGGAGAAGGTGAAGTCTGGAGGGTGAATCAGAAGAAGCAGAAGAAGGAGAAGGAGAAGATGATGTCTGGAGTGTGAATCAGAAGAAGTAGAAGAAGGAGAAGGAGAAGGTGAGGTCTGGAGCTTGAATCAGAAGAAGCAGAAGAAGGAGAAGGAGAAGTTGAAGTCTGGAGGGTGAATCAGAAGAAGCAGAAGAAGGAGAAGGAGAAGGTGAAGTCTGGAGGGTGAATCAGAAGAAGCAGAAGAAGGAGAAGGAGAAGGTGAAGTTAGGAGGGTGAATCAGAAGAAGCAGAAGAAGGAGAAGGAGAAGGTGAAGTCAGGGGGGTGAAGCAGAAGAAGTAGAAGAAGGAGAAGTAGAAGGTGAAGTCAGGAGGGTGAAGGAGTGGAAGCAGAAGAAGGAGAAGGAGAAGGTGAAGTCTGGAGGGCGCAGCAGAAGAAGCAGAAGAAGGAAAAGGAGAAGGTGAAGTCTGGAGGGTGAAGCAGAAGAAGCAGAAGAAGGAGAAGGAGAAGCTGAAGTCTGGAGGGTGAATCAGAAGAAGTAGAAGAAGGAGAAGTAGAAGGTGAAGTCAGGAGGGTGAAGCAGAAGAAGCAGAAGAAGGAGAAGGAGAAGGTGAAGTCTGGAGGGTGAAGGAGAAGAAGCAGAAGAAGGAGAAGGAGAAGGTGAAGTCTGGAGGGCGAAGCAGAAGAAGCAGAAGAAGGAGAAGGAGAAGGTGAAGTCTGGAGGGTGAAGCAGAAGAAGCAGAAGAAGGAGAAGGAGAAGGTGAAGTCTGGAGGGTGAATCAGAAGAAGTAGAAGAAGGAGAAGGAGAAGGTGAAGTCAGGAGGGTGAAGCAGAAGAAGCAGAAGAAGGAGAAGGAGAAGGTGAAGTCTGGAGTGTGAAGCAGAAGAAGCAGAAGAAGGTGAAGGAGAAGGTGAAGTCTGGAGGGTGAAGCAGAAGAAGCAGAAGAAGGAGAAGGAGAAGGCGAAGTCAGGAGGGTGAATCAGAAGAAGTAGAAGAAGGAGAAGGAGAAGGTGAAGTCTGGAGGGTGAATCTGAAGAAGTAGAAGAAGGAGAAGGAGAAGGTGAAGTCTGGAGGGTGATTCAGAAGAAGCAGAAGAAGGAGAAGGAGAAGGTGAAGTCTGGAGGGAGAAGCAGAAGAAGTAGAAGAAGGAGAAGGAGAAGGTGAAGTCTGGAGTGTGAATCAGAAGAAGTAGAAGAAGGAGAAGGAGAAGGTGAAGTTTGGAGGGTGAATCAGAAGAAGTAGAAGAAGGAGAAGGAGAAGGTGAAGTCTGGAGGGTGAATCAGAAGAAGCAGAAGAAGGAGAAGGAGAAGGTGAAGTCTGGAGGGTGAATCAGAAGAAGTAGAAGAAGGAGAAGGAGAAGGTGTAGTCTGGAGGGTGAATCAGAAGAAGTAGACGAAGGAGAAGGAGAATGTGAAGTCTGGAGGGTGAATCAGAAGAAGCAGAAGCAGGAGAAGGAGAAGGTGAAGTCTGGAGGGTGAATCAGAAGAAGTAGAAGAAGGAGAATGAGAAGGTGAAGTCTGGAGGGTGAATCAGAAGAAGCAGAAGAAGCAGAAGGAGAAGGTGAATTCTGGAGGGTGAATCAGAAGAAGCAGAAGAAGGAGAAGGAGAATGTGAAGTCTGGAGGGTGAATCAGAAGAAGCAGAAGAAGGAGAAGGAGAAGGTGAAGACTGGAGGGTGAATCAGAAGAAGTAGAAGAAGGAGAAGGAGAAGGTGAAGTCTGGAGGGTGAATCAGAAGAAGTAGAAGGAGAAGGAGACGGCGAAGTCTGGAGGGTGAATCAGAAGAAGCAGAAGAAGGAGGAGGAGAAGGTGAAGTCTGGAGGGTGAATCAGAAGAAGCAGAAGAAGGAGAAGGAGAAGGTGAAGTCTGGAGGGTGAATCAGAAGAAGCAGAAGAAGGAGAAGGAGAAGGTGAAGTCTGGAGGGTGAAGCAGAAGAAGTAGAAGAAGGAGAAGGAGAAGGTGAGGTCTGGAGGGTGAATCAGAAGAAGCAGAAGAAGGAGAAGGTGAAGTCTGGAGGGTGAATCAGAAGAAGCAGAAGAAGGAGAAGGAGAAGCTGAAGTCTGGAGGGTGAAGCAGAAGAAGTAGAAGAAGGAGAAGGAGAAGGTGAGGTCTGGAGGGTGAATCAGAAGAAGCAGAAGAAGGAGAAGGAGAAGGTGAAGTCTGGAGGGTGAATCAGAAGAAGCAGAAGAAGGAGATGGAGAAGGTGAAGTCTGGAGGGTGAATCAGAAGAAGCAGAAGAAGGAGAAGGAGAAGGTGAAGTCAGGAGGGTGAATCAGAAGAAGCAGAAGAAGGAAAAGGAGAAGGTGAAGTTAGGAGGGTGAATCAGAAGAAGCAGAAGAAGGAGAAGGAGAAGGTGAAGTCAGGGGGGTGAAGCAGAAGAAGTAGAAGAAGGAGAAGGAGAAGGTGAACTCAGGAGGGTGAAGCAGAAGAAGCAAAAGAAGGAGAAGGAGAAGGTGAAGTCTGGAGGGCGCAGCAGAAGAAGCAGAAGAAGGAGAAGGAGAAGGTGAAGTCTGGAGGGTGAAGCAGAAGAAGCAGAAGAAGGAGAAGGAGAAGGTGAAGTCTGGAGGGTGAATCGGAAGAAGTAGAAGAAGGAGAAGGGGAAGGTGAAGTCAGGAGGGTGAAGCAGAAGAAGCAGAAGAAGGAGAACGAGAAGGTGAAGTCTGGAGGGCGAAGCAGAAGAAGCAGAAGATGGAGAAGGAGAAGCTGAAGTCTGGAGGGCGAAGCAGAAGAAGCAGAAGAAGGAGAAGGAGAAGGTGAAGTCTGGAGGGTGAAGCAGAAGAAGCAGAAGAAGGAGAAGGAGAAGGTGAAGTCTGGAGGGTGAATCAGAAGAAGTAGAAGAAGGAGAAGAAGAAGGTGAAGTCAGGAGGGTGAAGCAGAAGAAGGAGAAGGAGAAGGTGAAGTCTGGAGGGTGAATCCGAAGAAGCAGAAGAAGGAGAAGGAGAAGGTGAAGTCTGGAGGGAGAAGCAGAAGAAGTAGAAGAAGGAGAAGGAGAAGGTGAAGTCTGGAGTGTGAATCAGAAGAAGTAGAAGAAGGAGAAGGAGAAGGTGAAGTTTGGAGGGTGAATCAGAAGAAGTAGAAGAAGGAGAAGAAGAAGGTGAAGTCTGGAGGGTGAATCAGAAGAAGCAGAAGAAGGAGAAGTAGAAGGTGAAGTCTGGAGGGTGAATCAGAAGATGTAGAAGAAGGAGAAGGAGAAGGTGAAGTCTGGAGGGTGAATCAGAAGAAGCAGAAGAAGTAGAAGGAGAAGGTGAAGTCTGGAGGGTTAATCAGAAGAAGTAGAAGAAGGAGAAGGAGAAGGTGAAGTCTGGAGGGTGAATTAGAAGAAGCAGAAGGAGGAGAAGGAGAAGGTGAAGTCAGGAGGGTGAATCAGAAGAAGCAGAAGAAGAAGAAGGAGAAGGTGAAGTCTGGAGGGTGAATCAGAAGAAGCAGAAGAAGGAGAAGGAGAAGGTGAAGACTCGAGGGTGAATCAGAAGAAGTAGAAGAAGGAGAAGGAGAAGGTGAAGTCTGGAGGTTGAATCCGAAGAAGTAGAAGAAGGATAAGGAGAAGGCGAAGTCTGGAGGGTGAATCAGAAGAAGCAGAAGAAGGAGTAGGAGAAGGTGAAGTCTGGAGGGTGAATCAGAAGAAGCAGAAGAAGGAGAAGGAGAAGAAGAAGTCTGGAGGGTGAATCAGAAGAAGCAGAAGAAGGAGAAGGAGAAGGTGAAGTCTGGAGGGTGAATCAGAAGAAGTAGAAGAAGGAGAAGGAGATGGTTTAGTCTGGAGGGTGAATCAGAAGAAGTAGACGAAGGAGAAGGAGAATGTGAAGTCCGGAGGGTGAATCAGAAGAAGCAGAAGCAGGAGGAGGAGAAGGTGAAGTCTGGAGGGTGAATCAGAAGAAGTAGAAGAAGGAGAAGGAGAAGGTGAAGTCTGGAGAGTGAATCAGAAGAAGCAGAAGAAGGAGAAGGAGAAGGTGAAGTCTGGAGGGTGAATCAGAAGAAGCAGAAGAAGTAGAAGGAGAAGGTGAAGTCTGGAGGGTGAATCAGAAGAAGTAGAAGAAGGAGAAGGAGAAGGTGAAGTCAGGAGGGTGAATCAGAAGAAGTAGAAGAAGGAGAAGGAGAAGGTGAAGTCTGGAGTGTGAAGCAGAAGAAGTAGAAGGAGGAGAAGGAGAAGGTGAAGTCAGGATGGTGAATCAGAAGAAGTAGAAGAAGGAGAAGGAGAAGCTGAAGTCAGGAGGGTGAATCAGAAGAAGCAGAACAAGGAGAAGGAGAAGGTGAAGTCTGGAGGGTGAATCAGAAGAATCAGAAGAAGGAGAAGGAGAAGGTGAAGTCTGGAGGGTGAATCAGAAGAAGCAGAAGAAAGAGAAGGAGAAGGTGAAGTCTGGAGGGTGAAGCAGAAGAAGCAGAAGAAGGAGAAGGAGAAGGTGAAGACTGGAGGGTGAATCAGAAGAAGTAGAAGAAGGAGAAGGAGAAGGTGAAGTCTGGAGGGTGAATCAGAAGAAGTAGAAGAAGGAGAAGGAGAAGTTGAAGTCTGGAGGGTGAATCAGAAGAAGCAGAAGAAGGAGAAGGAGAAGGTGAAGTCTGGAGGGTGAATCAGAAGAAGCAGAAGAAGGAGAAGGAGAAGATGATGTCTGGAGGGTGAATCAGAAGAAGTAGAAGAAGGAGAAGGAGAAGGTGAGGTCTGGAGGTTGAATCAGAAGAAGCAGAAGAAGGAGAAGGAGAAGGTGAAGTCTGGAGGGTGAATCAGAAGAAGTAGAAGAAGGAGAATGAGAAGGTGAAGTCTGGAGGGTGAATCAGAAGAAGCAGAAGAAGGAGAAGGAGAAGGTGAATTCTGGAGGGTGAATCAGATGAAGCAGAAGAAGGAGAAGGAGAAGGTGAAGTCTGGAGGGTGAATCAGAAGAAGTAGAAGAAGGAGAAGGAGAAGGTGAAGTCTGGAGGGTGAATCAGAAGAAGTGGAAAAAGGAGAAGGAGAAGGTGAAGTCTGGAGGGTGATTCAGAAGAAGCAGAAGAAGGAGAAGGAGAAGGTGAAGTCTGGAGGGAGAAGCAGAAGAAGTAGAAGAAGGAGAAGGAGAAGGTGAAGTCTGGAGTGTGAATCAGAAGAAGTAGAAGAAGGAGAAGGAGAAGGTGAAGCTTGGAGGGTGAATCAGAAGAAGTAGAAGAAGGAGAAGGAGAAGGTGAAGTCTGGAGGGTGAATCAGAAGAAGCAGAAGAAGGAGAAGGAGAAGGTGAAGTCTGGAGGGTGAATCAGAAGAAGTAGAAGAAGGAGAAGGAGAAGGTGTAGTCTGGAGGGTGAATCAGAAGAAGTAGACGAAGGAGAAGGAGAATGTGAAGTCTGGAGGGTGAATCAGAAGAAGCAGAAGCAGGAGAAGGAGAAGGTGAAGTCTGGAGGGTGAATCAGAAGAAGTAGAAGAAGGAGAATGAGAAGGTGAAGTCTGGAGGGTGAATCAGAAGAAGCAGAAGAAGGAGAAGGAGAAGGTGAATTCTGGAGGGTGAATCAGAAGAAGCAGAAGAAGGAGAAGGAGAAGGTGAAGTCTAGAGGGTGAATCAGAAGAAGCAGAAGAAGGAGAAGGAGAAGGTGAAGTCTGGAGGGTGAATCAGAAGAAGCAGAAGAAGTAGAAGGAGAAAGTGAAGTCTGGAGGGTGAATCAGAAGAAGTAGAAGAAGGAGAAGGAGAAGGTGAAGTCTGGAGGGTGAATCAGAAGAAGCAGAAGAAGGAGAAGGAGAAGGTGAAGTCAGGAGGGTGAATCAGAAGAAGCAGAAGAAGGAGAAGGAGAATGTGAAGTCTGGAGGGTGAATCAGAAGAAGCAGAAGAAGGAGAAGGAGAAGGTGAAGACTGGAGGGTGAATCAGAAGAAGTAGAAGAAGGAGAAGGAGAAGGTGAAGTCTGGAGGGTGAATCAGAAGAAGTAGAAGGAGAAGGAGACGGCGAAGTCTGGAGGGTGAATCAGAAGAAGCAGAAGCAGGAGGAGG
The DNA here is from genome assembly GCF_052327205.1 of Somniosus microcephalus. Lineage (NCBI taxonomy): Eukaryota > Metazoa > Chordata > Chondrichthyes > Squaliformes > Somniosidae > Somniosus > Somniosus microcephalus. The sequence continues at coordinate 332,985 of NW_028225203.1, read as the reverse complement.
AGAAGGTGAAGTCTGGAGGGTGAATCAGAAGAAGCAGAAGAAGGAGAAGGAGAAGGTGAAGTCTGGAGGGTGAATCAGAAGAAGCAGAAGAAGGAGAAGGAGAAGGTGAAGTCCGGAGGGTGAAGCAGAAGAAGTAGAAGAAGGAGAAGGAGAAGGTGAGGTCTGGAGGGTGAATCAGAAGAAGCAGAAGAAGGAGAAGGAGAAGGTGAAGTCTGGAGGGTGAATCAGAAGAAGCAGAAGAAGGAGAAGGAGAAGGTGAAGTCTGGAGGGTGAAGCAGAAGAAGTAGAAGAAGGAGAAGGAGAAGGTGAGGTCTGGAGGGTGAATCAGAAGAAGCAGAAGAAGGAGAAGGAGAAGGTGAAGTCTGGAGGGTGAATCAGAAGAAGCAGAAGAAGGAGAAGGAGAAGGTGAAGTCTGGAGGGTGAATCAGAAGAAGCAGAAGAAGGAGAAGGAGAAGGTGAAGTCAGGAGGGTGAATCAGAAGAAGCAGAAGAAGGAAAAGGAGAAGGTGAAGTTAGGAGGGTGAATCAGAAGAAGCAGAAGAAGGAGAAGGAGAAGGTGAAGTCAGGGGGGTGAAGCAGAAGAAGTAGAAGAAGGAGAAGGAGAAGGTGAAGTCTGGAGGGTGAAGCAGAAGAAGCAGAAGAAGGAGAAGGAGAAGGTGAAGTCTGGAGGGTGAATCGGAAGAAGTAGAAGAAGGAGAATGGGAAGGTGAAGTCAGGAGGGTGAAGCAGCAGAAGCAGAAGAAGGAGAACGAGAAGGTGAAGTCTGGAGGGCGAAGCAGAAGAAGCAAAAGATGGAGAAGGAGAAGGTGAAGTCTGGAGGGCGAAGCAGAAGAAGCAGAAGAAGGAGAAGGAGAAGGTGAAGTCTGGAGGGTGAAGCAGAAGAAGCAGAAGAAGGAGAAGGAGAAGGTGAAGTCTGGAGGGTGAATCAGAAGAAGTAGAAGAAGGAGAAGGAGAAGGTGAAGTCAGGAGGGTGAAGCAGAAGAAGGAGAAGGAGAAGGTGAAGTCTGGAGGGTGAATCCGAAGAAGCAGAAGAAGGAGAAGGAGAAGGTGAAGTCTGGAGGGAGAAGCAGAAGAAGTAGAAGAAGGAGAAGGAGAAGGTGAAGTCTGGAGTGTGAATCAGAAGAAGTAGAAGAAGGAGAAGGAGAAGGTGAAGTTTGGAGGGTGAATCAGAAGAAGTAGAAGAAGGAGAAGGAGAAGGTGAAGTCTGGAGGGTGAATCAGAAGAAGCAGAAGAAGGAGAAGGAGAAGGTGAAGTCTGGAGGGTGAATCAGAAGAAGTAGAAGAAGGAGAAGGAGAAGGTGAAGTCTGGAGGGTGAATCAGAAGAAGCAGAAGAAGTAGAAGGAGAAGGTGAAGTCTGGAGGGTTAATCAGAAGAAGTAGAAGAAGGAGAAGGAGAAGGTGAAGTCTGGAGGGTGAATTAGAAGAAGCAGAATGAGGAGAAGGAGAAGGTGAAGTCAGGAGGGTGAATCAGAAGAAGCAGAAGAAGGAGAAGGAGAAGGTGAAGTCTGGAGGGTGAATCAGAAGAAGCAGAAGAAGGAGAAGGAGAAGGTGAAGACTCGAGGGTGAATCAGAAGAAGTAGAAGAAGGAGAAGGAGAAGGTGAAGTCTGGAGGTTGAATCCGAAGAAGTAGAAGAAGGAGAAGGAGAAGGCGAAGTCTGGAGGGTGAATCAGAAGAAGCAGAAGAAGGAGTAGGAGAAGGTGAAGTCTGGAGGGTGAATCAGAAGAAGCAGAAGAAGGAGAAGGAGAAGAAGAAGTCTGGAGGGTGAATCAGAAGAAGCAGAAGAAGGAGAAGGAGAAGGTGAAGTCTGGAGGGTGAATCAGAAGAAGTAGAAGAAGGAGAAGGAGAAGGTTTAGTCTGGAGGGTGAATCAGAAGAAGCAGAAGAAGGAGAAGGAGAAGGTGAAGTCTGGAGAGTGAATCAGAAGAAGCAGAAGAAGGAGAAGGAGAAGGTGAAGTCTGGAGGGTGAATCAGAAGAAGCAGAAGAAGTAGAAGGAGAAGGTGAAGTCTGGAGGGTGAATCAGAAGAAGTAGAAGAAGGAGAAGGAGAAGGCGAAGTCAGGAGGGTGAATCAGAAGAAGTAGAAGAAGGAGAAGGAGAAGGTGAAGTCTGGAGTGTGAAGCAGAAGAAGTAGAAGGAGGAGAATGAGAAGGTGAAGTCAGGATGGTGAATCAGAAGAAGTAGAAGAAGGAGAAGGAGAAGCTGAAGTCAGGAGGGTGAATCAGAAGAAGCAGAACAAGGAGAAGGAGAAGGTGAAGTCTGGAGGGTGAATCAGAAGAATCAGAAGAAGGAGAAGGAGAAGGTGAAGTCTGGAGGGTGAATCAGAAGAAGCAGAAGAAAGAGAAGGAGAAGGTGAAGTCTGGAGGGTGAAGCAGAAGAAGCAGAAGAAGGAGAAGGAGAAGGTGAAGACTGGAGGGTGAATCAGAAGAAGTAGAAGAAGGAGAAGGAGAAGGTGAAGTCTGGAGGGTGAATCAGAAGAAGTAGAAGAAGGAGAAGGAGAAGTTGAAGTCTGGAGGGTGAATCAGAAGAAGCAGAAGAAGGAGAAGGAGAAGGTGAAGTCTAGAGGGTGAATCAGAAGAAGCAGAAGAAGGAGAAGGAGAAGATGATGTCTGGAGGGTGAATCAGAAGAAGTAGAAGAAGGAGAAGGAGAAGGTGAGGTCTGGAGGTTGAATCAGAAGAAGCAGAAGAAGGAGAAGGAGAAGTTGAAGTCTGGAGGGTGAATCAGATGAAGCAGAAGAAGGAGAAGGAGAAGGTGAAGTCTGGAGGGTGAATCAGAAGAAGCAGAAGAAGGAGAAGGAGAAGGTGAAGTCAGGAGGGTGAATCAGAAGAAGCAGAAGAAGGAGAAGGAGAAGGTGAAGTTAGGAGGGTGAATCAGAAGAAGCAGAAGAAGGAGAAGGAGAAGGTGAAGTCAGGGTGGTGAAGCAGAAGAAGTAGAAGAAGGAGAAGGAGAAGGTGAAGTCAGGAGGGTGAAGCAGAAGAAGCAGAAGAAGGAGAAGGAGAAGGTGAAGTCTGGAGGGCGCAGCAGAAGAAGCAGAAGAAGGAGAAGGTGAAGGTGAAGTCAGGAGGGTGAAGCAGAAGAAGCAGAAGAAGGAGAAGGAGAAGGTGAAGTCTGGAGGGTGAAGGAGAAGAAGCAGAAGAAGGAGAAGGAGAAGGTGAAGTCTGGAGGGCGAAGCAGAAGAAGCAGAAGAAGGAGAAGGAGAAGGTGAAGTCTGGAGGGTGAAGCAGAAGAAGCAGAAGAAGAGAAGGAGAAGGTGAAGTCTGGAGGGTGAATCAGAAGAAGTAGAAGAAGGAGAAGGAGAAGGTGAGGTCAGGAGGGTGAAGCAGAAGAAGCAGAAGAAGGTGAAGGAGAAGGTGAAGTCTGGAGGGTGAAGCAGAAGAAGAAGAAGAAGGAGAAGGAGAAGGCGAAGTCAGGAGGGTGAATCAGAAGAAGTAGAAGAAGGAGAAGGAGAAGGTGTAGTCTGGAGGGTGAATCAGAAGAAGTAGACGAAGGAGAAGGAGAATGTGAAGTCTGGAGGGTGAATCAGAAGAAGCAGAAGCAGGAGAAGGAGAAGGTGAAGTCTGGAGGGTGAATCAGAAGAAGTAGAAGAAGGAGAATGAGAAGGTGAAGTCTGGAGGGTGAAGCAGAAGAAGCAGAAGAAGGTGAAGGAGAAGGTGAAGTCTGGAGGGTGAAGCAGAAGAAGCAGAAGAAGGAGAAGGAGAAGGCGAAGTCAGGAGGGTGAATCAGAAGAAGTAGAAGAAGGAGAAGGAGAAGGTGAAGTCTGGAGGGTGAATCAGAAGAAGTAGAAGAAGGAGAAGGAGAAGGTGAAGTCTGGATGGTGAATCAGAAGAAGTAGAAGAAGGAGAAGGAGAAGGTGAAGTCTGGAGGGTGATTCAGAAGAAGCAGAAGAAGGAGAAGGAGAAGGTGAAGTCTGGAGGGAGAAGCAGAAGAAGTAGAAGAAGGAGAAGGAGAAGGTGAAGTCTGGAGTGTGAATCAGAAGAAGTAGAAGAAGGAGAAGGAGAAGGTGAAGTTTGGAGGGTGAATCAGAAGAAGTAGAAGAAGGAGAAAGAGAAGGTGAAGTCTGGAGGGTGAATCAGAAGAAGCAGAAGAAGGAGAAGGAGAAGGTGAAGTCTGGAGGGTGAATGAGAAGAAATAGAAGAAGGAGAAGGAGAAGGTGTAGTCTGGAGGGTGAATCAGAAGAAGTAGACGAAGGAGAAGGAGAATGTGAAGTCTGGATGGTGAATTAGAAGAAGCAGAAGCAGGAGAAGGAGAAGGTGAAGTCTGGAGGGTGAATCAGAAGAAGTAGAAGAAGGAGAATGAGAAGGTGAAGTCTGGAGGGTGAATCAGAAGAAGCAGAAGAAGGAGAAGGAGAAGGTGAATTCTGGAGGGTGAATCAGAAGAAGCAGAAGAAGGAGAAGGAGAAGGTGAAGTCTGGAGGGTGAATCAGAAGAAGCAGAAGAAGGAGAAGGAGAAGGTGAAGTCTGGAGGGTGAATCAGAAGAAGCAGAAGAAGTAGAAGGAGAAAGTGAAGTCTGGAGGGTGAATCAGAAGAAGCAGAAGAAGGAGAAGGAGAAGGTGAAGTCAGGAGGGTGAATCAGAAGAAGCAGAAGAAGGAGAAGGAGAAGGTGAAGTCTGGAGGGTGAATCAGAAGAAGCAGAAGAAGGAGAAGGAGAAGGTGAAGACTGGAGGGTGAATCAGAAGAAGTAGAAGAAGGAGAAGGGGAAGGGGAAGTCTGGAGGGTGAATCAGAAGAAGTAGAAGAAGGAGAAGGAGACGGCGAAGTCTGGAGGGTGAATCAGAAGAAGCAGAAGAAGGAGGAGGAGAAGGTGAAGTCTGGAGGGTGAATCAGAAGAAGCAGAAGAAGGAGAAGGAGAAGATGAAGTCTGGAGGGTGAATCAGAAGAAGTATAAGAAGGAGAAGGAGAAGGTGAGGTCTGGAGGGTGAATCAGAAGAAGCAGAAGAAGGAGAAGGAGAAGGTGAAGTCTGAAGGCTGAATCAGAAGAAGCAGAAGAAGGAGAAGGAGAAGGTGAAGTCTGGAGGGTGAATCAGAAGAAGCAGAAGAAGGAGAAGGAGAAGGTGAAGTCAGGAGGGTGAATCAGAAGAAGCAGAAGAAGGAGAAGGAGAAGGCGAAGTCAGGAGGGTGAATCAGAAGAAGTAGAAGAAGGAGAAGGAGAAGGTGAAGTCTGGAGGGTGAATCAGAAGAAGTAGAAGAAGGAGAAGGAGAAGGTGAAGTCTGGATGGTGAATCAGAAGAAGTAGAAGAAGGAGAAGGAGAAGGTGAAGTCTTGATGGTGAATCAGAAGAAGTAGAAGAAGGAGAAGGAGAAGGTGAAGTCTGGAGGGTGATTCAGAAGAAGCAGAAGAAGGAGAAGGAGAAGGTGAAGTCTGGAGGGAGAAGCAGAAGAAGTAGAAGAAGGAGAAGGAGAAGGTGAAGTCTGGAGTGTGAATCAGAAGAAGTAGAAGAAGGAGAAGGAGAAGGTGAAGTTTGGAGGGTGAATCAGAAGAAGTAGAAGAAGGAGAAAGAGAAGGTGAAGTCTGGAGGGTGAATCAGAAGAAGCAGAAGAAGGAGAAGGAGAAGGTGAAGTCTGGAGGGTGAATCAGAAGAAATAGAAGAAGGAGAAGGAGAAGGTGTAGTCTGGAGGGTGAATCAGAAGAAGTAGACGAAGGAGAAGGAGAATGTGAAGTCTGGATGGTGAATCAGAAGAAGCAGAAGCAGGAGAAGGAGAAGGTGAAGTCTGGAGGGTGAATCAGAAGAAGTAGAAGAAGGAGAATGAGAAGGTGAAGTCTGGAGGGTGAATCAGAAGAAGCAGAAGAAGGAGAAGGAGAAGGTGAATTCTGGAGGGTGAATCAGAAGAAGCAGAAGAAGGAGAAGGAGAAGGTGAAGTCTGGAGGGTGAATCAGAAGAAGCAGAAGAAGGAGAAGGAGAAGGTGAAGTCTGGAGGGTGAATCAGAAGAAGCAGAAGAAGTAGAAGGAGAAAGTGAAGTCTGGAGGGTGAATCAGAAGAAGCAGAAGAAGGAGAAGGAGAAGGTGAAGTCAGGAGGGTGAATCAGAAGAAGCAGAAGAAGGAGAAGGAGAAGGTGAAGTCTGGAGGGTGAATCAGAAGAAGCAGAAGAAGGAGAAGGAGAAGGTGAAGACTGGAGGGTGAATCAGAAGAAGTAGAAGAAGGAGAAGGGGAAGGGGAAGTCTGGAGGGTGAATCAGAAGAAGTAGAAGAAGGAGAAGGAGACGGCGAAGTCTGGAGGGTGAATCAGAAGAAGCAGAAGAAGGAGGAGGAGAAGGTGAAGTCTGGAGGGTGAATCAGAAGAAGCAGAAGAAGGAGAAGGAGAAGATGAAGTCTGGAGGGTGAATCAGAAGAAGTATAAGAAGGAGAAGGAGAAGGTGAGGTCTGGAGGGTGAATCAGAAGAAGCAGAAGAAGGAGAAGGAGAAGGTGAAGTCTGAAGGCTGAATCAGAAGAAGCAGAAGAAGGAGAAGGAGAAGGTGAAGTCTGGAGGGTGAATCAGAAGAAGCAGAAGAAGGAGAAGGAGAAGGTGAAGTCAGGAGGGTGAATCAGAAGAAGCAGAAGAAGGAGAAGGAGAAGGTGAAGTCTGGAGAGTGAATCAAAAGAAGCAGAAGAAGGAGAAGGAGAAGGTGAAGACTGGAGGGTGAATCAGAAGAAGTAGAAGAAGGAGAAGGAGAAGGTGAAGTCTGGAGGGTGAATCAGAAGAAGTAGAAGAAGGAGAAGGAGACGGCGAAGTCTGGAGGGTGAATCAGAAGAAGCAGAAGAAGGAGGAGGAGAAGGTGAAGTCTGGAGGGTGAATCAGAAGAAGCAGAAGAAGGAGAAGGAGAAGATGAAGTCTGGGGGGTGAATCAGAAGAAGTATAAGAAGGAGAAGGAGAAGGTGAGGTCTGGAGGGTGAATCAGAAGAAGCAGAAGAAGGAGAAGGAGAAGGTGAAGTCTGAAGGCTGAATCAGAAGAAGCAGAAGAAGGAGAAGGAGAAGGTGAAGTCTGGAGGGTGAATCAGAAGAAGCAGAAGAAGGAGAAGGAGAAGGTGAAGTCTGGAGGGTGAATCAGAAGAAGCAGAAGAAAGAGAAGGAGAAGGTGAAGTCTGGAGGGTGAAGCAGAAGAAGCAGAAGAAGGAGAAGGAGAAGGTGAAGACTGGAGGGTGAATCAGAAGAAGTAGAAGAAGGAGAAGGAGGAGGTGAAGTCTGCAGGGTGAATCAGAAGAAGTAGAAGAAGGAGAAGGAGAAGGTGAAGTCTGGAGGGTGAATCAGAAGAAGCAGAAGAAGGAGAAGGAGAAGGTGAAGTCTGGAGGGTGAATCAGAAGAAGCAGAAGAAGGAGAAGGAGAAGATGAAGTCTGGAGGGTGAATCAGAAGAAGTAGAAGAAGGAGAAGGAGAAGGTGAGGTCTGGAGGGTGAATCAGAAGAAGCAGAAGAAGGAGAAGGAGAAGGTGAAGTCTGGAAGGTGAATCAGAAGAAGCAGAAGAAGGAGAAGGGGAAGGTGAAGTCTGGAGGGTGAAGCAGTAGAAGCAGAAGAAGGAGAAGGAGAAGGTGAAGTCTGGAGGGCGAAGCAGAAGAAGGAGAAGGAGAAGGTGAAGTCTGGAGGGTGAAGCAGAAGAAGCAGAAGAAGGAGAAGGAGAAGGTGAAGTCTGGAGGGTGAATCAGAAGAAGTAGAAGAAGGAGTAGGAGAAGGTGAAGTCAGGATGGTGAAGCAGAAGAAGCAGAAGAAGGAGAAGGAGAAGGTGAAGTCTGGAGGGTGAATCAGAAGAAGTAGAAGAAGGAGAAGGAGAAGGTGAAGTCTGGAGGGTGAAGCAGAAGAAGCAGAAGAAGGAGAAGGAGAAGGTGAAGTCAGGAGGGTGAATCAGAAGAAGTAGAAGAAGGAGAAGGAGATGGTGAAGTCTGGAGGGTGAATCAGAAGAAGTAGAAGAAGGAGAAGGAGAAGGTGAAGTCTGGAGGGTGAATCAGAAGAAGTAGAAGAAGGAGAAGGAGAAGGTGAAGTCTGGAGGGTGAATCAGAAGAAGCACAAGAAGGAGAAGGAGAAGGTGGAGTCTGGAGGGAGAAGCAGAAGAAGTAGAAGAAGGAGAAGGAGAAGGTGAAGTCTGGAGGGTGAATCAGAAGAAGTAGAAGAAGGAGATGGAGAAGGTGAAGTCTGGAGGCTGAATCAGAAGAAGCAGAAGAAGGAGAAGGAGAAGGTGAAGTCTGGGGGGTGAATCATAAGAAGCAGAAGAAGGAGAAGGAGAAGATGAAGTCTGGAGGGTGAATCAGAGGAAGTAGAAGAAGGAGAAGTAGAAGGTGAAGTCTGGAGGGTGAATCAGAAGAAGCAGAAGAAGGAGAAGGAGAAGGTGAAGTCTGGAGGGTGAATCAGAAGAAGCAGAAGAAGGAGAAGGAGAAGGTGAAGTCTGGAGGGTTAATCAGAAGAAGCAGAATAAGGAGAAGGAGAAGGTGAAGTCTGGAGGGTGAATCAGAAGAAGTAGAAGAAGGAGAAGGAGAAGGTGAAGTCAGGAGGGTGAATCAGAAGAATCAGAAGAAGGAGAAGGAGAAGGTGAAGTCTGGAGGGTGAATCAGAAGAATCAGAAGAAGGAGAAGGAGAAGGTGAAGTCTGGAGGGAGAATCAGAAGAAGCAGAAGAAAGAGAAGGAGAAGGTGAAGTCTGGAGGATGAAGCAGAAGAAGCAGAAGAAGGAGAAGGAGAAGGTGAAGACTGGAGGGTGAATCAGAAGAAGTCGAAGAAGGAGAAGGAGAAGGTGAAGTCTGGAGGGTGAATCAGAAGAAGTAGAAGAAGGAGAAGTAGAAGGTGAAGTCTGGAGGGTGAATCAGAAGAAGCAGAAGAAGGAGAAGGAGAAGGTGAAGTCTGGAGGGTGAATCAGAAGAAGCAGAAGAAGGAGAAGGAGAAGATGAAGTCTGGAGGGTGAATCAGAAGAAGTGGAAGAAGGAGAAGTAGAAGGTGATGTCTGGAGGGTAAATTAGAAGAAGCAGAAGAAGGAGAAGGAGAAGGTGAAGTCTGGAGGGTGAATCAGAAGAAGCAGAAGAAGGAGAAGGAGAAGGTGAAGTCTGGAGGGTGAATCAGAAGAAGCAGAAGAAGGAGAAGGAGAAGGTGAAGTCAGGAGGTTGAATCAGAAGAAGCAGAAGAAGGAGAAGGAGAAGGTGAAGTTAGGAGGGTGAATCAGAAGAAGCAGAAGAAGGAGAAGGAGAAGGTGAAGTCAGGGGTGTGAAGCAGAAGAAGTAGAAGAAGGAGAAGGAGAAGGTGAAGTCAGGAGGGTGAAGCAGAAGATGCAGAAAAAGGAGAAGGAGAAGGTGAAGTCTGGAGGGCGCAGCAGGAGAAGCAGAAGAAGGAGAAGGAGAAGGTGAAGCCTGGAGGGTGAAGCAGAAGAAGCAGAAGAAGGAGAAGGAGAAGGTGAAGTCTGGAGGGTGAATCAGAAGAAGCAGAAGAAGGAGTAGGAGAAGGTGAAGTCTGGAGGGTGAATCAGAAGAAGCAGAAGAAGTAGAAGGAGAAGGTGAAGTCTGGAGAGTGAATCAGAAGAAGCAGAAGAAGGAGAAGGAGAAAGTGAAGTCTGGAGGGTGAATCAGAAGAAGCAGAAGAAGGAGAAGGAGAAGGTGAAGTCTGGAGGGTGAATCAGAAGAAGTAGAAGAAGGAGAAGGAGAAGTTGAAGTCAGGAGGGTGAATCAGAGGAAGTAGAAGAAGGAGAAGGAGAAGGTGAAGTCTGGAGTGTGAAGCAGAAGAAGTAGAAGGAGGAGAAGGAGAAGGTGAAGTCAGGATGGTGAATCAGAAGAAGTAGAAGAAGGAGAAGGAGAAGCTGAAGTCAGGAGGGTGAATCAGAAGAAGCAGAACAAGGAGAAGGAGAAGGTGAAGTCTGGAGGGTGAATCAGAAGAATCAGAAGAAGGAGAAGGAGAAGGTGAAGTCTGGAGGGTGAATCAGAAGAAGCAGAAGAAAGAGAAGGAGAAGGTGAAGTCTGGAGGGTGAAGCAGAAGAAGCAGAAGAAGGAGAAGGAGAAGGTGAAGACTGGAGGGTGAATCAGAAGAAGTAGAAGAAGGAGAAGGAGAAGGTGAAGTCTGGAGGGTGAATCAGAAGAAGTAGAAGAAGGAGAAGGAGAAGTTGAAGTCTGGAGGGTGAATCAGAAGAAGCAGAAGAAGTAGAAGGAGAAGGTGAAGTCTGGAGGGTGAATCAGAAGAAGCAGAAGAAGGAGAAGGAGAAGATGATGTCTGGAGGGTGAATCAGAAGAAGTAGAAGAAGGAGAAGGAGAAGGTGAGGTCTGGAGGTTGAATCAGAAGAAGCAGAAGAAGGAGAAGGAGAAGTTGAAGTCTGGAGGGTGAATCAGATGAAGCAGAAGAAGGAGAAGGAGAAGGTGAAGTCTGGAGGGTGAATCAGAAGAAGCAGAAGAAGGAGAAGGAGAAGGTGAAGTCAGGAGGGTGAATCAGAAGAAGCAGAAGAAGGAGAAGGAGAAGGTGAAGTTAGGAGGGTGAATCAGAAGAAGCAGAAGAAGGAGAAGGAGAAGGTGAAGTCAGGGGGTGAAGCAGAAGAAGTAGAAGAAGGAGAAGGAGAAGGTGAAGTCAGGAGGGTGAAGCAGAAGAAGCAGAACAAGGAGAAGGAGAAGGTGAAGTCTGGAGGGCGCAGCAGAAGAAGCAGAAGAAGGAGAAGGTGAAGGTGAAGTCAGGAGGGTGAAGCAGAAGAAGCAGAAGAAGGAGAAGGAGAAGGTGAAGTCTGGAGGGTGAATCAGAAGAAGTAGAAGAAGGAGAAGGAGAAGGTGAGGTCAGGAGGGTGAAGCAGAAGAAGCAGAAGAAGGAGAAGGAGAAGGTGAAGTCTGGAGGGTGAAGCAGAAGAAGCAGAAGAAGGTGAAGGAGAAGGTGAAGTCTGGAGGGTGAAGCAGAAGAAGCAGAAGAAGGAGAAGGAGAAGGCGAAGTCAGGAGGCTGAATCAGAAGAAGTAGAAGAAGGAGAAGGAGAAGGTGAAGTCTGGAGGGTGAATCAGAAGAAGTAGAAGAAGGAGAAGGAGAAGGTGAAGTCTGGAGGGTGAATCAGAAGAAGTAGAAGAAGGAGAAGGAGAAGGTGAAGTCTGGAGGGTGATTCAGAAGAAGCAGAAGAAGGAGAAGGAGAAGGTGAAGTCTGGAGGGAGAAGCAGAAGAAGTAGAAGAAGGAGAAGGAGAAGGTGAAGTCTGGAGTGTGAATCAGAAGAAGTAGAAGAAGGAGAAGGAGAAGGTGAAGTTTGGAGGGTGAATCAGAAGAAGTAGAAGAAGGAGAAGGAGAAGGTGAAGTCTGGAGGGTGAATCAGAAGAAGCAGAAGAAGGAGAAGGAGAAGGTGAAGTCTGGAGGGTGAATCAGAAGAAGTAGAAGAAGGAGAAGGAGAAGTTGAAGTCTGGAGGGTGAATCAGAAGAAGCAGAAGAAGGAGAAGGAGAAGGTGAAGTCTGGAGGGTGAATCAGAAGAAGCAGAAGAAGGAGAAGGAGAAGATAATGTCTGGAGGGTGAATCAGAAGAAGTAGAAGAAGGAGAAGGAGAAGGTGAGGTCTGGAGGTTGAATCAGAAGAAGCAGAAGAAGGAGAAGGAGAAGTTGAAGTCTGGAGGGTGAATCAGATGAAGCAGAAGAAGGAGAAGGAGAAGGTGAAGTCTGGAGGGTGAATCAGAAGAAGTAGAAGAAGGAGAAGGAGAAGGTGAAGCTTGGAGGGCGAATCAGAAGAAGTAGAAGAAGGAGAAGGAGAAGGTGAAGTCTGGAGGGTGAATCAGAAGAAGCAGAAGAAGGAGAAGGAGAAGGTGAAGTCTGGAGGGTGAATCAGAAGAAGTAGAAGAAGGAGAAGGAGAAGGTGTAGTCTGGAGGGTGAATCAGAAGAAGTAGACGAAGGAGAAGGAGAATGTGAAGTCTGGAGGGTGAATCAGAAGAAGCAGAAGCAGGAGAAGGAGAAGGTGAAGTCTGGAGGGTGAATCAGAAGAAGTAGAAGAAGGAGAATGAGAAGGTGAAGTCTGGAGGGTGAATCAGAAGAAGCAGAAGAAGGAGAAGGAGAAGGTGAATTCTGGAGGGTGAATCAGAAGCAGCAGAAGAAGGAGAAGGAGAAGGTGAAGTCTGGAGGGTGAATCAGAAGAAGCAGAAGAAGGAGAAGGAGAAGGTGAAGTCTGGAGGGTGAATCAGAAGAAGCAGAAGAAGTAGAAGGAGAAAGTGAAGTCTGGAGGGTGAATCAGAAGAAGTAGAAGAAGGAGAAGGAGAAGGTGAAGTCTGGAGGGTGAATCAGAAGAAGCAGAAGAAGGAGAAGGAGAAGGTGAAGTCAGGAGGGTGAATCAGAAGAAGCAGAAGAAGGAGAAGTAGAATGTGAAGTCTGGAGGGTGAATCAGAAGAAGCAGAAGAAGGAGAAGGAGAAGGTGAAGACTGGAGGGTGAATCAGAAGAAGTAGAAGAAGGAGAAGGAGAAGGTGAAGTCTGGAGGGTGAATCAGAAGAAGTAGAAGGAGAAGGAGACGGCGAAGTCTGGAGGGTGAATCAGAAGAAGCAGAAGCAGGAGGAGGAGAAGGTGAAGTCTGGAGGGTGAATCAGAAGAAGCAGAAGAAGGAGAAGGAGAAGGTGAAGTCTGGAGGGTGAATCAGAAGAAGCAGAAGAAGGAGAAGGAGAAGGTGAAGTCTGGAGGGTGAAGCAGAAGAAGTAGAAGAAGGAGAAGGAGAAGGTGAGGTCTGGAGGGTGAATCAGAAGAAGCAGAAGAAGGAGAAGGAGAAGGTGAAGTCTGGAGGGTGAATCAGAAGAAGCAGAAGAAGGAGAAGGAGAAGGTGAAGTCTGGAGGGTGAAGCAGAAGAAGTAGAAGAAGGAGAAGGAGAAGGTGAGGTCTGGAGGGTGAATCAGAAGAAGCAGAAGAAGGAGAAGGAGAAGGTGAAGTCTGGAGGGTGAATCAGAAGAAGCAGAAGAAGGAGAAGGAGTAGGTGAAGTCTGGAGGGTGAATCAGAAGAAGCAGAAGAAGGAGAAGGAGAAGGTGAAGTCAGGAGGGTGAATCAGAAGAAGCAGAAGAAGGAAAAGGAGAAGGTGAAGTTAGGAGGGTGAATCAGAAGAAGCAGAAGAAGGAGAAGGAGAAGGTGAAGTCAGGGGGGTGAAGCAGAAGAAATAGAAGAAGGAGAAGGAGAAGGTGAAGTCAGGAGGGTGAAGCAGAAGAAGCAAAAGAAGGAGAAGGAGAAGGTGAAGTCTGGAGGGCGCAGCAGAAGAAGCAGAAGAAGGAGAAGGAGAAGGTGAAGTCTGGAGGGTGAAGCAGAAGAAGCAGAAGAAGGAGAAGGAGAAGGTGAAGTCTGGAGGGTGAATCGGAAGAAGTAGAAGAAGGAGAATGGGAAGGTGAAGTCAGGAGGGTGAAGCAGAAGAAGCAGAAGAAGGAGAACGAGAAGGTGAAGTCTGGAGGGCGAAGCAGAAGAAGCAGAAGATGGAGAAGGAGAAGGTGAAGTCTGGAGGGCGAAGCAGAAGAAGCAGAAGAAGGAGAAGGAGAAGGTGAAGTCTGGAGGGTGAAGCAGAAGAAGCAGAAGAAGGAGAAGGAGAAGGTGAAGTCTGGAGGGTGAATCAGAAGAAGTAGAAGAAGGAGAAGGAGAAGGTGAAGTCAGGAGGGTGAAGCAGAAGAAGGAGAAGGAGAAGGTGAAGTCTGGAGGGTGAATCCGAAGAAGCAGAAGAAGGAGAAGGAGAAGGTGAAGTCTGGAGGGAGAAGCAGAAGAAGTAGAAGAAGGAGAAGGAGAAGGTGAAGTCTGGAGTGTGAATCAGAAGAAGCAGAAGAAGGAGAAGGAGAAGGTGAGGTCTGGAGGGTGAATCAGAAGAAGCAGAAGAAGGAGAAGGAGAAGGTGAAGTCTGGAGGGTGAATCAGAAGAAGCAGAAGAAGGAGAAGGAGTAGGTGAAGTCTGGAGGGTGAATCAGAAGAAGCAGAAGAAGGAGAAGGAGAAGGTGAAGTCAGGAGGGTGAATCAGAAGAAGCAGAAGAAGGAAAAGGAGAAGGTGAAGTTAGGAGGGTGAATCAGAAGAAGCAGAAGAAGGAGAAGGAGAAGGTGAAGTCAGGGGGGTGAAGCAGAAGAAATAGAAGAAGGAGAAGGAGAAGGTGAAGTCAGGAGGGTGAAGCAGAAGAAGCAAAAGAAGGAGAAGGAGAAGGTGAAGTCTGGAGGGCGCAGCAGAAGAAGCAGAAGATGGAGAAGGAGAAGGTGAAGTCTGGAGGGTGAAGCAGAAGAAGCAGAAGAAGGAGAAGGAGAAGGTGAAGTCTGGAGGGTGAATCGGAAGAAGTAGAAGAAGGAGAATGGGAAGGTGAAGTCAGGAGGGTGAAGCAGAAGAAGCAGAAGAAGGAGAACGAGAAGGTGAAGTCTGGAGGGCGAAGCAGAAGAAGCAGAAGATGGAGAAGGAGAAGGTGAAGTCTGGAGGGCGAAGCAGAAGAAGCAGAAGAAGGAGAAGGAGAAGGTGAAGTCTGGAGGGTGAAGCAGAAGAAGCAGAAGAAGGAGAAGGAGAAGGTGAAGTCTGGAGGGTGAATCAGAAGAAGTAGAAGAAGGAGAAGGAGAAGGTGAAGTCAGGAGGGTGAAGCAGAAGAAGGAGAAGGAGAAGGTGAAGTCTGGAGGGTGAATCCGAAGAAGCAGAAGAAGGAGAAGGAGAAGGTGAAGTCTGGAGGGAGAAGCAGAAGAAGTAGAAGAAGGAGAAGGAGAAGGTGAAGTCTGGAGTGTGAATCAGAAGAAGTAGAAGAAGGAGAAGGAGAAGGTGAAGTTTGGAGGGTGAATCAGAAGAAGTAGAAGAAGGAGAAGGAGAAGGTGAAGTCTGGAGGGTGAATCAGAAGAAGCAGAAGAAGGAGAAGGAGAAGGTGAAGTCTGGAGGGTGAATCAGAAGAAGTAGAAGAAGGAGAAGGAGAAGGTGAAGTCTGGAGGGTGAATCAGAAGAAGCAGAAGAAGTAGAAGGAGAAGGTGAAGTCTGGAGGGTGAATCAGAAGAAGCAGAAGAAGGAGAAGGAGAAGGTGAAGACTCGAGGGTGAATCAGAAGAAGTAGAAGAAGGAGAAGGAGAAGGTGAAGTCTGGAGGTTGAATCCGAAGAAGTAGAAGAAGGAGAAGGAGAAGGCGAAGTCTGGAGGGTGAATCAGAAGAAGCAGAAGAAGGAGTAGGAGAAGGTGAAGTCTGGAGGGTGAATCAGAAGAAGCAGAAGAAGGAGAAGGAGAAGAAGAAGTCTGGAGGGTGAATCAGAAGAAGCAGAAGAAGGAGAAGGAGAAGGTGAAGTCTGGAGGGTGAATCAGAAGAAGTAGAAGAAGGAGAAGGAGAAGGTTTTGTCTGGAGGGTGAATCAGAAGAAGTAGACGAAGGAGAAGGAGAATGTGAAGTCTGGAGGGTGAATCAGAAGAAGCAGAAGCAGGAGGAGGAGAAGGTGAAGTCTGGAGGGTGAATCAGAAGAAGTAGAAGAAGGAGAAGGAGAAGGTGAAGTCTGGAGGGTGAATCAGAAGATGCAGAAGAAGGAGAAGGAGAAGGTGAAGTCTGGAGGGTGAATCAGAAGAAGCAGAAGAAGGAGAAGGAGAAGGTGAAGTCTGGAGAGTGAATCAGAAGAAGCAGAAGAAGGAGAAGGAGAAGGTGAAGTCTGGAGGGTGAATCAGAAGAAGCAGAAGAAGTAGAAGGAGAAGGTGAAGTCTGGAGGGAGAATCAGAAGAAGTAGAAGAAGGAGAAGGAGAAGGCGAAGTCAGGAGGGTGAATCAGAAGAAGTAGAAGAAGGAGAAGGAGAAGGTGAAGTCTGGAGTGTGAAGCAGAAGAAGTAGAAGGAGGAGAAGGAGAAGGTGAAGTCAGGATGGTGAATCAGAAGAAGTAGAAGAAGGAGAAGGAGAAGCTGAAGTCAGGAGGGTGAATCAGAAGAAGCAGAACAAGGAGAAGGAGAAGGTGAAGTCTGGAGGGTGAATCAGAAGAATCAGAAGAAGGAGAAGGAGAAGGTGAAGTCTGGAGGGTGAATCAGAAGAAGCAGAAGAAAGAGAAGGAGAAGGTGAAGTCTGGAGGGTGAAGCAGAAGAAGCAGAAGAAGGAGAAGGAGAAGGTGAAGACTGGAGGGTGAATCAGAAGAAGTAGAAGAAGGAGAAGGAGAAGGTGAAGTCTGGAGGGTGAATCAGAAGAAGTAGAAGAAGGAGAAGGAGAAGTTGAAGTCTGGAGGGTGAATCAGAAGAAGCAGAAGAAGGAGAAGGAGAAGGTGAAGTCTGGAGGGTGAATCAGAAGAAGCAGAAGAAGGAGAAGGAGAAGATGATGTCTGGAGGGTGAATCAGAAGAAGTAGAAGAAGGAGAAGGAGAAGGTGAGGTCTGGAGGTTGAATCAGAAGAAGCAGAAGAAGGAGAAGGAGAAGTTGAAGTCTGGAGGGTGAATCAGATGAAGCAGAAGAAGGAGAAGGAGAAGGTGAAGTCTGGAGGGTGAATCAGAAGAAGCAGAAGAAGGAGAAGGAGAAGGTGAAGTCAGGAGGGTGAATCAGAAGAAGCAGAAGAAGGAGAAGGAGAAGGTGAAGTTAGGAGGGTGAATCAGAAGAAGCAGAAGAAGGAGAAGGAGAAGGTGAAGTCAGGGTGGTGAAGCAGAAGAAGTAGAAGAAGGAGAAGGAGAAGGTGAAGTCAGGAGGGTGAAGCAGAAGAAGCAGAAGAAGGAGAAGGAGAAGGTGAAGTCTGGAGGGTGAAGGAGAAGAAGCAGAAGAAGGAGAAGGAGAAGGTGAAGTCTGGAGGGCGAAGCAGAAGAAGCAGAAGAAGGAGAAGGAGAAGGTGAAGTCTGGAGGGTGAAGCAGAAGAAGCAGAAGAAGAGAAGGAGAAGGTGAAGTCTGGAGGGTGAATCAGAAGAAGTAGAAGAAGGAGAAGGAGAAGGTGAGGTCAGGATGGTGAAGCAGAAGAAGCAGAAGAAGGTGAAGGAGAAGGTGAAGTCTGGAGGGTGAAGCAGAAGAAGCAGAAGAAGGAGAAGGAGAAGGCGAAGTCAGGAGGGTGAATCAGAAGAAGTAGAAGAAGGAGAAGGAGAAGGTGTAGTCTGGAGGGTGAATCAGAGGAAGTAGACGAAGGAGAAGGAGAATGTGAAGTCTGGAGGGTGAATCA
Organism: Somniosus microcephalus; assembly: GCF_052327205.1. Classification (NCBI taxonomy): domain Eukaryota; kingdom Metazoa; phylum Chordata; class Chondrichthyes; order Squaliformes; family Somniosidae; genus Somniosus; species Somniosus microcephalus. Next base: position 316,050 of record NW_028225203.1, on the reverse strand, counting down.
GAAGAAGCAGAAGCAGGAGAAGGAGAAGGTGAAGTCTGGAGGGTGAATCAGAAGAAGTAGAAGAAGGAGAATGAGAAGGTGAAGTCTGGCGGGTGAAGCAGAAGAAGCAGAAGAAGGTGAAGGAGAAGGTGAAGTCTGGAGGGTGAAGCAGAAGAAGCAGAAGAAGGAGAAGGAGAAGGCGAAGTCAGGAGGGTGAATCAGAAGAAGTAGAAGAAGGAGAAGGAGAAGGTGAAGTCTGGAGGGTGAATCAGAAGAAGTAGAAGAAGGAGAAGGAGAAGGTGAAGTCTGGATGGTGAATCAGAAGAAGTAGAAGAAGGAGAAGGAGAAGGTGAAGTCTGGAGGGTGATTCAGAAGAAGCAGAAGAAGGAGAAGGAGAAGGTGAAGTCTGGAGGGAGAAGCAGAAGAAGTAGAAGAAGGAGAAGGAGAAGGTGAAGTCTGGAGTGTGAATCAGAAGAAGTAGAAGAAGGAGAAGGAGAAGGTGAAGTTTGGAGGGTGAATCAGAAGAAGTAGAAGAAGGAGAAGGAGAAGGTGAAGTCTGGAGGGTGAATCAGAAGAAGCAGAAGAAGGAGAAGGAGAAGGTGATGTCTGGAGGGTGAATCAGAAGAAATAGAAGAAGGAGAAGGAGAAGGTGTAGTCTGGAGGGTGAATCAGAAGAAGTAGACGAAGGAGAAGGAGAATGTGAAGTCTGGATGGTGAATCAGAAGAAGCAGAAGCAGGAGAAGGAGAAGGTGAAGTCTGGAGGGTGAATCAGAAGAAGTAGAAGAAGGAGAATGAGAAGGTGAAGTCTGGAGGGTGAATCAGAAGAAGCAGAAGAAGGAGAAGGCGAAGGTGAATTCTGGAGGGTGAATCAGAAGAAGCAGAAGAAGGAGAAGGAGAAGGTGAAGTCTGGAGGGTGAATCAGAAGAAGCAGAAGAAGGAGAAGGAGAAGGTGAAGTCTGGAGGGCGCAGCAGAAGAAGCAGAAGAAGGAAAAGGAGAAGGTGAAGTCTGGAGGGTGAATCAGAAGAAGTAGTAGAAGGAGAAGGAGAAGGTTTAGTCTGGAGGGTGAATCAGAAGAAGTAGACGAAGGAGAAGGAGAATGTGAAGTCTGGAGGGTGAATCAGAAGAAGCAGAAGCAGGAGGAGGAGAAGGTGAAGTCTGGAGGGTGAATCAGAAGTAGCAGAAGCAGGAGAATGAGAAGGTGAAGTCTGGAGAGTGAATCAGAAGAAGCAGAAGAAGGAGAAGGAGAAGGTGAAGTCTGGAGGGGGAATCAGAAGAAGCAGAAGAAGTAGAAGGAGAAGGTGAAGTCTGGAGGGTGAATCAGAAGAAGTAGAAGAAGGAGAAGGAGAAGGTGAAGTCAGGAGGGTGAATCAGAAGAAGTAGAAGAAGGAGAAGTAGAAGGTGAAGTCTGGAGGGTGAAGCAGAAGAAGTAGAAGAAGGAGAAGGAGAAGGTGAAGTCAGGAGGGTGAATCAGAAGAAGTAGAAGAAGGAGAAGGAGAAGGTGAAGTCAGGAGGGTGAATCAGAAGAAGCAGAACAGGGAGAAGGAGAAGGTGAAGTCTGGAGGGTGAATCAGAAGAATCAGAAGAAGGAGAAGGAGAAGGTGAAGTCTGGAGGGTGAATCAGAAGAAGCAGAAGAAAGAGAAGGAGAAGGTGAAGTCTGGAGGGTGAAGCAGAAGAAGCAGAAGAAGGAGAAGGAGAAGGTGAAGACTGGAGGGTGAATCAGAAGAAGTAGAAGAAGGAGAAGGAGAAGGTGAAGTCTGGAGGGTGAATCAGAAGAAGTAGAAGAAGGAGAAGGAGAAGGTGAAGTCTGGAGGGTGAATCAGAAGAAGCAGAAGAAGGAGAAGGAGAAGGTGAAGTCTGGAGGGTGAATCAGAAGAAGCAGAAGAAGGAGAAGGAGAAGATGATGTCTGGAGTGTGAATCAGAAGAAGTAGAAGAAGGAGAAGGAGAAGGTGAGGTCTGGAGCTTGAATCAGAAGAAGCAGAAGAAGGAGAAGGAGAAGTTGAAGTCTGGAGGGTGAATCAGAAGAAGCAGAAGAAGGAGAAGGAGAAGGTGAAGTCTGGAGGGTGAATCAGAAGAAGCAGAAGAAGGAGAAGGAGCAGGTGAAGTCAGGAGGGAGAATCAGAAGAAGCAGAAGAAGGAGAAGGAGAAGGTGAAGTTAGGAGGGTGAATCAGAAGAAGCAGAAGAAGGAGAAGGAGAAGGTGAAGTCAGGGGGGTGAAGCAGAAGAAGTAGAAGAAGGAGAAGTAGAAGGTGAAGTCAGGAGGGTGAAGGAGAAGAAGCAGAAGAAGGAGAAGGAGAAGGTGAAGTCTGGAGGGCGCAGCAGAAGAAGCAGAAGAAGGAAAAGGAGAAGGTGAAGTCTGGAGGGTGAAGCAGAAGAAGCAGAAGAAGGAGAAGGAGAAGGTGAAGTCTGGAGGGTGAATCAGAAGAAGTAGAAGAAGGAGAAGGAGAAGGTGAAGTCAGAAGGGTGAAGCAGAAGAAGCAGAAGAAGGAGAAGGAGAAGGTGAAGTCTGGAGGGTGAAGGAGAAGAAGCAGAAGAAGGAGAAGGAGAAGGTGAAGTCTGGAGGGCGAAGCAGAAGAAGCAGAAGAAGGAGAAGGAGAAGGTGAAGTCTGGAGGGTGAAGCAGAAGAAGCAGAAGAAGGAGAAGGAGAAGGTGAAGTCTGGAGGGTGAATCAGAAGAAGTAGAAGAAGGAGAAGGAGAAGGTGAAGTCAGGAGGGTGAAGCAGAAGAAGCAGAAGAAGGAGAAGGAGAAGGTGAAGTCTGGAGTGTGAAGCAGAAGAAGCAGAAGAAGGTGAAGGAGAAGGTGAAGTCTGGAGGGTGAAGCAGAAGAAGCAGAAGAAGGAGAAGGAGAAGGCGAAGTCAGGAGGGTGAATCAGAAGAAGTAGAAGAAGGAGAAGGAGAAGGTGAAGTCTGGAGGGTGAATCAGAAGAAGTAGAAGAAGGAGAAGGAGAAGGTGATGTCTGGAGGGTGATTCAGAAGAAGCAGAAGAAGGAGAAGGAGAAGGTGAAGTCTGGAGGGAGAAGCAGAAGAAGTAGAAGAAGGAGAAGGAGAAGGTGAAGTCTGGAGTGTGAATCAGAAGAAGTAGAAGAAGGAGAAGGAGAAGGTGAAGTTTGGAGGGTGAATCAGAAGAAGTAGAAGAAGGAGAAGGAGAAGGTGAAGTCTGGAGGGTGAATCAGAAGAAGCAGAAGAAGGAGAAGGAGAAGGTGAAGTCTGGAGGGTGAATCAGAAGAAGTAGAAGAAGGAGAAGGAGAAGGTGTAGTCTGGAGGGTGAATCAGAAGAAGTAGACGAAGGAGAAGGAGAATGTGAAGTCTGGAGGGTGAATCAGAAGAAGCAGAAGCAGGAGAAGGAGAAGGTGAAGTCTGGAGGGTGAATCAGAAGAAGTAGAAGAAGGAGAATGAGAAGGTGAAGTCTGGAGGGTGAATCAGAAGAAGCAGAAGAAGGAGAAGGAGAAGGTGAATTCTGGAGGGTGAATCAGAAGAAGCAGAAGAAGGAGAAGGAGAATGTGAAGTCTGGAGGGTGAATCAGAAGAAGCAGAAGAAGGAGAAGGAGAAGGTGAAGACTGGAGGGTGAATCAGAAGAAGTAGAAGAAGGAGAAGGAGAAGGTGAAGTCTGGAGGGTGAATCAGAAGAAGTAGAAGGAGAAGGAGACGGCGAAGTCTGGAGGGTGAATCAGAAGAAGCAGAAGAAGGAGGAGGAGAAGGTGAAGTCTGGAGGGTGAATCAGAAGAAGCAGAAGAAGGAGAAGGAGAAGGTGAAGTCTGGAGGGTGAATCAGAAGAAGCAGAAGAAGGAGAAGGAGAAGGTGAAGTCTGGAGGGTGAAGCAGAAGAAGTAGAAGAAGGAGAAGGAGAAGGTGAGGTCTGGAGGGTGAATCAGAAGAAGCAGAAGAAGGAGAAGGTGAAGTCTGGAGGGTGAATCAGAAGAAGCAGAAGAAGGAGAAGGAGAAGGTGAAGTCTGGAGGGTGAAGCAGAAGAAGTAGAAGAAGGAGAAGGAGAAGGTGAGGTCTGGAGGGTGAATCAGAAGAAGCAGAAGAAGGAGAAGGAGAAGGTGAAGTCTGGAGGGTGAATCAGAAGAAGCAGAAGAAGGAGATGGAGAAGGTGAAGTCTGGAGGGTGAATCAGAAGAAGCAGAAGAAGGAGAAGGAGAAGGTGAAGTCAGGAGGGTGAATCAGAAGAAGCAGAAGAAGGAAAAGGAGAAGGTGAAGTTAGGAGGGTGAATCAGAAGAAGCAGAAGAAGGAGAAGGAGAAGGTGAAGTCAGGGGGGTGAAGCAGAAGAAGTAGAAGAAGGAGAAGGAGAAGGTGAAGTCAGGAGGGTGAAGCAGAAGAAGCAAAAGAAGGAGAAGGAGAAGGTGAAGTCTGGAGGGCGCAGCAGAAGAAGCAGAAGAAGGAGAAGGAGAAGGTGAAGTCTGGAGGGTGAAGCAGAAGAAGCAGAAGAAGGAGAAGGAGAAGGTGAAGTCTGGAGGGTGAATCGGAAGAAGTAGAAGAAGGAGAAGGGGAAGGTGAAGTCAGGAGGGTGAAGCAGAAGAAGCAGAAGAAGGAGAACGAGAAGGTGAAGTCTGGAGGGCGAAGCAGAAGAAGCAGAAGATGGAGAAGGAGAAGGTGAAGTCTGGAGGGCGAAGCAGAAGAAGCAGAAGAAGGAGAAGGAGAAGGTGAAGTCTGGAGGGTGAAGCAGAAGAAGCAGAAGAAGGAGAAGGAGAAGGTGAAGTCTGGAGGGTGAATCAGAAGAAGTAGAAGAAGGAGAAGAAGAAGGTGAAGTCAGGAGGGTGAAGCAGAAGAAGGAGAAGGAGAAGGTGAAGTCTGGAGGGTGAATCCGAAGAAGCAGAAGAAGGAGAAGGAGAAGGTGAAGTCTGGAGGGAGAAGCAGAAGAAGTAGAAGAAGGAGAAGGAGAAGATGAAGTCTGGAGTGTGAATCAGAAGAAGTAGAAGAAGGAGAAGGAGAAGGTGAAGTTTGGAGGGTGAATCAGAAGAAGTAGAAGAAGGAGAAGAAGAAGGTGACGTCTGGAGGGTGAATCAGAAGAAGCAGAAGAAGGAGAAGTAGAAGGTGAAGTCTGGAGGGTGAATCAGAAGAAGTAGAAGAAGGAGAAGGAGAAGGTGAAGTCTGGAGGGTGAATCAGAAGAAGCAGAAGAAGTAGAAGGAGAAGGTGAAGTCTGGAGGGTTAATCAGAAGAAGTAGAAGAAGGAGAAGGAGAAGGTGAAGTCTGGAGGGTGAATTAGAAGAAGCAGAAGGAGGAGAAGGAGAAGGTGAAGTCAGGAGGGTGAATCAGAAGAAGCAGAAGAAGGAGAAGGAGAAGGTGAAGTCTGGAGGGTGAATCAGAAGAAGCAGAAGAAGGAGAAGGAGAAGGTGAAGACTCGAGGGTGAATCAGAAGAAGTAGAAGAAGGAGAAGGAGAAGGTGAAGTCTGGAGGTTGAATCCGAAGAAGTAGAAGAAGGATAAGGAGAAGGCGAAGTCTGGAGGGTGAATCAGAAGAAGCAGAAGAAGGAGTAGGAGAAGGTGAAGTCTGGAGGGTGAATCAGAAGAAGCAGAAGAAGGAGAAGGAGAAGAAGAAGTCTGGAGGGTGAATCAGAAGAAGCAGAAGAAGGAGAAGGAGAAGGTGAAGTCTGGAGGGTGAATCAGAAGAAGTAGAAGAAGGAGAAGGAGAAGGTTTAGTCTGGAGGGTGAATCAGAAGAAGTAGACGAAGGAGAAGGAGAATGTGAAGTCCGGAGGGTGAATCAGAAGAAGCAGAAGCAGGAGGAGGAGAAGGTGAAGTCTGGAGGGTGAATCAGAAGAAGTAGAAGAAGGAGAAGGAGAAGGTGAAGTCTGGAGGGTGAATCAGAAGATGCAGAAGAAGGAGAAGGAGAAGCTGAAGTCAGGAGGGTGAATCAGAAGAAGCAGAACAAGGAGAAGGAGAAGGCGAAGTCTGGAGGGTGAATCAGAAGAATCAGAAGAAGGAGAAGGAGAAGGTGAAGTCTGGAGGGTGAATCAGAAGAAGCAGAAGAAAGAGAAGGAGAAGGTGAAGTCTGGAGGGTGAAGCAGAAGAAGCAGAAGAAGGAGAAGGAGAAGGTGAAGACTGGAGGGTGAATCAGAAGAAGTAGAAGAAGGAGAAGGAGAAGGTGAAGTCTGGAGGGTGAATCAGAAGAAGTAGAAGAAGGAGAAGGAGAAGTTGAAGTCTGGAGGGTGAATCAGAAGAAGCAGAAGAAGGAGAAGGAGAAGGTGAAGTCTGGAGGGTGAATCAGAAGAAGCAGAAGAAGGAGAAGGAGAAGATGATGTCTGGAGGGTGAATCAGAAGAAGTAGAAGAAGGAGAAGGAGAAGGTGAGGTCTGGAGGTTGAATCAGAAGAAGCAGAAGAAGGAGAAGGAGAAGTTGAAGTCTGGAGGGTGAATCAGATGAAGCAGAAGAAGGAGAAGGAGAAGGTGAAGTCTGGAGGGTGAATCAGAAGAAGTAGAAGAAGGAGAAGGAGAAGGTGAAGTCTGGAGGGTGAATCAGAAGAAGTAGAAAAAGGAGAAGGAGAAGGTGAAGTCTGGAGGGTGATTCAGAAGAAGCAGAAGAAGGAGAAGGAGAAGGTGAAGTCTGGAGGGAGAAGCAGAAGAAGTAGAAGAAGGAGAAGGAGAAGGTGAAGTCTGGAGTGTGAATCAGAAGAAGTAGAAGAAGGAGAAGGAGAAGGTGAAGCTTGGAGGGTGAATCAGAAGAAGTAGAAGAAGGAGAAGGAGAAGGTGAAGTCTGGAGGGTGAATCAGAAGAAGCAGAAGAAGGAGAAGGAGAAGGTGAAGTCTGGAGGGTGAATCAGAAGAAGTAGAAGAAGGAGAAGGAGAAGGTGTAGTCTGGAGGGTGAATCAGAAGAAGTAGACGAAGGAGAAGGAGAATGTGAAGTCTGGAGGGTGAATCAGAAGAAGCAGAAGCAGGAGAAGGAGAAGGTGAAGTCTGGAGGGTGAATCAGAAGAAGCAGAAGAAGGAGAAGGAGAAGGTGAAGTCTGGAGGGTGAATCAGAAGAAGCAGAAGAAGGAGAAGGAGAAGGTGAAGGCTGGAGGGTGAATCAGAAGAAGCAGAAGAAGTAGAAGGAGAAAGTGAAGTCTGGAGGGTGAATCAGAAGAAGTAGAAGAAGGAGAAGGAGAAGGTGAAGTCTGGAGGGTGAATCAGAAGAAGCAGAAGAAGGAGATGGAGAAGGTGAAGTCAGGAGGGTGAATCAGAAGAAGCAGAAGAAGGAGAAGGAGAATGTGAAGTCTGGAGGGTGAATCAGAAGAAGCAGAAGAAGGAGAAGGAGAAGGTGAAGACTGGAGGGTGAATCAGAAGAAGTAGAAGAAGGAGAAGGAGAAGGTGAAGTCTGGAGGGTGAATCAGAAGAAGTAGAAGGAGAAGGAGACGGCGAAGTCTGGAGGGTGAATCAGAAGAAGCAGAAGCAGGAGGAGGAGAAGGTGAAGTCTGGAGGGTGAATCAGAAGAAGCAGAAGAAGGAGAAGGAGAAGGTGAAGTCTGGAGGGTGAATCAGAAGAAGCAGAAGAAGGAGAAGGAGAAGGTGAAGTCTGGAGGGTGAAGCAGAAGAAGTAGAAGAAGGAGAAGGAGAAGGTGAGGTCTGGAGGGTGAATCAGAAGAAGCAGAAGAAGGAGAAGGAGAAGGTGAAGTCTGGAGGGTGAATCAGAAGAAGCAGAAGAAGGAGAAGGAGAAGGTGAAGTCTGGAGGGTGAAGCAGAAGAAGTAGAAGAAGGAGAAGGAGAAGGTGAGGTCTGGAGGGTGAATCAGAAGAAGCAGAAGAAGGAGAAGGAGAAGGTGAAGTCTGGAGGGTGAATCAGAAGAAGCAGAAGAAGGAGAAGGAGAAGGTGAAGTCTGGAGGGTGAATCAGAAGAAGCAGAAGAAGGAGAAGGAGAAGGTGAAGTCAGGAGGGTGAATCAGAAGAAGCAGAAGAAGGAAAAGGAGAAGGTGAAGTTAGGAGGGTGAATCAGAAGAAGCAGAAGAAGGAGAAGGAGAAGGTGAAGTCAGGGGGGTGAAGCAGAAGAAGTAGAAGAAGGAGAAGGAGAAGGTGAAGTCAGGAGGGTGAAGCAGAAGAAGCAAAAGAAGGAGAAGGAGAAGGTGAAGTCTGGAGGGCGCAGCAGAAGAAGCAGAAGAAGGAGAAGGAGAAGGTGAAGTCTGGAGGGTGAAGCAGAAGAAGCAGAAGAAGGAGAAGGAGAAGGTGAAGTCTGGAGGGTGAATCGGAAGAAGTAGAAGAAGGAGAATGGGAAGGTGAAGTCAGGAGGGTGAAGCAGAAGAAGCAGAAGAAGGAGAACGAGAAGGTGAAGTCTGGAGGGCGAAGCAGAAGAAGCAGAAGATGGAGAAGGAGAAGGTGAAGTCTGGAGGGCGAAGCAGAAGAAGCAGAAGAAGGAGAAGGAGAAGGTGAAGTCTGGAGGGTGAAGCAGAAGAAGCAGAAGAAGGAGAAGGAGAAGGTGAAGTCTGGAGGGTGAATCAGAAGAAGTAGAAGAAGGAGAAGGAGAAGGTGAAGTCAGGAGGGTGAAGCAGAAGAAGGAGAAGGAGAAGGTGAAGTCTGGAGGGTGAATCCGAAGAAGCAGAAGAAGGAGAAGGAGAAGGTGAAGTCTGGAGGGAGAAGCAGAAGAAGTAGAAGAAGGAGAAGGAGAAGGTGAAGTCTGGAGTGTGAATCAGAAGAAGTAGAAGAAGGAGAAGGAGAAGGTGAAGTTTGGAGGGTGAATCAGAAGAAGTAGAAGAAGGAGAAGGAGAAGGTGAAGTCTGGAGGGTGAATCAGAAGAAGCAGAAGAAGGAGAAGGAGAAGGTGAAGTCTGGAGGGTGAATCAGAAGAAGTAGAAGAAGGAGAAGGAGAAGGTGAAGTCTGGAGGGTGAATCAGAAGAAGCAGAAGAAGTAGAAGGAGAAGGTGAAGTCTGGAGGGTTAATCAGAAGAAGTAGAAGAAGGAGAAGGTGAAGGTGAAGTCTGGAGGGTGAATCAGAAGAAGCAGAAGAAGGAGAAGGAGAAGGTGAAGACTCGAGGGTGAATCAGAAGAAGTAGAAGAAGGAGAAGGAGAAGGTGAAGTCTGGAGGTTGAATCCGAAGAAGTAGAAGAAGGAGAAGGAGAAGGCGAAGTCTGGAGGGTGAATCAGAAGAAGCAGAAGAAGGAGTAGGAGAAGGTGAAGTCTGGAGGGTGAATCAGAAGAAGCAGAAGAAGGAGAAGGAGAAGAAGAAGTCTGGAGGGTGAATCAGAAGAAGCAGAAGAAGGAGAAGGAGAAGGTGAAGTCTGGAGGGTGAATCAGAAGAAGTAGAAGAAGGAGAAGGAGAAGGTTTAGTCTGGAGGGTGAATCAGAAGAAGTAGACGAAGGAGAAGGAGAATGTGAAGTCTGGAGGGTGAATCAGAAGAAGCAGAAGCAGGAGGAGGAGAAGGTGAAGTCTGGAGGGTGAATCAGAAGAAGTAGAAGAAGGAGAAGGAGAAGGTGAAGTCTGGAGGGTGAATCAGAAGATGCAGAAGAAGGAGAAGGAGAAGGTGAAGTCTGGAGGGTGAATCAGAAGAAGCAGAAGAAGGAGAAGGAGAAGGTGAAGTCTGGAGAGTGAATCAGAAGAAGCAGAAGAAGGAGAAGGAGAAGGTGAAGTCTGGAGGGTGAATCAGAAGAAGCAGAAGAAGTAGAAGGAGAAGGTGAAGTCTGGAGGGTGAATCAGAAGAAGTAGAAGAAGGAGAAGGAGAAGGCGAAGTCAGGAGGGTGAATCAGAAGAAGTAGAAGAAGGAGAAGGAGAAGGTGAAGTCTGGAGTGTGAAGCAGAAGAAGTAGAAGGAGGAGAAGGAGAAGGTGAAGTCAGGATGGTGAATCAGAAGAAGTAGAAGAAGGAGAAGGAGAAGCTGAAGTCAGGAGGGTGAATCAGAAGAAGCAGAACAAGGAGAAGGAGAAGGTGAAGTCTGGAGGGTGAATCAGAAGAATCAGAAGAAGGAGAAGGAGAAGGTGAAGTCTGGAGGGTGAATCAGAAGAAGCAGAAGAAAGAGAAGGAGAAGGTGAAGTCTGGAGGGTGAAGCAGAAGAAGCAGAAGAAGGAGAAGGAGAAGGTGAAGACTGGAGGGTGAATCAGAAGAAGTAGAAGAAGGAGAAGGAGAAGGTGAAGTCTGGAGGGTGAATCAGAAGAAGTAGAAGAAGGAGAAGGAGAAGTTGAAGTCTGGAGGGTGAATCAGAAGAAGCAGAAGAAGGAGAAGGAGAAGGTGAAGTCTGGAGGGTGAATCAGAAGAAGCAGAAGAAGGAGAAGGAGAAGATGATGTCTGAAGGGTGAATCAGAAGAAGTAGAAGAAGGAGAAGGAGAAGGTGAGGTCTGGAGGTTGAATCAGAAGAAGCAGAAGAAGGAGAAGGAGAAGTTGAAGTCTGGAGGGTGAATCAGATGAAGCAGAAGAAGGAGAAGGAGAAGGTGAAGTCTGGAGGGTGAATCAGAAGAAGCAGAAGAAGGAGAAGAAGGTGAAGTCAGGAGGGTGAATCAGAAGAAGCAGAAGAAGGAGAAGGAGAAGGTGAAGTTAGGAGGGTGAATCAGAAGAAGCAGAAGAAGGAGAAGGAGAAGGTGAAGTCAGGGTGGTGAAGCAGAAGAAGTAGAAGAAGGAGAAGGAGAAGGTGAAGTCAGGAGGGTGAAGCAGAAGAAGCAGAAGAAGGAGAAGGAGAAGGTGAAGTCTGGAGGGCGCAGCAGAAGAAGCAGAAGAAGGAGAAGGTGAAGGTGAAGTCAGGAGGGTGAAGCAGAAGAAGCAGAAGAAGGAGAAGGAGAAGGTGAAGTCTGGAGGGTGAAGGAGAAGAAGCAGAAGAAGGAGAAGGAGAAGGTGAAGTCTGGAGGGCGAAGCAGAAGAAGCAGAAGAAGGAGAAGGAGAAGGTGAAGTCTGGAGGGTGAAGCAGAAGAAGCAGAAGAAGAGAAGGAGAAGGTGAAGTCTGGAGGGTGAATCAGAAGAAGTAGAAGAAGGAGAAGGAGAAGGTGAGGTCAGGAGGGTGAAGCAGAAGAAGCAGAAGAAGGTGAAGGAGAAGGTGAAGTCTGGAGGGTGAAGCAGAAGAAGCAGAAGAAGGAGAAGGAGAAGGCGAAGTCAGGAGTGTGAATCAGAAGAAGTAGAAGAAGGAGAAGGAGAAGGTGTAGTCTGGAGGGTGAATCAGAAGAAGTAGACGAAGGAGAAGGAGAATGTGAAGTCTGGAGGGTGAATCAGAAGAAGCAGAAGCAGGAGAAGGAGAAGGTGAAGTCTGGAGGGTGAAGCAGAAGAAGCAGAAGAAGGAGAAGGAGAAGGCGAAGTCAGGAGGGTGAATCAGAAGAAGTAGAAGAAGGAGAAGGAGAAGGTGAAGTCTGGAGGGTGAATCAGAAGAAGTAGAAGAAGGAGAAGGAGAAGGTGAAGTCTGGATGGTGAATCAGAAGAAGTAGAAGAAGGAGAAGGAGAAGGTGAAGTCTGGAGGGTGATTCAGAAGAAGCAGAAGAAGGAGAAGGAGAAGGTGAAGTCTGGAGGGAGAAGCAGAAGAAGTAGAAGAAGGAGAAGGAGAAGGTGAAGTCTGGAGTGTGAATCAGAAGAAGTAGAAGAAGGAGAAGGAGAAGGTGAAGTTTGGAGGGTGAATCAGAAGAAGTAGAAGAAGGAGAAGGAGAAGGTGAAGTCTGGAGGGTGAATCAGAAGAAGCAGAAGAAGGAGAAGGAGAAGGTGAAGTCTGGAGGGTGAATCAGAAGAAATAGAAGAAGGAGAAGGAGAAGGTGTAGTCTGGAGGGTGAATCAGAAGAAGTAGACGAAGGAGAAGGAGAATGTGAAGTCTGGATGGTGAATCAGAAGAAGCAGAAGCAGGAGAAGGAGAAGGTGAAGTCTGGAGGGTGAATCAGAAGAAGTAGAAGAAGGAGAATGAGAAGGTGAAGTCTGGAGGGTGAATCAGAAGAAGCAGAAGAAGGAGAAGGAGAAGGTGAATTCTGGAGGGTGAATCAGAAGAAGCAGAAGAAGGAGAAGGAGAAGGTGAAGTCTGGAGGGTGAATCAGAAGAAGCAGAAGAAGGAGAAGGAGAAGGTGAAGTCTGGAGGGTGAATCAGAAGAAGCAGAAGAAGTTGAAGGAGAAAGTGAAGTCTGGAGGGTGAATCAGAAGAAGCAGAAGAAGGAGAAGGAGAAGGTGAAGTCAGGAGGGTGAATCAGAAGAAGCAGAAGAAGGAGAAGGAGAAGGTGAAGTCTGGAGGGTGAATCAGAAGAAGCAGAAGAAGGAGAAGGAGAAGGTGAAGACTGGAGGGTGAATCAGAAGAAGTAGAAGAAGGAGAAGGGGAAGGGGAAGTCTGGAGGGTGAATCAGAAGAAGTAGAAGAAGGAGAAGGAGACGGCGAAGTCTGGAGGGTGAATCAGAAGAAGCAGAAGAAGGAGGAGGAGAAGGTGATGTCTGGAGGGTGAATCAGAAGAAGCAGAAGAAGGAGAAGGAGAAGATGAAGTCTGGAGGGTGAATCAGAAGAAGTATAAGAAGGAGAAGGAGAAGGTGAGGTCTGGAGGGTGAATCAGAAGAAGCAGAAGAAGGAGAAGGAGAAGGTGAAGTCTGAAGGCTGAATCAGAAGAAGCAGAAGAAGGAGAAGGAGAAGGTGAAGTCTGGAGGGTGAATCAGAAGAAGCAGAAGAAGGAGAAGGAGAAGGTGAAGTCAGGAGGGTGAATCAGAAGAAGCAGAAGAAGGAGAAGGAGGAGGTGATGTCTGGAGAGTGAATCAAAAGAAGCAGAAGAAGGAGAAGGAGAAGGTGAAGACTGGAGGGTGAATCAGAAGAAGTAGAAGAAGGAGAAGGAGAAGGTGAAGTCTGGAGGGTGAATCAGAAGAAGTAGAAGAAGGAGAAGGAGACGGCGAAGTCTGGAGGGTGAATCAGAAGAAGCAGAAGAAGGAGGAGGAGAAGGTGAAGTCTGGAGGGTGAATCAGAAGAAGCAGAAGAAGGAGAAGGAGAAGATGAAGTCTGGGGGGTGAATCAGAAGAAGTATAAGAAGGAGAAGGAGAAGGTGAGGTCTGGAGGGTGAATCAGAAGAAGCAGAAGAAGGAGAAGGAGAAGGTGAAGTCTGAAGGCTGAATCAGAAGAAGCAGAAGAAGGAGAAGGAGAAGGTGAAGTCTGGAGGGTGAATCAGAAGAAGCAGAAGAAGGAGAAGGAGAAGGTGAAGTCTGGAGGGTGAATCAGAAGAAGCAGAAGAAAGAGAAGGAGAAGGTGAAGTCTGGAGGGTGAAGCAGATGAAGCAGAAGAAGGAGAAGGAGAAGGTGAAGACTGGAGGGTGAATCAGAAGAAGTAGAAGAAGGAGAAGGAGAAGGTGAAGTCTGCAGGGTGAATCAGAAGAAGTAGAAGAAGGAGAAGGAGAAGGTGAAGTCTGGAGGGTGAATCAGAAGAAGCAGAAGAAGGAGAAGGAGAAGGTGAAGTCTGGAGGGTGAATCAGAAGAAGCAGAAGAAGGAGAAGGAGAAGGTGAGGTCTGGAGGGTGAATCAGAAGAAGCAGAAGAAGGAGAAGGAGAAGGTGAAGTCTGGAAGGTGAATCAGAAGAAGCAGAAGAAGGAGAAGGGGAAGGTGAAGTCTGGAGGGTGAAGCAGTAGAAGCAGAAGAAGGAGAAGGAGAAGGTGAGGTCTGGAGGGTAAAGCAGAAGAAGCAGAAGAAGGAGAAGGAGAAGGTGAAGTCTGGAGGGCGAAGCAGAAGAAGGAGAAGGAGAAGGTGAAGTCTGGAGGGTGAAGCAGAAGAAGCAGAAGAAGGAGAAGGAGAAGGTGAAGTCTGGAGGGTGAATCAGAAGAAGTAGAAGAAGGAGTAGGAGAAGGTGAAGTCAGGATGGTGAAGCAGAAGAAGCAGAAGAAGGAGAAGGAGAAGGTGAAGTCTGGAGGGTGAATCAGAAGAAGTAGAAGAAGGAGAAGGAGAAGGTGAAGTCTGGAGGGTGAAGCAGAAGAAGCAGAAGAAGGAGAAGGAGAAGGTGAAGTCAGGAGGGTGAATCAGAAGAAGTAGAAGAAGGAGAAGGAGATGGTGAAGTCTGAAGGGTGAATCAGAAGAAGTAGAAGAAGGAGAAGGAGAAGGTGAAGTCTGGAGGGTGAATCAGAAGAAGTAGAAGAAGGAGAAGGAGAAGGTGAAGTCTGGAGGGAGAAGCAGAAGAAGTAGAAGAAGGAGAAGGAGAAGGTGAAGTCTGGAGGGTGAATCAGAAGAAGTAGAAGAAGGAGATGCAGAAGGTGAAGTCTGGAGGCTGAATCAGAAGAAGCAGAAGAAGGAGAAGGAGAAGGTGAAGTCTGGGGGGTGAATCATAAGAAGCAGAAGAAGGAGAAGGAGAAGATGAAGTCTGGAGGGTGAATCAGAGGAAGTAGAAGAAGGAGAAGGAGAAGGTGAAGTCTGGAGGGTGAATCAGAAGAAGCAGAAGAAGGAGAAGGAGAAGGTGAAGTCTGGAGGGTGAATCAGAAGAAGCAGAAGAAGGAGAAGGAGAAGTTGAAGTCTGGAGGGTTAATCAGAAGAAGCAGAATAAGGAGAAGGAGAAGGTGAAGTCTGGAGGGTGAATCAGAAGAAGTAGAAGAAGGAGAAGGAGAAGGTGAAGTCAGGAGGGTGAATCAGAAGAATCAGAAGAAGGAGAAGGAGAAGGTGAAGTCTGGAGGGTGAATCAGAAGAATCAGAAGAAGGAGAAGGAGAAGGTGAAGTCTGGAGGGAGAATCAGAAGAAGCAGAAGAAAGAGAAGGAGAAGGTGAAGTCTGGAGGATGAAGCAGAAGAAGCAGAAGAAGGAGAAGGAGAAGGTGAAGACTGGAGGGTGAATCAGAAGAAGTCGAAGAAGGAGAAGGAGAAGGTGAAGTCTGGAGGGTGAATCAGAAGAAGTAGAAGAAGGAGAAGTAGAAGGTGAAGTCTGGAGGGTGAATCAGAAGAAGCAGAAGAAGGAGAAGGAGAAGGTGAAGTCTGGAGGGTGAATCAGAAGAAGCAGAAGAAGGAGAAGGAGAAGATGAAGTCTGGAGGGTGAATCAGAAGAAGTGGAAGAAGGAGAAGTAGAAGGTGATGTCTGGAGGGTAAATTAGAAGAAGCAGAAGAAGGAGAAGGAGAAGGTGAAGTCTGGAGGGTGAATCAGAAGAAGCAGAAGAAGGAGAAGGAGAAGGTGAAGTCTGGAGGGTGAATCAGAAGAAGCAGAAGAAGGAGAAGGAGAAGGTGAAGTCAGGAGGGTGAATCAGAAGAAGCAGAAGAAGGAGAAGGAGAAGGTGAAGTTAGGAGGGTGAATCAGAAGAAGCAGAAGAAGGAGAAGGAGAAGGTGAAGTCAGGGGTGTGAAGCAGAAGAAGTAGAAGAAGGAGAAGGAGAAGGTGAAGTCAGGAGGGTGAAGCAGAAGATGCAGAAGAAGGAGAAGGAGAAGGTGAAGTCTGGAGGGCGCAGCAGGAGAAGCAGAAGAAGGAGAAGGAGAAGGTGAAGTCTGGAGGGTGAAGCAGAAGAAGCAGAAGAAGGAGAAGGAGAAGGTGAAGTCTGGAGGGTGAATCAGAAGAAGCAGAAGAAGGAGTAGGAGAAGGTGAAGTCTGGAGGGTGAATCAGAAGAAGCAGAAGAAGTAGAAGGAGAAGGTGAAGTCTGGAGAGTGAATCAGAAGAAGCAGAATAAGGAGAAGGAGAAAGTGAAGTCTGGAGGGTGAATCAGAAGAAGTAGAAGAAGGAGAAGGAGAAGGTGAAGTCTGGAGTGTGAAGCAGAAGAAGTAGAAGGAGGAGAAGGAGAAGGTGAAGTCAGGATGGTGAATCAGAAGAAGTAGAAGAAGGAGAAGGAGAAGCTGAAGTCAGGAGGGTGAATCAGAAGAAGCAGAACAAGGAGAAGGAGAAGGTGAAGTCTGGAGGGTGAATCAGAAGAATCAGAAGAAGGAGAAGGAGAAGGTGAAGTCTGGAGGGTGAATCAGAAGAAGCAGAAGAAAGAGAAGGAGAAGGTGAAGTCTGGAGGGTGAAGCAGAAGAAGCAGAAGAAGGAGAAGGAGAAGGTGAAGACTGGAGGGTGAATCAGAAGAAGTAGAAGAAGGAGAAGGAGAAGGTGAAGTCTGGAGGGTGAATCAGAAGAAGTAGAAGAAGGAGAAGGAGAAGTTGAAGTCTGGAGGGTGAATCAGAAGAAGCAGAAGAAGTAGAAGGAGAAGGTGAAGTCTGGAGGGTGAATCAGAAGAAGCAGAAGAAGGAGAAGGAGAAGATGATGTCTGGAGGGTGAATCAGAAGAAGTAGAAGAAGGAGAAGGAGAAGGTGAGGTCTGGAGGTTGAATCAGAAGAAGCAGAAGAAGGAGAAGGAGAAGTTGAAGTCTGGAGGGTGAATCAGATGAAGCAGAAGAAGGAGAAGGAGAAGGTGAAGTCTGGAGGGTGAATCAGAAGAAGCAGAAGAAGGAGAAGGAGAAGGTGAAGTCAGGAGGGTGAATCAGAAGAAGCAGAAGAAGGAGAAGGAGAAGGTGAAGTTAGGAGGGTGAATCAGAAGAAGCAGAAGAAGGAGAAGGAGAAGGTGAAGTCAGGGGGTGAAGCAGAAGAAGTAGAAGAAGGAGAAGGAGAAGGTGAAGTCAGGAGGGTGAAGCAGAAGAAGCAGAACAAGGAGAAGGAGAAGGTGAAGTCTGGAGGGCGCAGCAGAAGAAGCAGAAGAAGGAGAAGGTGAAGGTGAAGTCAGGAGGGTGAAGCAGAAGAAGCAGAAGAAGGAGAAGGAGAAGGTGAAGTCTGGAGGGTGAATCAGAAGAAGTAGAAGAAGGAGAAGGAGAAGGTGAGGTCAGGAGGGTGAAGCAGAAGAAGCAGAAGAAGGAGAAGGAGAAGGTGAAGTCTGGAGGGTGAAGCAGAAGAAGCAGAAGAAGGTGAAGGAGAAGGTGAAGTCTGGAGGGTGAAGCAGAAGAAGCAGAAGAAGGAGAAGGAGAAGGCGAAGTCAGGAGGGTGAATCAGAAGAAGTAGAAGAAGGAGAAGGAGAAGGTGAAGTCTGGAGGGTGAATCAGAAGAAGTAGAAGAAGGAGAAGGAGAAGGTGTAGTCTGGAGGGTGATTCAGAAGAAGCAGAAGAAGGTGAAGGAGAAGGTGAAGTCTGGAGGGAGAAGCAGAAGAAGTAGAAGAAGGAGAAGGAGAAGGTGAAGTCTGGAGTGTGAATCAGAAGAAGTAGAAGAAGGAGAAGGAGAAGGTGAAGTTTGGAGGGTGAATCAGAAGAAGTAGAAGAAGGAGAAGGAGAAGGTGAAGTCTGGAGGGTGAATCAGAAGAAGCAGAAGAAGGAGAAGGAGAAGGTGAAGTCTGGAGGGTGAATCAGAAGAAGTAGAAGAAGGAGAAGGAGAAGTTGAAGTCTGGAGGGTGAATCAGAAGAAGCAGAAGAAGGAGAAGGAGAAGGTGAAGTCTGGAGGGTGAATCAGAAGAAGCAGAAGAAGGAGAAGGAGAAGATGATGTCTGGAGGGTGAATCAGAAGAAGTAGAAGAAGGAGAAGGAGAAGGTGAGGTCTGGAGGTTGAATCAGAAGAAGCAGAAGAAGGAGAAGGAGAAGTTGAAGTCTGGAGGGTGAATCAGATGAAGCAGAAGAAGGAGAAGGAGAAGGTGAAGTCTGGAGGGTGAATCAGAAGAAGTAGAAGAAGGAGAAGGAGAAGGTGAAGTCTGGAGGGTGAATCAGAAGAAGTAGAAGAAGGAGAAGGAGAAGGTGAAGTCTGGAGGGTGATTCAGAAGAAGCAGAAGAAGGAGAAGGAGAAGGTGAAGTCTGGAGGGAGAAGCAGAAGAAGTAGAAGAAGGAGAAGGAGAAGGTGAAGTCTGGAGTGTGAATCAGAAGAAGTAGAAGAAGGAGAAGGAGAAGGTGAAGCTTGGAGGGTGAATCAGAAGAAGTAGAAGAAGGAGAAGGAGAAGGTGAAGTCTGGAGGGTGAATCAGAAGAAGCAGAAGAAGGAGAAGGAGAAGGTGAAGTCTGGAGGGTGAATCAGAAGAAGTAGAAGAAGGAGAAGGAGAAGGTGTAGTCTGGAGGGTGAATCAGAAGAAGTAGACGAAGGAGAAGGAGAATGTGAAGTCTGGAGGGTGAATCAGAAGAAGCAGAAGCAGGAGAAGGAGAAGGTGAAGTCTGGAGGGTGAATCAGAAGAAGTAGAAGAAGGAGAATGAGAAGGTGAAGTCTGGAGGGTGAATCAGAAGAAGCAGAAGAAGGAGAAGGAGAAGGTGAATTCTGGAGGGTGAATCAGAAGAAGCAGAAGAAGGAGAAGGAGAAGGTGAAGTCTGGAGGGTGAATCAGAAGAAGCAGAAGAAGGAGAAGGAGAAGGTGAAGTCTGGAGGGTGAATCAGAAGAAGCAGAAGAAGGAGAAGGATAAGGTGAAGTCTGGAGGGTGAATCAGAAGAAGCAGAAGAAGGAGAAGGAGAAGGTGAAGTCAGGAGGGTGAATCAGAAGAAGCAGAAGAAGGAGAAGGAGAATGTGAAGTCTGGAGGGTGAATCAGAAGAAGCAGAAGAAGGAGAAGGAGAAGGTGAAGACTGGAGGGTGAATCAGAAGAAGTAGAAGAAGGAGAAGGAGAAGGTGAAGTCTGGAGGGTGAATCAGAAGAAGTAGAAGGAGAAGGAGACGGCGAAGTCTGGAGGGAGAATCAGATGAAGCAGAAGCAGGAGGAGGAGAAGGTGAAGTCTGGAGGGTGAATCAGAAGAAGCAGAAGAAGGAGAAGGAGAAGGTGAAGTCTGGAGGGTGAATCAGAAGAAGCAGAAGAAGGAGAAGGAGAAGGTGAAGTCTGGGGGGGGAAGCAGAAGAAGTAGAAGAAGGAGAAGGAGAAGGTGAGGTCTGGAGGGTGAATCAGAAGAAGCAGAAGAAGGAGAAGGAGAAGGTGAAGTCTGGAGGGTGAATCAGAAGAAGCAGAAGAAGGAGAAGGAGAAGGTGAAGTCTGGAGGGTGAAGCAGAAGAAGTAGAAGAAGGAGAAGGAGAAGGTGAGGTCTGGAGGGTGAATCAGAAGAAGCAGAAGAAGGAGAAGGAGAAGGTGAAGTCTGGAGGGTGAATCAGAAGAAGCAGAAGAAGGAGAAGGAGAAGGTGAAGTCTGGAGGGTGAATCAGAAGAAGCAGAAGAAGGAGAAGGAGAAGGTGAAGTCAGGAGGGTGAATCAGAAGAAGCAGAAGAAGGAAAAGGAGAAGGTGAAGTTAGGAGGGTGAATCAGAAGAAGCAGAAGAAGGAGAAGGAGAAGGTGAAGTCAGGGGGGTGAAGCAGAAGAAGTAGAAGAAGGAGAAGGAGAAGGTGAAGTCAGGAGGGTGAAGCAGAAGAAGCAAAAGAAGGAGAAGGAGAAGGTGAAGTCTGGAGGGTGCAGCAGAAGAAGCAGAAGAAGGAGAAGGAGAAGGTGAAGTCTGGAGGGTGAAGCAGAAGAAGCAGAAGAAGGAGAAGGAGAAGGTGAAGTCTGGAGGGTGAATCGGAAGAAGTAGAAGAAGGAGAATGGGAAGGTGAAGTCAGGAGGGTGAAGCAGAAGAAGCAGAAGAAGGAGAACGAGAAGGTGAAGTCTGGAGGGCGAAGCAGAAGAAGCAGAAGATGGAGAAGGAGAAGGTGAAGTCTGGAGGGCGAAGCAGAAGAAGCAGAAGAAGGAGAAGGAGAAGGTGAAGTCTGGAGGGTGAAGCAGAAGAAGCAGAAGAAGGAGAAGGAGAAGGTGAAGTCTGGAGGGTGAATCAGAAGAAGTAGAAGAAGGAGAAGGAGAAGGTGAAGTCAGGAGGGTGAAGCAGAAGAAGGAGAAGGAGAAGGTGAAGTCTGGAGGGTGAATCCGAAGAAGCAGAAGAAGGAGAAGGAGAAGGTGAAGTCTGGAGGGAGAAGCAGAAGAAGTAGAAGAAGGAGAAGGAGAAGGTGAAGTCTGGAGTGTGAATCAGAAGAAGTAGAAGAAGGAGAAGGAGAAGGTGAAGTTTGGAGGGTGAATCAGAAGAAGTAGAAGAAGGAGAAGGAGAAGGTGAAGTCTGGAGGGTGAATCAGAAGAAGCAGAAGAAGGAGAAGGAGAAGGTGAAGTCTGGAGGGTGAATCAGAAGAAGTAGAAGAAGGAGAAGGAGAAGGTGAAATCTGGAGGGTGAATCAGAAGAAGCAGAAGAAGTAGAAGGAGAAGGTGAAGTCTGGAGGGTTAATCAGAAGAAGTAGAAGAAGGAGAAGGAGAAGGTGAAGTCTGGAGGGTGAATTAGAAGAAGCAGAAGGAGGAGAAGGAGAAGGTGAAGTCAGGAGGGTGAATCAGAAGAAGCAGAAGAAGGAGAAGGAGAAGGTGAAGTCTGGAGGGTGAATCAGAAGAAGCAGAAGAAGGAGAAGGAGAAGGTGAAGACTCGAGGGTGAATCAGAAGAAGTAGAAGAAGGAGAAGGAGAAGGTGAAGTCTGGAGGTTGAATCCGAAGAAGTAGAAGAAGGAGAAGGAGAAGGCGAAGTCTGGAGGGTGAATCAGAAGAAGCAGAAGAAGGAGTAGGAGAAGGTGAAGTCTGGAGGGTGAATCAGAAGAAGCAGAAGAAGGAGAAGGAGAAGAAGAAGTCTGGAGGGTGAATCAGAAGAAGCAGAAGAAGGAGAAGGAGAAGGTGAAGTCTGGAGGGTGAATCAGAAGAAGTAGAAGAAGGAGAAGGAGAAGGTTTAGTCTGGAGGGTGAATCAGAAGAAGTAGACGAAGGAGAAGGAGAATGTGAAGTCTGGAGGGTGAATCAGAAGAAGCAGAAGAAGGAGAAGGAGAAGGCGAAGTCAGGAGGGTGAATCAGAAGAAGTAGAAGAAGGAGAAGGAGAAGGTGAAGTCTGGAGTGTGAAGCAGAAGAAGTAGAAGGAGGAGAAGGAGAAGGTGAAGTCAGGATGGTGAATCAGAAGAAGTAGAAGAAGGAGAAGGAGAAGCTGAAGTCAGGAGGGTGAATCAGAAGAAGCAGAACAAGGAGAAGGAGAAGGTGAAGTCTGGAGGGTGAATCAGAAGAATCAGAAGAAGGAGAAGGAGAAGGTGAAGTCTGGAGGGTGAATCAGAAGAAGCAGAAGAAAGAGAAGGAGAAGGTGAAGTCTGGAGGGTGAAGCAGAAGAAGCAGAAGAAGGAGAAGGAGAAGGTGAAGACTGGAGGGTGAATCAGAAGAAGTAGAAGAAGGAGAAGGAGAAGGTGAAGTCTGGAGGGTGAATCAGAAGAAGTAGAAGAAGGAGAAGGAGAAGTTGAAGTCTGGAGGGTGAATCAGAAGAAGCAGAAGAAGGAGAAGGAGAAGATGATGTCTGGAGGGTGAATCAGAAGAAGTAGAAGAAGGAGAAGGAGAAGGTGAGGTCTGGAGGTTGAATCAGAAGAAGCAGAAGAAGGAGAAGGAGAAGTTGAAGTCTGGAGGGTGAATCAGATGAAGCAGAAGAAGGAGAAGGAGAAGGTGAAGTCTGGAGGGTGAATCAGAAGAAGCAGAAGAAGGAGAAGGAGAAGGTGAAGTCAGGAGGGTGAATCAGAAGAAGCAGAAGAAGGAGAAGGAGAAGGTGAAGTTAGGAGGGTGAATCAGAAGAAGCAGAAGAAGGAGAAGGAGAAGGTGAAGTCAGGGTGGTGAAGCAGAAGAAGTAGAAGAAGGAGAAGGAGAAGGTGAAGTCAGGAGGGTGAAGCAGAAGAAGCAGAAGAAGGAGAAGGAGAAGGTGAAGTCTGGAGGGCGCAGCAGAAGAAGCAGAAGAAGGAGAAGGTGAAGGTGAAGTCAGGAGGGTGAAGCAGAAGAAGCAGAAGAAGGAGAAGGAGAAGGTGAAGTCTGGAGGGTGAAGGAGAAGAAGCAGAAGAAGGAGAAGGAGAAGGTGAAGTCTGGAGGGCGAAGCAGAAGAAGCAGAAGAAGGAGAAGGAGAAGGTGAAGTCTGGAGGGTGAAGCAGAAGAAGCAGAAGAAGAGAAGGAGAAGGTGAAGTCTGGAGGGTGAATCAGAAGAAGTAGAAGAAGGAGAAGGAGAAGGTGAGGTCAGGAGGGTGAAGCAGAAGAAGCAGAAGAAGGTGAAGGAGAAGGTGAAGTCTGGAGGGTGAAGCAGAAGAAGCAGAAGAAGGAGAAGGAGAAGGCGAAGTCAGGAGGGTGAATCAGAAGAAGTAGAAGAAGGAGAAGGAGAAGGTGTAGTCTGGAGGGTGAATCAGAAGAAGTAGACGAAGGAGAAGGAGAATGTGAAGTCTGGAGGGTGAATCAGAAGAAGCAGAAGCAGGAGAAGGAGAAGGTGAAGTCTGGAGGGTGAATCAGAAGAAGTCGAAGAAGGAGAATGAGAAGGTGAAGTCTGGAGGGTGAAGCAGAAGAAGCAGAAGAAGGTGAAGGAGAAGGTGAAGTCTGGAGGGTGAAGCAGAAGAAGCAGAAGAAGGAGAAGGAGAAGGCGAAGTCAGGAGGGTGAATCAGAAGAAGTAGAAGAAGGAGAAGGAGAAGGTGAAGTCTGGAGGGTGAATCAGAAGAAGTAGAAGAAGGAGAAGGAGAAGGTGAAGTCTGGATGGTGAATCAGAAGAAGTAGAAGAAGGAGAAGGAGAAGGTGAAGTCTGGAGGGTGATTCAGAAGAAGCAGAAGAAGGAGAAGGAGAAGGTGAAGTCTGGAGGGAGAAGCAGAAGAAGTAGAAGAAGGAGAAGGAGAAGGTGAAGTCTGGAGTGTGAATCAGAAGAAGTAGAAGAAGGAGAAGGAGAAGGTGAAGTTTGGAGGGTGAATCAGAAGAAGTAGAAGAAGGAGAAGGAGAAGGTGAAGTCTGGAGGGTGAATCAGAAGAAGCAGAAGAAGGAGAAGGAGAAGGTGAAGTCTGGAGGGTGAATCAGAAGAAATAGAAGAAGGAGAAGGAGAAGGTGTAGTCTGGAGGGTGAATCAGAAGAAGTAGACGAAGGAGAAGGAGAATGTGAAGTCTGGATGGTGAATCAGAAGAAGCAGAAGCAGGAGAAGGAGAAGGTGAAGTCTGGAGGGTGAATCAGAAGAAGTAGAAGAAGGAGAATGAGAAGGTGAAGTCTGGAGGGTGAATCAGAAGAAGCAGAAGAAGGAGAAGGAGAAGGTGAATTCTGGAGGGTGAATCAGAAGAAGCAGAAGAAGGAGAAGGAGAAGGTGAAGTCTGGAGGGTGAATCAGAAGAAGCAGAAGAAGGAGAAGGAGAAGGTGAAGTCTGGAGGGTGAATCAGAAGAAGCAGAAGAAGTAGAAGGAGAAAGTGAAGTCTGGAGGGTGAATCAGAAGAAGCAGAAGAAGGAGAAGGAGAAGGTGAAGTCAGGAGGGTGAATCAGAAGAAGCAGAAGAAGGAGAAGGAGAAGGTGAAGTCTGGAGGGTGAATCAGAAGAAGCAGAAGAAGGAGAAGGAGAAGGTGAAGACTGGAGGGTGAATCAGAAGAAGTAGAAGAAGGAGAAGGGGAAGGGGAAGTCTGGAGGGTGAATCAGAAGAAGTAGAAGAAGGAGAAGGAGACGGCGAAGTCTGGAGGGTGAATCAGAAGAAGCAGAAGAAGGAGGAGGAGAAGGTGAAGTCTGGAGGGTGAATCAGAAGAAGCAGAAGAAGGAGAAGGAGAAGATGAAGTCTGGAGGGTGAATCAGAAGAAGTATAAGAAGGAGAAGGAGAAGGTGAGGTCTGGAGGGTGAATCAGAAGAAGCAGAAGAAGGAGAAGGAGAAGGTGAAGTCTGAAGGCTGAATCAGAAGAAGCAGAAGAAGGAGAAGGAGAAGGTGAAGTCTGGAGGGTGAATCAGAAGAAGCAGAAGAAGGAGAAGGAGAAGGTGAAGTCAGGAGGGTGAATCAGAAGAAGCAGAAGAAGGAGAAGGAGAAGGTGAAGTCTGGAGAGTGAATCAAAAGAAGCAGAAGAAGGAGAAGGAGAAGGTGAAGACTGGAGGGTGAATCAGAAGAAGTAGAAGAAGGAGAAGGAGAAGGTGAAGTCTGGAGGGTGAATCAGAAGAAGTAGAAGAAGGAGAAGGAGACGGCGAAGTCTGGAGGGTGAATCAGAAGAAGCAGAAGAAGGAGGAGGAGAAGGTGAAGTCTGGAGGGTGAATCAGAAGAAGCAGAAGAAGGAGAAGGAGAAGATGAAGTCTGGGGGGTGAATCAGAAGAAGTATAAGGAGGAGAAGGAGAAGGTGAGGTCTGGAGGGTGAATCAGAAGAAGCAGAAGAAGGAGAAGGAGAAGGTGAAGTCTGAAGGCTGAATCAGAAGAAGCAGAAGAAGGAGAAGGAGAAGGTGAAGTCTGGAGGGTGAATCAGAAGAAGCAGAAGAAGGAGAAGGAGAAGGTGAAGTCTGGAGGGTGAATCAGAAGAAGCAGAAGAAAGAGAAGGAGAAGGTGAAGTCTGGAGGGTGAAGCAGAAGGAGCAGAAGAAGGAGAAGGAGAAGGTGAAGACTGGAGGGTGAATCAGAAGAAGTAGAAGAAGGAGAAGGAGAAGGTGAAGTCTGCAGGGTGAATCAGAAGAAGTAGAAGAAGGAGAAGGAGAAGGTGAAGTCTGGAGGGTGAATCAGAAGAAGCAGAAGAAGGAGAAGGAGAAGGTGAAGTCTGGAGGGTGAATCAGAAGAAGCAGAAGAAGGAGAAGGAGAAGATGAAGTCTGGAGGGTGAATCAGAAGAAGTAGAAGAAGGAGAAGGAGAAGGTGAGGTCTGGAGGGTGAATCAGAAGAAGCAGAAGAAGGAGAAGGAGAAGGTGAAGTCTGGAAGGTGAATCAGAAGAAGCAGAAGAAGAAGAAGGGGAAGGTGAAGTCTGGAGGGTGAAGCAGTAGAAGCAGAAGAAGGAGAAGGAGAAGGTGAGGTCTGGAGGGTAAAGCAGAAGAAGCAGAAGAAGGAGAAGGAGAAGGTGAAGTCTGGAGGGCGAAGCAGAAGAAGGAGAAGGAGAAGGTGAAGTCTGGAGGGAGAAGCAGAAGAAGCAGAAGAAGGAGAAGGAGAAGGTGAAGTCTGGAGGGTGAATCAGAAGAAGTAGAAGAAGGAGTAGGAGAAGGTGAAGTCAGGATGGTGAAGCAGAAGAAGCAGAAGAAGGAGAAGGAGAAGGTGAAGTCTGGAGGGTGAATCAGAAGAAGTAGAAGAAGGAGAAGGAGAAGGTGAAGTCTGGAGGGTGAAGCAGAAGAAGCAGAAGAAGGAGAAGGAGAAGGTGAAGTCTGGAGGGTGAATCAGAAGAAGTAGAAGAAGGAGAAGGAGAAGGTGAAGTCTGGAGGGTGAATCAGAAGAAGCAGAAGAAGGAGAAGGAGAAGATGAAGTCTGGAGGGTGAATCAGAGGAAGTAGAAGAAGGAGAAGGAGAAGGTGAAGTCTGGAGGGTGAATCAGAAGAAGCAGAAGAAGGAGAAGGAGAAGGTGAAGTCTGGAGGGTGAATCAGAAGAAGCAGAAGAAGGAGAAGGAGAAGGTGAAGTCTGGAGGGTTAATCAGAAGAAGCAGAAGAAGGAGAAGGAGAAGGTGAAGTCTGGAGGGTGAATCAGAAGAAGTAGAAGAAGGAGAATGAGAAGGTGAAGTCAGGAGGGTGAATCAGAAGAATCAGAAGAAGGAGAAGGAGAAGGTGAAGTCTGGAGGGTGAATCAGAAGAATCAGAAGAAGGAGAAGGAGAAGGTGAAGTCTGGAGGGAGAATCAGAAGAAGCAGAAGAAAGAGAAGGAGAAGGTGAAGTCTGGAGGATGAAGCAGAAGAAGCAGAAGAAGGAGAAGGAGAAGGTGAAGACTGGAGGGTGAATCAGAAGAAGTCGAAGAAGGAGAAGGAGAAGGTGAAGTCCGGAGGGTGAATCAGAAGAAGTAGAAGAAGGAGAAGTAGAAGGTGAAGTCTGGAGGGTGAATCAGAAGAAGCAGAAGAAGGAGAAGGAGAAGGTGAAGTCTGGAGGGTGAATCAGAAGAAGCAGAAGAAGGAGAAGGAGAAGATGAAGTCTGGAGGGTGAATCAGAAGAAGTGGAAGAAGGAGAAGTAGAAGGTGATGTCTGGAGGGTAAATTAGAAGAAGCAGAAGAAGGAGAAGGAGAAGGTGAAGTCTGGAGGGTGAATCAGAAGAAGCAGAAGAAGGAGAAGGAGAAGGTGAAGTCTGGAGGGTGAATCAGAAGAAGCAGAAGAAGGAGAAGGAGAAGGTGAAGTCAGGAGGGTGAATCAGAAGAAGCAGAAGAAGGAGAAGGAGAAGGTGAAGTTAGGAGGGTGAATCAGAAGAAGCAGAAGAAGGAGAAGGAGAAGGTGAAGTCAGGGGTGTGAAGCAGAAGAAGTAGAAGAAGGAGAAGGAGAAGGTGAAGTCAGGAGGGTGAAGCAGAAGATGCAGAAGAAGGAGAAGGAGAAGGTGAAGTCTGGAGGGCGCAGCAGGAGAAGCAGAAGAAGGAGAAGGAGAAGGTGAAGTCTGGAGGGTGAAGCAGAAGAAGCAGAAGAAGGAGAAGGAGAAGGTGAAGTCTGGAGGGTGAATCAGAAGAAGCAGAAGAAGGAGAAGGAGAAGGTGAAGTCTGGAGGGTGAATCAGAAGAAGTAGAAGAAGGAGAAGGAGAAGGTTTAGTCTGGAGGGTGAATCAGAAGAAGTAGACGAAGGAGAAGGAGAATGTAAAGTCTGGAGGGTGAATCAGAAGAAGCAGAAGCAGGAGGAGGAGAAGGTGAAGTCTGGAGGGTGAATCAGAAGAAGTAGAAGAAGGAGAAGGAGAAGGTGAAGTCTGGAGGGTGAATCAGAAGATGCAGAAGAAGGAGAAGGAGAAGGTGAAGTCTGGAGGGTGAATCAGAAGAGGCAGAAGAAGGAGAAGGAGAAGGTGAAGTCTGGAGAGTGAATCAGAAGAAGCAGAAGAAGGAGAAGGAGAAGGTGAAGTCTGGAGGGTGAATCAGAAGAAGCAGAAGAAGTAGAAGGAGAAGGTGAAGTCTGGAGGGTGAATCAGAAGAAGTGGAAGAAGGAGAAGGAGAAGGCGAAGTCAGGAGGGTGAATCAGAAGAAGTAGAAGAAGGAGAAGGAGAAGGTGAAGTCTGGAGTGTGAAGCAGAAGAAGTAGAAGGAGGAGAAGGAGAAGGTGAAGTCAGGATGGTGAATCAGAAGAAGTAGAAGAAGGAGAAGGAGAAGCTGAAGTCAGGAGGGTGAATCAGAAGAAGCAGAACAAGGAGAAGGAGAAGGTGAAGTCTGGAGGGTGAATCAGAAGAATCAGAAGAAGGAGAAGGAGAAGGTGAAGTCTGGAGGGTGAATCAGAAGAAGCAGAAGAAAGAGAAGGAGAAGGTGAAGTCTGGAGGGTGAAGCAGAAGAATCAGAAGAAGGAGAAGGAGAAGGTGAAGACTGGAGGGTGAATCAGAAGAAGTAGAAGAAGGAGAAGGAGAAGGTGAAGTCTGGAGGGTGAATCAGAAGAAGTAGAAGAAGGAGAAGGAGAAGTTGAAGTCTGGAGGGTGAATCAGAAGAAGCAGAAGAAGGAGAAGGAGAAGGTGAAGTCTGGAGGGTGAATCAGAAGAAGCAGAAGAAGGAGAAGGAGAAGATGATGTCTGGAGGGTGAATCAGAAGAAGTAGAAGAAGGAGAAGGAGAAGGTGAGGTCTGGAGGTTGAATCAGAAGAAGCAGAAGAAGGAGAAGGAGAAGTTGAAGTCTGGAGGGTGAATCAGATGAAGCAGAAGAAGGAGAAGGAGAAGGTGAAGTCTGGAGGGTGAATCAGAAGAAGCAGAAGAAGGAGAAGGAGAAGGTGAAGTCAGGAGGGTGAATCAGAAGAAGCAGAAGAAGGAGAAGGAGAAGGTGAAGTTAGGAGGGTGAATCAGAAGAAGCAGAAGAAGGAGAAGGAGAAGGTGAAGTCAGGGTGGTGAAGCAGAAGAAATAGAAGAAGGAGAAGGAGAAGGTGAAGTCAGGAGGGTGAAGCAGAAGAAGCAGAAGAAGGAGAAGGAGAAGGTGAAGTCTGGAGGGCGCAGCAGAAGAAGCAGAAGAAGGAGAAGGTGAAGGTGAAGTCAGGAGGGTGAAGCAGAAGAAGCAGAAGAAGGAGAAGGAGAAGGTGAAGTCTGGAGGGTGAAGGAGAAGAAGCAGAAGAAGGAGAAGGA
Organism: Somniosus microcephalus; assembly: GCF_052327205.1. NCBI lineage: Eukaryota > Metazoa > Chordata > Chondrichthyes > Squaliformes > Somniosidae > Somniosus > Somniosus microcephalus. Next base: position 288,492 of record NW_028225203.1, on the reverse strand, counting down.
GAAGGTGAAGTCTGGAGGGCGAAGCAGAAGAAGCAGAAGAAGGAGAAGGAGAAGGTGAAGTCTGGAGGGTGAAGCAGAAGAAGCAGAAGAAGAGAAGGAGAAGGTGAAGTCTGGAGGGTGAATCAGAAGAAGTAGAAGAAGGAGAAGGAGAAGGTGAGGTCAGGAGGGTGAAGCAGAAGAAGCAGAAGAAGGTGAAGGAGAAGGTGAAGTCTGGAGGGTGAAGCAGAAGAAGCAGAAGAAGGAGAAGGAGAAGGCGAAGTCAGGAGGGTGAATCAGAAGAAGTAGAAGAAGGAGAAGGAGAAGGTGTAGTCTGGAGGGTGAATCAGAAGAAGTAGACGAAGGAGAAGGAGAATGTGAAGTCTGGAGGGTGAATCAGAAGAAGCAGAAGCAGGAGAAGGAGAAGGTGAAGTCTGGAGGGTGAATCAGAAGAAGTAGAAGAAGGAGAATGAGAAGGTGAAGTCTGGAGGGTGAAGCAGAAGAAGCAGAAGAAGGTGAAGGAGAAGGTGAAGTCTGGAGGGTGAAGCAGAAGAAGCAGAAGAAGGAGAAGGAGAAGGCGAAGTCAGGAGGGTGAATCAGAAGAAGTAGAAGAAGGAGAAGGAGAAGGTGAAGTCTGGAGGGTGAATCAGAAGAAGTAGAAGAAGGAGAAGGAGAAGGTGAAGTCTGGATGGTGAATCGGAAGAAGTAGAAGAAGGAGAAGGAGAAGGTGAAGTCTGGAGGGTGATTCAGAAGAAGCAGAAGAAGGAGAAGGAGAAGGTGAAGTCTGGAGGGAGAAGCAGAAGAAGTAGAAGAAGGAGAAGGAGAAGGTGAAGTCTGGAGTGTGAATCAGAAGAAGTAGAAGAAGGAGAAGGAGAAGGTGAAGTTTGGAGGGTGAATCAGAAGAAGTAGAAGAAGGAGAAGGAGAAGGTGAAGTCTGGAGGGTGAATCAGAAGAAGCAGAAGAAGGAGAAGGAGAAGGTGAAGTCTGGAGGGTGAATCAGAAGAAATACAAGAAGGAGAAGGAGAAGGTGTAGTCTGGAGGGTGAATCAGAAGAAGTAGACGAAGGAGAAGGAGAATGTGAAGTCTGGATGGTGAATCAGAAGAAGCAGAAGCAGGAGAAGGAGAAGGTGAAGTCTGGAGGGTGAATCAGAAGAAGTAGAAGAAGGAGAATGAGAAGGTGAAGTCTGGAGGGTGAATCAGAAGAAGCAGAAGAAGGAGAAGGAGAAGGTGAATTCTGGAGGGTGAATCAGAAGAAGCAGAAGAAGGAGAAGGAGAAGGTGAAGTCTGGAGGGTGAATCAGAAGAAGCAGAAGAAGGAGAAGGAGAAGGTGAAGTCTGGAGGGTGAATCAGAAGAAGCAGAAGAAGTAGAAGGAGAAAGTGAAGTCTGGAGGGTGAATCAGAAGAAGCAGAAGAAGGAGAAGGAGAAGGTGAAGTCAGGAGGGTGAATCAGAAGAAGCAGAAGAAGGAGAAGGAGAAGGTGAAGTCTGGAGGGTGAATCAGAAGAAGCAGAAGAAGGAGAAGGAGAAGGTGAAGACTGGAGGGTGAATCAGAAGAAGTAGAAGAAGGAGAAGGGGAAGGGGAAGTCTGGAGGGTGAATCAGAAGAAGTAGAAGAAGGAGAAGGAGACGGCGAAGTCTGGAGGGTGAATCAGAAGAAGCAGAAGGAGAAGGAGAAGATGATGTCTGGAGGGTGAATCAGAAGAAGTAGAAGAAGGAGAAGGAGAAGGTGAGGTCTGGAGGTTGAATCAGAAGAAGCAGAAGAAGGAGAAGGAGAAGTTGAAGTCTGGAGGGTGAATCAGATGAAGCAGAAGAAGGAGAAGGAGAAGGTGAAGTCTGGAGGGTGAATCAGAAGAAGCAGAAGAAGGAGAAGGAGAAGGTGAAGTCAGGAGGGTGAATCAGAAGAAGCAGAAGAAGGAGAAGGAGAAGGTGAAGTTAGGAGGGTGAATCAGAAGAAGCAGAAGAAGGAGAAGGAGAAGGTGAAGTCAGGGTGGTGAAGCAGAAGAAGTAGAAGAAGGAGAAGGAGAAGGTGAAGTCAGGAGGGTGAAGCAGAAGAAGCAGAAGAAGGAGAAGGAGAAGGTGAAGTCTGGAGGGCGCAGCAGAAGAAGCAGAAGAAGGAGAAGGTGAAGGTGAAGTCAGGAGGGTGAAGCAGAAGAAGCAGAAGAAGGAGAAGGAGAAGGTGAAGTCTGGAGGGTGAAGGAGAAGAAGCAGAAGAAGGAGAAGGAGAAGGTGAAGTCTGGAGGGCGAAGCAGAAGAAGCAGAAGAAGGAGAAGGAGAAGGTGAAGTCTGGAGGGTGAAGCAGAAGAAGCAGAAGAAGAGAAGGAGAAGGTGAAGTCTGGAGGGTGAATCAGAAGAAGTAGAAGAAGGAGAAGGAGAAGGTGAGGTCAGGAGGGTGAAGCAGAAGAAGCAGAAGAAGGTGAAGGAGAAGGTGAAGTCTGGAGGGTGAAGCAGAAGAAGCAGAAGAAGGAGAAGGAGAAGGCGAAGTCAGGAGGGTGAATCAGAAGAAGTAGAAGAAGGAGAAGGGGAAGGTGTAGTCTGGAGGGTGAATCAGAAGAAGTAGACGAAGGAGAAGGAGAATGTGAAGTCTGGAGGGTGAATCAGAAGAAGCAGAAGCAGGAGAAGGAGAAGGTGAAGTCTGGAGGGTGAATCAGAAGAAGTAGAAGAAGGAGAATGAGAAGGTGAAGTCTGGAGGGTGAAGCAGAAGAAGCAGAAGAAGGTGAAGGAGAAGGTGAAGTCTGGAGGGTGAAGCAGAAGAAGCAGAAGAAGGAGAAGGAGAAGGCGAAGTCAGGAGGGTGAATCAGAAGAAGTAGAAGAAGGAGAAGGAGAAGGTGAAGTCTGGAGGGTGAATCAGAAGAAGTAGAAGAAGGAGAAGGAGAAGGTGAAGTCTGGATGGTGAATCAGAAGAAGTAGAAGAAGGAGAAGGAGAAGGTGAAGTCTGGAGGGTGATTCAGAAGAAGCAGAAGAAGGAGAAGGAGAAGGTGAAGTCTGGAGGGAGAAGCAGAAGAAGTAGAAGAAGGAGAAGGAGAAGGTGAAGTCTGGAGTGTGAATCAGAAGAAGTAGAAGAAGGAGAAGGAGAAGGTGAAGTTTGGAGGGTGAATCAGAAGAAGTAGAAGAAGGAGAAGGAGAAGGTGAAGTCTGGAGGGTGAATCAGAAGAAGCAGAAGAAGGAGAAGGAGAAGGTGAAGTCTGGAGGGTGAATCAGAAGAAATAGAAGAAGGAGAAGGAGAAGGTGTAGTCTGGAGGGTGAATCAGAAGAAGTAGACGAAGGAGAAGGAGAATGTGAAGTCTGGATGGTGAATCAGAAGAAGCAGAAGCAGGAGAAGGAGAAGGTGAAGTCTGGAGGGTGAATCAGAAGAAGTAGAAGAAGGAGAATGAGAAGGTGAAGTCTGGAGGGTGAATCAGAAGAAGCAGAAGAAGGAGAAGGAGAAGGTGAATTCTGGAGGGTGAATCAGAAGAAGCAGAAGAAGGAGAAGGAGAAGGTGAAGTCTGGAGGGTGAATCAGAAGAAGCAGAAGAAGGAGAAGGAGAAGGTGAAGTCTGGAGGGTGAATCAGAAGAAGCAGAAGAAGTAGAAGGAGAAAGTGAAGTCTGGAGGGTGAATCAGAAGAAGCAGAAGAAGGAGAAGGAGAAGGTGAAGTCAGGAGGGTGAATCAGAAGAAGCAGAAGAAGGAGAAGGAGAAGGTGAAGTCTGGAGGGTGAATCAGAAGAAGCAGAAGAAGGAGAAGGAGAAGGTGAAGACTGGAGGGTGAATCAGAAGAAGTAGAAGAAGGAGAAGGGGAAGGGGAAGTCTGGAGGGTGAATCAGAAGAAGTAGAAGAAGGAGAAGGAGACGGCGAAGTCTGGAGGGTGAATCAGAAGAAGCAGAAGAAGGAGGAGGAGAAGGTGAAGTCTGGAGGGTGAATCAGAAGAAGCAGAAGAAGGAGAAGGAGAAGATGAAGTCTGGAGGGTGAATCAGAAGAAGTATAAGAAGGAGAAGGAGAAGGTGAGGTCTGGAGGGTGAATCAGAAGAAGCAGAAGAAGGAGAAGGAGAAGGTGAAGTCTGAAGGCTGAATCAGAAGAAGCAGAAGAAGGAGAAGGAGAAGGTGAAGTCTGGAGGGTGAATCAGAAGAAGCAGAAGAAGGAGAAGGAGAAGGTGAAGTCAGGAGGGTGAATCAGAAGAAGCAGAAGAAGGAGAAGGAGAAGGTGAAGTCTGGAGAGTGAATCAAAAGAAGCAGAAGAAGGAGAAGGAGAAGGTGAAGACTGGAGGGTGAATCAGAAGAAGTAGAAGAAGGAGAAGGAGAAGGTGAAGTCTGGAGGGTGAATCAGAAGAAGTAGAAGAAGGAGAAGGAGACGGCGAAGTCTGGAGGGTGAATCAGAAGAAGCAGAAGAAGGAGGAGGAGAAGGTGAAGTCTGGAGGGTGAATCAGAAGAAGCAGAAGAAGGAGAAGGAGAAGATGAAGTCTGGGGGGTGAATCAGAAGAAGTATAAGAAGGAGAAGGAGAAGGTGAGGTCTGGAGGGTGAATCAGAAGAAGCAGAAGAAGGAGAAGGAGAAGGTGAAGTCTGAAGGCTGTATCAGAAGAAGCAGAAGAAGGAGAAGGAGAAGGTGAAGTCTGGAGGGTGAATCAGAAGAAGCAGAAGAAGGAGAAGGAGAAGGTGAAGTCTGCAGGGTGAATCAGAAGAAGTAGAAGAAGGAGAAGGAGAAGGTGAAGTCTGGAGGGTGAATCAGAAGAAGCAGAAGAAGGAGAAGGAGAAGGTGAAGTCTGGAGGGTGAATCAGAAGAAGCAGAAGAAGGAGAAGGAGAAGATGAAGTCTGGAGGGTGAATCAGAAGAAGTAGAAGAAGGAGAAGGAGAAGGTGAGGTCTGGAGGGTGAATCAGAAGAAGCAGAAGAAGGAGAAGGAGAAGGTGAAGTCTGGAAGGTGAATCAGAAGAAGCAGAAGAAGGAGAAGGGGAAGGTGAAGTCTGGAGGGTGAAGCAGTAGAAGCAGAAGAAGGAGAAGGAGAAGGTGAGGTCTGGAGGGTAAAGCAGAAGAAGCAGAAGAAGGAGAAGGAGAAGGTGAAGTCTGGAGGGCGAAGCAGAAGAAGGAGAAGGAGAAGGTGAAGTCTGGAGGGTGAAGCAGAAGAAGCAGAAGAAGGAGAAGGAGAAGGTGAAGTCTGGAGGGTGAATCAGAAGAAGTAGAAGAAGGAGTAGGAGAAGGTGAAGTCAGGATGGTGAAGCAGAAGAAGCAGAAGAAGGAGAAGGAGAAGGTGAAGTCTGGAGGGTGAATCAGAAGAAGTAGAAGAAGGAGAAGGAGAAGGTGAAGTCTGGAGGGTGAAGCAGAAGAAGCAGAAGAAGGAGAAGGAGAAGGTGAAGTCAGGAGGGTGAATCAGAAGAAGTAGAAGAAGGAGAAGGAGATGGTGAAGTCTGGAGGGTGAATCAGAAGAAGTAGAAGAAGGAGAAGGAGAAGGTGAAGTCTGGAGGGTGAATCAGAAGAAGTAGAAGAAGGAGAAGGAGAAGGTGAAGTCTGGAGGGTGAATCAGAAGAAGCACAAGAAGGAGAAGGAGAAGGTGGAGTCTGGAGGGAGAAGCAGAAGAAGTAGAAGAAGGAGAAGGAGAAGGTGAAGTCTGGAGGGTGAATCAGAAGAAGTAGAAGAAGGAGATGGAGAAGGTGAAGTCTGGAGGCTGAATCAGAAGAAGCAGAAGAAGGAGAAGGAGAAGGTGAAGTCTGGGGGGTGAATCATAAGAAGCAGAAGAAGGAGAAGGAGAAGATGAAGTCTGGAGGGTGAATCAGAGGAAGTAGAAGAAGGAGAAGGAGAAGGTGAAGTCTGGAGGGTGAATCAGAAGAAGCAGAAGAAGGAGAAGGAGAAGGTGAAGTCTGGAGGGTGAATCAGAAGAAGCAGAAGAAGGAGAAGGAGAAGGTGAAGTCTGGAGGGTTAATCAGAAGAAGCAGAAGAAGGAGAAGGAGAAGGTGAAGTCTGGAGGGTGAATCAGAAGAAGTAGAAGAAGGAGAAGGAGAAGGTGAAGTCAGGAGGGTGAATCAGAAGAATCAGAAGAAGGAGAAGGAGAAGGTGAAGTCTGGAGGGTGAATCAGAAGAATCAGAAGAAGGAGAAGGAGAAGGTGAAGTCTGGAGGGAGAATCAGAAGAAGCAGAAGAAAGAGAAGGAGAAGGTGAAGTCTGGAGGATGAAGCAGAAGAAGCAGAAGAAGGAGAAGGAGAAGGTGAAGACTGGAGGGTGAATCAGAAGAAGTCGAAGAAGGAGAAGGAGAAGGTGAAGTCTGGAGGGTGAATCAGAAGAAGTAGAAGAAGGAGAAGTAGAAGGTGAAGTCTGGAGGGTGAATCAGAAGAAGCAGAAGAAGGAGAAGGAGAAGGTGAAGTCTGGAGGGTGAATCAGAAGAAGCAGAAGAAGGAGAAGGAGAAGATGAAGTCTGGAGGGTGAATCAGAAGAAGTGGAAGAAGGAGAAGTAGAAGGTGATGTCTGGAGGGTAAATTAGAAGAAGCAGAAGAAGGAGAAGGAGAAGGTGAAGTCTGGAGGGTGAATCAGAAGAAGCAGAAGAAGGAGAAGGAGAAGGTGAAGTCTGGAGGGTGAATCAGAAGAAGCAGAAGAAGGAGAAGGAGAAGGTGAAGTCAGGAGGGTGAATCAGAAGAAGCAGAAGAAGGAGAAGGAGAAGGTGAAGTTAGGAGGGTGAATCAGAAGAAGCAGAAGAAGGAGAAGGAGAAGGTGAAGTCAGGGGTGTGAAGCAGAAGAAGTAGAAGAAGGAGAAGGAGAAGGTGAAGTCAGGAGGGTGAAGCAGAAGATGCAGAAGAAGGAGAAGGAGAAGGTGAAGTCTGGAGGGCGCAGCAGGAGAAGCAGAAGAAGGAGAAGGAGAAGGTGAAGTCTGGAGGGTGAAGCAGAAGAAGCAGAAGAAGGAGAAGGAGAAGGTGAAGTCTGGAGGGTGAATCAGAAGAAGCAGAAGAAGGAGTAGGAGAAGGTGAAGTCTGGAGGGTGAATCAGAAGAAGCAGAAGAAGTAGAAGGAGAAGGTGAAGTCTGGAGAGTGAATCAGAAGAAGCAGAAGAAGGAGAAGGAGAAAGTGAAGTCTGGAGGGTGAATCAGAAGAAGCAGAAGAAGGAGAAGGAGAAGGTGAAGTCTGGAGGGTGAATCAGAAGAAGTAGAAGAAGGAGAAGGAGAAGGTGAAGTCAGGAGGGTGAATCAGAAGAAGTAGAAGAAGGAGAAGGAGAAGGTGAAGTCTGGAGTGTGAAGCAGAAGAAGTAGAAGGAGGAGAAGGAGAAGGTGAAGTCAGGATGGTGAATCAGAAGAAGTAGAAGAAGGAGAAGGAGAAGCTGAAGTCAGGAGGGTGAATCAGAAGAAGCAGAACAAGGAGAAGGAGAAGGTGAAGTCTGGAGGGTGAATCAGAAGAATCAGAAGAAGGAGAAGGAGAGGTGAAGTCTGGAGGGTGAATCAGAAGAAGCAGAAGAAAGAGAAGGAGAAGGTGAAGTCTGGAGGGTGAAGCAGAAGAAGCAGAAGAAGGAGAAGGAGAAGGTGAAGACTGGAGGGTGAATCAGAAGAAGTAGAAGAAGGAGAAGGAGAAGGTGAAGTCTGGAGGGTGAATCAGAAGAAGTAGAAGAAGGAGAAGGAGAAGTTGAAGTCTGGAGGGTGAATCAGAAGAAGCAGAAGAAGTAGAAGGAGAAGGTGAAGTCTGGAGGGTGAATCAGAAGAAGCAGAAGAAGGAGAAGGAGAAGATGATGTCTGGAGGGTGAATCAGAAGAAGTAGAAGAAGGAGAAGGAGAAGGTGAGGTCTGGAGGTTGAATCAGAAGAAGCAGAAGAAGGAGAAGGAGAAGTTGAAGTCTGGAGGGTGAATCAGATGAAGCAGAAGAAGGAGAAGGAGAAGGTGAAGTCTGGAGGGTGAATCAGAAGAAGCAGAAGAAGGAGAAGGAGAAGGTGAAGTCAGGAGGGTGAATCAGAAGAAGCAGAAGAAGGAGAAGGAGAAGGTGAAGTTAGGAGGGTGAATCAGAAGAAGCAGAAGAAGGAGAAGGAGAAGGTGAAGTCAGGGGGTGAAGCAGAAGAAGTAGAAGAAGGAGAAGGAGAAGGTGAAGTCAGGAGGGTGAAGCAGAAGAAGCAGAACAAGGAGAAGGAGAAGGTGAAGTCTGGAGGGCGCAGCAGAAGAAGCAGAAGAAGGAGAAGGTGAAGGTGAAGTCAGGAGGGTGAAGCAGAAGAAGCAGAAGAAGGAGAAGGAGAAGGTGAAGTCTGGAGGGTGAATCAGAAGAAGTAGAAGAAGGAGAAGGAGAAGGTGAGGTCAGGAGGGTGAAGCAGAAGAAGCAGAAGAAGGAGAAGGAGAAGGTGAAGTCTGGAGGGTGAAGCAGAAGAAGCAGAAGAAGGTGAAGGAGAAGGTGAAGTCTGGAGGGTGAAGCAGAAGAAGCAGAAGAAGGAGAAGGAGAAGGCGAAGTCAGGAGGGTGAATCAGAAGAAGTAGAAGAAGGAGAAGGAGAAGGTGAAGTCTGGAGGGTGAATCAGAAGAAGTAGAAGAAGGAGAAGGAGAAGGTGAAGTCTGGAGGGTGAATCAGAAGAAGTAGAAGAAGGAGAAGGAGAAGGTGAAGTCTGGAGGGTGATTCAGAAGAAGCAGAAGAAGGAGAAGGAGAAGGTGAAGTCTGGAGGGAGAAGCAGAAGAAGTAGAAGAAGGAGAAGGAGAAGGTGAAGTCTGGAGTGTGAATCAGAAGAAGTAGAAGAAGGAGAAGGAGAAGGTGAAGTTTGGAGGGTGAATCAGAAGAAGTAGAAGAAGGAGAAGGAGAAGGTGAAGTCTGGAGGGTGAATCAGAAGAAGCAGAAGAAGGAGAAGGAGAAGGTGAAGTCTGGAGGGTGAATCAGAAGAAATAGAAGAAGGAGAAGGAGAAGGTGTAGTCTGGAGGGTGAATCAGAAGAAGTAGACGAAGGAGAAGGAGAATGTGAAGTCTGGATGGTGAATCGGAAGAAGCAGAAGCAGGAGAAGGAGAAGGTGAAGTCTGGAGGGTGAATCAGAAGAAGTAGAAGAAGGAGAATGAGAAGGTGAAGTCTGGAGGGTGAATCAGAAGAAGCAGAAGAAGGAGAAGGAGAAGGTGAATTCTGGAGGGTGAATCAGAAGAAGCAGAAGAAGGAGAAGGAGAAGGTGAAGTCTGGAGGGTGAATCAGAAGAAGCAGAAGAAGGAGAAGGAGAAGGTGAAGTCTGGAGGGTGAATCAGAAGAAGCAGAAGAAGTAGAAGGAGAAAGTGAGGTCTGGAGGGTGAATCAGAAGAAGCAGAAGAAGGAGAAGGAGAAGGTGAAGTCAGGAGGGTGAATCAGAAGAAGCAGAAGAAGGAGAAGGAGAAGGTGAAGTCTGGAGGGTGAATCAGAAGAAGCAGAAGAAGGAGAAGGAGAAGGTGAAGACTGGAGGGTGAATCAGAAGAAGTAGAAGAAGGAGAAGGGGAAGGTGACGTCTGGAGGGTGAATCAGAAGAAGTAGAAGAAGGAGAAGGAGACGGCGCAGTCTGGAGGGTGAATCAGAAGAAGCAGAAGAAGGAGGAGGAGAAGGTGAAGTCTGGAGGGTGAATCAGAAGAAGCAGAAGAAGGAGAAGGAGAAGATGAAGTCTGGAGGGTGAATCAGAAGAAGTATAAGAAGGAGAAGGAGAAGGTGAGGTCTGGAGGGTGAATCAGAAGAAGCAGAAGAAGGAGAAGGAGAAGGTGAAGTCTGAAGGCTGAATCAGAAGAAGCAGAAGAAGGAGAAGGAGAAGGTGAAGTCTGGAGGGTGAATCAGAAGAAGCAGAAGAAGGAGAAGGAGAAGGTGAAGTCAGGAGGGTGAATCAGAAGAAGCAGAAGAAGGAGAAGGAGAAGGTGAAGTCTGGAGGGTGAATCAGAAGAAGCAGAAGAAGGAGAAGGAGAAGGTGAAGACTGGAGGGTGAATCAGAAGAAGTAGAAGAAGGAGAAGGAGAAGGTGAAGTCTGGAGGGTGAATCAGAAGAAGTAGAAGAAGGAGAAGGAGACGGCGAAGTCTGGAGGGTGAATCAGAAGAAGCAGAAGAAGGAGGAGGAGAAGGTGAACTCTGGAGGGTGAATCAGAAGAAGCAGAAGAAGGAGAAGGAGAAGATGAAGTCTGGAGGGTGAATCAGAAGAAGTAGAAGAAGGAGAAGGAGAAGGTGAAGTCTGCAGGGTGAATCAGAAGAAGTAGAAGAAGGAGAAGGAGAAGGTGAAGTCTGGAGGGTGAATCAGAAGAAGCAGAAGAAGGAGAAGGAGAAGGTGAAGTCTGGAGGGTGAATCAGAAGAAGCAGAAGAAGGAGAAGGAGAAGATGAAGTCTGGAGGGTGAATCAGAAGAAGTAGAAGAAGGAGAAGGAGAAGGTGAGGTCTGGAGGGTGAATCAGAAGAAGCAGAAGAAGGAGAACGAGAAGGTGAAGTCTGGAAGGTGAATCGGAAGAAGCAGAAGAAGGAGAAGGAGAAGGTGAAGTCTGGAGGGTGAAGCAGTAGAAGCAGAAGAAGGAGAAGGAGAAGGTGAGGTCTGGAGGGTGAAGCAGAAGAAGCAGAAGAAGGAGAAGGAGAAGGTGAAGTCTGGAGGGCGAAGCAGAAGAAGGAGAAGGAGAAGGTGAAGTCTGGAGGGTGAAGCAGAAGAAGCAGAAGAAGGAGAAGGAGAAGGTGAAGTCTGGAGGGTGAATCAGAAGAAGTAGAAGAAGGAGTAGGAGAAGTTGAAGTCAGGAGGGTGAAGCAGAAGAAGCAGAAGAAGGAGAAGGAGAAGGTGAAGTCTGGAGGGTGAAGCAGAAGATGCAGAAGAAGGAGAAGGAGAAGGTGAAGTCTGGAGGGTGAAGCAGAAGAAGCAGAAGAAGGAGAAGGAGAAGGTGAAGTCAGGAGGGTGAATCAGAAGAAGTAGAAGAAGGAGAAGGAGATGGTGAAGTCTGGAGGGTGAATCAGAAGAAGTAGAAGAAGGAGAAGGAGAAGGTGAAGTCTGGAGGGTGAATCAGAAGAAGTAGAAGAAGGAGAAGGAGAAGGTGAAGTCTGGAGGGTGAATCAGAAGAAGCAGAAGAAGGAGAAGGAGAAGGTGAAGTCTGGAGGGAGAAGCAGAAGAAGTAGAAGAAGGAGAAGGAGAAGGTGAAGTCTGGAGGGTGAATCAGAAGAAGTAGAAGAAGGAGATGGAGAAGGTGAAGTCTGGAGGCTGAATCAGAAGAAGCAGAAGAAGGAGAAGGAGAAGGTGAAGTCTGGAGGGTGAATCATAAGAAGCAGAAGAAGGAGAAGGAGAAGATGAAGTCTGGAGGGTGAATCAGAGGAAGTAGAAGAAGGAGAAGGAGAAGGTGAAGTCTGGAGGGTGAATCAGAAGAAGCAGAAGAAGGAGAAGGAGAAGGTGAAGTCTGGAGGGTGAATCAGAAGAAGCAGAAGAAGGAGAAGGAGAAGGTGAAGTCTGGAGGGTTAATCAGAAGAAGCAGAATAAGGAGAAGGAGAAGGTGAAGTCTGGAGGGTGAATCAGAAGAAGCAGAAGAAGGAGAAGGAGAAGGTGAAGTCTGGAGGGTGAAGCAGAAGAAGTAGAAGAAGGAGAAGGAGAAGGTGAAGTCAGGAGGGTGAATCAGAAGAAGTAGAAGAAGGAGAAGGAGAAGGTGAAGTCAGGAGGGTGAATCAGAAGAATCAGAAGAAGGAGAAGGAGAAGGTGAAGTCTGGAGGGAGAATCAGAAGAAGCTGAAGAAAGAGAAGGAGAAGGTGAAGTCTGGAGGATGAAGCAGAAGAAGCAGAAGAAGGAGAAGGAGAAGGTGAAGACTGGAGGGTGAATCAGAAGAAGTAGAAGAAGGAGAAGGAGAAGGTGAAGTCTGGAGGGTGAATCAGAAGAAGTAGAAGAAGGAGAAGTAGAAGGTGAAGTCTGGAGGGTGAATAAGAAGAAGCAGAAGAAGGAGAAGGAGAAGGTGAAGTCTGGAGGGTGAATCAGAAGAAGCAGAAGAAGGAGAAGGAGAAGATGAAGTCTGGAGGGTGAATCAGAAGAAGTAGAAGAAGGAGAAGTAGAAAGTGATGTCTGGAGGGTAAATCAGAAGAAGCAGAAGAAGGAGAAGGTGAAGTCTGGAGGGTGAATCAGAAGAAGCAGAAGAAGGAGAAGGAGAAGGTGAAGTCTGGAGGGTGAATCAGAAGAAGCAGAAGAAGGAGAAGGAGAAGGTGAAGTCAGGAGGGTGAATCAGAAGAAGCAGAAGAAGGAGAAGGAGAAGGTGAAGTTAGGAGGGTGAATCAGAAGAAGCAGAAGAAGGAGAAGGAGAAGGTGAAGTCAGGGGTGTGAAGCAGAAGAAGTAGAAGAAGGAGAAGGAGAAGGTGAAGTCAGGAGGGTGAAGCAGAAGATGCAGAAGAAGGAGAAGGAGAAGGTGAAGTCTGGAGGGCGCAGCAGGAGAAGCAGAAGAAGGAGAAGGAGAAGGTGAAGTCTGGAGGGTGAAGCAGAAGAAGCAGAAGAAGGAGAAGGAGAAGGTGAAGTCTGGAGGGTGAATCAGAAGAAGTAGAAGAAGGAGAAGGAGATGGTGAAGTCAGGAGGGTGAAGCAGAAGAAGCAGAAGAAGGAGAAGGAGAAGGTGAAGTCTGGAGGGTGAATCAAAAGAAGCAGAAGAAGGAGAAGGAGAAGGTGAATTCTGGAGGGTGAATCCGAAGAAGCAGAAGAAGGAGAAGGAGAAGGAGGAGGTGAAGTCAGGAGGGTGAATCTGAAGAAGCAGAAGAAGGAGAAGGAGAAGGTGAAGTTAGGAGGGTGAATCAGAAGACGCAGAAGAAGGAGAAGGAGATGGTGAAGTCAGGGGGGTGAAGCAGAAGAAGCAGAAGAAGGAGAAGTAGAAGGTGAAGTCAGGAGGGTGAAGCAGAAGAAGCAGAAGAAGGAGAAGGAGAAGGTGAAGTCTGGAGGGTGAATCAGAAGAAGTAGAAGAAGGAGATGGAGAAGGTGAAGTCTGGAGGGTGAATCAGAAGAAGCAGAAGAAGGAGAAGGAGAAGATGAAGTCTGGAGGGTGAATCAGAAGAAGCAGAAGAAGGAAAAGGAGAAGGTGAAGTCTGGAGTTTGAATCAGAAGAAGCAGAAGAAGGAGAAGGAGAAGGTGAAGTCTGGAGGGTGAATCAGAAGAAGCAGAAAAAGGAGAAGGAGAAGGTGAAGTCTGGAGGGTGAATCAGAAGAAGCAGAAGAAGGAGAAGGAAAAGGTGAAGTCTGGAGGGTGAATCAGAAGAAGTCGAAGAAGGAGAAGGAGAAGGTGAAGTCTGGAGGGTGAATCAGAAGAAGCAGAAGAAGGAGAAGGAGAAGGTGAAGTCTGGAGGGTGAATCAGAAGAAGTAGAAGAAGGAGAAGTAGAAGGTGAAGTCTGGAGGGTGAATCAGAAGAAGCAGAAGAAGGAGAAGGAGAAGGTGAAGTCTGGAGGGTGAATCAGAAGAAGCAGAAGAAGGAGAAGGAGAAGATGAAGTCTGGAGGGTGAATCAGAAGAAGTAGAAGAAGGAGAAGTAGAAAGTGATGTCTGGAGGGTAAATCAGAAGAAGCAGAAGAAGGAGAAGGAGAAGGTGAAGTCTGGAGGGTGAATCAGAAGAAGCAGAAGAAGGAGAAGGAGATGGTGAAGTCTGGAGGGTGAATCAGAAGAAGCAGAAGAAGGAGAAGGAGAAGGTGAAGTCAGGAGGGTGAATCAGAAGAAGCAGAAAAGTAGAAGGAGAAGGTGAAGTTAGGAGGGTGAATCAGAAGAAGCAGAAGAAGGAGAAGGAGAAGGTGAAGTCAGGGGTGTGAAGCAGAAGAAGTAGAAGAAGGAGAAGGAGAAGGTGAAGTCAGGAGGGTGAAGCAGAAGATGCAGAAGAAGGAGAAGGAGAAGGTGAAGTCTGGAGGGCGCAGCAGGAGAAGCAGAAGAAGGAGAAGGAGAAGGTGAAGTCTGGAGGGTGAAGCAGAAGAAGCAGAAGAAGGAGAAGGAGAAGGTGAAGTCTGGAGGGTGAATCAGAAGAAGTAGAAGAAGGAGAAGGAGAAGGTGAAGTCAGGAGGGTGAAGCAGAAGAAGCAGAAGAAGGAGAAGGAGAAGGTGAAGTCTGGAGGGTGAATCAGAAGAAGCAGAAGAAGGAGAAGGAGAAGGTGAATTCTGGAGGGTGAATCCGAAGAAGCAGAAGAAGGAGAAGGAGAAGGAGGAGGTGAAGTCAGGAGGGTGAATCTGAAGAAGCAGAAGAAGGAGAAGGAGAAGGTGAAGTTAGGAGGGTGAATCAGAAGACGCAGAAGAAGGAGAAGGAGATGGTGAAGTCAGGGGGGTGAAGCAGAAGAAGCAGAAGAAGGAGAAGTAGAAGGTGAAGTCAGGAGGGTGAAGCAGAAGAAGCAGAAGAAGGAGAAGGAGAAGGTGAAGTCTGGAGGGTGAATCAGAAGAAGTAGAAGAAGGAGAAGGAGAAGGTGAAGTCTGAAGGGTGAATCAGAAGAAGCAGAAGAAGGAGAAGGAGAAGGTGAAGTCTGGAGGGTGAATCAGAAGAAGCAGAAGAAGGAGAAGGAGAAGATGAAGTCTGGAGGGTGAATCAGAAGAAGCAGAAGAAGGAAAAGGAGAAGGTGAAGTCTGGAGGTTGAATCAGAAGAAGCAGAAGAAGGAGAAGGAGAAGGTGAAGTCTGGAGGGTGAATCAGAAGAAGCAGAAAAAGGAGAAGGAGAAGGTGAAGTCTGGAGGGTGAATCGGAAGAAGCAGAAGAAGGAGAAGGAAAAGGTGAAGTCTGGAGGGTGAATCAGAAGAAGTCGAAGAAGGAGAAGGAGAAGGTGAAGTCTGGAGGGTGAATCAGAAGAAGCAGAAGAAGGAGAAGGAGAAGGTGAAGTCTGGAGGGTGAATCAGAAGAGGCAGAAGAAGGAGAAGGAGAAGGTGAAGTCTGGAGGGTGAATCAGAAGAAGTAGAAGAAGGAGAAGGAGAAGGTGAAGTCTGGAGGGTGAAGCAGAAGAAGTAGAAGAAGGAGAAGGAGAAGGTGAAGTCAGGAGGGTGAATCAGAAGAAGTAGAAGAAGGAGAAGGAGAAGGTGAAGTCTGGAGGGTGAATCAGAAGAAGCAGAAGAAGGAGAAGGAGAAGGTGAATTCTGGAGGGTGAATCCGAAGAAGCAGAAGAAGGAGAAGGAGAAGGAGGAGGTGAAGTCAGGAGGGTGAATCTGAAGAAGCAGAAGAAGGAGAAGGAGAAGGTGAAGTTAGGAGGGTGAATCAGAAGACGCAGAAGAAGGAGAAGGAGATGGTGAAGTCAGGGGGGTGAAGCAGAAGAAGCAGAAGAAGGAGAAGTAGAAGGTGAAGTCAGGAGGGTGAAGCAGAAGAAGCAGAAGAAGGAGAAGGAGAAGGTGAAGTCTGGAGGGTGAATCAGAAGAAGTAGAAGAAGGAGAAGGAGAAGGTGAAGTCTGAAGGGTGAATCAGAAGAAGCAGAAGAAGGAGAAGGAGAAGGTGAAGTCTGGAGGGTGAATCAGAAGAAGCAGAAGAAGGAGAAGGAGAAGATGAAGTCTGGAGGGTGAATCAGAAGAAGTAGAAGAAGGAGAAGGAGAAGGTGAAGACTGGAGGGTGAATCAGAAGAAGTAGAAGAAGGAGAAGGAGAAGGTGAAGTCTGGAGGGTAAATCAGAAGAAGCAGAAGAAGGAGAAGGTGAAGTCTGGAGGGTGAATCAGAAGAAGCAGAAGAAGGAGAAGGAGAAGGTGAAGTCTGGAGGGTGAATCAGAAGAAGCAGAAGAAGGAGAAGGAGAAGGTGAAGTCAGGAGGGTGAATCAGAAGAAGCAGAAGAAGGAGAAGGAGAAGGTGAAGTTAGGAGGGTGAATCAGAAGAAGCAGAAGAAGGAGAAGGAGAAGGTGAAGTCAGGGGTGTGAAGCAGAAGAAGTAGAAGAAGGAGAAGGAGAAGGTGAAGTCAGGAGGGTGAAGCAGAAGATGCAGAAGAAGGAGAAGGAGAAGGTGAAGTCTGGAGGGCGCAGCAGGAGAAGCAGAAGAAGGAGAAGGAGAAGGTGAAGTCTGGAGGGTGAAGCAGAAGAAGCAGAAGAAGGAGAAGGAGAAGGTGAAGTCTGGAGGGTGAATCAGAAGAAGTAGAAGAAGGAGAAGGAGAAGGTGAAGTCAGGAGGGTGAAGCAGAAGAAGCAGAAGAAGGAGAAGGAGAAGGTGAAGTCTGGAGGGTGAATCAAAAGAAGCAGAAGAAGGAGAAGGAGAAGGTGAATTCTGGAGGGTGAATCCGAAGAAGCAGAAGAAGGAGAAGGAGAAGGAGGAGGTGAAGTCAGGAGGGTGAATCTGAAGAAGCAGAAGAAGGAGAAGGAGAAGGTGAAGTTAGGAGGGTGAATCAGAAGACGCAGAAGAAGGAGAAGGAGATGGTGAAGTCAGGGGGGTGAAGCAGAAGAAGCAGAAGAAGGAGAAGTAGAAGGTGAAGTCAGGAGGGTGAAGCAGAAGAAGCAGAAGAAGGAGAAGGAGAAGGTGAAGTCTGGAGGGTGAATCAGAAGAAGTAGAAGAAGGAGATGGAGAAGGTGAAGTCTGGAGGGTGAATCAGAAGAAGCAGAAGAAGGAGAAGGAGAAGATGAAGTCTGGAGGGTGAATCAGAAGAAGCAGAAGAAGGAAAAGGAGAAGGTGAAGTCTGGAGTTTGAATCAGAAGAAGCAGAAGAAGGAGAAGGAGAAGGTGAAGTCTGGAGGGTGAATCAGAAGAAGCAGAAAAAGGAGAAGGAGAAGGTGAAGTCTGGAGGGTGAATCAGAAGAAGCAGAAGAAGGAGAAGGAAAAGGTGAAGTCTGGAGGGTGAATCAGAAGAAGTCGAAGAAGGAGAAGGAGAAGGTGAAGTCTGGAGGGTGAATCAGAAGAAGCAGAAGAAGGAGAAGGAGAAGGTGAAGTCTGGAGGGTGAATCAGAAGAAGTAGAAGAAGGAGAAGTAGAAGGTGAAGTCTGGAGGGTGAATCAGAAGAAGCAGAAGAAGGAGAAGGAGAAGGTGAAGTCTGGAGGGTGAATCAGAAGAAGCAGAAGAAGGAGAAGGAGAAGATGAAGTCTGGAGGGTGAATCAGAAGAAGTAGAAGAAGGAGAAGTAGAAAGTGATGTCTGGAGGGTAAATCAGAAGAAGCAGAAGAAGGAGAAGGAGAAGGTGAAGTCTGGAGGGTGAATCAGAAGAAGCAGAAGAAGGAGAAGGAGATGGTGAAGTCTGGAGGGTGAATCAGAAGAAGCAGAAGAAGGAGAAGGAGAAGGTGAAGTCAGGAGGGTGAATCAGAAGAAGCAGAAAAGTAGAAGGAGAAGGTGAAGTTAGGAGGGTGAATCAGAAGAAGCAGAAGAAGGAGAAGGAGAAGGTGAAGTCAGGGGTGTGAAGCAGAAGAAGTAGAAGAAGGAGAAGGAGAAGGTGAAGTCAGGAGGGTGAAGCAGAAGATGCAGAAGAAGGAGAAGGAGAAGGTGAAGTCTGGAGGGCGCAGCAGGAGAAGCAGAAGAAGGAGAAGGAGAAGGTGAAGTCTGGAGGGTGAAGCAGAAGAAGCAGAAGAAGGAGAAGGAGAAGGTGAAGTCTGGAGGGTGAATCAGAAGAAGTAGAAGAAGGAGAAGGAGAAGGTGAAGTCAGGAGGGTGAAGCAGAAGAAGCAGAAGAAGGAGAAGGAGAAGGTGAAGTCTGGAGGGTGAATCAGAAGAAGCAGAAGAAGGAGAAGGAGAAGGTGAATTCTGGAGGGTGAATCCGAAGAAGCAGAAGAAGGAGAAGGAGAAGGAGGAGGTGAAGTCAGGAGGGTGAATCTGAAGAAGCAGAAGAAGGAGAAGGAGAAGGTGAAGTTAGGAGGGTGAATCAGAAGACGCAGAAGAAGGAGAAGGAGATGGTGAAGTCAGGGGGGTGAAGCAGAAGAAGCAGAAGAAGGAGAAGTAGAAGGTGAAGTCAGGAGGGTGAAGCAGAAGAAGCAGAAGAAGGAGAAGGAGAAGGTGAAGTCTGGAGGGTGAATCAGAAGAAGTAGAAGAAGGAGAAGGAGAAGGTGAAGTCTGAAGGGTGAATCAGAAGAAGCAGAAGAAGGAGAAGGAGAAGGTGAAGTCTGGAGGGTGAATCAGAAGAAGCAGAAGAAGGAGAAGGAGAAGATGAAGTCTGGAGGGTGAATCAGAAGAAGCAGAAGAAGGAAAAGGAGAAGGTGAAGTCTGGAGGTTGAATCAGAAGAAGCAGAAGAAGGAGAAGGAGAAGGTGAAGTCTGGAGGGTGAATCAGAAGAAGCAGAAAAAGGAGAAGGAGAAGGTGAAGTCTGGAGGGTGAATCGGAAGAAGCAGAAGAAGGAGAAGGAAAAGGTGAAGTCTGGAGGGTGAATCAGAAGAAGTCGAAGAAGGAGAAGGAGAAGGTGAAGTCTGGAGGGTGAATCAGAAGAAGCAGAAGAAGGAGAAGGAGAAGGTGAAGTCTGGAGGGTGAATCAGAAGAGGCAGAAGAAGGAGAAGGAGAAGGTGAAGTCTGGAGGGTGAATCAGAAGAAGTAGAAGAAGGAGAAGGAGAAGGTGAAGTCTGGAGGGTGAAGCAGAAGAAGTAGAAGAAGGAGAAGGAGAAGGTGAAGTCAGGAGGGTGAATCAGAAGAAGTAGAAGAAGGAGAAGGAGAAGGTGAAGTCTGGAGGGTAAATCAGAAGAAGCAGAAGAAGGAGAAGGTGAAGTCTGGAGGGTGAATCAGAAGAAGCAGAAGAAGGAGAAGGAGAAGGTGAAGTCTGGAGGGTGAATCCGAAGAAGCAGAAGAAGGAGAAGGAGAAGGAGGAGGTGAAGTCAGGAGGGTGAATCTGAAGAAGCAGAAGAAGGAGAAGGAGAAGGTGAAGTTAGGAGGGTGAATCAGAAGACGCAGAAGAAGGAGAAGGAGATGGTGAAGTCAGGGGGGTGAAGCAGAAGAAGCAGAAGAAGGAGAAGTAGAAGGTGAAGTCAGGAGGGTGAAGCAGAAGAAGCAGAAGAAGGAGAAGGAGAAGGTGAAGTCTGGAGGGTGAATCAGAAGAAGTAGAAGAAGGAGAAGGAGAAGGTGAAGTCTGAAGGGTGAATCAGAAGAAGCAGAAGAAGGAGAAGGAGAAGGTGAAGTCTGGAGGGTGAATCAGAAGAAGCAGAAGAAGGAGAAGGAGAAGATGAAGTCTGGAGGGTGAATCAGAAGAAGCAGAAGAAGGAAAAGGAGAAGGTGAAGTCTGGAGGTTGAATCAGAAGAAGCAGAAGAAGGAGAAGGAGAAGGTGAAGTCTGGAGGGTGAATCAGAAGAAGCAGAAAAAGGAGAAGGAGAAGGTGAAGTCTGGAGGGTGAATCGGAAGAAGCAGAAGAAGGAGAAGGAAAAGGTGAAGTCTGGAGGGTGAATCAGAAGAAGTCGAAGAAGGAGAAGGAGAAGGTGAAGTCTGGAGGGTGAATCAGAAGAAGCAGAAGAAGGAGAAGGAGAAGGTGAAGTCTGGAGGGTGAATCAGAAGAGGCAGAAGAAGGAGAAGGAGAAGGTGAAGTCTGGAGGGTGAATCAGAAGAAGTAGAAGAAGGAGAAGGAGAAGGTGAAGTCTGGAGGGTGAAGCAGAAGAAGTAGAAGAAGGAGAAGGAGAAGGTGAAGTCAGGAGGGTGAATCAGAAGAAGTAGAAGAAGGAGAAGGAGAAGGTGAAGTCAGGAGGGTGAATCAGAAGAAGCAGAAGAAGGAGAAGGAGAAGGTGAAGTCTGGAGGGTGAATCAGAAGAATCAGAAGAAGGAGAAGGAGAAGGTGAAGTCTGGAGGGTGAATCAGAAGAAGCAGAAGAAAGAGAAGGAGAAAGTGAAGTCTGGAGGGTGAAGCAGAAGAAGCAGAAGAAGGAGAAGCAGAAGGTGAAGACTGGAGGGTGAATCAGAAGAAGTAGAAGAAGGAGAAGGAGAAGGTGAGGTCTGGAGGGTGAATCAGAAGAAGCAGAAGAAGGAAAAGGAGAAGGTGAAGTCTGGAGTTTGAATCAGAAGAAGCAGAAGAAGGAGAAGGAGAAGGTGAAGTCTGGAGGGTGAATCAGAAGAAGCAGAAAAAGGAGAAGGAGAAGGTGAAGTCTGGAGGGTGAATCAGAAGAAGCAGAAGAAGGAGAAGGAAAAGGTGAAGTCTGGAGGGTGAATCAGAAGAAGTCGAAGAAGGAGAAGGAGAAGGTGAAGTCTGGAGGGTGAATCAGAAGAAGCAGAAGAAGGAGAAGGAGAAGGTGAAGTCTGGAGGGTGAATCAGAAGAAGTAGAAGAAGGAGAAGTAGAAGGTGAAGTCTGGAGGGTGAATCAGAAGAAGCAGAAGAAGGAGAAGGAGAAGGTGAAGTCTGGAGGGTGAATCAGAAGAAGCAGAAGAAGGAGAAGGAGAAGATGAAGTCTGGAGGGTGAATCAGAAGAAGTAGAAGAAGGAGAAGTAGAAAGTGATGTCTGGAGGGTAAATCAGAAGAAGCAGAAGAAGGAGAAGGAGAAGGTGAAGTCTGGAGGGTGAATCAGAAGAAGCAGAAGAAGGAGAAGGAGATGGTGAAGTCTGGAGGGTGAATCAGAAGAAGCAGAAGAAGGAGAAGGAGAAGGTGAAGTCAGGAGGGTGAATCAGAAGAAGCAGAAAAGTAGAAGGAGAAGGTGAAGTTAGGAGGGTGAATCAGAAGAAGCAGAAGAAGGAGAAGGAGAAGGTGAAGTCAGGGGTGTGAAGCAGAAGAAGTAGAAGAAGGAGAAGGAGAAGGTGAAGTCAGGAGGGTGAAGCAGAAGATGCAGAAGAAGGAGAAGGAGAAGGTGAAGTCTGGAGGGCGCAGCAGGAGAAGCAGAAGAAGGAGAAGGAGAAGGTGAAGTCTGGAGGGTGAAGCAGAAGAAGCAGAAGAAGGAGAAGGAGAAGGTGAAGTCTGGAGGGTGAATCAGAAGAAGTAGAAGAAGGAGAAGGAGAAGGTGAAGTCAGGAGGGTGAAGCAGAAGAAGCAGAAGAAGGAGAAGGAGAAGGTGAAGTCTGGAGGGTGAATCAGAAGAAGCAGAAGAAGGAGAAGGAGAAGGTGAATTCTGGAGGGTGAATCCGAAGAAGCAGAAGAAGGAGAAGGAGAAGGAGGAGGTGAAGTCAGGAGGGTGAATCTGAAGAAGCAGAAGAAGGAGAAGGAGAAGGTGAAGTTAGGAGGGTGAATCAGAAGACGCAGAAGAAGGAGAAGGAGATGGTGAAGTCTGGAGGGTGAATCAGAAGAAGCAGAAGAAGGAGAAGGAGAAGGTGAAGTCTGGAGGGTGAATCAGAAGAAGCAGAAGAAGGAGAAGGAGAAGATGAAGTCTGGAGGGTGAATCAGAAGAAGTAGAAGAAGGAGAAGTAGAAAGTGATGTCTGGAGGGTAAATCAGAAGAAGCAGAAGAAGGAGAAGGAGAAGGTGAAGTCTGGAGGGTGAATCAGAAGAAGCAGAAGAAGGAGAAGGAGATGGTGAAGTCTGGAGGGTGAATCAGAAGAAGCAGAAGAAGGAGAAGGAGAAGGTGAAGTCAGGAGGGTGAATCAGAAGAAGCAGAAAAGTAGAAGGAGAAGGTGAAGTTAGGAGGGTGAATCAGAAGAAGCAGAAGAAGGAGAAGGAGAAGGTGAAGTCAGGGGTGTGAAGCAGAAGAAGTAGAAGAAGGAGAAGGAGAAGGTGAAGTCAGGAGGGTGAAGCAGAAGATGCAGAAGAAGGAGAAGGAGAAGGTGAAGTCTGGAGGGCGCAGCAGGAGAAGCAGAAGAAGGAGAAGGAGAAGGTGAAGTCTGGAGGGTGAAGCAGAAGAAGCAGAAGAAGGAGAAGGAGAAGGTGAAGTCTGGAGGGTGAATCAGAAGAAGTAGAAGAAGGAGAAGGAGAAGGTGAAGTCAGGAGGGTGAAGCAGAAGAAGCAGAAGAAGGAGAAGGAGAAGGTGAAGTCTGGAGGGTGAATCAGAAGAAGCAGAAGAAGGAGAAGGAGAAGGTGAATTCTGGAGGGTGAATCCGAAGAAGCAGAAGAAGGAGAAGGAGAAGGAGGAGGTGAAGTCAGGAGGGTGAATCTGAAGAAGCAGAAGAAGGAGAAGGAGAAGGTGAAGTTAGGAGGGTGAATCAGAAGACGCAGAAGAAGGAGAAGGAGATGGTGAAGTCAGGGGGGTGAAGCAGAAGAAGCAGAAGAAGGAGAAGTAGAAGGTGAAGTCAGGAGGGTGAAGCAGAAGAAGCAGAAGAAGGAGAAGGAGAAGGTGAAGTCTGGAGGGTGAATCAGAAGAAGTAGAAGAAGGAGAAGGAGAAGGTGAAGTCTGAAGGGTGAATCAGAAGAAGCAGAAGAAGGAGAAGGAGAAGGTGAAGTCTGGAGGGTGAATCAGAAGAAGCAGAAGAAGGAGAAGGAGAAGATGAAGTCTGGAGGGTGAATCAGAAGAAGCAGAAGAAGGAAAAGGAGAAGGTGAAGTCTGGAGGTTGAATCAGAAGAAGCAGAAGAAGGAGAAGGAGAAGGTGAAGTCTGGAGGGTGAATCAGAAGAAGCAGAAAAAGGAGAAGGAGAAGGTGAAGTCTGGAGGGTGAATCGGAAGAAGCAGAAGAAGGAGAAGGAAAAGGTGAAGTCTGGAGGGTGAATCAGAAGAAGTCGAAGAAGGAGAAGGAGAAGGTGAAGTCTGGAGGGTGAATCAGAAGAAGCAGAAGAAGGAGAAGGAGAAGGTGAAGTCTGGAGGGTGAATCAGAAGAGGCAGAAGAAGGAGAAGGAGAAGGTGAAGTCTGGAGGGTGAATCAGAAGAAGTAGAAGAAGGAGAAGGAGAAGGTGAAGTCTGGAGGGTGAAGCAGAAGAAGTAGAAGAAGGAGAAGGAGAAGGTGAAGTCAGGAGGGTGAATCAGAAGAAGTAGAAGAAGGAGAAGGAGAAGGTGAAGTCAGGAGGGTGAATCAGAAGAAGCAGAAGAAGGAGAAGGAGAAGGTGAAGTCTGGAGGGTGAATCAGAAGAATCAGAAGAAGGAGAAGGAGAAGGTGAAGTCTGGAGGGTGAATCAGAAGAAGCAGAAGAAAGAGAAGGAGAAAGTGAAGTCTGGAGGGTGAAGCAGAAGAAGCAGAAGAAGGAGAAGCAGAAGGTGAAGACTGGAGGGTGAATCAGAAGAAGTAGAAGAAGGAGAAGGAGAAGGTGAGGTCTGGAGGGTGAATCAGAAGAAGCAGAAGAAGGAGAAGGAGAAGGTGAAGTCTGGAGGGTGAATCAGAAGAAGTAGAAGAAGGAGAAGGAGAAGGTGAAGTCAGGAGGGTGAAGCAGAAGAAGCAGAAGAAGGAGAAGGAGAAGGTGAAGTCTGGAGGGTGAATCAGAAGAAGCAGAAGAAGGAGAAGGAGAAGGTGAATTCTGGAGGGTGAATCCGAAGAAGCAGAAGAAGGAGAAGGAGAAGGAGGAGGTGAAGTCAGGAGGGTGAATCTGAAGAAGCAGAAGAAGGAGAAGGAGAAGGTGAAGTTAGGAGGGTGAATCAGAAGACGCAGAAGAAGGAGAAGGAGATGGTGAAGTCAGGGGGGTGAAGCAGAAGAAGCAGAAGAAGGAGAAGTAGAAGGTGAAGTCAGGAGGGTGAAGCAGAAGAAGCAGAAGAAGGAGAAGGAGAAGGTGAAGTCTGGAGGGTGCATCAGAAGAAGTAGAAGAAGGAGAAGGAGAAGGTGAAGTCTGAAGGGTGAATCAGAAGAAGCAGAAGAAGGAGAAGGAGAAGGTGAAGTCTGGAGGGTGAATCAGAAGAAGCAGAAGAAGGAGAAGGAGAAGATGAAGTCTGGAGGGTGAATCAGAAGAAGCAGAAGAAGGAAAAGGAGAAGGTGAAGTCTGGAGGTTGAATCAGAAGAAGCAGAAGAAGGAGAAGGAGAAGGTGAAGTCTGGAGGGTGAATCAGAAGAAGCAGAAAAAGGAGAAGGAGAAGGTGAAGTCTGGAGGGTGAATCGGAAGAAGCAGAAGAAGGAGAAGGAAAAGGTGAAGTCTGGAGGGTGAATCAGAAGAAGTCGAAGAAGGAGAAGGAGAAGGTGAAGTCTGGAGGGTGAATCAGAAGAAGCAGAAGAAGGAGAAGGAGAAGGTGAAGTCTGGAGGGTGAATCAGAAGAGGCAGAAGAAGGAGAAGGAGAAGGTGAAGTCTGGAGGGTGAATCAGAAGAAGTAGAAGAAGGAGAAGGAGAAGGTGAAGTCTGGAGGGTGAAGCAGAAGAAGTAGAAGAAGGAGAAGGAGAAGGTGAAGTCAGGAGGGTGAATCAGAAGAAGTAGAAGAAGGAGAAGGAGAAGGTGAAGTCAGGAGGGTGAATCAGAAGAAGCAGAAGAAGGAGAAGGAGAAGGTGAAGTCTGGAGGGTGAATCAGAAGAATCAGAAGAAGGAGAAGGAGAAGGTGAAGTCTGGAGGGTGAATCAGAAGAAGCAGAAGAAAGAGAAGGAGAAAGTGAAGTCTGGAGGGTGAAGCAGAAGAAGCAGAAGAAGGAGAAGCAGAAGGTGAAGACTGGAGGGTGAATCAGAAGAAGTAGAAGAAGGAGAAGGAGAAGGTGAGGTCTGGAGGGTGAATCAGAAGAAGCAGAAGAAGGAGAAGGAGAAGGTGAAGTCTGGAAGGTGAATCAGAAGAAGCAGAAGAAGGAGAAGGAGAAGGTGAAGTCTGGAGGGTGAAGCAGAAGAAGCAGAAGAAGGAGAAGGAGAAGGTGAGGTCTGGAGGGTGAAGCAGAAGAAGCAGAAGAAGGAGAAGGAGAAGGTGAAGTCTGGAGGGCGAAGCAGAAGAAGGAGAAGGAGAAGGTGAAGTCTGGATGGTGAAGCAGAAGAAGCAGAAGAAGGAGAAGGAGAAGGTGAAGACTGGAGGGTGAATCAGAAGAAGTAGAAGAAGGAGAAGGAGAAGGTGAAGTCTGGAGGGTGAATCAGAAGAAGTAGAAGAAGGAAAAGTAGAAGGTGAAGTCTGGAGGGTGAATCAGAAGAAGCAGAAGAAGGAGAAGGAGAAGGTGAAGTCTGGAGGGTGAATCAGAAGAAGCAGAAGAAGGAGAAGGAGAAGATGAAGTCTGGAGGGTGAATCAGAAGAAGTAGAAGAAGGAGAAGTAGAAGGTGATGTCTGGAGGGTAAATCAGAAGAAGCAGAAGAAGGAGAAGGAGAAGGTGAAGTCTGGAGGGTGAATCAGAAGAAGCAGAAGAAGGAGAAGGAGAAGGTGAAGTCTGGAGGGTGAATCAGAAGAAGCAGAAGGAGGAGAAGGAGAAGGTGAAGTCAGGAGGGTGAATCAGAAGAAGCAGAAGAAGGAGAAGGAGAAGGTGAAGTTAGGAGGGTGAATCAGAAGAAGCAGAAGAAGGAGAAGGAGAAGGTGAAGTCAGGGGTGTGAAGCAGAAGAAGTAGAAGAAGGAGAAGGAGAAGGTGAAGTCAGGAGGGTGAAGCAGAAGATGCAGAAGAAGGAGAAGGAGAAGGTGAAGTCTGGAGGGCGCAGCAGGAGAAGCAGAAGAAGGAGAAGGAGAAGGTGAAGTCTGGAGGGTGAAGCAGAAGAAGCAGAAGAAGGAGAAGGAGAAGGTGAAGTGTGGAGGGTGAATCAGAAGAAGTAGAAGAAGGAGAAGGAGAAGGTGAAGTCAGGAGGGTGAAGCAGAAGAAGCAGAAGAAGGAGAAGGAGAAGGTGAAGTCTGGAGGGTGAATCAGAAGAAGCAGAAGAAGGAGAAGGAGAAGGTGAATTCTGGAGGGTGAATCCGAAGAAGCAGAAGAAGGAGAAGGAGAAGGAGGAGGTGAAGTCAGGAGGGTGAATCAGAAGAAGCAGAAGAAGGAGAAGGAGAAGGTGAAGTTAGGAGGGTGAATCAGAAGCCGCAGAAGAAGGAGAAGGAGATGGTGAAGTCAGGGGGGTGAAGCAGAAGAAGTAGAAGAAGGAGAAGTAGAAGGTGAAGTCAGGAGGGTGAAGCAGAAGAAGCAGAAGAAGGAGAAGGAGAAGGTGAAGTCTGGAGGGTGAATCAGAAGAAGTAGAAGAAGGAGAAGGAGAAGGTGAAGTCTGAAGGGTGAATCAGAAGAAGCAGAAGAAGGAGAAGGAGAAGGTGAAGTCTGGAGGGTGAATCAGAAGAAGCAGAAGAAGGAGAAGGAGAAGATGAAGTCTGGAGGGTGAATCAGAAGAAGTAGAAGAAGGAGAAGGAGAAGGTGAAGTCTGGAGGGTAAATCAGAAGAAGCAGAAGAAGGAAAAGGAGAAGGTGAAGTCTGGAGGGTGAATCAGAAGAAGCAGAAGAAGGAGAAGGAGAAGGTGAAGTCTGGAGGGTGAATCAGAAGAAGCAGAAAAAGGAGAAGGAGAAGGTGAAGTCTGGAGGGTGAATCAGAAGAAGCAGAAGAAGGAGAAGGAGAAGGTGAAGTCTGGAGGGTGAATCAGAAGAAGTAGAAGAAGGAGAAGGAGAAGGTGAAGTCTGGAGGGTGAATCAGAAGAAGCAGAAGAAGGACAAGGAGAAGGTGAAGTCTGGAGGGTGAATCAGAAGAGGCAGAAGAAGGAGAAGGAGAAGGTGAAGTCTGGAGGGTGAATCAGAAGAAGTAGAAGAAGGAGAAGGAGAAGGTGAAGTCTGGAGGGTGAAGCAGAAGAAGTAGAAGAAGGAGAAGGAGAAGGTGAAGTCAGGAGGGTGAATCAGAAGAAGTAGAAGAAGGAGAAGGAGAAGGTGAAGTCAGGAGGGTGAATCAGAAGAAGCAGAAGAAGGAGAAGGAGAAGGTGAAGTCTGGAGGGTGAATCAGAAGAATCAGAAGAAGGAGAAGGAGAAGGTGAAGTCTGGAGGGTGAATCAGAAGAAGCAGAAGAAAGAGAAGGAGAAGGTGAAGTCTGGAGGGTGAAGCAGAAGAAGCAGAAGAAGGAGAAGCAGAAGGTGAAGACTGGAGGGTGAATCAGAAGAAGTAGAAGAAGGAGAAGGAGAAGGTGAAGTCTGGAGGGTGAAGCAGAAGAAGCAGAAGAAGGAGAAGCAGAAGGTGAAAACTGGAGGGTGAATCAGAAGAAGTAGAAGAAGGAGAAGGAGAAGGTGAGGTCTGGAGGGTGAATCAGAAGAAGCAGAAGAAGGAGAAGGAGAAGATGAAGTCTGGAGGGTGAATCAGAAGAAGTAGAAGAAGGAGAAGGAGAAGGTGAGGTCTGGAGGGTGAATCAGAAGAAGCAGAAGAAGGAGAAGGAGAAGGTGAAGTCTGGAAGGTGAATCAGAAGAAGCAGAAGAAGGAGAAGGAGAAGGTGAAGTCTGGAGGGTGAAGCAGAAGAAGCAGAAGAAGGAGAAGGAGAAGGTGAGGTCTGGAGGGTGAAGCAGAAGAAGCAGAAGAAGGAGAAGGAGAAGGTGAAGTCTGGAGGGCGAAGCAGAAGAAGGAGAAGGAGTAGGTGAAGTCTGGAGGGTGAAGCAGAAGAAGCAGAAGAAGGAGAAGGAGAAGGTGAAGTCTGGAGGGTGAATCAGAAGAAGTAGAAGAAGGAGTAGGAGAAGGTGAAGTCAGGAGGGTGAAGCAGAAGAAGCAGAAGAAGGAGAAGGAGAAGGTGATGTCTGGAGGGTGAAGCAGAAGAAGCAGAAGAAGGAGAAGGAGAAGGTGAAGTCTGGAGGGTGAAGCAGAAGAAGCAGAAGAAGGAGATGGAGAAGGTGAAGTCAGGAGGGTGAATCAGAAGAAGTAGAAGAAGGAGAAGGAGATGGTGAAGTCTGGAGGGTGAATCAGAAGAAGTAGAAGAAGGAGAAGGAGAAGGTGAAGTCTGGAGGGTGAATCAGAAGAAGTAGAAGAAGTAGAAGGAGAAGGTGAAGTCTGGAGGGTGAATCAGAAGAAGCAGAAGAAGGAGAAGGAGAAGGTGAAGTCTGGAGGGAGAAGCAGAAGAAGTAGAAGAAGGAGAAGGAGAAGGTGAAGTCTGGAGGGTGAATCAGAAGAAGTAGAAGAAGGAGAAGGAGAAGGTGAAGTCTGGAGGGTGAATCAGAAGAAGTAGAAGAAGGAGAAGGAGAAGGTGAAGTCAGGAGGGTGAATCAGAAGAAGCAGAAGAAGGAGAAGGAGAAGGTGAAGTCTAGAGGGTGAATCAGAAGAAGCAGAAGAAGGAGAAGGAGAAGGTGAAGACTGGAGGTGAATCAGAAGAAGTAGAAGAAGGAGAAGGAGAAGGTGAAGTCTGGAGGGTGAATCAGAAGAAGTAGAAGAAGGAGAAGGAGAAGGCGATGTCTGGAGGGTGAATCAGAAGAAGCAGAAGAAGGAGATGGAGGAGGTGAAGTCTGGAGGGTGAATCAGAAGAAGCTGAAGAAGGAGAAGGAGACGATGAAGTCTGGAGGGTGAATCAGAAGAAGTAGAAGAAGGAGAAGGAGAAGGTGAGGTCTGGAGGGTGAATCAGAAGAAGTAGAAGAAGGAGAAGGAGAAGGTGAAGTCTGAAGGGTGAATCAGAAGAAGCAAAAGAAGGAGAAGGAGAAGGTGAAGTCTGGAGGGTGAATCAGAAGAAGCAGAAGAAGGAGAAGGAGAAGGTGAAGTCTGGAGGGTGAATCAGAAGAAGCAGAAGAAGGAGAAGGAGAAGGTGAAGTCTGGAGTGTGAATCAGAAGAAGTAGAAGAAGGAGAAGGAGAAGGTGAAGTCTGGAGGGTGAATCAGAAGAAGTAGAAGAAGGAGATGGAGAAGGTGAAGTCTGGAGGCTGAATCAGAAGAAGCAGAAGAAGGAGAAGGAGAAGGTGAAGTCTGGAGGGTGAATCATAAGAAGCAGAAGAAGGAGAAGGAGAAGATGAAGTCTGGAGGGTGTATCAGAGGAAGTAGAAGAAGGACAAGGAGAAGGTGAAGTCTGGAGGGTGAATCAGAAGAGGCAGAAGAAGGAGAAGGAGAAGGTGAAGTCTGGAGGGTGAATCAGAAGAAGTAGAAGAAGGAGAAGGAGAAGGTGAAGTCTGGAGGGTGAAGCAGAAGAAGTAGAAGAAGGAGAAGGAGAAGGTGAAGTCAGGAGGGTGAATCAGAAGAAGTAGAAGAAGGAGAAGGAGAAGGTGAAGTCAGGAGGGTGAATCAGAAGAAGCAGAAGAAGGAGAAGGAGAAGGTGAAGTCTGGAGGGTGAATCAGAAGAATCAGAAGAAGGAGAAGGAGAAGGTGAAGTCTGGAGGGTGAATCAGAAGAAGCAGAAGAAAGAGAAGGAGAAGGTGAAGTCTGGAGGGTGAAGCAGAAGAAGCAGAAGAAGGAGAAGCAGAAGGTGAAGACTGGAGGGTGAATCAGAAGAAGTAGAAGAAGGAGAAGGAGAAGGTGAAGTCTGGAGGGTGAAGCAGAAGAAGCAGAAGAAGGAGAAGCAGAAGGTGAAAACTGGAGGGTGAATCAGAAGAAGTAGAAGAAGGAGAAGGAGAAGGTGAGGTCTGGAGGGTGAATCAGAAGAAGCAGAAGAAGGAGAAGGAGAAGATGAAGTCTGGAGGGTGAATCAGAAGAAGTAGAAGAAGGAGAAGGAGAAGGTGAGGTCTGGAGGGTGAATCAGAAGAAGCAGAAGAAGGAGAAGGAGAAGGTGAAGTCTGGAAGGTGAATCAGAAGAAGCAGAAGAAGGAGAAGGAGAAGGTGAAGTCTGGAGGGTGAAGCAGAAGAAGCAGAAGAAGGAGAAGGAGAAGGTGAGGTCTGGAGGGTGAAGCAGAAGAAGCAGAAGAAGGAGAAGGAGAAGGTGAAGTCTGGAGGGCGAAGCAGAAGAAGGAGAAGGAGTAGGTGAAGTCTGGAGGGTGAAGCAGAAGAAGCAGAAGAAGGAGAAGGAGAAGGTGAAGTCTGGAGGGTGAATCAGAAGAAGTAGAAGAAGGAGTAGGAGAAGGTGAAGTCAGGAGGGTGAAGCAGAAGAAGCAGAAGAAGGAGAAGGAGAAGGTGATGTCTGGAGGGTGAAGCAGAAGAAGCAGAAGAAGGAGAAGGAGAAGGTGAAGTCTGGAGGGTGAAGCAGAAGAAGCAGAAGAAGGAGATGGAGAAGGTGAAGTCAGGAGGGTGAATCAGAAGAAGTAGAAGAAGGAGAAGGAGATGGTGAAGTCTGGAGGGTGAATCAGAAGAAGTAGAAGAAGGAGAAGGAGAAGGTGAAGTCTGGAGGGTGAATCAGAAGAAGTAGAAGAAGTAGAAGGAGAAGGTGAAGTCTGGAGGGTGAATCAGAAGAAGCAGAAGAAGGAGAAGGAGAAGGTGAAGTCTGGAGGGAGAAGCAGAAGAAGTAGAAGAAGGAGAAGGAGAAGGTGAAGTCTGGAGGGTGAATCAGAAGAAGTAGAAGAAGGAGAAGGAGAAGGTGAAGTCTGGAGGGTGAATCAGAAGAAGTAGAAGAAGGAGAAGGAGAAGGTGAAGTCAGGAGGGTGAATCAGAAGAAGCAGAAGAAGGAGAAGGAGAAGGTGAAGTCTAGAGGGTGAATCAGAAGAAGCAGAAGAAGGAGAAGGAGAAGGTGAAGACTGGAGGTGAATCAGAAGAAGTAGAAGAAGGAGAAGGAGAAGGTGAAGTCTGGAGGGTGAATCAGAAGAAGTAGAAGAAGGAGAAGGAGAAGGCGATGTCTGGAGGGTGAATCAGAAGAAGCAGAAGAAGGAGATGGAGGAGGTGAAGTCTGGAGGGTGAATCAGAAGAAGCTGAAGAAGGAGAAGGAGACGATGAAGTCTGGAGGGTGAATCAGAAGAAGTAGAAGAAGGAGAAGGAGAAGGTGAGGTCTGGAGGGTGAATCAGAAGAAGTAGAAGAAGGAGAAGGAGAAGGTGAAGTCTGAAGGGTGAATCAGAAGAAGCAAAAGAAGGAGAAGGAGAAGGTGAAGTCTGGAGGGTGAATCAGAAGAAGCAGAAGAAGGAGAAGGAGAAGGTGAAGTCTGGAGGGTGAATCAGAAGAAGCAGAAGAAGGAGAAGGAGAAGGTGAAGTCTGGAGTGTGAATCAGAAGAAGTAGAAGAAGGAGAAGGAGAAGGTGAAGTCTGGAGGGTGAATCAGAAGAAGTAGAAGAAGGAGATGGAGAAGGTGAAGTCTGGAGGCTGAATCAGAAGAAGCAGAAGAAGGAGAAGGAGAAGGTGAAGTCTGGAGGGTGAATCATAAGAAGCAGAAGAAGGAGAAGGAGAAGATGAAGTCTGGAGGGTGTATCAGAGGAAGTAGAAGAAGGAGAAGGAGAAGGTGAAGTCTGGAGGGTGAATCAGAAGAAGCAGAAGAAGGAGAAGGAGAAGGTGAAGTCTGGAGGGTGAATCAGAAGAAGCAGAATAAGGAGAAGGAGAAGGTGAAGTCTGGAGGGTGAATCAGAAGAAGCAGAAGAAGGAGAAGGAGAATGTGAAGTCTGGAGGGTGAAGCAGAAGAAGTAGAAGAAGGAGAAGGAGAAGGTGAAGTTAGGAGGGTGAATCAGATGAAGTAGAAGAAGGAGAAGGAGAAGGTGAAGTCAGGAGGGTGAATCAGAAGAAGCAGAAGAAGGAGAAGGAGAAGGTGAAGTCTGGAGGGTGAATCAGAAGAATCAGAAGAAGGAGAAGGAGAAGGTGAAGTCTGGAGGGAGAATCAGAAGAAGCAGAAGAAAGAGAAGGAGAAGGTGAAGTCTGGAGGATGAAGCAGAAGAAGCAGAAGAAGGAGAAGGAGAAGGTGAAGACTGGAGGGTGAATCAGAAGAAGTAGAAGAAGGAGAAGTAGAAGGTGAAGTCTGGAGGGTGAATCAGAAGAAGTAGAAGAAGGAGAAGGAGAAGGTGAAGTCTGGAGGGTGAATCAGAAGAAGCAGAAGAAGGAGAAGGAGAAGGTGAAGTCTGGAGGGTGAATCAGAAGAAGCAGAAGAAGGAGAAGGAGAAGATGAAGTCTGAAGGGTGAATCAGAAGAAGTAGAAGAAGGAGAAGGAGAAGGTGATGTCTGGAGGGTGAATCAGAAGAAGCAGAAGAAGGAGAAGGAGAAGGTGAAGTCTGGAGGGTGAATCAGAAGAAGCAGAAGAAGGAGAAGGAGAAGGTGAAGTCTGGAGGGTGAATCAGAAGAAGCAGAAGAAGGAGAAGGAGAAGGTGAAGTCAGGAGGGTGAATCAGAAGAAGCAGAAGAAGGAGAAGGAGAAGGTGAAGTTAGGAGGGTGAATCAGAAGTAGCAGAAGAAGGAGAAGGAGAAGGTGAAGTCAGGGGTGTGAAGCAGAAGAAGTAGAAGAAGGAGAAGGAGAAGGTGAAGTCAGGAGGGTGAAGCAGAAGAAGCAGAAGAAGGAGAAGGAGAAGGTGAAGTCTGGAGGGTGAAGCAGAAGAAGCAGAAGAAGGAGAAGGAGAAGGTGAAGTCTGGAGGGTGAAGCAGAAGAAGCAGAAGAAGGAGAAGGAGAAGGTGAAGTCAGGAGGGTGAATCAGAAGAAGTAGAAGAAGGAGAAGGAGAAGGTGAAGTCTGGAGGGTGAATCAGAAGAAGTAGAAGAAGGAGAAGGAGGTGAAGTCTGGAGGGTGAATCAGAAGAAGTAGAAGAAGGAGAAAGAGAAGGTGAAGTCTGGAGGGTGAATCAGAAGAAGTAGAAGAAGGAGAAGGAGAAGGTGAAGTCTGGAGGGTGAATCAGAAGTAGAAGAAGGAGAAGGAGAAGGTGAAGTCTGGAGGGTGAATCAGAAGAAGCAGAAGAAGGAGAAGGAGAAGGTGAAGTCTGGAGGGTGAATAAGAAGAAGTAGACGAAGGAGAAGGAGAAGGTGAAGTCTGGAGGGTGAATCAGAAGAAGCAGAAGAAGGAGAAGGAGAAGGTGAAGTCTGGAGGGTGAATCAGAAGAAGCAGAAAAGGAGAAGGAGAAGGTGAAGTCTGGAGGGGGAATCAGAAGAAGCAGAAGAAGGAGAAGGAGAAGGTGAAGTCTGGAGGGTGAATCAGAAGAAGCAGAAGATGTAGAAGGAGAAGGTGAAGTCTGGAGGGTGAATCAGAAGAAGCAGAAGAAGGAGAAGGAGAAGGTGAAGTCAGGGGGGTGAAGCAGAAGAAGTAGAAGAAGGAGAAGGAGAAGGTGAAGTCTGGAGGGTGAATCAGAAGAAGTAGAAGAAGGAGAAAGAGAAGGTGAAGTCTGGAGGGTGAATCATAAGAAGCAGAAGAAGGAGAAGGAGAAGATGAAGTCTGGAGGGTGAATCAGAGGAAGTAGAAGAAGGAGAAGGAGAAGGTGAAGTCTGGAGGGTGAATCAGAAGAAGCAGAAGAAGGAGAAGGAGAAGGTGAAGTCTGGAGGGTGAATCAGAAGAAGCAGAAGAAGGAGAAGGAGAAGGTGAAGTCTGGAGGGTTAATCAGAAGAAGCAGAATAAGGAGAAGGAGAAGGTGAAGTCTGGAGGGTGAATCAGAAGAAGCAGAAGAAGGAGAAGGAGAAGGTGAAGTCTGGAGGGTGAAGCAGAAGAAGTAGAAGAAGGAGAAGGAGAAGGAGAAGTTAGGAGGGTGAATCAGATGAAGTAGAAGAAGGAGAAGGAGAAGGTGAAGTCAGGAGGGTGAATCAGAAGAAGCCGAAGAAGGAGAAGGAGAAGGTGAAGTCTGGAGGGTGAATCAGAAGAATCAGAAGAAGGAGAAGGAGAAGGTGAAGTCTGGAGGGAGAATCAGAAGAAGCAGAAGAAAGAGAAGGAGAAGGTGAAGTCTGGAGGATGAAGCAGAAGAAGCAGAAGAAGGAGAAGGAGAAGTTGAAGACTGGAGGGTGAATCAGAAGAAGTAGAAGAAGGAGAAGGAGAAGGTGAAGTCTGGAGGGTGAATCAGAAGAAGTAGAAGAAGGAGAAGGAGAAGGTGAAGTCTGGAGGGTGAATCAGAAGAAGCAGAAGAAGGAGAAGGAGAAGGTGAAGTCTGGAGGGTGAATCAGAAGAAGCAGAAGGAGAAGATGAAGTCTGGAGGGTGAATCAGAAGAGGTAGAAGAAGGAGAAGGAGAAGGTGATGTCTGGAGGGTGAATCAGAAGAAGCAGAAGAAGGAGAAGGAGAAGGTGAAGTCTGGAGGGTGAATCAGAAGAAGCAGAAGAAGGAGAAGGAAAAGGTGAAGTCTGGAGGGTGAATCAGAAGAAGCAGAAGAAGGAGAAGGAGAAGGTGAAGTCAGGAGGGTGAATCAGAAGAAGCAGAAGAAGGAGAAGGAGAAGGTGAAGTTAGGAGGGTGAATCAGAAGAAGCAGAAGAAGGAGAAGGAGAAGGTGAAGTCAGGGGTGTGAAGCAGAAGAAGTAGAAGAAGGAGAAGGAGAAGGTGAAGTCTGGAGGGTGAAGCAGAAGAAGCAGAAGAAGGAGAAGGAGAAGGTGAAGTCTGGAGGGTGAAGCAGAAGAAGCAGAAGAAGGAGAAGGAGAAGGTGAAGTCTGGAGGGTGAAGCAGAAGAAGCAGAAGAAGGAGAAGGAGAAGGTGAAGTCAGGAGAGTGAATCAGAAGAAATAGAAGAAGGAGAAGGAGAAGGTGAAGTCTGGAGGGTGAATCAGAAGAAGTAGAAGAAGGAGAAGGAGGTG
The DNA here is from genome assembly GCF_052327205.1 of Somniosus microcephalus. Taxonomy (NCBI): domain Eukaryota; kingdom Metazoa; phylum Chordata; class Chondrichthyes; order Squaliformes; family Somniosidae; genus Somniosus; species Somniosus microcephalus. The sequence continues at coordinate 254,670 of NW_028225203.1, read as the reverse complement.
AAGTCTGGAGGGTGAATCAGAAGAAGTAGAAGAAGGAGAAAGAGAAGGTGAAGTCTGGAGGGTGAAGCAGAAGAAGTAGAAGAAGGAGAAGGAGAAGGTGAAGTCTGGAGGGTGAATCAGAAGAAGTAGAAGAAGGAGAAGGAGAAGGTTAAGTCTGGAGGGTGAATCCGAAGAAGCCGAAGAAGGAGAAGGAGAAGGTGAAGTCTGGAGGGTGAATCAGAAGAAGTAGACGAAGGAGAAGGAGAAGGTGAAGTCTGGAGGGTGAATCAGAAGAAGCAGAAGAAGGAGAAGGAGAAGGTGAAGTCTGGAGGGTGAATCAGAAGAAGCAGAAAAGGAGAAGGAGAAGGTGAAGTCTGGAGGGTGAATCAGAAGAAGCAGAAGAAGGAGAAGGAGAAGGTGAAGTCTGGAGGGTGAATCAGAAGAAGCAGGAGATGTAGAAGGAGAAGGTGAAGTCTGGAGGGTGAATCAGAAGAAGCAGAAGAAGGAGAAGGAGAAGGTGAAGTCAGGGGGGTGAAGCAGAAGAAGTAGAAGAAGGAGAAGGAGAAGGTGAAGTCAGGAGGGTGAAGCAGAAGAAGCAGAAGAAGGAGAAGGAGAAGGTGAAGTCTGGAGGGTGAAGCAGAAGAAGCAGAAGAAGGAGAAGGAGAAGGTGAAGTCTGGAGGGCGAAGCAGAAGAAGCAGAAGAAGGAGAAGGAGAAGGTGAAGTCTGGAGGGTGAATCAGGAGAAGTAGAAGAAGGAGAAGGAGAAGGTGAAGTCAGGAGGGTGAAGCAGAAGAAGCAGAAGAAGGAGAAGGAGAAGGTGAAGTCTGGAGGGTGAAGCAGAAGAAGCAGAAGAAGGAGAAGGAGAAGGTGAAGTCTGGAGGGTGAAGCAGAAGAAGCAGAAGAAGGAGAAGGAGAAGGTGAAGTCAGGAGGGTGAATCAGAAGAAGTAGAAGAAGGAGAAGGAGAAGGTGAAGTCTGGAGGGTGAATCAGAAGAAGTAGAAGAAGGAGAAGGAGAAGGTGATGTCTGGAGGGTGAATCAGAAGAAGTAGAAGAAGGAGAAGGAGAAGGTGAAGTCTGGAGGGTGAATCAGAAGAAGCAGAAGAAGGAGAAGGAGAAGGTGAAGTCTGGAGGGAGAAGCAGAAGAAGTAGAAGAAGGAGAAGGAGAAGGTGAAGTCTGGAGGGTGAATCAGAAGAAGTAGAGGAAGGAGAAGGAGAAGGTGAAGTCTGGAGGGTGAATCAGAAGAAGTAGAAGAAGGAGAAGGAGATGGTGAAGTCTGGAGGGCGCATCAGAAGAAGCAGAAGAAGGTGAAGGAGAAGGTGAAGTCTAGAGGGTGAAGCAGAAGAAGCAGAAGAAGGAGAAGGAGAAGGTGAAGTCAGGAGGGTGAAGCAGATGAAGCAGAAGAAGGAGAAGGAGAAGGTGAAGTCTGGAGGGTGAAGCAGAAGAAGCAGAAGAAGAAGAAGGAGAAGGTGAAGTCTGGAGGGTGAAGCAGAAGAAGCAGAAGAAGGAGAAGGAGAAGGTGAAGTCTGGAGGGCGAAGCAGAAGAAGCAGAAGAAGGAGAAGGAGAAGGTGAAGTCTGGAGGGTGCATCAGGAGAAGTAGAAGAAGGAGAAGGAGAAGTTGAAGTCAGGAGGGTGAAGCAGAAGAAGCAGAAGAAGGAGAAGGAGAAGGTGAAGTCTGGAGGGTGAAGCAGAAGAAGCAGAAGAAGGAGAAGGAGATGGTGAAGTCTGGAGGGTGAAGCAGAAGAAGCAGAAGAAGGAGAAGGAGAAGGTGAAGTCAGGAGGGTGAATCAGAAGAAGTAGAAGAAGGAGAAGGAGAAGGTGAAGTCTGGAGGGTGAATCAGAAGAAGTAGAAGAAGGAGAAGGAGAAGGTGATGTCTGGAGGGTGAATCAGAAGAAGTAGAAGAAGGAGAAGGAGAAGGTGAAGTCTGGAGGGTGAATCAGAAGAAGCAGAAGAAGGAGAAGGAGAAGATGAAGTCTGGAGGGTGAATCAGAAGAAGTAGAAGAAGGAGAAGGAGAAGGTGAGGTCTGGAGGGTGAATCAGAAGAAGCAGAAGAAGGAGAAGGAGAAGGTGAAGTCTGGAAGGTGAATCAGAAGAAGCAGAAGAAGGAGAAGGAGAAGGTGAAGTCTGGAGGGTGAAGCAGTAGAAGGAGAAGAAGGAGAAGGAGAAGGTGAGGTCTGGAGGGTGAAGCAGAAGAAGCAGAAGAAGGAGAAGGAGAAGGTGAAGTCTGGAGGGCGAAGCAGAAGAAGGAGAAGGAGAAGGTGAAGTCTGGAGGGTGAAGCAGAAGAAGCAGAAGAAGGAGAAGGAGAAGGTGAAGTCTGGAGGGTGAATCAGAAGAAGTAGAAGAAGGAGTAGGAGAAGGTGAAGTCAGGAGGGTGAAGCAGAAGAAGCAGAAGAAGGAGAAGGCGAAGGTGAAGTCTGGAGGGAGAATCAGAAGAAGTAGAAGAAGGAGAAGGAGAAGGTGAAGTCTGGAGGGTGAATCAGAAGAAGTAGAAGAAGGAGAAGGAGAAGGTGAAGTCTGGAGGGTGAATCAGAAGAAGCAGAAGAAGGAGAAGGAGAAGGTGAAGTCTGGAGGGAGAAGCAGAAGAAGTAGAAGAAGGAGAAGGAGAAGGTGAAGTCTGGAGGGTGAATCAGAAGAAGTAGAAGAAGGAGATGGAGAAGGTGAAGTCTGGAGGCTGAATCAGAAGAAGCAGAAGAAGGAGAAGGAGAAGGTGAAGTCTGGAGGGTGAATCATAAGAAGCAGAAGAAGGAGAAGGAGAAGATGAAGTCTGGAGGGTGAATCAGAGGAAGTAGAAGAAGGAGAAGGAGAAGGTGAAGTCTGGAGGGTGAATCAGAAGAATCAGAAGAAGGAGAAGGAGAAGGTGAAGTCTGGAGGGTGAATCAGAAGAAGCAGAAGAAGGAGAAGGAGAAGGTGAAGTCTGGAGGGTTAATCAGAAGAAGCAGAATAAGGAGAAGGAGAAGGTGAAGTCTGGAGGGTGAATCAGAAGAAGCAGAAGAAGGAGAAGGAGAAGGTGAAGTCTGGAGGGTGAATCAGAAGAAGCAGAAGAAGGAGAAGGAGAAGGTGTAGTCTGGAGGGTGAATCAAAAGAAGTAGACGAAGGAGAAGGAGAAGGTGAAGTCTGGAGGGTGATTCAGTAGAAGCAGAAGAAGGAGAAGGAGAAGGTGAAGTCTGGAGGGTGAATCAGAAGATATCGAAGAAGGAGAAGGAGAAGGTGAAGTCTGGAGCGTGAATCAGAAGAAGCAGAAGAAGGAGAAGGAGAAGGTGAAGTCTGGAGGGTGAATCAGAAGAAGTAGAAGAAGGAGAAGGAGAAGGTGAAGTCTGGAGGGTGAATCAGAAGAAGCAGAAGAAAGAGAAGGACAAGGTGAAGTCTGGAGGGTGAAGCAGAAGAAGCAGAAGAAGGAGAAGGAGAAGGTGAAGGCTGGAGGGTGAATCAGAAGAAGTAGAAGAAGAAGAAGGAGAAGGTGAAGTCTGGAGGGTGAATCAGAAGAAGTAGAAGAAGGAGAAGGAGAAGTTGAAGTCTGGAGGGTGAATCAGAAGAAGCAGAAGAAGGAGAAGGAGAAGGTGAAGTCTGGAGGGTGAATCAGAAGAAGTAGAAGAAGGAGAAGGAGACGGCGAAGTCTGGAGGGTGAATCAGAAGAAGCAGAAGAAGGAGGAGGAGAAGGTGAAGTCTGGAGGTTGAATCAGAAGAAGCAGAAGAAGGAGAAGGAGAAGATGAAGTCTGGAGGGTGAATCAGAAGAAGTATAAGAAGGAGAAGGAGAAGGTGAGGTTTGGAGGGTGAATCAGAAGAAGCAGAAGAAGGAGAAGGAGAAGGTGAAGTCTGAAGGCTGAATCAGAAGAAGCAGAAGAAGGAGAAGGAGAAGGTGAAGTCTGGAGGGTGAATCAGAAGAAGCAGAAGAAGGAGAAGGAGAAGGTGAAGTCAGGAGGGTGAATCAGAAGAAGCAGAAGGAGAAGATGAAGTCTGGAGGGTGAATCAGAAGAAGTAGAAGAAGGAGAAGGAGAAGGTGATGTCTGGAGGGTGAATCAGAAGAAGCAGAAGAAGGAGAAGGAGAAGGTGAAGTCTGGAGGGTGAATCAGAAGAAGCAGAAGAAGGAGAAGGAAACGGTGAAGTCTGGAGGGTGAATCAGAAGAAGCAGAAGAAGGAGAAGGAGAAGGTGAAGTCAGGAGGGTGAATCAGAAGAAGCAGAAGAAGGAGAAGGAGAAGGTGAAGTTAGGAGGGTGAATCAGAAGAAGCAGAAGAAGGAGAAGGAGAAGGTGAAGTCAGGGGTGTGAAGCAGAAGAAGTAGAAGAAGGAGAAGGAGAAGGTGAAGTCAGGAGGGTGAAGCAGAAGAAGCAGAAGAAGGAGAAGGAGAAGGTGAAGTATGGAGGGTGAAGCAGAAGAAGCAGAAGAAGGAGAAGGAGAAGGTGAAGTCTGGAGGGTGAAGCAGAAGAAGCAGAAGAAGGAGAAGGAGAAGGTGAAGTCAGGAGAGTGAATCAGAAGAAGTAGAAGAAGGAGAAGGAGAAGGTGAAGTCTGGAGGGTGAATCAGAAGAAGTAGAAGAAGGAGAAGGAGGTGAAGTCTGGAGGGTGAATCAGAAGAAGTCGAAGAAGGAGAAAGAGAAGGTGAAGTCTGGAGGGTGAATCAGAAGAAGTAGAAGAAGGAGAAGGAGAAGGTGAAGTCTGGAGGGTGAATCAGAAGAAGTAGAAGAAGGAGAAGGAGAAGGTGAAGTCTGAAGGGTGAATCCGAAGAAGCCGAAGAAGGAGAAGGAGAAGGTGAAGTCTGGAGGGTGAATCAGAAGAAGTAGACGAAGGAGAAGGAGAAGGTGAAGTCTGGAGGGTGAATCAGAAGAAGCAGAAGAAGGAGAAGGAGAAGGTGAAGTCTGGAGGGTGAATCAGAAGAAGCAGAAAAGGAGAAGGAGAAGGTGAAGTCTGGAGGGTGAATCAGAAGAAGCAGAAGAAGGAGAAGGAGAAGGTGAAGTCTGGAGGGTGAATCAGAAGAAGCAGGAGATGTAGAAGGAGAAGGTGAAGTCTGGAGGGTGAATCAGAAGAAGCAGAAGAAGGAGAAGGAGAAGGTGAAGTCAGGGGGGTGAAGCAGAAGAAGTAGAAGAAGGAGAAGGAGAAGGTGAAGTCAGGAGGGTGAAGCAGAAGAAGCAGAAGAAGGAGAAGGAGAAGGTGAAGTCTGGAGGGCGCAGCAGAAGAAGCAGAAGAAAGAGAAGGAGAAGGTGAAGTCTGGAGGGTGAAGCAGAAGAAGCAGAAGAAGGAGAAGGAGAAGGTGAAGTCAGGGGGGTGAAGCAGAAGAAGTAGAAGAAGGAGAAGGAGAAGGTGAAGTCAGGAGGGTGAAGCAGAAGAAGCAGAAGAAGGAGAATGAGAAGGTGAAGTCTGGAGGGCGCATCAGAAGAAGCAGAAGAAGGAGAAGGAGAAGGTGAAGTCTAGAGGGTGAAGCAGAAGAAGCAGAAGAAGGAGAAGGAGAAGGTGAAGTCAGGAGGGTGAAGCAGATGAAGCAGAAGAAGGAGAAGGAGAAGGTGAAGTCTGGAGGGTGAAGCAGAAGAAGCAGAAGAAGGAGAAGGAGAAGGTGAAGTCTGGAGGGCGAAGCAGAAGAAGCAGAAGAAGGAGAAGGAGAAGGTGAAGTCTGGAGGGTGCATCAGGAGAAGTAGAAGAAGGAGAAGGAGAAGGTGAAGTCAGGAGGGTGAAGCAGAAGAAGCAGAAGAAGGAGAAGGAGAAGGTGAAGTCTGGAGGGTGAAGCAGAAGAAGCAGAAGAAGGAGAAGGAGAAGGTGAAGTCTGGAGGGTGAAGCAGAAGAAGCAGAAGAAGGAGAAGGAGAAGGTGAAGTCAGGAGGGTGAATCAGAAGAAGTAGAAGAAGGAGAAGGAGAAGGTGAAGTCTGGAGGGTGAATCAGAAGAAGTAGAAGAAGGAGAAGGAGAAGGTGATGTCTGGAGGGTGAATCAGAAGAAGTAGAAGAAGGAGAAGGAGAAGGTGAAGTCTGGAGGGTGAATCAGAAGAAGCAGAAGAAGGAGAAGGAGAAGGTGAAGTCTGGAGGGAGAAGCAGAAGAAGTAGAAGAAGGAGAAGGAGAAGGTGAAGTCTGGAGGGTGAATCAGAAGAAGTAGAGGAAGGAGAAGGAGAAGCTGAAGTCTGGAGGGTGAATCAGAAGAAGTAGAAGAAGGAGAAGGAGAAGGTGAAGTCTGGAGAGTGAATCAGAAGAAGCAGAAGAAGGAGAAGGAGAAGGTGAAGTCTGGAGGGTGAATCAGAAGAAGTAGAAGAAGGAGAAGGAGAAGGTGTAGTCTGGAGGGTGAATCAAAAGAAGTAGACGAAGGAGAAGGAGAAGGTGAAGTCTGGAGGGTGAATCAGTAGAAGCAGAAGAAGGAGAAGGAGAAGGTGATGTCTGGAGGGTGAATCAGAAGATATCGAAGAAGGAGAAGGAGAAGGTGAAGTCTGGAGCGTGAATCAGAAGAAGCAGAAGAAGGAGAAGGAGAAGGTGAAGTCTGGAGGGTGAATCAGAAGAAGCAGAAGAAGGAGAAGGAGAAGGTGAAGTCTGGAGGGTTAATCAGAAGAAGCAGAATAAGGAGAAGGAGAAGGTGAAGTCTGGAGGGTGAATCAGAAGAAGCAGAAGAAGGAGAAGGAGAAGGTGAAGTCTGGAGGCTGAAGCAGAAGAAGTAGAAGAAGGAGAAGGAGAAGGTGAAGTCAGGAGGGTGAATCAGAAGAAGTAGAAGAAGGAGAAGGAGAAGGTGAAGTCTGGAGGGTGAATCAGAAGAAGTAGAAGAAGGAGAAGGAGAAGGTGTAGTCTGGAGGGTGAATCAAAAGAAGTAGACGAAGGAGAAGGAGAAGGTGAAGTCTGGAGGGTGAATCAGTAGAAGCAGAAGAAGGAGAAGGAGAAGGTGAAGTCTGGAGGGTGAATCAGAAGATATCGAAGAAGGAGAAGGAGAAGGTGAAGTCTGGAGCGTGAATCAGAAGAAGCAGAAGAAGGAGAAGGAGAAGGTGAAGTCTGGAGGGTGAATCAGAAGAAGTAGAAAAAGGAGAAGGAGAAGGTGAAGTCTGGAGGGTGAATCAGAAGAAGCAGAAGAAAGAGAAGGACAAGGTGAAGTCTGGAGGGTGAAGCAGAAGAAGCAGAAGAAGGAGAAGGAGAAGGTGAAGGCTGGAGGGTGAATCAGAAGAAGTAGAAGAAGAAGAAGGAGAAGGTGAAGTCTGGAGGGTGAATCAGAAGAAGTAGAAGAAGGAGAAGGAGAAGTTGAAGTCTGGAGGGTGAATCAGAAGAAGCAGAAGAAGGAGAAGGAGAAGGTGAAGTCTGGAGGGTGAATCAGAAGAAGTAGAAGAAGGAGAAGGAGAAGGTGTAGTCTGGAGGGTGAATCAAAAGAAGTAGACGAAGGAGAAGGAGAAGGTGAAGTCTGGAGGGTGAATCAGTAGAAGCAGAAGAAGGAGAAGGAGAAGGTGAAGTCTGGAGGGTGAATCAGAAGATATCGAAGAAGGAGAAGGAGAAGGTGAAGTCTGGAGCGTGAATCAGAAGAAGCAGAAGAAGGAGAAGGAGAAGGTGAAGTCTGGAGGGCGCAGCAGAAGAAGCAGAAGAAGGAGAATGAGAAGGTGAAGTCTGGAGGGCGCATCAGAAGAAGCAGAATAAGGAGAAGGAGAAGGTGAAGTCTGGAGGGAGAAGCAGAAGAAGTAGAAGAAGGAGAAGGAGAAGGTGAAGTCTGGAGGGTGAATCAGAAGAAGTAGAGGAAGGAGAAGGAGAAGGTGAAGTCTGGAGGGTGAATCAGAAGAAGTAGAAGAAGGAGAAGGAGAAGGTGAAGTCTGGAGAGTGAATCAGAAGAAGCAGAAGAAGGAGAAGGAGAAAGTGAAGTCTGGAGGGTGAATCAGAAGAAGTAGAAGAAGGAGAAGGAGAAGGTGTAGTCTGGAGGGTGAATCAAAAGACGTAGACGAAGGAGAAGGAGAAGGTGAAGTCTGGAGGGTGTATCAGTAGAAGCAGAAGAAGGAGAAGGAGAAGGTGAAGTCTGGAGGGTGAATCAGAAGATATCGAAGAAGGAGAAGGAGAAGGTGAAGTCTGGAGCGTGAATCAGAAGAAGCAGAAGAAGGAGAAGGAGAAGGTGAAGTCTGGAGGGCGCAGCAGAAGAAGCAGAAGAAGGAGAATGAGAAGGTGAAGTCTGGAGGGCGCATCAGAAGAAGCAGAAGAAGGAGAAGGAGAAGGTGAAGTCTAGAGGGTGAAGCAGAAGAAGCAGAAGAAGGAGAAGGAGAAGGTGAAGTCAGGAGGGTGAAGCAGATGAAGCAGAAGAAGGAGAAGGAGAAGGTGAAGTCTGGAGGGTGAAGCAGAAGAAGCAGAAGAAGAAGAAGGAGAAGGTGAAGTCTGGAGGGTGAAGCAGAAGAAGCAGAAGAAGGAGAAGGAGAAGGTGAAGTCTGGAGGGCGAAGCAGAAGAAGCAGTAGAAGGAGAAGGAGAAGGTGAAGTCTGGAGGGTGCATCAGGAGAAGTAGAAGAAGGAGAAGGAGAAGGTGAAGTCAGGAGGGTGAAGCAGAAGAAGCAGAAGAAGGAGAAGGAGAAGGTGAAGTCTGGAGGGTGAAGCAGAAGAAGCAGAAGAAGGAGAAGGAGAAGGTGAAGTCTGGAGGGTGAAGCAGAAGAAGCAGAAGAAGGAGAAGGAGAAGGTGAAGTCAGGAGGGTGAATCAGAAGAAGTAGAAGAAGGAGAAGGAGAAGGTGAAGTCTGGAGGGTGAATCAGAAGAAGTAGAAGAAGGAGAAGGAGAAGGTGATGTCTGGAGGGTGAATCAGAAGAAGTAGAAGAAGGAGAAGGAGAAGGTGAAGTCTGGAGGGTGAATCAGAAGAAGCAGAAGAAGGAGAAGGAGAAGGTGAAGTCTGGAGGGAGAAGCAGAAGAAGTAGAAGAAGGAGAAGGAGAAGGTGAAGTCTGGAGGGTGAATCAGAAGAAGTAGAGGAAGGAGAAGGAGAAGGTGAAGTCTGGAGGGTGAATCAGAAGAAGTAGAAGAAGGAGAAGGAGAAGGTGAAGTCTGGAGAGTGAATCAGAAGAAGCAGAAGAAGGAGAAGGAGAAGGTGAAGTCTGGAGGGTGAATCAGAAGAAGTAGAAGAAGGAGAAGGAGAAGGTGTAGTCTGGAGGGTGAATCAAAAGAAGTAGACGAAGGAGAAGGAGAAGGTGAAGTCTGGAGGGTGAATCAGTAGAAGCAGAAGAAGGAGAAGGAGAAGGTGAAGTCTGGAGGGTGAATCAGAAGATATCGAAGAAGGAGAAGGAGAAGGTGAAGTCTGGAGCGTGAATCAGAAGAAGCAGAAGAAGGAGAAGGAGAAGGTGAAGTCTGGAGGGTGAATCAGAAGAAGTAGAAGAAGGAGAAGGAGAAGGTGAAGTCTGGAGGGTGAATCAGAAGAATCAGAAGAAAGAGAAGGACAAGGTGAAGTCTGGAGGGTGAAGCAGAAGAAGCAGAAGAAGGAGAAGGAGAAGGTGAAGGCTGGAGGGTGAATCAGAAGAAGTAGAAGAAGAAGAAGGAGAAGGTGAAGTCTGGAGGGTGAATCAGAAGAAGTAGAAGAAGGAGAAGGAGAAGTTGAAGTCTGGAGGGTGAATCAGAAGAAGCAGAAGAAGGAGAAGGAGAAGGTGAAGTCTGGAGGGTGAATCAGAAGAAGTAGAAGAAGGAGAAGGAGACGGCGAAGTCTGGAGGGTGAATCAGAAGAAGCAGAAGAAGGAGGAGGAGAAGGTGAAGTCTGGAGGTTGAATCAGAAGAAGCAGAAGAAGGAGAAGGAGAAGATGAAGTCTGGAGGGTGAATCAGAAGAAGTATAAGAAGGAGAAGGAGAAGGTGAGGTCTGGAGGGTGAATCAGAAGAAGCAGAAGAAGGAGAAGGAGAAGGTGAAGTCTGAAGGCTGAATCAGAAGAAGCAGAAGAAGGAGAAGGAGAAGGTGAAGTCTGGAGGGTGAATCAGAAGAAGCAGAAGAAGGAGAAGGAGAAGGTGAAGTCAGGAGGGTGAATCAGAAGAAGCAGAAGAAGGAGAAGGAGAAGGTGAAGTCTGGAGGGTGAATCAGAAGAAGCAGAAGAAGGAGAAGGAGAAGGTGAAGACTGGAGGGTGAATCAGAAGAAGTGGAAGAAGGAGAAGGAGAAGGTGAAGTCTGGAGGGTGAATCAGAAGAAGTAGAAGAAGGAGAAGGAGACGGCGAAGTCTGGAGTGTGAATCAGAAGAAGCCGAAGAAGGAGGAGGAGAAGGTGAGGTCTGGAGGGTGAATCAGAAGAAGCAGAAGAAGGAGAAGGAGAAGATGAAGTCTGGAGGGTGAATCAGAAGAAGTTTAAGAAGGAGAAGGAGAAGGTGAGGTCTGGAGGGTGAATCAGAAGAAGCAGAATAAGGAGAAGGAGAAGGTGAAGTCTGAAGGCTGAATCAGAAGAAGCAGAAGAAGGAGAAGGAGAAGGTGAAGTCTGGAGGGTGAATCAGAAGAAGCAGAAGAAGGAGAAGGAGAAGGTGAAGTCTGGAGGGTGAATCAGAAGAAGCAGAAGAAAGAGAAGGAGAAGGTGAAGTCTGGAGGGTGAAGCAGAAGAAGCAGAAGAAGGAGAAGGAGAAGGTGAAGACTGGAGGGTGAATCAGAAGAAGTAGAAGAAGGAGAAGGAGAAGGTGAAGTCTGCAGGGTGAATCAGAAGAAGTAGAAGAAGGAGAAGGAGAAGGTGAAGTCTGGAGGGTGAATCAGAAGAAGCAGAAGAAGGAGAAGGAGAAGGTGAAGTCTGGAGGGTGAATCAGAAGAAGCAGAAGAAGGAGAAGGAGAAGATGAAGTCTGGAGGGTGAATCAGAAGAAGTAGAAGAAGGAGAAGGAGAAGGTGAGGTCTGGAGGGTGAATCAGAAGAAGCAGAAGAAGGAGAAGGAGAAGGTGAAGTCTGGAAGGTGAATCAGAAGAAGCAGAAGAAGGAGAAGGAGAAGGTGAAGTCTGGAGGGTGAAGCAGTAGAAGCAGAAGAAGGAGAAGGAGAAGGTGAGGTCTGGAGGGTGAAGCAGAAGAAGCAGAAGAAGGAGAAGGAGAAGGTGAAGTCTGGAGGGCGAAGCAGAAGAAGGGGAAGGAGAAGGTGAAGTCTGGAGGGTGAAGCAGAAGAAGCAGAAGAAGGAGAAGGAGAAGGTGAAGTCTGGAGGGTGAATCAGAAGAAGTAGAAGAAGGAGTAGGAGAAGGTGAAGTCAGGAGGGTGAAGCAGAAGAAGCAGAAGAAGGAGAAGGAGAAGGTGAAGTCTGGAGGGTGAATCAGAAGAAGTAGAAGAAGGAGAAGGAGAAGGTGAAGTCTGGAGGGTGAATCAGAAGAAGTAGAAGAAGGAGAAGGAGAAGGTGAAGTCTGGAGGGTGAATCAGAAGAAGCAGAAGAAGGAGAAGGAGAAGGTGAAGTCTGGAGGGAGAAGCAGAAGAAGTAGAAGAAGGAGAAGGAGAAGGTGAAGTCTGGAGGGTGAATCAGAAGAAGTAGAAGAAGGAGATGGAGAAGGTGAAGTCTGGAGGCTGAATCAGAAGAAGCAGAAGAAGGAGAAGGAGAAGGTGAAGTCTGGAGGGTGAATCATAAGAAGCAGAAGAAGGAGAAGGAGAAGATGAAGTCTGGAGGGTGAATCAGAGGAAGTAGAAGAAGGAGAAGGAGAAGGTGAAGTCTGGAGGGTGAATCAGAAGAAGCAGAAGAAGGAGAAGGAGAAGGTGAAGTCTGGAGGGTGAATCAGAAGAAGCAGAAGAAGGAGAAGGAGAAGGTGAAGTCTGGAGGGTTAATCAGAAGAAGCAGAATAAGGAGAAGGAGAAGGTGAAGTCTGGAGGGTGAATCAGAAGAAGCAGAAGAAGGAGAAGGAGAAGGTGAAGTCTGGAGGCTGAAGCAGAAGAAGTAGAAGAAGGAGAAGGAGAAGGTGAAGTCAGGAGGGTGAATCAGAAGAAGTAGAAGAAGGAGAAGGAGAAGGTGAAGTCAGGAGGGTGAATCAGAAGAATCAGAAGAAGGAGAAGGAGAAGGTGAAGTCTGGAGGGTGAATCAGAAGAATCAGAAGAAGGAGAAGGAGAAGGTGAAGTCTGGAGGGAGAATCAGAAGAAGCAGAAGAAAGAGAAGGAGAAGGTGAAGTCTAGAGGATGAAGCAGAAGAAGCAGAAGAAGGAGAAGGAGAAGGTGAAGACTGGAGGGTGAATCAGAAGAAGTAGAAGAAGGAGAAGGAGAAGGTGAAGTCTGGAGGGTGAATCAGAAGAAGCAGAAGAAGGAGAAGGAGAAGGTGAAGTCTGAAGGCTGAATCAGAAGAAGCAGAAGAAGGAGAAGGAGAAGGTGAAGTCTGGAGGGTGAATCAGAAGAAGCAGAAGAAGGAGAAGGAGAAGGTGAAGTCTGGAGGGTGAATCAGAAGAAGCAGAAGAAAGAGAAGGAGAAGGTGAAGTCTGGAGGGTGAAGCAGAAGAAGCAGAAGAAGGAGAAGGAGAAGGTGAAGACTGGAGGGTGAATCAGAAGAAGTAGAAGAAGGAGAAGGAGAAGGTGAAGTCTGCAGGGTGAATCAGAAGAAGTAGAAGAAGGAGAAGGAGAAGGTGAAGTCTGGAGGGTGAATCAGAAGAAGCAGAAGAAGGAGAAGGAGAAGGTGAAGTCTGGAGGGTGAATCAGAAGAAGCAGAAGAAGGAGAAGGAGACGATGAAGTCTGGAGGGTGAATCAGAAGAAGTAGAAGAAGGAGAAGGAGAAGGTGAGGTCTGGAGGGTGAATCAGAAGAAGCAGAAGAAGGAGAAGGAGAAGGTGAAGTCTGGAAGGTGAATCAGAAGAAGCAGAAGAAGGAGAAGGAGAAGGTGAAGTCTGGAGGGTGAAGCAGTAGAAGGAGAAGAAGGAGAAGGAGAAGGTGAGGTCTGGAGGGTGAAGCAGAAGAAGCAGAAGAAGGAGAAGGAGAAGGTGAAGTCTGGAGGGCGAAGCAGAAGAAGGAGAAGGAGAAGGTGAAGTCTGGAGGGTGAAGCAGAAGAAGCAGAAGAAGGAGAAGGAGAAGGTGAAGTCTGGAGGGTGAATCAGAAGAAGTAGAAGAAGGAGTAGGAGAAGGTGAAGTCAGGAGGGTGAAGCAGAAGAAGCAGAAGAAGGAGAAGGAGAAGGTGAAGTCTGGAGGGAGAATCAGAAGAAGTAGAAGAAGGAGAAGGAGAAGGTGAAGTCTGGAGGGTGAATCAGAAGAAGTAGAAGAAGGAGAAGGAGAAGGTGAAGTCTGGAGGGTGAATCAGAAGAAGCAGAAGAAGGAGAAGGAGAAGGTGAAGTCTGGAGGGAGAAGCAGAAGAAGTAGAAGAAGGAGAAGGAGAAGGTGAAGTCTGGAGGGTGAATCAGAAGAAGTAGAAGAAGGAGATGGAGAAGGTGAAGTCTGGAGGCTGAATCAGAAGAAGCAGAAGAAGGAGAAGGAGAAGGTGAAGTCTGGAGGGTGAATCATAAGAAGCAGAAGAAGGAGAAGGAGAAGATGAAGTCTGGAGGGTGAATCAGAGGAAGTAGAAGAAGGAGAAGGAGAAGGTGAAGTCTGGAGGGTGAATCAGAAGAATCAGAAGAAGGAGAAGGAGAAGGTGAAGTCTGGAGGGTGAATCAGAAGAAGCAGAAGAAGGAGAAGGAGAAGGTGAAGTCTGGAGGGTTAATCAGAAGAAGCAGAATAAGGAGAAGGAGAAGGTGAAGTCTGGAGGGTGAATCAGAAGAAGCAGAAGAAGGAGAAGGAGAAGGTGAAGTCTGGAGGGTGAAGCAGAAGAAGTAGAAGAAGGAGAAGGAGAAGGTGAAGTCAGGAGGGTGAATCAGAAGAAGTAGATGAAGGAGAAGGAGAAGGTGAAGTCAGGAGGGTGAATCAGAAGAATCAGAAGAAGGAGAAGGAGAAGGTGAAGTCTGGAGGGTGAATCAGAAGAATCAGAAGAAGGAGAAGGAGAAGGTGAAGTCTGGAGGGAGAATCAGAAGAAGCAGAAGAAAGAGAAGGAGAAGGTGAAGTCTGGAGGGTGAATCAGAAGAAGTAGAAGAAGGAGTAGGAGAAGGTGAAGTCAGGAGGGTGAAGCAGAAGAAGCAGAAGAAGGAGAAGGAGAAGGTGAAGTCTGGAGGGTGAATCAGAAGAAGTAGAAGAAGGAGAAGGAGAAGGTGAAGTCTGGAGGGTGAATCAGAAGAAGTAGAAGAAGGAGAAGGAGAAGGTGAAGTCTGGAGGGTGAATCAGAAGAAGCAGAAGAAGGAGAAGGAGAAGGTGAAGTCTGGAGGGAGAAGCAGAAGAAGTAGAAGAAGGAGAAGGAGAAGGTGAAGTCTGGAGGGTGAATCAGAAGAAGTAGAAGAAGGAGATGGAGAAGGTGAAGTCTGGAGGCTGAATCAGAAGAAGCAGAAGAAGGAGAAGGAGAAGGTGAAGTCTGGAGGGTGAATCATAAGAAGCAGAAGAAGGAGAAGGAGAAGATGAAGTCTGGAGGGTGAATCAGAGGAAGTAGAAGAAGGAGAAGGAGAAGGTGAAGTCTGGAGGGTGAATCAGAAGAAGCAGAAGAAGGAGAAGGAGAAGGTGAAGTCTGGAGGGTGAATCAGAAGAAGCAGAAGAAGGAGAAGGAGAAGGTGAAGTCTGGAGGGTTAATCAGAAGAAGCAGAATAAGGAGAAGGAGAAGGTGAAGTCTGGAGGGTGAATCAGAAGAAGCAGAAGAAGGAGAAGGAGAAGGTGAAGTCTGGAGGCTGAAGCAGAAGAAGTAGAAGAAGGAGAAGGAGAAGGTGAAGTCAGGAGGGTGAATCAGAAGAAGTAGAAGAAGGAGAAGGAGAAGGTGAAGTCAGGAGGGTGAATCAGAAGAATCAGAAGAAGGAGAAGGAGAAGGTGAAGTCTGGAGGGTGAATCAGAAGAATCAGAAGAAGGAGAAGGAGAAGGTGAAGTCTGGAGGGAGAATCAGAAGAAGCAGAAGAAAGAGAAGGAGAAGGTGAAGTCTAGAGGATGAAGCAGAAGAAGCAGAAGAAGGAGAAGGAGAAGGTGAAGACTGGAGGGTGAATCAGAAGAAGTAGAAGAAGGAGAAGGAGAAGGTGAAGTCTGGAGGGTGAATCAGAAGAAGCAGAAGAAGGAGAAGGAGAAGGTGAAGTCTGAAGGCTGAATCAGAAGAAGCAGAAGAAGGAGAAGGAGAAGGTGAAGTCTGGAGGGTGAATCAGAAGAAGCAGAAGAAGGAGAAGGAGAAGGTGAAGTCTGGAGGGTGAATCAGAAGAAGCAGAAGAAAGAGAAGGAGAAGGTGAAGTCTGGAGGGTGAAGCAGAAGAAGCAGAAGAAGGAGAAGGAGAAGGTGAAGACTGGAGGGTGAATCAGAAGAAGTAGAAGAAGGAGAAGGAGAAGGTGAAGTCTGCAGGGTGAATCAGAAGAAGTAGAAGAAGGAGAAGGAGAAGGTGAAGTCTGGAGGGTGTATCAGAAGAAGCAGAAGAAGGAGAAGGAGAAGGTGAAGTCTGGAGGGTGAATCAGAAGAAGCAGAAGAAGGAGAAGGAGACGATGAAGTCTGGAGGGTGAATCAGAAGAAGTAGAAGAAGGAGAAGGAGAAGGTGAGGTCTGGAGGGTGAATCAGAAGAAGCAGAAGAAGGAGAAGGAGAAGGTGAAGTCTGGAAGGTGAATCAGAAGAAGCAGAAGAAGGAGAAGGAGAAGGTGAAGTCTGGAGGGTGAAGCAGTAGAAGGAGAAGAAGGAGAAGGAGAAGGTGAGGTCTGGAGGGTGAAGCAGAAGAAGCAGAAGAAGGAGAAGGAGAAGGTGAAGTCTGGAGGGCGAAGCAGAAGAAGGAGAAGGAGAAGGTGAAGTCTGGAGGGTGAAGCAGAAGAAGCAGAAGAAGGAGAAGGAGAAGGTGAAGTCTGGAGGGTGAATCAGAAGAAGTAGAAGAAGGAGTAGGAGAAGGTGAAGTCAGGAGGGTGAAGCAGAAGAAGCAGAAGAAGGAGAAGGAGAAGGTGAAGTCTGGAGGGAGAATCAGAAGAAGTAGAAGAAGGAGAAGGAGAAGGTGAAGTCTGGAGGGTGAATCAGAAGAAGTAGAAGAAGGAGAAGGAGAAGGTGAAGTCTGGAGGGTGAATCAGAAGAAGCAGAAGAAGGAGAAGGAGAAGGTGAAGTCTGGAGGGAGAAGCAGAAGAAGTAGAAGAAGGAGAAGGAGAAGGTGAAGTCTGGAGGGTGAATCAGAAGAAGTAGAAGAAGGAGATGGAGAAGGTGAAGTCTGGAGGCTGAATCAGAAGAAGCAGAAGAAGGAGAAGGAGAAGGTGAAGTCTGGAGGGTGAATCATAAGAAGCAGAAGAAGGAGAAGGAGAAGATGAAGTCTGGAGGGTGAATCAGAGGAAGTAGAAGAAGGAGAAGGAGAAGGTGAAGTCTGGAGGGTGAATCAGAAGAATCAGAAGAAGGAGAAGGTGAAGTCTGGAGGGTGAATCAGAAGAAGCAGAAGAAGGAGAAGGAGAAGGTGAAGTCTGGAGGGTTAATCAGAAGAAGCAGAATAAGGAGAAGGAGAAGGTGAAGTCTGGAGGGTGAATCAGAAGAAGCAGAAGAAGGAGAAGGAGAAGGTGAAGTCTGGAGGGTGAAGCAGAAGAAGTAGAAGAAGGAGAAGGAGAAGGTGAAGTCAGGAGGGTGAATCAGAAGAAGTAGATGAAGGAGAAGGAGAAGGTGAAGTCAGGAGGGTGAATCAGAAGAATCAGAAGAAGGAGAAGGAGAAGGTGAAGTCTGGAGGGTGAATCAGAAGAATCAGAAGAAGGAGAAGGAGAAGGTGAAGTCTGGAGGGAGAATCAGAAGAAGCAGAAGAAAGAGAAGGAGAAGGTGAAGTCTGGAGGATGAAGCAGAAGAAGCAGAAGAAGGAGAAGGAGAAGGTGAAGACAGGAGGGTGAATCAGAAGAAGTAGAAGAAGGAGAAGGAGAAGGTGAAGTCTGGAGGGAGAATCAGAAGAAGTAGAAGAAGGAGAAGTAGAAGGTGAAGTCTGGAGGGTGAATCAGAAGCAGAAGAAGGAGAAGGAGAAGGTGAAGTCTGGAGGGTGAATCAGAAGAAGCAGAAGAAGGAGATAGAGAAGATGAATTCTGGAGGGTGAATCAGAAGAAGTAGAAGAAGGAGAAGGAGAAGGTGATGTCTGGAGGGTAAATCAGAAGAAGCAGAAGAAGGAGAAGGAGAAGGTGAAGTCTGGAGGGTGAATCAGAAGAAGCAGAAGAAGGAGAAGGAGAAGGTGAAGTCAGGAGGGTGAATCAGAAGAAGCAGAAGAAGGAGAAGGAGAAGGTGAAGTTAGGAGGGTGAATCAGAAGAAGCAGAAGAAGGAGAAGGAGAAGGTGAAGTCAGGGGTGTGAAGCAGAAGAAGTAGAAGAAGGAGAAGGAGAAGGTGAAGTCAGGAGGGTGAAGCAGAAGATGCAGAAGAAGGAGAAGGAGAAGGTGAAGTCTGGAGGGTGAAGCAGAAGAAGCAGAAGAAGGAGAAGCAGAAGGTGAAGACTGGAGGGTGAATCAGAAGAAGTAGAAGAAGGAGAAGGAGAAGGTGAAGTCTGGAGGGTGAATCAGAAGAAGTAGAAGAAGGAGAAGGAGAAGGTGAAGTCTGGAGGGCGCAGCAGAAGAAGCAGAAGAAGGAGAAGGAGAAGGTGAAGTCTGGATGGTGAAGCAGAAGAAGCAGAAGAAGGAGAAGGAGAAGGTGAAGTCTGGAGGGTGAATCAGAAGAAGCAGAAGAAGGAGAAGGAGAAGGTGAAGTCTGGAGGGTTAATCAGAAGAAGCAGAATAAGGAGAAGGAGAAGGTGAAGTCTGGAGGGTGAATCAGAAGAAGCAGAAGAAGGAGAAGGAGAAGGTGAAGTCTGGAGGCTGAAGCAGAAGAAGTAGAAGAAGGAGAAGGAGAAGGTGAAGTCAGGAGGGTGAATCAGAAGAAGTAGAAGAAGGAGAAGGAGAAGGTGAAGTCTGGAGGGTGAATCAGAAGAAGTAGAAGAAGGAGAAGGAGACGGCGAAGTCTGGAGGGTGAATCAGAAGAAGCCGAAGAAGGAGGAGGAGAAGGTGAGGTCTGGAGGGTGAATCAGAAGAAGCAGAAGAAGGAGAAGGAGAAGATGAAGTCTGGAGGGTGAATCAGAAGAAGTTTAAGAAGGAGAAGGAGAAGGTGAGGTCTGGAGGGTGAATCAGAAGAAGCAGAATAAGGACAAGGAGAAGGTGAAGTCTGAAGGCTGAATCAGAAGAAGCAGAAGAAGGAGAAGGAGAAGGTGAAGTCTGGAGGGTGAATCAGAAGAAGCAGAAGAAGGAGAAGGAGAAGGTGAAGTCTGGAGGGTGAATCAGAAGAAGCAGAAGAAAGAGAAGGAGAAGGTGAAGTCTGGAGGGTGAAGCAGAAGAAGCAGAAGAAGGAGAAGGAGAAGGTGAAGACTGGAGGGTGAATCAGAAGAAGTAGAAGAAGGAGAAGGAGAAGGTGAAGTCTGCAGGGTGAATCAGAAGAAGTAGAAGAAGGAGAAGGAGAAGGTGAAGTCTGGAGGGTGAATCAGAAGAAGCAGAAGAAGGAGAAGGAGAAGGTGAAGTCTGGAGGGTGAATCAGAAGAAGCAGAAGAAGGAGAAGGAGAAGATGAAGTCTGGAGGGTGAATCAGAAGAAGTAGAAGAAGGAGAAGGAGAAGGTGAGGTCTGGAGGGTGAATCAGAAGAAGCAGAAGAAGGAGAAGGAGAAGGTGAAGTCTGGAAGGTGAATCAGAAGAAGCAGAAGAAGGAGAAGGAGAAGGTGAAGTCTGGAGGGTGAAGCAGTAGAAGCAGAAGAAGGAGAAGGAGAAGGTGAGTTCTGGAGGGTGAAGCAGAAGAAGCAGAAGAAGGAGAAGGAGAAGGTGAAGTCTGGAGGGCGAAGCAGAACAAGGGGAAGGAGAAGGTGAAGTCTGGAGGGTGAAGCAGAAGAAGCAGAAGAAGGAGAAGGAGAAGGTGAAGTCTGGAGGGTGAATCAGAAGAAGTAGAAGAAGGAGTAGGAGAAGGTGAATTCAGGAGGGTGAAGCAGAAGAAGCAGAAGAAGGAGAAGGAGAAGGTGAAGTCTGGAGGGTGAATCAGAAGAAGTAGAAGAAGGAGAAGGAGAAGGTGAAGTCTGGAGGGTGAATCAGAAGAAGTAGAAGAAGGAGAAGGAGAAGGTGAAGTCTGGAGGGTGAATCAGAAGAAGCAGAAGAAGGAGAAGGAGAAGGTGAAGTCTGGAGGGAGAAGCAGAAGAAGTAGAAGAAGGAGAAGGAGAAGGTGAAGTCTGGAGGGTGAATCAGAAGAAGTAGAAGAAGGAGATGGAGAAGGTGAAGTCTGGAGGCTGAATCAGAAGAAGCAGAAGAAGGAGAAGGAGAAGGTGAAGTCTGGAGGGTGAATCATAAGAAGCAGAAGAAGGAGAAGGAGAAGATGAAGTCTGGAGGGTGAATCAGAGGAAGTAGAAGAAGGAGAAGGAGAAGGTGAAGTCTGGAGGGTGAATCAGAAGAAGCAGAAGAAGGAGAAGGAGAAGGTGAAGTCTGGAGGGTGAATCAGAAGAAGCAGAAGAAGGAGAAGGAGAAGGTGAAGTCTGGAGGGTTAATCAGAAGAAGCAGAATAAGGAGAAGGAGAAGGTGAAGTCTGGAGGGTGAATCAGAAGAAGCAGAAGAAGGAGAAGGAGAAGGTGAAGTCTGGAGGCTGAAGCAGAAGAAGGAGAAGAAGGAGAAGGAGAAGGTGAGGTCTGGAGGGTGAAGCAGAAGAAGCAGAAGAAGGAGAAGGAGAAGGTGAAGTCTGGAGGGCGAAGCAGAAGAAGGAGAAGGAGAAGGTGAAGTCTGGAGGGTGAAGCAGAAGAAGCAGAAGAAGGAGAAGGAGAAGGTGAAGTCTGGAGGGTGAATCAGAAGAAGTAGAAGAAGGAGTAGGAGAAGGTGAAGTCAGGAGGGTGAAGCAGAAGAAGCAGAAGAAGGAGAAGGAGAAGGTGAAGTCTGGAGGGAGAATCAGAAGAAGTAGAAGAAGGAGAAGGAGAAGGTGAAGTCTGGAGGGTGAATCAGAAGAAGTAGAAGAAGGAGAAGGAGAAGGTGAAGTCTGGAGGGTGAATCAGAAGAAGCAGAAGAAGGAGAAGGAGAAGGTGAAGTCTGGAGGGAGAAGCAGAAGAAGTAGAAGAAGGAGAAGGAGAAGGTGAAGTCTGGAGGGTGAATCAGAAGAAGTAGAAGAAGGAGATGGAGAAGGTGAAGTCTGGAGGCTGAATCAGAAGAAGCAGAAGAAGGAGAAGGAGAAGGTGAAGTCTGGAGGGTGAATCATAAGAAGCAGAAGAAGGAGAAGGAGAAGATGAAGTCTGGAGGGTGAATCAGAGGAAGTAGAAGAAGGAGAAGGAGAAGGTGAAGTCTGGAGGGTGAATCAGAAGAATCAGAAGAAGGAGAAGGAGAAGGTGAAGTCTGGAGGGTGAATCAGAAGAAGCAGAAGAAGGAGAAGGAGAAGGTGAAGTCTGGAGGGTTAATCAGAAGAAGCAGAATAAGGAGAAGGAGAAGGTGAAGTCTGGAGGGTGAATCAGAAGAAGCAGAAGAAGGAGAAGGAGAAGGTGAAGTCTGGAGGGTGAAGCAGAAGAAGTAGAAGAAGGAGAAGGAGAAGGTGAAGTCAGGAGGGTGAATCAGAAGAAGTAGATGAAGGAGAAGGAGAAGGTGAAGTCAGGAGGGTGAATCAGAAGAATCAGAAGAAGGAGAAGGAGAAGGTGAAGTCTGGAGGGTGAATCAGAAGAATCAGAAGAAGGAGAAGGAGAAGGTGAAGTCTGGAGGGAGAATCAGAAGAAGCAGAAGAAAGAGAAGGAGAAGGTGAAGTCTGGAGGATGAAGCAGAAGAAGAAGAAGAAGGAGAAGGAGAAGGTGAAGACTGGAGGGTGAATCAGAAGAAGTAGAAGAAGGAGAAGGAGAAGGTGAAGTCTGGAGGGAGAATCAGAAGAAGTAGAAGAAGGAGAAGTAGAAGGTGAAGTCTGGAGGGTGAATCAGAAGCAGAAGAAGGAGAAGGAGAAGGTGAAGTCTGGAGGGTGAATCAGAAGAAGCAGAAGAAGGAGATAGAGAAGATGAATTCTGGAGGGTGAATCAGAAGAAGTAGAAGAAGGAGAAGGAGAAGGTGATGTCTGGAGGGTAAATCAGAAGAAGCAGAAGAAGGAGAAGGAGAAGGTGAAGTCTGGAGGGTGAATCAGAAGAAGCAGAAGAAGGAGAAGGAGAAGGTGAAGTCAGGAGGGTGAATCAGAAGAAGCAGAAGAAGGAGAAGGAGAAGGTGAAGTTAGGAGGGTGAATCAGAAGAAGCAGAAGAAGGAGAAGGAGAAGGTGAAGTCAGGGGTGTGAAGCAGAAGAAGTAGAAGAAGGAGAAGGAGAAGGTGAAGTCAGGAGGGTGAAGCAGAAGATGCAGAAGAAGGAGAAGGAGAAGGTGAAGTCTGGAGGGTGAAGCAGAAGAAGCAGAAGAAGGAGAAGCAGAAGGTGAAGACTGGAGGGTGAATCAGAAGAAGTAGAAGAAGGAGAAGGAGAAGGTGAAGTCTGGAGGGTGAATCAGAAGAAGTAGAAGAAGGAGAAGGAGAAGGTGAAGTCTGGAGGGCGCAGCAGAAGAAGCAGAAGAAGGAGAAGGAGAAGGTGAAGTCTGGATGGTGAAGCAGAAGAAGCAGAAGAAGGAGAAGGAGAAGGTGAAGTCTGGAGGGTGAATCAGAAGAAGCAGAAGAAGGAGAAGGAGAAGGTGAAGTCTGGAGGGTTAATCAGAAGAAGCAGAATAAGGAGAAGGAGAAGGTGAAGTCTGGAGGGTGAATCAGAAGAAGCAGAAGAAGGAGAAGGAGAAGGTGAAGTCTGGAGGCTGAAGCAGAAGAAGTAGAAGAAGGAGAAGGAGAAGGTGAAGTCAGGAGGGTGAATCAGAAGAAGTAGAAGAAGGAGAAGGAGAAGGTGAAGTCTGGAGGGTGAATCAGAAGAAGTAGAAGAAGGAGAAGGAGACGGCGAAGTCTGGAGGGTGAATCAGAAGAAGCCGAAGAAGGAGGAGGAGAAGGTGAGGTCTGGAGGGTGAATCAGAAGAAGCAGAAGAAGGAGAAGGAGAAGATGAAGTCTGGAGGGTGAATCAGAAGAAGTTTAAGAAGGAGAAGGAGAAGGTGAGGTCTGGAGGGTGAATCAGAAGAAGCAGAATAAGGAGAAGGAGAAGGTGAAGTCTGAAGGCTGAATCAGAAGAAGCAGAAGAAGGAGAAGGAGAAGGTGAAGTCTGGAGGGTGAATCAGAAGAAGCAGAAGAAGGAGAAGGAGAAGATGAAGTCTGGAGGGTGAATCAGAAGAAGCAGAAGAAAGAGAAGGAGAAGGTGAAGTCTGGAGGGTGAAGCAGAAGAAGCAGAAGAAGGAGAAGGAGAAGGTGAAGACTGGAGGGTGAATCAGAAGAAGTAGAATAAGGAGAAGGAGAAGGTGAAGTCTGCAGGGTGAATCAGAAGAAGTAGAAGAAGGAGAAGGAGAAGGTGAAGTCTGGAGGGTGAATCAGAAGAAGCAGAAGAAGGAGAAGGAGAAGGTGAAGTCTGGAGGGTGAATCAGAAGAAGCAGAAGAAGGAGAAGGAGAAGATGAAGTCTGGAGGGTGAATCAGAAGAAGTAGAAGAAGGAGAAGGAGAAGGTGAGGTCTGGAGGGTGAATCAGAAGAAGCAGAAGAAGGAGAAGGAGAAGGTGAAGTCTGGAAGGTGAATCAGAAGAAGCAGAAGAAGGAGAAGGAGAAGGTGAAGTCTGGAGGGTGAAGCAGTAGAAGCAGAAGAAGGAGAAGGAGAAGGTGAGTTCTGGAGGGTGAAGCAGAAGAAGCAGAAGAAGGAGAAGGAGAAGGTGAAGTCTGGAGGGCGAAGCAGAAGAAGGGGAAGGAGAAGGTGAAGTCTGGAGGGTGAAGCAGAAGAAGCAGAAGAAGGAGAAGGAGAAGGTGAAGTCTGGAGGGTGAATCAGAAGAAGTAGAAGAAGGAGTAGGAGAAGGTGAAGTCAGGAGGGTGAAGCAGAAGAAGCAGAAGAAGGAGAAGGAGAAGGTGAAGTCTGGAGGGTGAATCAGAAGAAGTAGAAGAAGGAGAAGGAGAAGGTGAAGTCTGGAGGGTGAATCAGAAGAAGTAGAAGAAGGAGAAGGAGAAGGTGAAGTCTGGAGGGTGAATCAGAAGAAGCAGAAGAAGGAGAAGGAGAAGGTGAAGTCTGGAGGGAGAAGCAGAAGAAGTAGAAGAAGGAGAAGGAGAAGTTGAAGTCTGGAGGGTGAATCAGAAGAAGTAGAAGAAGGAGATGGAGAAGGTGAAGTCTGGAGGCTGAATCAGAAGAAGCAGAAGAAGGAGAAGGAGAAGGTGAAGTCTGGAGGGTGAATCATAAGAAGCAGAAGAAGGAGAAGGAGAAGATGAAGTCTGGAGGGTGAATCAGAGGAAGTAGAAGAAGGAGAAGGAGAAGGTGAAGTCTGGAGGGTGAATCAGAAGAAGCAGAAGAAGGAGAAGGAGAAGGTGAAGTCTGGAGGGTGAATCAGAAGAAGCAGAAGAAGGAGAAGGAGAAGGTGAAGTCTGGAGGGTTAATCAGAAGAAGCAGAATAAGGAGAAGGAGAAGGTGAAGTCTGGAGGGTGAATCAGAAGAAGCAGAAGAAGGAGAAGGAGAAGGTGAAGTCTGGAGGCTGAAGCAGAAGAAGTAGAAGAAGGAGAAGGAGAAGGTGAAGTCAGGAGGGTGAATCAGAAGAAGTAGAAGAAGGAGAAGGAGAAGGTGAAGTCAGGAGGGTGAATCAGAAGAATCAGAAGAAGGAGAAGGAGAAGGTGAAGTCTGGAGGGTGAATCAGAAGAATCAGAAGAAGGAGAAGGAGAAGGTGAAGTCTGGAGGGAGAATCAGAAGAAGCAGAAGAAAGAGAAGGAGAAGGTGAAGTCTAGAGGATGAAGCAGAAGAAGCAGAAGAAGGAGAAGGAGAAGGTGAAGACTGGAGGGTGAATCAGAAGAAGTAGAAGAAGGAGAAGGAGAAGGTGAAGTCTGGAGGGTGAATCAGAAGAAGCAGAAGAAGGAGAAGGAGAAGGTGAAGTCTGAAGGCTGAATCAGAAGAAGCAGAAGAAGGAGAAGGAGAAGGTGAAGTCTGGAGGGTGAATCAGAAGAAGCAGAAGAAGGAGAAGGAGAAGGTGAAGTCTGGAGGGTGAATCAGAAGAAGCAGAAGAAAGAGAAGGAGAAGGTGAAGTCTGGAGGGTGAAGCAGAAGAAGCAGAAGAAGGAGAAGGAGAAGGTGAAGACTGGAGGGTGAATCAGAAGAAGTAGAAGAAGGAGAAGGAGAAGGTGAAGTCTGCAGGGTGAATCAGAAGAAGTAGAAGAAGGAGAAGGAGAAGGTGAAGTCTGGAGGGTGAATCAGAAGAAGCAGAAGAAGGAGAAGGAGAAGGTGAAGTCTGGAGGGTGAATCAGAAGAAGCAGAAGAAGGAGAAGGAGAAGATGAAGTCTGGAGGGTGAATCAGAAGAAGTAGAAGAAGGAGAAGGAGAAGGTGATGTCTGGAGGGTGAATCAGAAGAAGCAGAAGAAGGAGAAGGAGAAGGTGAAGTCTGGAAGGTGAATCAGAAGAAGCAGAAGAAGGAGAAGGAGAAGGTGAAGTCTGGAGGGTGAAGCAGTAGAAGGAGAAGAAGGAGAAGGAGAAGGTGAGGTCTGGAGGGTGAAGCAGAAGAAGCAGAAGAAGGAGAAGGAGAAGGTGAAGTCTGGAGGGCGAAGCAGAAGAAGGAGAAGGAGAAGGTGAAGTCTGGAGGGTGAAGCAGAAGAAGCAGAAGAAGGAGAAGGAGAAGGTGAAGTCTGGAGGGTGAATCAGAAGAAGTAGAAGAAGGAGTAGGAGAAGGTGAAGTCAGGAGGGTGAAGCAGAAGAAGCAGAAGAAGGAGAAGGAGAAGGTGAAGTCTGGAGGGAGAATCAGAAGAAGTAGAAGAAGGAGAAGGAGAAGGTGAAGTCTGGAGGGTGAATCAGAAGAAGTAGAAGAAGGAGAAGGAGAAGGTGAAGTCTGCAGGGTGAATCAGAAGAAGCAGAAGAAGGAGAAGGAGAAGGTGAAGTCTGGAGGGAGAAGCAGAAGAAGTAGAAGAAGGAGAAGGAGAAGGTGAAGTCTGGAGGGTGAATCAGAAGAAGTAGAAGAAGGAGATGGAGAAGGTGAAGTCTGGAGGCTGAATCAGAAGAAGCAGAAGAAGGAGAAGGAGAAGGTGAAGTCTGGAGGGTGAATCATAAGAAGCAGAAGAAGGAGAAGGAGAAGATGAAGTCTGGAGGGTGAATCAGAGGAAGTAGAAGAAGGAGAAGGAGAAGGTGAAGTCTGGAGGGTGAATCAGAAGAATCAGAAGAAGGAGAAGGAGAAGGTGAAGTCTGGAGGGTGAATCAGAAGAAGCAGAAGAAGGAGAAGGAGAAGGTGAAGTCTGGAGGGTTAATCAGAAGAAGCAGAATAAGGAGAAGGAGAAGGTGAAGTCTGGAGGGTGAATCAGAAGAAGCAGAAGAAGGAGAAGGAGAAGGTGAAGTCTGAAGGGTGAAGCAGAAGAAGTAGAAGAAGGAGAAGGAGAAGGTGAAGTCAGGAGGGTGCATCAGAAGAAGTAGAAGAAGGAGAAGGAGAAGGTGAAGTCAGGAGGGTGAATCAGAAGAATCAGAAGAAGGAGAAGGAGAAGGTGAAGTCTGGAGGGTGAATCAGAAGAATCAGAAGAAGGAGAAGGAGAAGGTGAAGTCTGGAGGGAGAATCAGAAGAAGCAGAAGAAAGAGAAGGAGAAGGTGAAGTCTGGAGGATGAAGCAGAAGAAGCAGAAGAAGGAGAAGGAGAAGGTGAAGACTGGAGGGTGAATCAGAAGAAGTAGAAGAAGGAGAAGGAGAAGGTGAAGTCTGGAGGGTGAATCAGAAGAAGTAGAAGAAGGAGAAGTAGAAGGTGAAGTCTGGAGGGTGAATCAGAAGCAGAAGAAGGAGAAGGAGAAGGTGAAGTCTGGAGGGTGAATCAGAAGAAGCAGAAAAAGGAGATAGAGAAGATGAATTCTGGAGGGTGAATCAGAAGAAGTAGAAGAAGGAGAAGGAGAAGGTGATGTCTGGAGGGTAAATCGGAAGAAGCAGAAGAAGGAGAAGAAGAAGGTGAAGTCTGGAGGGTGAATCAGAAGAAGCAGAAGAAGGAGAAGGAGAAGGTGAAGTCAGGAGGGTGAATCAGAAGAAGCAGAAGAAGGAGAAGGAGAAGGTGAAGTTAGGAGGGTGAATCAGAAGAAGCAGAAGAAGGAGAAGGAGAAGGTGAAGTCAGGGGTGTGAAGCAGAAGAAGTAGAAGAAGGAGAAGGAGAAGGTGAAGTCAGGAGGGTGAAGCAGAAGATGCAGAAGAAGGAGAAGGAGAAGGTGAAGTCTGGAGGGTGAAGCAGAAGAAGCAGAAGAAGGAGAAGCAGAAGGTGAAGACTGGAGGGTGAATCAGAAGAAGTAGAAGAAGGAGAAGGAGAAGGTGAAGTCTTGGAGGGTGAATCAGAAGAAGTAGAGAAGGAGAAGGAGAAGGTGAAGTCTGGAGGGCGCAGCAGAAGAAGCAGAAGAAGGAGAAGGAGAAGGTGAAGTCTGGATGGTGAAGCAGAAGAAGCAGAAGAAGGAGAAGGAGAAGGTGAAGTCTGGAGGGTGAATCAGAAGAAGCAGAAGAAGGAGAAGGAGAAGGTGAAGTCTGGAGGGTTAATCAGAAGAAGCAGAATAAGGAGAAGGAGAAGGTGAAGTCTGGAGGGTGAATCAGAAGAAGCAGAAGAAGGAGAAGGAGAAGGTGAAGTCTGGAGGCTGAAGCAGAAGAAGTAGAAGAAGGAGAAGGAGAAGGTGAAGTCAGGAGGGTGAATCAGAAGAAGTAGAAGAAGGAGAAGGAGAAGGTGAAGTCAGGAGGGTGAATCAGAAGAATCAGAAGAAGGAGAAGGAGAAGGTGAAGTCTGGAGGGTGAATCAGAAGAATCAGAAGAAGGAGAAGGAGAAGGTGAAGTCTGGAGGGAGAATCAGAAGAAGCAGAAGAAAGAGAAGGAGAAGGTGAAGTCTAGAGGATGAAGCAGAAGAAGCAGAAGAAGGAGAAGGAGAAGGTGAAGACTGGAGGGTGAATCAGAAGAAGTAGAAGAAGGAGAAGGAGAAGGTGAAGTCTGGAGGGTGAATCAGAAGAAGCAGAAGAAGGAGAAGGAGAAGGTGTAGTCTGAAGGCTGAATCAGAAGAAGCAGAAGAAGGAGAAGGAGAAGGTGAAGTCTGGAGGGTGAATCAGAAGAAGCAGAAGAAGGAGAAGGAGATGGTGAAGTCTGGAGGGTGAATCAGAAGAAGCAGAAGAAAGAGAAGGAGAAGGTGAAGTCTGGAGGGTGAAGCACAAGAAGCAGAAGAAGGAGAAGGAGAAGGTGAAGACTGGAGGGTGAATCAGAAGAAGTAGAAGAAGGAGAAGGAGAAGGTGAAGTCTGCAGGGTGAATCAGAAGAAGTAGAAGAAGGAGAAGGAGAAGGTGAAGTCTGGAGGGTGAATCAGAAGAAGCAGAAGAAGGAGAAGGAGAAGGTGAAGTCTGGAGGGTGAATCAGAAGAAGCAGAAGAAGGAGAAGGAGAAGATGAAGTCTGGAGGGTGAATCAGAAGAAGTAGAAGAAGGAGAAGGAGAAGGTGAGGTCTGGAGGGTGAATCAGAAGAAGCAGAAGAAGGAGAAGGAGAAGGTGAAGTCTGGAAGGTGAATCAGAAGAAGCAGAAGAAGGAGAAGGAGAAGGTGAAGTCTGGAGGGTGAAGCAGTAGAAGCAGAAGAAGGAGAAGGAGAAGGTGAGGTCTGGAGGGTGAAGCAGAAGAAGCAGAAGAAGGAGAAGGAGAAGGTGAAGTCTGGAGGGCGAAGCAGAAGAAGGGGAAGGAGAAGGTGAAGTCTGGAGGGTGAAGCAGAAGAAGCAGAAGAAGGAGAAGGAGAAGGTGAAGTCTGGAGGGTGAATCAGAAGAAGTAGAAGAAGGAGTAGGAGAAGGTGAAGTCAGGAGGGTGAAGCAGAAGAAGCAGAAGAAGGAGAAGGAGAAGGTGAAGTCTGGAGGGTGAATCAGAAGAAGTAGAAGAAGGAGAAGGAGAAGGTGAAGTCTGGAGGGTGAATCAGAAGAAGTAGAAGAAGGAGAAGGAGAAGGTGAAGTCTGGAGGGTGAATCAGAAGAAGCAGAAGAAGGAGAAGGAGAAGGTGAAGTCTGGAGGGAGAAGCAGAAGAAGTAGAAGAAGGAGAAGGAGAAGGTGAAGTCTGGAGGTGAATCAGAAGAAGTAGAAGAAGGAGATGGAGAAGGTGAAGTCTGGAGGCTGAATCAGAAGAAGCAGAAGAAGGAGAAGGAGAAGGTGAAGTCTGGAGGGTGAATCATAAGAAGCAGAAGAAGGAGAAGGAGAAGATGAAGTCTGGAGGGTGAATCAGAGGAAGTAGAAGAAGGAGAAGGAGAAGGTGAAGTCTGGAGGGTGAATCAGAAGAAGCAGAAGAAGGAGAAGGAGTAGGTGAAGTCTGGAGGGTGAATCAGAAGAAGCAGAAGAAGGAGAAGGAGAAGGTGAAGTCTGGAGGGTTAATCAGAAGAAGCAGAATAAGGAGAAGGAGAAGGTGAAGTCTGGAGGGTGAATCAGAAGAAGCAGAAGAAGGAGAAGGAGAAGGTGAAGTCTGGAGGCTGAAGCAGAAGAAGTAGAAGAAGGAGAAGGAGAAGGTGAAATCAGGAGGGTGAATCAGAAGAAGTAGAAGAAGGAGAAGGAGAAGGTGAAGTCAGGAGGGTGTATCAGAAGAATCAGAAGAAGGAGAAGTAGAAGGTGAAGTCTGGAGGGTGAATCAGAAGAATCAGAAGAAGGAGAAGGAGAAGGTGAAGTCTGGAGGGAGAATCAGAAGAAGCAGAAGAAAGAGAAGGAGAAGGTGAAGTGTAGAGGATGAAGCAGAAGAAGCAGAAGAAGGAGAAGGAGAAGGTGAAGACTGGAGGGTGAATCAGAAGAAGTAGAAGAAGGAGAAGGAGAAGGTGAAGTCTGGAGGGTGAATCAGAAGAAGCAGAAGAAGGAGAAGGAGAAGGTGAAGTCTGAAGGCTGAATCAGAAGAAGCAGAAGAAGGAGAAGGAGAAGGTGAAGTCTGGAGGGTGAATCAGAAGAAGCAGAAGAAGGAGAAGGAGAAGGTGAAGTCTGGAGGGTGAATCAGAAGAAGCAGAAGAAAGAGAAGGAGAAGGTGAAGTCTGGAGGGTGAAGCAGAAGAAGCAGAAGAAGGAGAAGGAGAAGGTGAAGACTGGAGGGTGAATCAGAAGAAGTAGAAGAAGGAGAAGGAGAAGGTGAAGTCTGCAGGGTGAATCAGAAGAAGTAGAAGAAGGAGAAGGAGAAGGTGAAGTCTGGAGGGTGAATCAGAAGAAGCAGAAGAAGGAGAAGGAGAAGCTGAAGTCTGGAGGGTGAATCAGAAGAAGCAGAA
Source organism: Somniosus microcephalus (assembly GCF_052327205.1). Classification (NCBI taxonomy): domain Eukaryota; kingdom Metazoa; phylum Chordata; class Chondrichthyes; order Squaliformes; family Somniosidae; genus Somniosus; species Somniosus microcephalus. Next base: position 225,650 of record NW_028225203.1, on the reverse strand, counting down.
GAAGGAGAAGAGAAGATGAAGTCTGGAGGGTGAATCAGAAGAAGTAGAAGAAGGAGAAGGAGAAGGTGAGGTCTGGAGGGTGAATCAGAAGAAGCAGAAGAAGGAGAAGGAGAAGGTGAAGTCTGGAAGGTGAATCAGAAGAAGCAGAAGAAGGAGAAGGAGAAGGTGAAGTCTGGAGGGTGAAGCAGTAGAAGGAGAAGAAGGAGAAGGAGAAGGTGAGGTCTGGAGGGTGAAGCAGAAGAAGCAGAAGAAGGAGAAGGAGAAGGTGAAGTCTGGAGGGCGAAGCAGAAGAAGGAGAAGGAGAAGGTGAAGTCTGGAGGGTGAAGCAGAAGAAGCAGAAGAAGGAGAAGGAGAAGGTGAAGTCTGGAGGGTGAATCAGAAGAAGTAGAAGAAGGAGTAGGAGAAGGTGAAGTCAGGAGGGTGAAGCAGAAGAAGCAGAAGAAGGAGAAGGAGAAGGTGAAGTCTGGAGGAGAATCAGAAGAAGTAGAAGAAGGAGAAGGAGAAGGTGAAGTCTGGAGGGTGAATCAGAAGAAGTAGACGAAGGAGAAGGAGAAGGTGAAGTCTGGAGGGTGAATCAGAAGAAGCAGAAGAAGGAGAAGGAGAAGGTGAAGTCTGGAGGGAGAAGCAGAAGAAGTAGAAGAAGGAGAAGGAGAAGGTGAAGTCTGGAGGGTGAATCAGAAGAAGTAGAAGAAGGAGATGGAGAAGGTGAAGTCTGGAGGCTGAATCAGAAGAAGCAGAAGAAGGAGAAGGAGAAGGTGAAGTCTGGAGGGTGAATCATAAGAAGCAGAAGAAGGAGAAGGAGAAGATGAAGTCTGGAGGGTGAATCAGAGGAAGTAGAAGAAGGAGAAGGAGAAGGTGAAGTCTGGAGGGTGAATCAGAAGAATCAGAAGAAGGAGAAGGAGAAGGTGAAGTCTGGAGGGTGAATCAGAAGAAGCAGAAGAAGGAGAAGGAGAAGGTGAAGTCTGGAGGGTTAATCAGAAGAAGCAGAATAAGGAGAAGGAGAAGGTGAAGTCTGGAGGGTGAATCAGAAGAAGCAGAAGAAGGAGAAGGAGAAGGTGAAGTCTGGAGGGTGAAGCAGAAGAAGTAGAAGAAGGAGAAGGAGAAGGTGAAGTCAGGAGGGTGAATCAGAAGAAGTAGAAGAAGGAGAAGGAGAAGGTGAAGTCAGGAGGGTGAATCAGAAGAATCAGAAGAAGGAGAAGGAGAAGGTGAAGTCTGGAGGGTGAATCAGAAGAATCAGAAGAAGGAGAAGGAGAAGGTGAAGTCTGGAGGGAGAATCAGAAGAAGCAGAAGAAAGAGAAGGAGAAGGTGAAGTCTGGAGGATGAAGCAGAAGAAGCAGAAGAAGGAGAAGGAGAAGGTGAAGACTGGAGGGTGAATCAGAAGAAGTAGAAGAAGGAGAAGGAGAAGGTGAAGTCTGGAGGGTGAATCAGAAGAAGTAGAAGAAGGAGAAGTAGAAGGTGAAGTCTGGAGGGTGAATCAGAAGCAGAAGAAGGAGAAGGAGAAGGTGAAGTCTGGAGGGTGAATCAGAAGAAGCAGAAGAAGGAGAAGGAGAAGGTGAAGTCTGGAGGGTGAAGCAGAAGAAGCAGAAGAAGGAGAAGGAGAAGGTGAAGTCTGGAGGGTGAATCAGAAGAAGTAGAAGAAGGAGTAGGAGAAGGTGAAGTCAGGAGGGTGAAGCAGAAGAAGCAGAAGAAGGAGAAGGAGAAGGTGAAGTCTGGAGGGTGAAGCAGAAGAAGCAGAAAAAAGGAGAAGGAGAAGGTGAAGTCTGGAGGGTGAAGCAGAAGAAGCAGAAGAAGGAGAAGGAGAAGGTGAAGTCAGGAGGGTGAATCAGAAGAAGTAGAAGAAGGAGAAGGAGATGGTGAAGTCTGGAGGGTGAATCAGAGAAGTAGAAGAAGGAGAAGGAGAAGGTGAAGTCTGGAGGGTGAATCAGAAGAAGTAGAAGAAGTAGAAGGAGAAGGTGAAGCCTGGAGGGTGAATCAGAAGAAGCAGAAGAAGGAGAAGAGAAGGTGAAGTCTGGAGGGTTAATCAGAAGAAGCAGAATAAGGAGAAGGAGAAGGTGAAGTCTGGAGGGTGAATCAGAAGAAGCAGAAGAAGGAGAAGGAGAAGGTGAAGTCTGGAGGCTGAAGCAGAAGAAGTAGAAGAAGGAGAAGGAGAAGGTGAAGTCTAGAGGGTGAATCAGAAGAAGCAGAAGAAGGAGAAGGAGAAGGTGAAGACTGGAGGTGAATCAGAAGAAGTAGAAGAAGGAGAAGGAGAAGGTGAAGTCTGGATGGTGAATCAGAAGAAGTAGAAGAAGGAGAAGGAGAAGGCGAAGTCTGGAGGGTGAATCAGAAGAAGCAGAAGAAGGAGATGGAGGAGGTGAAGTCTGGAGGGTGAATCAGAAGAAGCAGAAGAAGGAGAAGGAGACGATGAAGTCTGGAGGGTGAATCAGAAGAAGTAGAAGAAGGAGAAGGAGAAGGTGAGGTCTGGAGGGTGAATCAGAAGAAGCAGAAGAAGGAGAAGGAGAAGGTGAAGTCTGAAGGCTGAATCAGAAGAAGCAGAAGAAGGAGAAGGAGAAGGTGAAGTCTGGAGGGTGAATCAGAAGAAGCAAAAGAAGGAGAAGGAGAAGGTGAAGTCTGGAGGGTGAATCAGAAGAAGCAGAACAAGGAGAAGGAGAAGGTGAAGTCTGGAGGGTGAATCAGAAGAAGCAGAAGAAGGAGAAGGAGAAGTTGAAGTCTGGAGGGTGAATCAGAAGAAGCAGAACAAGGAGAAGGAGAAGGTGAGGTCTGGAGGGTGAATCAGAAGAAGCAGAAGAAGGAGAAGGAGAAGGTGAAGTCTGGAAGGTGAATCAGAAGAAGCAGAAGAAGGAGAAGGAGAAGGTGAAGTCTGGAGGGTGAAGCAGTAGAAGGAGAAGAAGGAGAAGGAGAAGGTGAGGTCTGGAGGGTGAAGCAGAAGAAGCAGAAGAAGGAGAAGGAGAAGGTGAAGTCTGGAGGGCGAAGCAGAAGAAGGAGAAGGAGAAGGTGAAGTCTGGAGGGTGAAGCAGAAGAAGCAGAAGAAGGAGAAGGAGAAGGTGAAGTCTGGAGGGTGAATCAGAGAAGTAGAAGAAGGAGTAGGAGAAGGTGAAGTCAGGAGGGTGAAGCAGAAGAAGCAGAAGAAGGAGAAGGAGAAGGTGAAGTCTGGAGGGAGAATCAGAAGAAGTAGAAGAAGGAGAAGGAGAAGGTGAAGTCTGGAGGGTGAATCAGAAGAAGTAGAAGAAGGAGAAGGAGAAGGTGAAGTCTGGAGGGTGAATCAGAAGAAGCAGAAGAAGGAGAAGGAGAAGGTGAAGTCTGGAGGGAGAAGCAGAAGAAGTAGAAGAAGGAGAAGGAGAAGGTGAAGTCTGGAGGGTGAATCAGAAGAAGTAGAAGAAGGAGATGGAGAAGGTGAAGTCTGGAGGCTGAATCAGAAGAAGCAGAAGAAGGAGAAGGAGAAGGTGAAGTCTGGAGGGTGAATCATAAGAAGCAGAAGAAGGAGAAGGAGAAGATGAAGTCTGGAGGGTGAATCAGAGGAAGTAGAAGAAGGAGAAGGAGAAGGTGAAGTCTGGAGGGTGAATCAGAAGAATCAGAAGAAGGAGAAGGAGAAGGTGAAGTCTGGAGGGTGAATCAGAAGAAGCAGAAGAAGGAGAAGGAGAAGGTGAAGTCTGGAGGGTTAATCAGAAGAAGCAGAATAAGGAGAAGGAGAAGGTGAAGTCTGGAGGGTGAATCAGAAGAAGCAGAAGAAGGAGAAGGAGAAGGTGAAGTCTGGAGGGAGAAGCAGAAGAAGTAGAAGAAGGAGAAGGAGAAGGTGAAGTCAGGAGGGTGAATCAGAAGAAGTAGAAGAAGGAGAAGGAGAAGGTGAAGTCAGGAGGGTGAATCAGAAGAATCAGAAGAAGGAGAAGGAGAAGGTGAAGTCTGGAGGGTGAATCAGAAGAATCAGAAGAAGGAGAAGGAGAAGGTGAAGTCTGGAGGGAGAATCAGAAGAAGCAGAAGAAAGAGAAGGAGAAGGTGAAGTCTGGAGGATGAAGCAGAAGAAGCAGAAGAAGGAGAAGGAGAAGGTGAAGACTGGAGGGTGAATCAGAAGAAGTAGAAGAAGGAGAAGGAGAAGGTGAAGTCTGGAGGGTGAATCAGAAGAAGTAGAAGAAGGAGAAGTAGAAGGTGAAGTCTGGAGGGTGAATCAGAAGCAGAAGAAGGAGAAGGAGAAGGTGAAGTCTGGAGGGTGAATCAGAAGAAGCAGAAGAAGGAGATAGAGAAGACGAATTCTAGAGGGTGAATCAGAAGAAGTAGAAGAAGGAGAAGGAGAAGGTGGTGTCTGGAGGGTAAATCAGAAGAAGCAGAAGAAGGAGAAGGAGAAGGTGAAGTCTGGAGGGTGAATCAGAAGAAGCAGAAGAAGGAGAAGGAGAAGGTGAAGTCAGGAGGGTGAATCAGAAGAAGCAGAAGAAGGAGAAGGAGAAGGTGAAGTTAGGAGGGTGAATCAGAAGAAGCAGAAGAAGGAGAAGGAGAAGGTGAAGTCAGGGGTGTGAAGCAGAAGAAGTAGAAGAAGGAGAAGGAGAAGGTGAAGTCAGGAGGGTGAAGCAGAAGATGCAGAAGAAGGAGAAGGAGAAGGTGAAGTCTGGAGGGTGAAGCAGAAGAAGCAGAAGAAGGAGAAGCAGAAGGTGAAGACTGGAGGGTGAATCAGAAGAAGTAGAAGAAGGAGAAGGAGAAGGTGAAGTCTGGAGGGTGAATCAGAAGAAGTAGAAGAAGGAGAAGGAGAAGGTGAAGTCTGGAGGGCGCAGCAGAAGAAGCAGAAGAAGGAGAAGGAGAAGGTGAAGTCTGGATGGTGAAGCAGAAGAAGCAGAAGAAGGAGAAGGAGAAGGTGAAGTCTGGAGGGTGAATCAGAAGAAGTAGAAGAAGGAGAAGGAGAAGGTGAAGTCAGGAGGGTGAAGCAGAAGAAGCAGAAGAAGGAGAAGGAGAAGGTGAAGTCTGGAGGGTGAATCAGAAGAAGCAGAAGAAGGAGAAGGAGAAGGTGAATTCTGGAGGGTGAATCCGAAGAAGCAGAAGAAGGAGAAGGAGAAGGAGGAGGTGAAGTCAGGAGGGTGAAGCAGAAGAAGCAGAAGAAGGAGAAGGAGAAGGTGAAGTCTGGAGGGTGAATCAGAAGAAGTAGAAAAAGGAGAAGGAGAAGGTGAAGTCTGAAGGGTGAATCAGAAGAAGCAGAAGAAGGAGAAGGAGAAGGTGAAGTCTGGAGGGTGAATCAGAAGAAGCAGAAGAAGGAGAAGGAGAAGATGAAGTCTGGAGGGTGAATCAGAAGAAGTAGAAGAAGGAGAAGGAGAAGGTGAAGTCTCGAGGGTGAATCAGAAGAAGCAGAAGAAGGAAAAGGAGAAGGTGAAGTCTGGAGGGTGAATCAGAAGAAGCAGAAGAAGGAGAAGGAGAAGGTGAAGTCTGGAGGGTGAATCAGAAGAAGCAGAAAAAGGAGAAGGAGAAGGTGAAGTCTGGAGGGTGAATCAGAAGAAGCAGAAGAAGGAGAAGGAGAAGGTGAAGTCTGGAGGGTGAATCAGAAGAAGTAGAAGAAGGCGAAGGAGAAGGTGAAGTCTGGAGGGTGAATCAGAAGAAGCAGAAGAAGGAGAAGGAGAAGGTGAAGTCTGGAGGGTGAATCAGAAGAGGGAGAAGAAGGAGAAGGAGAAGGTGAAGTCTGGAGGGTGAATCAGAAGAAGTAGAAGAAGGAGAAGGAGAAGGTGAAGTCTGGAGGGTGAAGCAGAAGAAGTAGAAGAAGGAGAAGGAGAAGGTGAAGTCAGGAGGGTGAATCAGAAGAAGTAGAAGAAGGAGAAGGAGAAGGTGAAGTCAGGAGGGTGAATCAGAAGATGCAGAAGAAGGAGAAGGAGAAGGTGAAGTCTGGAGGGTGAATCAGAAGAATCAGAAGAAGGAGAAGGAGAAGGTGAAGTCTGGAGGGTGTATCAGAAGAAGCAGAAGAAAGAGAAGGAGAAGGTGAAGTCTGGAGGGTGAAGCAGAAGAAGCAGAAGAAGGAGAAGCAGAAGGTGAAGACTGGAGGGTGAATCAGAAGAAGTAGAAGAAGGAGAAGGAGAAGGTGAAGTCTGGAGGGTGAATCAGAAGAAGTAGAAGAAGGAGAAGGAGAAGGTGAAGTCTGGAGGGTGAATCAGAAGAAGCAGAAGAAGGAGAAGGAGAAGGTGAGGTCTGGAGGGTGAATCAGAAGAAGCAGAAGAAGCAGAAGGAGAAGATGAAGTCTGGAGGGTGAATCAGAAGAAGTAGAAGAAGGAGAAGGAGAAGGTGAGGTCTGGAGGGTGAATCAGAAGAAGCAGAAGAAGGAGAAGGAGAAGGTGAAGTCTGGAAGGTGAATCAGAAGAAGCAGAAGAAGGAGAAGGAGAAGGTGAAGTCTGGAGGGTGAAGCAGAAGAAGCAGAAGAAGGAGAAGGAGAAGGTGAGGTCTGGAGGGTGAAGCAGAAGAAGCAGAAGAAGGAGAAGGAGAAGGTGAAGTCTGGAGGGCGAAGCAGAAGAAGGAGAAGGAGAAGGTGAAGTCTGGAGGGTGAAGCAGAAGAAGCAGAAGAAGGAGAAGGAGAAGGTGAAGTCTGGAGGGTGAATCAGAAGAAGTAGAAGAAGGAGTAGGAGAAGGTGAAGTCAGGAGGGTGAAGCAGAAGAAGCAGAAGAAGGAGAAGGAGAAGGTGAAGTCTGGAGGGTGAAGCAGAAGAAGCAGAAAAAGGAGAAGGAGAAGGTGAAGTCTGGAGGGTGAAGCAGAAGAAGCAGAAGAAGGAGAAGGAGAAGGTGAAGTCAGGAGGGTGAATCAGAAGAAGTAGAAGAAGGAGAAGGAGATGGTGAAGTCTGGAGGGTGAATCAGAAGAAGTAGAAGAAGGAGAAGGAGAAGGTGAAGTCTGGAGGGTGAATCAGAAGAAGTAGAAGAAGTAGAAGGAGAAGGTGAAGCCTGGAGGGTGAATCAGAAGAAGCAGAAGAAGGAGAAGGAGAAGGTGAAGTCTGGAGGGAGAAGCAGAAGAAGTAGAAGAAGGAGAAGGAGAAGGTGAAGTCTGGAGGGTGAATCAGAAGAAGTAGAAGAAGGAGAAGGAGAAGGTGAAGTCTGGAGGGTGAATCAGAAGAAGTAGAAGAAGGAGAAGGAGAAGGTGAAGTCTAGAGGGTGAATCAGAAGAAGCAGAAGAAGGAGAAGGAGAAGGTGAAGACTGGAGGTGAATCAGAAGAAGTAGAAGAAGGAGAAGGAGAAGGTGAAGTCTGGAAGGTGAATCAGAAGAAGTAGAAGAAGGAGAAGGAGAAGGCGAAGTCTGGAGGGTGAATCAGAAGAAGCAGAAGAAGGAGATGGAGGAGGTGAAGTCTGGAGGGTGAATCAGAAGAAGCAGAAGAAGGAGAAGGAGACGATGAAGTCTGGAGGGTGAATCAGAAGAAGTAGAAGAAGGAGAAGGAGAAGGTGAGGTCTGGAGGGTGAATCAGAAGAAGCAGAAGAAGGAGAAGGAGAAGGTGAAGTCTGAAGGGTGAATCAGAAGAAGCAAAAGAAGGAGAAGGAGAAGGTGAAGTCTGGAGGGTGAATCAGAAGAAGCAGAACAAGGAGAAGGAGAAGGTGAAGTCTGGAGGGTGAATCAGAAGAAGCAGAAGAAGGAGAAGGAGAAGGTGATGACTGGAGGGTGAATCAGAAGAAGTAGAAGAAGGAGAAGGAGAAGGTGAAGTCTGGAGGGTGAATCAGAAGAAGTAGAAGAAGGAGATGGAGAAGGTGAAGTCTGGTGGCTGAATCAGAAGAAGCAGAAGAAGGAGAAGGAGAAGGTGAAGTCTGGAGGGTGAATCATAAGAAGCAGAAGAAGGAGAAGGAGAAGATGAAGTCTGGAGGGTGAATCAGAGGAAGTAGAAGAAGGAGAAGGAGAAGGTGAAGTCTGGAGGGTGAATCAGAAGAAGCAGAAGAAGGAGAAGGAGAAGTTGAAGTCTGGAGGGTGAATCAGAAGAAGCAGAAGAAGGAGAAGGAGAAGCCGAAGTCTGGAGGGTTAATCAGAAGAAGCAGAATAAGGAGAAGGAGAAGGTGAAGTCTGGAGGGTGAATCAGAAGAAGCAGAAGAAGGAGAAGGAGAAGGTGAAGTCTGAAGGGTGAAGCAGAAGAAGTAGAAGAAGGAGAAGGAGAAGGTGAAGTCAGGAGGGTGAATCAGATGAAGTAGAAGAAGGAGAAGGAGAAGGTGAAGTCAGGAGGGTGAATCAGAAGAAGCAGAAGAAGGAGAAGGAGAAGGTGAAGTCTGGAGGGTGAATCAGAAGAATCAGAAGAAGGAGAAGGAGAAGGTGAAGTCTGGAGGGTGAATCAGAAGAAGCAGAAGAAAGAGAAGGAGAAGGTGAAGTCTGGAGGATGAAGCAGAAGAAGCAGAAGAAGGAGAAGGAGAAGGTGAAGACTGGAGGGTGAATCAGAAGAAGTAGAAGAAGGAGAAGGAGAAGGTGAAGTCTGGAGGGTGAATCAGAAGAAGTAGAATAAGGAGAAGGAGAAGGTGAAGTCTGGAGGGTGAATCAGAAGAAGCAGAAGAAGGAGAAGGAGAAGGTGAAGTCTGGAGGGTGAATCGGAAGAAGCAGAAGAAGGAGAAGGAGAAGATGAAGTCTGGAGGGTGAATCAGAAGAAGTAGAAGAAGGAGAAGGAGAAGGTGATGTCTGGAGGGTGAATCAGAAGAAGCAGAAGAAGGAGAAGGAGAAGGTGAAGTCTGGAGGGTGAATCAGAAGAAGCAGAAGAAGGAGAAGGAGAAGGTGAAGTCTGGAGGGTGAATCAGAAGAAGCAGAAGAAGGAGAAGGAGAAGGTGAAGTCAGGAGGGTGAATCAGAAGAAGCAGAAGAAGGAGAAGGAGAAGGTGAAGTTAGGAGGGTGAAACAGAAGAAGCAGAAGAAGGAGAAGGAGAAGGTGAAGTCAGGGGTGTGAAGCAGAAGAAGTAGAAGAAGGAGAAGGAGAAGGTGAAGTCAGGAGGGTGAAGCAGAAGAAGTAGAAGAAGGAGAAGGAGAAGGTGAAGTCAGGAGGGTGAATCAGAAGAAGTAGAAGAAGGAGAAGGAGAAGGTGAAGTCTGGAGGGTGAATCAGAAGAAGTAGAAGAAGGAGAAGGAGGTGAAGTCTGGAGGGTGAATCAGAAGAAGTAGAAGAAGGAGAAAGAGAAGGTGAAGTCTGGAGGGTGAATCAGAAGAAGTAGAAGAAGGAGAAGGAGAAGGTGAAGTCTGGAGGGTGAATCAGAAGAAGCAGAAGAAGGAGAAGGAGAAGGTGAAGTCTGGAGGGTGAATCAGAAGAAGCAGAAGAAGGAGAAGGAGAAGGTGAAGTCTGGAGGGTGAATCAGAAGAAGTAGACGAAGGAGAAGGAGAAGGTGAAGTCTGGAGGGTGAATCAGAAGAAGCAGAAGAAGGAGAAGGAGAAGGTGAAGTCTGGAGGGTGAATCAGAAGAAGCAGAAGAAGGAGAAGGAGAAGGTGAAGTCTGGAGGGTGAATCAGAAGAAGCAGAAGAAGGAGAAGGAGAAGGTGAAGTCTGGAGGGTGAATCAGAAGAAGCAGAAGATGTAGAAGGAGAAGGTGAAGTCTGGAGGGTGAATCAGAAGAAGCAGAAGAAGGAGAAGGAGAAGGTGAAGTCAGGGGGGTGAAGCAGAAGAAGTAGAAGAAGGAGAAGGAGAAGGTGAAGTCAGGAGGGTGAAGCAGAAGAAGCAGAAGAAGGAGAAGAAGAAGGTGAAGTCTGGAGGGCGCAGCAGCAGAAGCAGAAGAAAGAGAAGGAGAAGGTGAAGTCTGGAGGGTGAAGCAGAAGAAGCAGAAGAAGGAGAAGGAGAAGGTGAAGTCAGGGGGGAGAAGCAGAAGAAGTCGAAGAAGGAGAAGGAGAAGGTGAAGTCAGGAGGGTGAAGCAGAAGAAGCAGAAGAAGGAGAATGAGAAGGTGAAGTCTGGAGGGCGCATCAGAAGAAGCAGAAGAAGGAGAAGGAGAAGGTGAAGTCTGGAGGGTGAATCAGAAGAAGCAGAAGAAGGAGAAGGAGAAGGTGAAGTCTGGAGGGTGAATCATAAGAAGCAGAAGAAGGAGAAGGAGAAGGTGAAGTCTGGAGGGTGAATCAGAAGAAGCAGAAGAAGGAGAAGGAGAAGGTGAAGTCTGGAGGGTGAATCAGAAGAAGCAGAAGATGTAGAAGGAGAAGGTGAAGTCTGGAGGTTGAATCAGAAGAAGCAGAAGAAGGAGAAGGAGAAGGTGAAGTCTGGAGGGTGAATCAGGAGAAGTAGAAGAAGGAGAAGGAGAAGGTGAAGTCAGGAGGGTGAAGCAGAAGAAGCAGAAGAAGGAGAAGGAGAAGGTGAAGTCTGGAGGGTGAAGCAGAAGAAGCAGAAGAAGGAGAAGGAGAAGGTGAAGTCTGGAGGGTGAAGCAGAAGAAGCAGAAGAAGGAGAAGGAGAAGGTGAAGTCAGGAGGGTGAATCAGAAGAAGTAGAAGAAGGAGAAGGAGAAGGTGAAGTCTGGAGGGTGAATCAGAAGAAGTAGAAGAAGGAGAAGGAGAAGGTGATGTCTGGAGGGTGAATCAGAAGAAGTAGAAGAAGGAGAAGGAGAAGGTGAAGTCTGGAGGGTGAATCAGAAGAAGCAGAAGAAGGAGAAGGAGAAGGTGAAGTCTGGAGGGAGAAGCAGAAGAAGTAGAAGAAGGAGAAGGAGAAGGTGAAGTCTGGAGGGTGAATCAGAAGAAGTAGAGGAAGGAGAAGGAGAAGGTGATGTCTGGAGGGTGAATCAGAAGAAGTAGAAGAAGGAGAAGGAGAAGGTGAAGTCTGGAGAGTGAATCAGAAGAAGCAGAAGAAGGAGAAGGAGAAGGTGAAGTCTGGAGGGTGAATCAGAAGAAGTAGAAGAAGGAGAAGGAGAAGGTGTAGTCTGGAGGGTGAATCAAATGAAGTAGACGAAGGAGAAGGAGAAGGTGAAGTCTGGAGGGTGAAGCAGAAGAAGCAGAAGAAGGAGAAGGAGAAGGTGAAGTCTGGAGGGTGAATCAGAAGATATAGAAGAAGGAGAAGGAGAAGGTGAAGTCTGGAGGGTGAATCAGAAGAAGCAGAAGAAGGAGAAGGAGAAGATGAAGTCTGGAGGGTGAATCAGAAGATGTAGAAGAAGGAGAAGGAGAAGGTGAGGTCTGGAGGGTGAATCAGAAGAAGCAGAAGAAGGAGAAGGAGAAGGTGAAGTCTGGAGGGTGAATCAAAAGAAGCAGAGGAAGGAAAAGGAGAAGGTGAAGTCTGGAGGGTGAATCAGAAGAAGCAGAAGAAGGAGAAGGAGAAGGTGAAGTCAGGAGGGTGAATCAGAAGAAGCAGAAGAAGGAGAAGGAGAAGGTGAAGTTAGGAGGGTGAATCAGAAGAAGCAGAAGAAGGAGAAGGAGAAGGTGAAGTCAGGGGGGTGAAGCAGAAGAAGTAGAAGAAGGAGAAGGAGAAGGTGAAGTCAGGAGGGTGAAGCAGAAGAAGCAGAAGAAGGAGAAGGAGAAGGTGAAGTCTGGAGGGCGCAGCAGAAGAAGGAGAAGGAGAAGGTGAAGTCTGGAGGGTGAAGCAGGAAAAGCAGAAGAAGGAGAAGGAGAAGGTGAAGTCTGGAGGGTGAAGCAGAAGAAGCAGAAGAAGGAGAAGGAGAAGGTGAAGTCTGGAGGGTGAAGCAGAAGAAGCAGAAGAAGGAGAAGGAGAAGGTGAAGTCAGGAGGGTGAATCAGAAGAAGTAGAAGAAGGTGAAGGAGAAGGTGAAGTCTGGAGGGTGAATCAGAAGAAGTAGAAGAAGGAGAAGGAGAAGGTGATGTCTGGAGGGTGAATAAGAAGAAGTAGAAGAAGGAGAAGGAGAAGGTGAAGTCTGGAGGGTGAATCAGAAGAAGCAGAAGAAGGAGAAGGAGAAGGTGAAGTCTGGAGGGAGAAGCAGAAGAAGTAGAAGAAGGAGAAGGAGAAGGTGAAGTCTGGAGGGTGAATCAGAAGAAGTAGAGGAAGGAGAAGGAGAAGGTGAAGTCTGGAGGGTGAATCAGAAGAAGTAGAAGAAGGAGAAGGAGAAGGTGAAGTCTGGAGAGTGAATCAGAAGAAGTAGAGGAAGGAGAAGGAGAAGGTGAAGTCTGGAGGGTGAATCAGAAGAAGCAGAAGAAGGAGAAGGAGAAGGTGAAGTCTGGAGGGTGAATCAGGAGAAGTAGAAGAAGGAGAAGGAGAAGTTGAAGTCAGGAGGGTGAAGCAGAAGAAGCAGAAGAAGGAGAAGGAGAAGGTGAAGTCTGGAGGGTGAAGCAGAAGAAGCAGAAGAAGGAGAAGGAGAAGGTGAAGTCTGGAGGGTGAAGCAGAAGAAGCAGAAGAAGGAGAAGGAGAAGGTGAAGTCAGGAGGGTGAATCAGAAGAAGTAGAAGAAGGAGAAGGAGAAGGTGAAGTCTGGAGGGTGAATCAGAAGAAGCAGAAGAAGGAGAAGGAGAAGGTGAAGTCTGGAGGGTGAATCAGGAGAAGTAGAAGAAGGAGAAGGAGAAGGTGAAGTCAGGAGGGTGAAGCAGAAGAAGCAGAAGAAGGAGAAGGAGAAGGTGAAGTCTGGAGGGTGAAGCAGAAGAAGCAGAAGAAGGAGAAGGAGAAGGTGAAGTCTGGAGGGTGAAGCAGAAGAAGCAGAAGAAGGAGAAGGAGAAGGTGAAGTCAGGAGGGTGAATCAGAAGAAGTAGAAGAAGGAGAAGGAGAAGGTGAAGTCTGGAGGGTGAATCAGAAGAAGTAGAAGAAGGAGAAGGAGAAGGTGATGTCTGGAGGGTGAATCAGAAGAAGTAGAAGAAGGAGAAGGAGAAGGTGAAGTCTGGAGGGTGAATCAGAAGAAGCAGAAGAAGGAGAAGGAGAAGGTGAAGTCTGGAGGGAGAAGCAGAAGAAGTAGAAGAAGGAGAAGGAGAAGGTGAAGTCTGGAGGGTGAATCAGAAGAAGCAGAAGAAGGAGAAGGAGAAGGTGAAGTCTAGAGGGTGAATCAGAAGAAGCAGAAGAAGGAGAAGGAGAAGGTGAAGACTGGAGGTGAATCAGAAGAAGTAGAAGAAGGAGAAGGAGAAGGTGAAGTCTGGAAGGTGAATCAGAAGAAGTAGAAGAAGGAGAAGGAGAAGGCGAAGTCTGGAGGGTGAATCAGAAGAAGCAGAAGAAGGAGATGGAGGAGGTGAAGTCTGGAGGTTGAATCAGAAGAAGCAGAAGAAGGAGAAGGAGACGATGAAGTCTGGAGGGTGAATCAGAAGAAGTAGAAGAAGGAGAAGGAGAAGGTGAGGTCTGGAGGGTGAATCAGAAGAAGCAGAAGAAGGAGAAGGAGAAGGTGAAGTCTGAAGGGTGAATCAGAAGAAGCAAAAGAAGGAGAAGGAGAAGGTGAAGTCTGGAGGGTGAATCAGAAGAAGCAGAACAAGGAGAAGGAAAAGGTGAAGTCTGGAGGGTGAATCAGAAGAAGCAGAAGAAGGAGAAGGAGAAGGTGATGTCTGGAGGGTGAATCAGAAGAAGTAGAAGAAGGAGAAGGAGAAGGTGAAGTCTGGAGGGTGAATCAGAAGAAGTAGAAGAAGGAGATGGAGAAGGTGAAGTCTGGTGGCTGAATCAGAAGAAGCAGAAGAAGGAGAAGGAGAAGGTGAAGTCTGGAGGGTGAATCATAAGAAGCAGAAGAAGGAGAAGGAGAAGATGAAGTCTGGAGGGTGAATCAGAGGAAGTAGAAGAAGGAGAAGGAGAAGGTGAAGTCTGGAGGGTGAATCAGAAGAAGCAGAAGAAGGAGAAGGAGAAGGTGAAGTCTGGAGTGTGAATCAGAAGAAGCAGAAGAAGGAGAAGGAGAAGGTGAAGTCTGGAGGGAGAAGCAGAAGAAGTAGAAGAAGGAGAAGGAGAAGGTGAAGTCTGGAGGGTGAATCAGAAGAAGCAGAAGAAGGAGAAGGAGAAGGTGAAGTCTAGAGGGTGAATCAGAAGAAGCAGAAGAAGGAGAAGGAGAAGGTGAAGTCTGGAGGGTGAATCATAAGAAGCAGAAGAAGGAGAAGGAGAAGATGAAGTCTGGAGGGTGAATCAGATGAAGTAGAAGAAGGAGAAGGAGAAGGTGAAGTCAGGAGGGTGAATCAGAAGAAGCAGAAGAAGGAGAAGGAGAAGGTGAAGTCTGGAGGGTGAATCAGAAGAATCAGAAGAAGGAGAAGGAGAAGGTGAAGTCTGGAGGGAGAATCAGAAGAAGCAGAAGAAAGAGAAGGAGAAGGTGAAGTCTGGAGGATGAAGCAGAAGAAGCAGAAGAAGGAGAAGGAGAAGGTGAAGACTGGAGGGTGAATCAGAAGAAGTAGAAGAAGGAGAAGGAGAAGGTGAAGTCTGGAGGGTGAATCAGAAGAAGTAGAAGAAGGAGAAGGAGAAGGTGAAGTCTGGAGGGTGAATCAGAAGAAGCAGAAGAAGGAGAAGGAGAAGGTGAAGTCTGGAGGGTGAATCAGAAGAAGCAGAAGAAGGAGAAGGAGAAGATGAAGTCTGGAGGGTGAATCAGAAGAAGTAGAAGAAGGAGAAGGAGAAGGTGATGTCTGGAGGGTGAATCAGAAGAAGCAGAAGAAGGAGAAGGAGAAGGTGAAGTCTGGAGGGTGAATCAGAAGAAGCAGAAGAAGGAGAAGGAGAAGGTGAAGTCTGGAGGGTGAATCAGAAGAAGCAGAAGAAGGAAAAGGAGAAGGCGAAGTCAGGAGGGTGAATCAGAAGAAGCAGAAGAAGGAGAAGGAGAAGGTGAAGTTAGGAGGGTGAAACAGAAGAAGCAGAAGAAGGAGAAGGAGAAGGTTAAGTCAGGGGTGTGAAGCAGAAGAAGTGGAAGAAGGAGAAGGAGAAGGTGAAGTCAGGAGGGTGAAGCAGAAGAAGTAGAAGAAGGAGAAGGAGAAGGTGAAGTCAGGAGGGTGAATCAGAAGAAGTAGAAGAAGGAGAAGGAGAAGGTGAAGTCTGGAGGGTGAATCAGAAGAAGTAGAAGAAGGAGAAGGAGGTGAAGTCTGGAGGGTGAATCAGAAGAAGTAGAAGAAGGAGAAAGAGAAGGTGAAGTCTGGAGGGTGAATCAGAAGAAGTAGAAGAACGAGAAGGAGAAGGTGAAGTCTGGAGGGTGAATCAGAAGAAGCAGAAGAAGGAGAAGGAGAAGGTGAAGTCTGGAGGGTGAATCAGAAGAAGCAGAAGAAGGAGAAGGAGAAGGTGAAGTCTGGAGGGTGAATCAGAAGAAGTAGACGAAGGAGAAGGAGAAGGTGAAGTCTGGAGGGTGAATCAGAAGAAGCAGAAGAAGGAGAAGGAGAAGGTGAAGTCTGGAGGGTGAATCAGAAGAAGCAGAAGAAGGAGAAGGAGAAGGTGAAGTCTGGAGGGTGAATCAGAAGAAGCAGAAGAAGGAGAAGGAGAAGGTGAAGTCTGGAGGGTGAATCAGAAGAAGCAGAAGATGTAGAAGGAGAAGGTGAAGTCTGGAGGGTGAATCAGAAGAAGCAGAAGAAGGAGAAGGAGAAGGTGAAGTCAGGGGGGTGAAGCAGAAGAAGTAGAAGAAGGAGAAGGAGAAGGTGAAGTCAGGAGGGTGAAGCAGAAGAAGCAGAAGAAGGAGAAGAAGAAGGTGAAGTCTGGAGGGCGCAGCAGCAGAAGCAGAAGAAAGAGAAGGAGAAGGTGAAGTCTGGAGGGTGAAGCAGAAGAAGCAGAAGAAGGAGAAGGAGAAGGTGCAGTCAGGGGGGAGAAGCAGAAGAAGTCGAAGAAGGAGAAGGAGAAGGTGAAGTCAGGAGGGTGAAGCAGAAGAAGCAGAAAAGGAGAATGAGAAGGTGAAGTCTGGAGGGCGCATCAGAAGAAGCAGAAGAAGGAGAAGGAGAAGGTGAAGTCTGGAGGGTGAATCAGAAGAAGCAGAAGAAGGAGAAGGAGAAGGTGAAGTCTGGAGGGTGAATCAGGAGAAGTAGAAGAAGGAGAAGGAGAAGGTGAAATCAGGAGGGTGAAGCAGAAGAAGCAGAAGAAGGAGAAGGAGAAGGTGAAGTCTGGAGGGTGAATCAGAAGAAGTAGACGAAGGAGAAGGAGAAGGTGAAGTCTGGAGGGTGAATCAGAAGAAGCAGAAGAAGGAGAAGGAGAAGGTGAAGTCTGGAGGGTGAATCAGAAGAAGCAGAAGAAGGAGAAGGAGAAGGTGAAGTCTGGAGGGTGAATCAGAAGAAGCAGAAGAAGGAGAAGGAGAAGGTGAAGTCTGGAGGGTGAATCAGAAGAAGCAGAAGATGTAGAAGGAGAAGGTGAAGTCTGGAGGGTGAATCAGAAGAAGCAGAAGAAGGAGAAGGAGAAGGTGAAGTCAGGGGGGTGAAGCAGAAGAAGTAGAAGAAGGAGAAGGAGAAGGTGAAGTCAGGAGGGTGAAGCAGAAGAAGCAGAAGAAGGAGAAGGAGAAGGTGAAGTCTGGAGGGTGAATCAGAAGAAGCAGAAGAAGGAGAAGGAGAAGGTGAAGTCTGGAGGGTGAATCAGAAGAAGCAGAAGATGTAGAAGGAGAAGGTGAAGTCTGGAGGTTGAATCAGAAGAAGCAGAAGAAGGAGAAGGAGAAGGTGAAGTCTGGAGGGTGAATCAGGAGAAGTAGAAGAAGGAGAAGGAGAAGGTGAAGTCAGGAGGGTGAAGCAGAAGAAGCAGAAGAAGGAGAAGGAGAAGGTGAAGTCTGGAGGGTGAAGCAGAAGAAGCAGAAGAAGGAGAAGGAGAAGGTGAAGTCTGGAGGGTGAAGCAGAAGAAGCAGAAGAAGGAGAAGGAGAAGGTGAAGTCAGGAGGGTGAATCAGAAGAAGAAAAGAAGGAGAAGGAGAAGGTGAAGTCTGGAGGGTGAATCAGAAGAAGTAGAAGAAGGAGAAGGAGAAGGTGATGTCTGGAGGGTGAATCAGAAGAAGTAGAAGAAGGAGAAGGAGAAGGTGAAGTCTGGAGGGTGAATCAGAAGAAGCAGAAGAAGGAGAAGGAGAAGGTGAAGTCTGGAGGGAGAAGCAGAAGAAGTAGAAGAAGGAGAAGGAGAAGGTGAAGTCTGGAGGGTGAATCAGAAGAAGTAGAGGAAGGAGAAGGAGAAGGTGATGTCTGGAGGGTGAATCAGAAGAAGTAGAAGAAGGAGAAGGAGAAGGTGAAGTCTGGAGAGTGAATCAGAAGAAGCAGAAGAAGGAGAAGGAGAAGGTGAAGTCTGGAGGGTGAATCAGAAGAAGTAGAAGAAGGAGAAGGAGAAGGTGTAGTCTGGAGGGTGAATCAAATGAAGTAGACGAAGGAGAAGGAGAAGGTGAAGTTTGGAGGGTGAAGCAGAAGAAGCAGAAGAAGGAGAAGGAGAAGGTGAAGTCTGGAGGGTGAATCAGAAGATATAGAAGAAGGAGAAGGAGAAGGTGAAGTCTGGAGCGTGAATCAGAAGAAGCAGAAGAAGGAGAAGGAGAAGGTGAAGTCTGGAGGGTGAATCAGAAGAAGCAGAAGAAGGAGAAGGAGAAGATGAAGTCTGGAGGGTGAATCAGAAGATGTAGAAGAAGGAGAAGGAGAAGGTGAGGTCTGGAGGGTGAATCAGAAGAAGCAGAAGAAGGAGAAGGAGAAGGTGAAGTCTGGAGGGTGAATCAAAAGAAGCAGAGGAAGGAGAAGGAGAAGGTGAAGTCTGGAGGGTGAATCAGAAGAAGCAGAAGAAGGAGAAGGAGAAGGTGAAGTCAGGAGGGTGAATCAGAAGAAGCAGAAGAAGGAGAAGGAGAAGGTGAAGTTAGGAGAGTGAATCAGAAGAAGCAGAAGAAGGAGAAGGAGAAGGTGAAGTCAGGGGGGTGAAGCAGAAGAAGTAGAAGAAGGAGAAGGAGAAGGTGAAGTCAGGAGGGTGAAGCAGAAGAAGCAGAAGAAGGAGAAGGAGAAGGTGAAGTCTGGAGGGCGCAGCAGAAGAATGAGAAGGAGAAGGTGAAGTCTGGAGGGTGAAGCAGGAAAAGCAGAAGAAGGAGAAGGAGAAGGTGAAGTCTGGAGGGTGAAGCAGAAGAAGCAGAAGAAGGAGAAGGAGAAGGTGAAGTCTGGAGGGTGAAGCAGAAGAAGCAGAAGAAGGAGAAGGAGAAGGTGAAGTCAGGAGGGTGAATCAGAAGAAGTAGAAGAAGGAGAAGGAGAAGGTGAAGTCTGGAGGGTGAATCAGAAGAAGTAGAAGAAGGAGAAGGAGAAGGTGATGTCTGGAGGGTGAATCAGAAGAAGTAGAAGAAGGAGAAGGAGAAGGTGAAGTCTGGAGGGTGAATCAGAAGAAGCAGAAGAAGGAGAAGGAGAAGGTGAAGTCTGGAGGGAGAAGCAGAAGAAGTAGAAGAAGGAGAAGGAGAAGGTGAAGTCTGGAGGGTGAATCAGAAGAAGTAGAGGAAGGAGAAGGAGAAGGTGAAGTCTGGAGGGTGAATCAGAAGAAGTAGAAGAAGGAGAAGGAGAAGGTGAAGTCTGGAGAGTGAATCAGAAGAAGTAGAGGAAGGAGAAGGAGAAGGTGAAGTCTGGAGGGTGAATCAGAAGAAGCAGAAGAAGGAGAAGGAGAAGGTGAAGTCTGGAGGGTGAATCAGGAGAAGTAGAAGAAGGAGAAGGAGAAGGTGAAGTCAGGAGGGTGAAGCAGAAGAAGCAGAAGAAGGAGAAGGAGAAGGTGAAGTCTGGAGGGTGAAGCAGAAGAAGCAGAAGAAGGAGAAGGAGAAGGTGATGTCTGGAGGGTGAAGCAGAAGAAGCAGAAGAAGGAGAAGGAGAAGGTGAAGTCAGGAGGGTGAATCAGAAGAAGTAGAAGAAGGAGAAGGAGAAGGTGAAGTCTGGAGGGTGAATCAGAAGAAGCAGAAGAAGGAGAAGGAGAAGGTGAAGTCTGGAGGGTGAATCAGGAGAAGTAGAAGAAGGAGAAGGAGAAGGTGAAGTCAGGAGGGTGAAGCAGAAGAAGCAGAAGAAGGAGAAGGTGAAGGTGAAGTCTGGAGGGTGAAGCAGAAGAAGCAGAAGAAAGAGAAGGAGAAGGTGAAGTCTGGAGGGTGAAGCAGAAGAAGCAGAAGAAGGAGAAGGAGAAGGTGAAGTCAGGAGGGTGAATCAGAAGAAGTAGAAGAAGGAGAAGGAGAAGGTGAAGTCTGGAGGGTGAATCAGAAGAAGTAGAAGAAGGAGAAGGAGAAGGTGATGTCTGGAGGGTGAATCAGAAGAAGTAGAAGAAGGAGAAGGAGAAGGTGAAGTCTGGAGGGTGAATCAGAAGAAGCAGAAGAAGGAGAAGGAGAAGGTGAAGTCTGGAGGGAGAAGCAGAAGAAGTAGAAGAAGGAGAAGGAGAAGGTGAAGTCTGGAGGGTGAATCAGAAGAAGCAGAAGAAGGAGAAGGAGAAGGTGAAGTCTAGAGGGTGAATCAGAAGAAGCAGGAGAAGGAGAAGGTGAAGACTGGAGGTGAATCAGAAGAAGTAGAAGAAGGAGAAGGAGAAGGTGAAGTCTGGAAGGTGAATCAGAAGAAGTAGAAGAAGGAGAAGGAGAAGGCGAAGTCTGGAGGGTGAATCAGAAGAAGCAGAAGAAGGAGATGGAGGAGGTGAAGTCTGGAGGGTGAATCAGAAGAAGCAGAAGAAGAAAAGGAGACGATGAAGTCTGGAGGGTGAATCAGAAGAAGTAGAAGAAGGAGAAGGAGAAGGTGAGGTCTGGAGGGTGAATCAGAAGAAGCAGAAGAAGGAGAAGGAGAAGGTGAAGTCTGAAGGGTGAATCAGAAGAAGCAAAAGAAGGAGAAGGAGAAGGTGAAGTCTGGAGGGTGAATCAGAAGAAGCAGAACAAGGAGAAGGAGAAGGTGAAGTCTGGAGGGTGAATCAGAAGAAGCAGAAGAAGGAGAAGGAGAAGGTGATGTCTGGAGGGTGAATCAGAAGAAGTAGAAGAAGGAGAAGGAGAAGGTGATGTCTGGAGGGTGAATCAGAAGAAGTAGAAGAAGGAGATGGGGAAGGTGAAGTCTGGTGGCTGAATCAGAAGAAGCAGAAGAAGGAGAAGGAGAAGGTGAAGTCTGGAGGGTGAATCATAAGAAGCAGAAGAAGGAGAAGGAGAAGATGAAGTCTGGAGGGTGAATCAGAGGAAGTAGAAGAAGGAGAAGGAGAAGGTGAAGTCTGGAGGGTGAATCAGAAGAAGCAGAAGAAGGAGAAGGAGAAGGTGAAGTCTGGAGGGTGAATCAGAAGAAGCAGAAGAAGGAGAAGGAGAAGGTGAAGTCTGGAGGGTTAATCAGAAGAAGCAGAATAAGGAGAAGGAGAAGGTGAAGTCTGGAGGGTGAATCAGAAGAAGCAGAAGAAGGGGAAGGAGAAGGTGAAGTCTGAAGGGTGAAGCAGAAGAAGTAGAAGAAGGAGAAGGAGAAGGTGAAGTCAGGAGGGTGAATCAGATGAAGTAGAAGAAGGAGAAGGAGAAGGTGAAGTCAGGAGGGTGAATCAGAAGAAGCAGAAGAAGGAGAAGGAGAAGGTGAAGTCTGGAGGGTGAATCAGAAGAATCAGAAGAAGGAGAAGGAGAAGGTGAAGTCTGGAGGGAGAATCAGAAGAAGTAGAAGAAGGAGAAGGAGAAGGTGAAGTCTGGAGGGTGAATCAGAAGAAGTAGAGGAAGGAGAAGGAGAAGGTGAAGTCTGGAGGGTGAATCAGAAGAAGTAGAAGAAGGAGAAGGAGAAGGTGAAGTCTGGAGAGTGAATCAGAAGAAGTAGAGGAAGGAGAAGGAGAAGGTGAAGTCTGGAGGGTGAATCAGAAGAAGCAGAAGAAGGAGAAGGAGAAGGTGAAGTCTGGAGGGTGAATCAGGAGAAGTAGAAGAAGGAGAAGGAGAAGGTGAAGTCAGGAGGGTGAAGCAGAAGAAGCAGAAGAAGGAGAAGGAGAAGGTGAAGTCTGGAGGGTGAAGCAGAAGAAGCAGAAGAAGGAGAAGGAGAAGGTGATGTCTGGAGGGTGAAGCAGAAGAAGCAGAAGAAGGAGAAGGAGAAGGTGAAGTCAGGAGGGTGAATCAGAAGAAGTAGAAGAAGGAGAAGGAGAAGGTGAAGTCTGGAGGGTGAATCAGAAGAAGCAGAAGAAGGAGAAGGAGAAGGTGAAGTCTGGAGGGTGAATCAGGAGAAGTAGAAGAAGGAGAAGGAGAAGGTGAAGTCAGGAGGGTGAAGCAGAAGAAGCAGAAGAAGGAGAAGGTGAAGGTGAAGTCTGGAGGGTGAAGCAGAAGAAGCAGAAGAAAGAGAAGGAGAAGGTGAAGTCTGGAGGGTGAAGCAGAAGAAGCAGAAGAAGGAGAAGGAGAAGGTGAAGTCAGGAGGGTGAATCAGAAGAAGTAGAAGAAGGAGAAGGAGAAGGTGAAGTCTGGAGGGTGAATCAGAAGAAGTAGAAGAAGGAGAAGGAGAAGGTGATGTCTGGAGGGTGAATCAGAAGAAGTAGAAGAAGGAGAAGGAGAAGGTGAAGTCTGGAGGGTGAATCAGAAGAAGCAGAAGAAGGAGAAGGAGAAGGTGAAGTCTGGAGGGAGAAGCAGAAGAAGTAGAAGAAGGAGAAGGAGAAGGTGAAGTCTGGAGGGTGAATCAGAAGAAGCAGAAGAAGGAGAAGGAGAAGGTGAAGTCTAGAGGGTGAATCAGAAGAAGCAGGAGAAGGAGAAGGTGAAGACTGGAGGTGAATCAGAAGAAGTAGAAGAAGGAGAAGGAGAAGGTGAAGTCTGGAAGGTGAATCAGAAGAAGTAGAAGAAGGAGAAGGAGAAGGCGAAGTCTGGAGGGTGAATCAGAAGAAGCAGAAGAAGGAGATGGAGGAGGTGAAGTCTGGAGGGTGAATCAGAAGAAGCAGAAGAAGAAAAGGAGACGATGAAGTCTGGAGGGTGAATCAGAAGAAGTAGAAGAAGGAGAAGGAGAAGGTGAGGTCT
This sequence comes from Somniosus microcephalus, assembly GCF_052327205.1. NCBI lineage: Eukaryota > Metazoa > Chordata > Chondrichthyes > Squaliformes > Somniosidae > Somniosus > Somniosus microcephalus. The sequence goes on along the minus strand of NW_028225203.1, from coordinate 204,051 downwards.
GGAGGGTGAATCAGAAGAAGCAAAAGAAGGAGAAGGAGAAGGTGAAGTCTGGAGGGTGAATCAGAAGAAGCAGAACAAGGAGAAGGAGAAGGTGAAGTCTGGAGGGTGAATCAGAAGAAGCAGAAGAAGGAGAAGGAGAAGGTGATGTCTGGAGGGTGAATCAGAAGAAGTAGAAGAAGGAGAAGGAGAAGGTGATGTCTGGAGGGTGAATCAGAAGAAGTAGAAGAAGGAGATGGGGAAGGTGAAGTCTGGTGGCTGAATCAGAAGAAGCAGAAGAAGGAGAAGGAGAAGGTGAAGTCTGGAGGGTGAATCATAAGAAGCAGAAGAAGGAGAAGGAGAAGATGAAGTCTGGAGGGTGAATCAGAGGAAGTAGAAGAAGGAGAAGGAGAAGGTGAAGTCTGGAGGGTGAATCAGAAGAAGCAGAAGAAGGAGAAGGAGAAGGTGAAGTCTGGAGGGTGAATCAGAAGAAGCAGAAGAAGGAGAAGGAGAAGGTGAAGTCTGGAGGGTTAATCAGAAGAAGCAGAATAAGGAGAAGGAGAAGGTGAAGTCTGGAGGGTGAATCAGAAGAAGCAGAAGAAGGGGAAGGAGAAGGTGAAGTCTGAAGGGTGAAGCAGAAGAAGTAGAAGAAGGAGAAGGAGAAGGTGAAGTCAGGAGGGTGAATCAGATGAAGTAGAAGAAGGAGAAGGAGAAGGTGAAGTCAGGAGGGTGAATCAGAAGAAGCAGAAGAAGGAGAAGGAGAAGGTGAAGTCTGGAGGGTGAATCAGAAGAATCAGAAGAAGGAGAAGGAGAAGGTGAAGTCTGGAGGGAGAATCAGAAGAAGCAGAAGAAAGAGAAGGAGAAGGTGAAGTCTGGAGGATGAAGCAGAAGAAGCAGAAGAAGGAGAAGGAGAAGGTGAAGACTGGAGGGTGAATCAGAAGAAGTAGAAGAAGGAGAAGGAGAAGGTGAAGTCTGGAGGGTGAATCAGAAGAAGTAGAAGAAGGAGAAGGAGAAGGTGAAGTCTGGAGGGTGAATCAGAAGAAGCAGAAGAAGGAGAAGGAGAAGGTGAAGTCTGGAGGGTGAATCAGAAGAAGCAGAAGAAGGAGAAGGAGAAGATGAAGTCTGGAGGGTGAATCAGAAGAAGTAGAAGAAGGAGAAGGAGAAGGTGATGTCTGGAGGGTGAATCAGAAGAAGCAGAAGAAGGAGAAGGAGAAGGTGAAGTCTGGAGGGTGAATCAGAAGAAGCAGAAGAAGGAGAAGGAGAAGGTGAAGTCTGGAGGGTGAATCAGAAGAAGCAGAAGAAGGAGAAGGAGAAGGTGAAGTCAGGAGGGTGAATCAGAAGAAGCAGAAGAAGGAGAAGGAGAAGGTGAAGTTAGGAGGGTGAAACAGAAGAAGCAGAAGAAGGAGAAGGAGAAGGTGAAGTCAGGGGTGTGAAGCAGAAGAAGTAGAAGAAGGAGAAGGAGAAGGTGAAGTCAGGAGGGTGAAGCAGAAGAAGTAGAAGAAGGAGAAGGAGAAGGTGAAGTCAGGAGGGTGAATCAGAAGAAGTAGAAGAAGGAGAAGGAGAAGGTGAAGTCTGGAGGGTGAATCAGAAGAAGTAGAAGAAGGAGAAGGAGGTGAAGTCTGGAGGGTGAATCAGAAGAAGTAGAAGAAGGAGAAAGAGAAGGTGAAGTCTGGAGGGTGAATCAGAAGAAGTAGAAGAAGGAGAAGGAGAAGGTGAAGTATGGAGGGTGAATCAGAAGAAGCAGAAGAAGGAGAAGGAGAAGGTGAAGTCTGGAGGGTGAATCAGAAGAAGCAGAGGAAGGAGAAGGAGAAGGTGAAGTCTGGAGGGTGAATCAGAAGAAGTAGACGAAGGAGAAGGAGAAGGTGAAGTCTGGAGGGTGAATCAGAAGAAGCAGAAGAAGGAGAAGGAGAAGGTGAAGTCTGGAGGGTGAATCAGAAGAAGCAGAAGAAGGAGAAGGAGAAGGTGAAGTCTGGAGGGTGAATCAGAAGAAGCAGAAGAAGGAGAAGGAGAAGGTGAAGTCTGGAGGGTGAATCAGAAGAAGCAGAAGATGTAGAAGGAGAAGGTGAAGTCTGGAGGGTGAATCAGAAGAAGCAGAAGAAGGAGAAGGAGAAGGTGAAGTCAGGGGGGTGAAGCAGAAGAAGTAGAAGAAGGAGAAGGAGTAGGTGAAGTCAGGAGGGTGAAGCAGAAGAAGCAGAAGAAGGAGAAGAAGAAGGTGAAGTCTGGAGGGCGCAGCAGCAGAAGCAGAAGAAAGAGAAGGAGAAGGTGAAGTCTGGAGGGTGAAGCAGAAGAAGCAGAAGAAGGAGAAGGAGAAGGTGAAGTCAGGGGGGAGAAGCAGAAGAAGTCGAAGAAGGAGAAGGAGAAGGTGAAGTCAGGAGGGTGAAGCAGAAGAAGCAGAAGAAGGAGAATGAGAAGGTGAAGTCTGGAGGGCGCATCAGAAGAAGCAGAAGAAGGAGAAGGAGAAGGTGAAGTCTGGAGGGTGAATCAGAAGAAGCAGAAGAAGGAGAAGGAGAAGGTGAAGTCTGGAGGGTGAATCATAAGAAGCAGAAGAAGGAGAAGGAGAAGGTGAAGTCTGGAGGGTGAATCAGAAGAAGCAGAAGAAGGAGAAGGAGAAGGTGAAGTCTGGAGGGTGAATCAGAAGAAGCAGAAGATGTAGAAGGAGAAGGTGAAGTCTGGAGGTTGAATCAGAAGAAGCAGAAGAAGGAGAAGGAGAAGGTGAAGTTAGGAGGGTGAAACAGAAGAAGCAGAAGAAGGAGAAGGAGAAGGTGAAGTCAGGGGTGTGAAGCAGAAGAAGTAGAAGAAGGAGAAGGAGAAGGTGAAGTCAGGAGGGTGAAGCAGAAGAAGTAGAAGAAGGAGAAGGAGAAGGTGAAGTCAGGAGGGTGAATCAGAAGAAGTAGAAGAAGGAGAAGGAGAAGGTGAAGTCTGGAGGGTGAATCAGAAGAAGTAGAAGAAGGAGAAGGAGGTGAAGTCTGGAGGGTGAATCAGAAGAAGTAGAAGAAGGAGAAAGAGAAGGTGAAGTCTGGAGGGTGAATCAGAAGAAGTAGAAGAAGGAGAAGGAGAAGGTGAAGTATGGAGGGTGAATCAGAAGAAGCAGAAGAAGGAGAAGGAGAAGGTGAAGTCTGGAGGGTGAATCAGAAGAAGCAGAGGAAGGAGAAGGAGAAGGTGAAGTCTGGAGGGTGAATCAGAAGAAGTAGACGAAGGAGAAGGAGAAGGTGAAGTCTGGAGGGTGAATCAGAAGAAGCAGAAGAAGGAGAAGGAGAAGGTGAAGTCTGGAGGGTGAATCAGAAGAAGCAGAAGAAGGAGAAGGAGAAGGTGAAGTCTGGAGGGTGAATCAGAAGAAGCAGAAGAAGGAGAAGGAGAAGGTGAAGTCTGGAGGGTGAATCAGAAGAAGCAGAAGATGTAGAAGGAGAAGGTGAAGTCTGGAGGGTGAATCAGAAGAAGCAGAAGAAGGAGAAGGAGAAGGTGAAGTCAGGGGGGTGAAGCAGAAGAAGTAGAAGAAGGAGAAGGAGTAGGTGAAGTCAGGAGGGTGAAGCAGAAGAAGCAGAAGAAGGAGAAGAAGAAGGTGAAGTCTGGAGGGCGCAGCAGCAGAAGCAGAAGAAAGAGAAGGAGAAGGTGAAGTCTGGAGGGTGAAGCAGAAGAAGCAGAAGAAGGAGAAGGAGAAGGTGAAGTCAGGGGGGAGAAGCAGAAGAAGTCGAAGAAGGAGAAGGAGAAGGTGAAGTCAGGAGGGTGAAGCAGAAGAAGCAGAAGAAGGAGAATGAGAAGGTGAAGTCTGGAGGGCGCATCAGAAGAAGCAGAAGAAGGAGAAGGAGAAGGTGAAGTCTGGAGGGTGAATCAGAAGAAGCAGAAGAAGGAGAAGGAGAAGGTGAAGTCTGGAGGGTGAATCATAAGAAGCAGAAGAAGGAGAAGGAGAAGGTGAAGTCTGGAGGGTGAATCAGAAGAAGCAGAAGAAGGAGAAGGAGAAGGTGAAGTCTGGAGGGTGAATCAGAAGAAGCAGAAGATGTAGAAGGAGAAGGTGAAGTCTGGAGGTTGAATCAGAAGAAGCAGAAGAAGGAGAAGGAGAAGGTGAAGTCTGGAGGGTGAATCAGGAGAAGTAGAAGAAGGAGAAGGAGAAGGTGAAGTCAGGAGGGTGAAGCAGAAGAAGCAGAAGAAGGAGAAGGAGAAGGTGAAGTCTGGAGGGTGAAGCAGAAGAAGCAGAAGAAGGAGAAGGAGAAGGTGAAGTCTGGAGGGTGAAGCAGAAGAAGCAGAAGAAGGAGAAGGAGAAGGTGAAGTCAGGAGGGTGAATCAGAAGAAGTAGAAGAAGGAGAAGGAGAAGGTGAAGTCTGGAGGGTGAATCAGAAGAAGTAGAAGAAGGAGAAGGAGAAGGTGATGTCTGGAGGGTGAATCAGAAGAAGTAGAAGGAGAAGGAGAAGGTGAAGTCTGGAGGGTGAATCAGAAGAAGCAGAAGAAGGAGAAGGAGAAGGTGAAGTCTGGAGGGAGAAGCAGAAGAAGTAGAAGAAGGAGAAGGAGAAGGTGAAGTCTGGAGGGTGAATCAGAAGAAGTAGAGGAAGGAGAAGGAGAAGGTGATGTCTGGAGGGTGAATCAGAAGAAGTAGAAGAAGGAGAAGGAGAAGATGAAGTCTGGAGAGTGAATCAGAAGAAGCAGAAGAAGGAGAAGGAGAAGGTGAAGTCTGGAGGGTGAATCAGAAGAAGTAGAAGAAGGAGAAGGAGAAGGTGTAGTCTGGAGGGTGAATCAAATGAAGTAGACGAAGGAGAAGGAGAAGGTGAAGTCTGGAGGGTGAAGCAGAAGAAGCAGAAGAAGGAGAAGGAGAAGGTGAAGTCTGGAGGGTGAATCAGAAGATATAGAAGAAGGAGAAGGAGAAGGTGAAGTCTGGAGCGTGAATCAGAAGAAGCAGAAGAAGGAGAAGGAGAAGGTGAAGTCTGGAGGGTGAATCATAAGAAGCAGAAGAAGGAGAAGGAGAAGGTGAAGTCTGGAGGGTGAATCAGAAGAAGCAGAAGAAGGAGAAGGAGAAGGTGAAGTCTGGAGGGTGAATCAGAAGAAGCAGAAGATGTAGAAGGAGAAGGTGAAGTCTGGAGGTTGAATCAGAAGAAGCAGAAGAAGGAGAAGGAGAAGGTGAAGTCTGGAGGGTGAATCAGGAGAAGTAGAAGAAGGAGAAGGAGAAGGTGAAGTCAGGAGGGTGAAGCAGAAGAAGCAGAAGAAGGAGAAGGAGAAGGTGAAGTCTGGAGGGTGAAGCAGAAGAAGCAGAAGAAGGAGAAGGAGAAGGTGAAGTCTGGAGGGTGAAGCAGAAGAAGCAGAAGAAGGAGAAGGAGAAGGTGAAGTCAGGAGGGTGAATCAGAAGAAGTAGAAGAAGGAGAAGGAGAAGGTGAAGTCTGGAGGGTGAATCAGAAGAAGTAGAAGAAGGAGAAGGAGAAGGTGATGTCTGGAGGGTGAATCAGAAGAAGTAGAAGGAGAAGGAGAAGGTGAAGTCTGGAGGGTGAATCAGAAGAAGCAGAAGAAGGAGAAGGAGAAGGTGAAGTCTGGAGGGAGAAGCAGAAGAAGTAGAAGAAGGAGAAGGAGAAGGTGAAGTCTGGAGGGTGAATCAGAAGAAGTAGAGGAAGGAGAAGGAGAAGGTGATGTCTGGAGGGTGAATCAGAAGAAGTAGAAGAAGGAGAAGGAGAAGATGAAGTCTGGAGAGTGAATCAGAAGAAGCAGAAGAAGGAGAAGGAGAAGGTGAAGTCTGGAGGGTGAATCAGAAGAAGTAGAAGAAGGAGAAGGAGAAGGTGTAGTCTGGAGGGTGAATCAAATGAAGTAGACGAAGGAGAAGGAGAAGGTGAAGTCTGGAGGGTGAAGCAGAAGAAGCAGAAGAAGGAGAAGGAGAAGGTGAAGTCTGGAGGGTGAATCAGAAGATATAGAAGAAGGAGAAGGAGAAGGTGAAGTCTGGAGCGTGAATCAGAAGAAGCAGAAGAAGGAGAAGGAGAAGGTGAAGTCTGGAGGGTGAATCAGAAGAAGCAGAAGAAGGAGAAGGAGAAGATGAAGTCTGGAGGGTGAATCAGAAGATGTAGAAGAAGGAGAAGGAGAAGGTGAGGTCTGGAGGGTGAATCAGAAGAAGCAGAAGAAGGAGAAGGAGAAGGTGAAGTCTGGAGGGTGAATCAAAAGAAGCAGAGGAAGGAGAAGGAGAAGGTGAAGTCTGGAGGGTGAATCAGAAGAAGCAGAAGAAGGAGAAGGAGAAGGTGAAGTCAGGAGGGTGAATCAGAAGAAGCAGAAGAAGGAGAAGGAGAAGGTGAAGTTAGGAGGGTGAATCAGAAGAAGCAGAAGAAGGAGAAGGAAAAGGTGAAGTCAGGGGGGTGAAGCAGAAGAAGTAGAAGAAGGAGAAGGATAAGGAGAAGTCAGGAGGGTGAAGCAGAAGAAGCAGAAGAAGGAGAAGGAGAAGGTGAAGTCTGGAGGGCGCAGCAGAAGAAGGAGAAGGAGAAGATGAAGTCTGGAGGGTGAAGCAGGAAAAGCAGAAGAAGGAGAAGGAGAAGGTGAAGTCTGGAGGGTGAAGCAGAAGAAGCAGAAGAAGGAGAAGGAGAAGGTGAAGTCTGGAGGGTGAAGCAGAAGAAGCAGAAGAAGGAGAAGGAGAAGGTGAAGTCAGGAGGGTGAATCAGAAGAAGTAGAAGAAGGAGAAGGAGAAGGTGAAGTCTGGAGGGTGAATCAGAAGAAGTAGAAGAAGGAGAAGGAGAAGGTGATGTCTGGAGGGTGAATCAGAAGAAGTAGAAGAAGGAGAAGGAGAAGGTGAAGTCTGGAGGGTGAATCAGAAGAAGCAGAAGAAGGAGAAGGAGAAGGTGAAGTCTGGAGGGAGAAGCAGAAGAAGTAGAAGAAGGAGAAGGAGAAGGTGAAGTCTGGAGGGTGAATCAGAAGAAGTAGAGGAAGGAGAAGGAGAAGGTAAAGTCTGGAGGGTGAATCAGAAGAAGTAGAAGAAGGAGAAGGAGAAGGTGAAGTCTGGAGAGTGAATCAGAAGAAGTAGAGGAAGGAGAAGGAGAAGGTGAAGTCTGGAGGGTGAATCAGAAGAAGCAGAAGAAGGAGAAGGAGAAGGTGAAGTCTGGAGGGTGAATCAGGAGAAGTAGAAGAAGGAGAAGGAGAAGGTGAAGTCAGGAGGGTGAAGCAGAAGAAGCAGAAGAAGGAGAAGGAGAAGGTGAAGTCTGGAGGGTGAAGCAGAAGAAGCAGAAGAAGGAGAAGGAGAAGGTGAAGTCTGGAGGGTGAAGCAGAAGAAGCAGAAGAAGGAGAAGGAGAATGTGAAGTCAGGAGGGTGAATCAGAAGAAGTAGAAGAAGGAGAAGGAGAAGGTGAAGTCTGGAGGGTGAATCAGAAGAAGCAGAAGAAGGAGAAGGAGAAGGTGAAGTCTGGAGGGTGAATCAGGAGAAGTAGAAGAAGGAGAAGGAGAAGGTGAAGTCAGGAGGGTGAAGCAGAAGAAGCAGAAGAAGGAGAAGGAGAAGGTGAAGTCTGGAGGGTGAAGCAGAAGAAGCAGAAGAAGGAGAAGGAGAAGGTGAAGTCTGGAGGGTGAAGCAGAAGAAGCAGAAGAAGGAGAAGGAGAAGGTGATGTCAGGAGGGTGAATCAGAAGAAGTAGAAGAAGGAGAAGGAGAAGGTGAAGTCTGGAGGGTGAATCAGAAGAAGTAGAGGAAGGAGAAGGAGAAGGTGATGTCTGGAGGGTGAATCAGAAGAAGTAGAAGAAGGAGAAGGAGAAGGTGAAGTCTGGAGAGTGAATCAGAAGAAGCAGAAGAAGGAGAAGGAGAAGGTGAAGTCTGGAGGGTGAATCAGAAGAAGTAGAAGAAGGAGAAGGAGAAGGTGTAGTCTGGAGGGTGAATCAAATGAAGTAGACGAAGGAGAAGGAGAAGGTGAAGTCTGGAGGGTGAAGCAGAAGAAGCAGAAGAAGGAGAAGGAGAAGGTGAAGTCTGGAGGGTGAATCAGAAGATATAGAAGAAGGAGAAGGAGAAGGTGAAGTCTGGAGCGTGAATCAGAAGAAGCAGAAGAAGGAGAAGGAGAAGGTGAAGTCTGGAGGGTGAATCAGAAGAAGCAGAAGAAGGAGAAGGAGAAGATGAAGTCTGGAGGGTGAATCAGAAGATGTAGAAGAAGGAGATGGAGAAGGTGAGGTCTGGAGGGTGAATCAGAAGAAGCAGAAGAAGGAGAAGGAGAAGGTGAAGTCTGGAGGGTGAATCAAAAGAAGCAGAGGAAGGAGAAGGAGAAGGTGAAGTCTGGAGGGTGAATCAGAAGAAGCAGAAGAAGGAGAAGGAGAAGGTGAAGTCAGGAGGCTGAATCAGAAGAAGCAGAAGAAGGAGAAGGAGAAGGTGAAGTTAGGAGGGTGAATCAGAAGAAGCAGAAGAAGGAGAAGGAGAAGGTGAAGTCAGGGGGGTGAAGCAGAAGAAGTAGAAGAAGGAGAAGGAGAAGGTGAAGTCAGGAGGGTGAAGCAGAAGAAGCAGAAGAAGGAGAAGGAGAAGGTGAAGTCTGGAGGGCGCAGCAGAAGAAGGAGAAGGAGAAGGTGAAGTCTGGAGGGTGAAGCAGGAAAAGCAGAAGAAGGAGAAGGAGAAGGTGAAGTCTGGAGGGTGAAGCAGAAGAAGCAGAAGAAGGAGAAGGAGAAGGTGAAGTCTGCAGGGTGAAGCAGAAGAAGCAGAAGAAGGAGAAGGAGAAGGTGAAGTCAGGAGGGTGAATCAGAAGAAGTAGAAGAAGGAGAAGGAGAAGGTGAAGTCTGGAGGGTGAATCAGAAGAAGTAGAAGAAGGAGAAGGAGAAGGTGATGTCTGGAGGGTGAATCAGAAGAAGTAGAAGAAGGAGAAGGAGAAGGTGAAGTCTGGAGGGTGAATCAGAAGAAGCAGAAGAAGGAGAAGGAGAAGGTGAAGTCTGGAGGGAGAAGCAGAAGAAGTAGAAGAAGGAGAAGGAGAAGGTGAAGTCTGGAGGGTGAATCAGAAGAAGTAGAGGAAGGAGAAGGAGAAGGTGAAGTCTGGAGGGTGAATCAGAAGAAGTAGAAGAAGGAGAAGGAGAAGGTGAAGTCTGGAGAGTGAATCAGAAGAAGCAGAAGAAGGAGAAGGAGAAGGTGAAGTCTGGAGGGTGAATCAGAAGAAGTAGAAGAAGGAGAAGGAGAAGGTGTAGTCTGGAGGGTGAATCAAAAGAAGTAGACGAAGGAGAAGGAGAAGGTGAAGTCTGGAGGGTGAATCAGTAGAAGCAGAAGAAGGAGAAGGAGAAGGTGAAGTCTGGAGGGTGAATCAGAAGATATAGAAGAAGGAGAAGGAGAAGGTGAAGTCTGGAGCGTGAATCAGAAGAAGCAGAAGAAGGAGAAGGAGAAGGTGAAGTCTTAAGGGTGAATCAGAAGAAATAGAAGAAGGAGAAGGAGAAGGTGAAGTCTGGAGGGTGAATCAGAAGAAGCAGAAGAAAGAGAAGGACAAGGTGAAGTCTGGAGGGTGAAGCAGAAGAAGCAGAAGAAGGAGAAGGAGAAGGTGAAGGCTGGAGGGTGAATCAGAAGAAGTAGAAGAAGAAGAAGGAGAAGGTGAAGTCTGGAGGGTGAATCAGAAGAAGTAGTAGAAGGAGAAGGAGAAGTTGAAGTCTGGAGGGTGAATCAGAAGAAGCAAAAGAAGGAGAAGGAGAAGGTGAAGTCTGGAGGGTGAATCAGAAGAAGCAGAAGAAGGAGAAGGAGAAGATGAAGTCTGGAGGGTGAATCAGAAGATGCAGAAGAAGGAGAAGGAGAAGGTGAGGTCTGGAGGGTGAATCAGAAGAAGCAGAAGAAGGAGAAGGAGAAGGTGTAGTCTGGAGGGTGAATCAAATGAAGTAGACGAAGGAGAAGGAGAAGGTGAAGTCTGGAGGGTGAAGCAGAAGAAGCAGAAGAAGGAGAAGGAGAAGGTGAAGTCTGGAGGGTGAATCAGAAGATATAGAAGAAGGAGAAGGAGAAGGTGAAGTCTGGAGCGTGAATCAGAAGAAGCAGAAGAAGGAGAAGGAGAAGGTGAAGTCTGGAGGGTGAATCAGAAGAAGCAGAAGAAGGAGAAGGAGAAGATGAAGTCTGGAGGGTGAATCAGAAGATGTAGAAGAAGGAGATGGAGAAGGTGAGGTCTGGAGGGTGAATCAGAAGAAGCAGAAGAAGGAGAAGGAGAAGGTGAAGTCTGGAGGGTGAATCAAAAGAAGCAGAGGAAGGAGAAGGAGAAGGTGAAGTCTGGAGGGTGAATCAGAAGAAGCAGAAGAAGGAGAAGGAGAAGGTGAAGTCAGGAGGGTGAATCAGAAGAAGCAGAAGAAGGAGAAGGAGAAGGTGAAGTTAGGAGGGTGAATCAGAAGAAGCAGAAGAAGGAGAAGGAGAAGGTGAAGTCAGGGGGGTGAAGCAGAAGAAGTAGAAGAAGGAGAAGGAGAAGGTGAAGTCAGGAGGGTGAAGCAGAAGAAGCAGAAGAAGGAGAAGGAGAAGGTGAAGTCTGGAGGGCGCAGCAGAAGAAGGAGAAGGAGAAGGTGAAGTCTGGAGGGTGAAGCAGGAAAAGCAGAAGAAGGAGAAGGAGAAGGTGAAGTCTGGAGGGTGAAGCAGAAGAAGCAGAAGAAGGAGAAGGAGAAGGTGAAGTCTGGAGGGTGAAGCAGAAGAAGCAGAAGAAGGAGAAGGAGAAGGTGAAGTCAGGAGGGTGAATCAGAAGAAGTAGAAGAAGGAGAAGGAGAAGGTGAAGTCTGGAGGGTGAATCAGAAGAAGTAGAAGAAGGAGAAGGAGAAGGTGATGTCTGGAGGGTGAATCAGAAGAAGTAGAAGAAGGAGAAGGAGAAGGTGAAGTCTGGAGGGTGAATCAGAAGAAGCAGAAGAAGGAGAAGGAGAAGGTGAAGTCTGGAGGGAGAAGCAGAAGAAGTAGAAGAAGGAGAAGGAGAAGGTGAAGTCTGGAGGGTGAATCAGAAGAAGTAGAGGAAGGAGAAGGAGAAGGTGAAGTCTGGAGGGTGAATCAGAAGAAGTAGAAGAAGGAGAAGGAGAAGGTGAAGTCTGGAGAGTGAATCAGAAGAAGCAGAAGAAGGAGAAGGAGAAGGTGAAGTCTGGAGGGTGAATCAGAAGAAGTAGAAGAAGGAGAAGGAGAAGGTGTAGTCTGGAGGGTGAATCAAAAGAAGTAGACGAAGGAGAAGGAGAAGGTGAAGTCTGGAGGGTGAATCAGTAGAAGCAGAAGAAGGAGAAGGAGAAGGTGAAGTCTGGAGGGTGAATCAGAAGATATAGAAGAAGGAGAAGGAGAAGGTGAAGTCTGGAGCGTGAATCAGAAGAAGCAGAAGAAGGAGAAGGAGAAGGTGAAGTCTTAAGGGTGAATCAGAAGAAATAGAAGAAGGAGAAGGAGAAGGTGAACTCTGGAGGGTGAATCAGAAGAAGCAGAAGAAAGAGAAGGACAAGGTGAAGTCTGAAGGGTGAAGCAGAAGAAGCAGAAGAAGGAGAAGGAGAAGGTGAAGGCTGGAGGGTGAATCAGAAGAAGTAGAAGAAGAAGAAGGAGAAGGTGAAGTCTGGAGGGTGAATCAGAAGAAGTAGTAGAAGGAGAAGGAGAAGTTGAAGTCTGGAGGGTGAATCAGAAGAAGCAGAAGAAGGAGAAGGAGAAGGTGAAGTCTGGAGGGTGAATCAGAAGAAGCAGAAGAAGGAGAAGGAGAAGATGAAGTCTGGAGGGTGAATCAGAAGATGCAGAAGAAGGAGAAGGAGAAGGTGAGGTCTGGAGGGTGAATCAGAAGAAGCAGAAGAAGGAGAAGGAGAAGGTGAAGTCTGGAGGGTGAATCAAAAGAAGCAGAGGAAGGAGAAGGAGAAGGTGAAGTCTGGAGGGTGAATCAGAAGATGCAGAAGAAGGAGAAGGAGAAGGTGAAGTCAGGAGGGTGAATCAGAAGAAGCAGAAGAAGGAGAAGGAGAAGGTGAAGTTAGGAGGGTGAATCAGAAGAAGCAGAAGAAGGAGAAGGAGAAGGTGAAGTCTGGAGGGTGAAGCAGGAAAAGCAGAAGAAGGAGAAGGAGAAGGTGAAGTCTGGAGGGTGAATCAGAAGAAGTAGAAGAAGGAGAAGGAGAAGGTGAAGTCAGGAGGGTGAAGCAGAAGAAGCAGAAGAAGGAGAAGGAGAAGGTGAAGTCTGGAATGTGAAGCAGAAGAAGCAGAAGAAGGAGAAGGAGAAGGTGAAGTCTGGAGGGTGAATCAAAAGAAGCAGAGGAAGGAGAAGGAGAAGGTGAAGTCTGGAGGGTGAATCAGAAGATGCAGAAGAAGGAGAAGGAGAAGGTGAAGTCAGGAGGGTGAATCAGAAGAAGCAGAAGAAGGAGAAGGAGAAGGTGAAGTTAGGAGGGTGAATCAGAAGAAGCAGAAGAAGGAGAAGGAGAAGGTGAAGTCTGGAGGGTGAAGCAGGAAAAGCAGAAGAAGGAGAAGGAGAAGGTGAAGTCTGGAGGGTGAATCAGAAGAAGTAGAAGAAGGAGAAGGAGAAGGTGAAGTCAGGAGGGTGAAGCAGAAGAAGCAGAAGAAGGAGAAGGAGAAGGTGAAGTCTGGAATGTGAAGCAGAAGAAGCAGAAGAAACAGAAGGAGAAGGTGAAGTCTGGAGGGTGAATCAGGAGAAGTAGAAGAAGGAGAAGGAGAAGGTGAAGTCAGGAGGGTGAAGCAGAAGAAGCAGTAGAAGAAGAAGGAGAAGCTGAAGTCTGGAGGGTGAAGCAGAAGAAGCAGAAGAAGGAGAAGGAGAAGGTGAAGTCTGGAGGGTGAATCAGAAGAAGTAGAAGAAGGAGAAGGAGAAGGTGAAGTCTGGAGGGTGAATCAGAAGAAGTAGAAGAAGGAGAAGGAGAAGGTGAAGTCAGGAGGGTGAAGCAGAAGAAGCAGAAGAAGGAGAAGGAGAAGGTGAAGTCTGGAATGTGAAGCAGAAGAAGCAGAAGAAACAGAAGGAGAAGGTGAAGTCTGGAGGGTGAATCAGGAGAAGTAGAAGAAGGAGAAGGAGAAGGTGAAGTCAGGAGGGTGAAGCAGAAGAAGCAGTAGAAGAAGAAGGAGAAGCTGAAGTCTGGAGGGTGAAGCAGAAGAAGCAGAAGAAGGAGAAGGAGAAGGTGAAGTCTGGAGGGTGAATCAGAAGAAGTAGAAGAAGGAGAAGGAGAAGGTGAAGTCTGGAGGGTGAATCAGAAGAAGTAGAAGAAGGAGAAGGAGAAGGTGAAGTCTGGAGGGTGAATCAGAAGAAGCAGAAGAAGGAGAAGGAGAAGGTGAAGTCTGGAATGTGAAGCAGAAGAAGCAGAAGAAACAGAAGGAGAAGGTGAAGTCTGGAGGGTGAATCAGGAGAAGTAGAAGAAGGAGAAGGAGAAGGTGAAGTCAGGAGGGTGAAGCAGAAGAAGCAGTAGAAGAAGAAGGAGAAGCTGAAGTCTGGAGGGTGAAGCAGAAGAAGCAGAAGAAGGAGAAGGAGAAGGTGAAGTCTGGAGGGTGAATCAGAAGAAGTAGAAGAAGGAGAAGGAGAAGGTGAAGTCTGGAGGGTGAATCAGAAGAAGTAGAAGAAGGAGAAGGAGAAGGTGAAGTCTGGAGGGTGAATCAGAAGAAGCAGAAGAAGGAGAAGGAGAAGGTGAAGTCTGGAGGGAGAAGCAGAAGAAGTAGAAGAAGGAGAAGGAGAAGGTGAAGTCTGGAGGGTGAATGAAAAGAAGGAGAAGAAGGAGAAGGAGAAGGTGAAGTCTGGAGGGTGAATCAGAAGAAGTAGAAGCAGGAGAAGGAGAAGGTGTAGTCTGGAGGGTGAATCAGAAGAAGTAGACGAAGGAGAAGGAGAAGGTGAAATCTGGAGGGTGAATCAGAAGAAGCAGAAGAAGGAGAAGGAGAAGGTGAAGTCTGGAGGGTGAATCAGAAGAAGCAGAAGGAGGAGAAGGAGAAGGTGAAGTCTGGAGGGTGAATCAGAAGAAGCAGAAGAAGGAGAAGGAGAAGGTGAAGTCTGGAGGGTGAATCAGAAGAAGCAGAAGAAGGAGAAGGAGAAGGTGAAGTCTGGAGGGTGAATCAGAAGAAGCAGAAGAAGGAGAAGGAGAAGGTGAAGTCAGGAGGGTGCATCAGAAGAAGCAGAAGAAGGAGAAGGAGAAGGTGAAGACTGGAAGGTGAATCAGAAGAAGTAGAAGAAGGAGAAGGAGAAGGTGAAGTCTGGAGGGTGAATCAGACGAAGTAGAAGAAGGAGAAGGAGAAGGCGAAGTCTGGAGGGTGAATCAGAAGAAGCAGAAGAAGGAGAAGGAGAAGGTGAAGTCTGGAGGGTGAATCAGAAGAAGCAGAAGAAGGAGAAGGAGAAGATGAAGTCTGGAGGGTGAATCAGAAGAAGTAGAAGAAGGAGAAGGAGAAGGTGAGGTCTGGAGGGTGAATCAGAAGAAGCAGAAGAAGGAGAAGGAGAAGGTGAAGTCTGAAGGGTGTATCAGAAGAAGCAGAAGAAGGAGAAGGAGAAGGTGAAGTCTGGAGGGTGAATCAGAAGAAGCAGAAGAAGGAGAAGGAGAAGGTGAAGTCTGGAGGGTGAATCTGAAGAAGCAGAAGAAGGAGAAGGAGAAGGTGAAGTCTGGAGGGTGAATCAGAAGAAGTAGAAGAAGGAGAAGGAGAAGGTGAAGTCTGGAGTGTGAATCAGAAGAAGTAGAAGAAGGAGGAGGAGAAGGTGAAGTCTGGAGGGTGAATCAGAAGAAGGAGAAGGAGAAGGTGAAGTCTGGAGGGTGAATCAGAAGAAGCAGAAGAAGGAGAAGGAGAAGGTGAAGCCTGGAGGGTGAATCAGAAGAAGTAGAAGAAGGAGAAGGAGAAGGTGAAGTCAGAAGGGTGAAGCAGAAGAAGCAGAAGAAGGGGAAGGAGAAGTTGAAGTCTGGAGGGTAAAGCAGAAGAAGCAGAAGAAGGAGAAGGAGAAGGTGAAGTCTGGAGGGCGAAGCAGAAGAAGCAGAAGAAGGAGAAGGAGAAGGTGAAGCCTGGAGGGTGAATCAGAAGAAGTAGAAGAAGGAGAAGGAGAAGGTGAAGTCAGGAGGGTGAAGCAGAAGAAGCAGAAGAAGGGGAAGGAGAAGGTGAAGTCTGGAGGTGAATCAGAAGAAGTAGAAGAAGGAGAGGGAGAAGGTGAAGTCTGGAGGGTGAAGCAGAAGAAGCAGAAGAAGGAGAAGGAGAAGGTGAAGTTAGGAGGGTGAATCAGAAGAAGTAGAAGAAGGAGAAGGAGAAGGTGAAGTCTGGAGGGTGAATCAGAAGAAGTAGAAGAAGGAGAAGGAGAAGGTGAAGTCTGGAGAGTGAATCAGAAGAAGCAGAAGAAGGAGAAGGAGAAGGTGAAGTCTGGAGGGTGAATCAGAAGAAGTAGAAGAAGGAGAAGGAGAAGGTGTAGTCTGGAGGGTGAATCAAAAGAAGTAGACGAAGGAGAAGGACAAGGTGAAGTCTGGAGGGTGAATCAGTAGAAGCAGAAGAAGGAGAAGGAGAAGGTGAAGTCTGGAGGGTGAATCAGAAGATATAGAAGAAGGAGAAGGAGAAGGTGAAGTCTGGAGCGTGAATCAGAAGAAGCAGAAGAAGGAGAAGGAGAAGGTGAAGTCTTAAGGGTGAATCAGAAGAAGTAGAAGAAGGAGAAGGAGAAGGTGAAGTCTGGAGGGTGAATCAGAAGAAGCAGAAGAAAGAGAAGGACAAGGTGAAGTCTGGAGGGTGAAGCAGAAGAAGGAGAAGGTGAAGGCTGGAGGGTGAATCAGAAGAAGTAGAAGAAGAAGAAGGAGAAGGTGAAGTCTGGAGGGTGAATCAGAAGAAGTAGAAGAAGGAGAAGGAGAAGTTGAAGTCTGGAGGGTGAATCAGAAGAAGCAGAAGAAGGAGAAGGAGAAGGTGAAGTCTGGAGGGTGAATCAGAAGAAGCAGAAGAAGGAGAAGGAGAAGATGAATTCTGGAGGGTGAATCAGAAGATGTAGAAGAAGGAGAAGGAGAAGGTGAGGTCTGGAGGGTGAATCAGAAGAAGCAGAAGAAGGAGAAGGAGAAGGTGAAGTCTGGAGGGTGAATCAAAAGAAGCAGAGGAAGGAGAAGGAGAAGGTGAAGTCTGGAGGGTGAATCAGAAGAAGCAGAAGAAGGAGAAGGAGAAGGTGAAGTCAGGAGGGTGAATCAGAAGAAGCAGAAGAAGGAGAAGGAGAAGGTGAAGTTAGGAGGGTGAATTCGAAGAAGCAGAAGAAGGAGAAGGAGAAGGTGAAGTCAGGGGGGTGAAGCAGAAGAAGTAGAAGAAGGAGAAGGAGAAGGTGAAGTCAGGAGGGTGAAGCAGAAGAAGCAGAAGAAGGAGAAGGAGAAGGTGAAGTCTGGAGGGCGCAGCAGAAGAAGCAGAAGAAGGAGAAGGAGAAGGTGAAGTCTGGAGGGTGAAGCAGGAAAAGCAGAAAAAGGAGAAGGAGAAGGTGAAGTCTGGAGGGCGAATCAGAAGAAGTAGAAGAAGGAGAAGGAGAAGGTGAAGTCAGGAGGGTGAAGCAGAAGAAGCAGAAGAAGGAAAAGGAGAAGGTGAAGTCTCGAGGGTGAAGCAGAAGAAGCAGAAGAAGGAGAAGTAGAAGGTGAAGTCTGGAGGGCGAAGCAGAAGAAGCAGAAGAAGGAGAAGGAGAAGGTGAAGTCTGGAATGTGAAGCAGAAGAAGCAGAAGAAGGAGAAGGAGAAGGTGAAGTCTGGAGGGTGAATCAGGAGAAGTCGAAGAAGGAGAAGGAGAAGGTGAAGTCAGGAGGGTGAAGCAGAAGAAGCAGTAGAAGGTGAAGGAGAAGCTGAAGTCTGGAGGGTGAAGCAGAAGAAGCAGAAGAAGGAGAAGGAGAAGGTGAAGTCTGGAGGGTGAAGCAGAAGAAGCAGAAGAAGGAGAAGGAGAAGGTGAAGTCAGGAGGGTGAATCAGAAGAAGTAGAAGAAGGAGAAGGAGAAGGTGAAGTCTGGAGGGTGAATCAGAAGAAGTAGAAGAAGGAGAAGGAGAAGGTGAAGTCTGGAGGGTGAATCAGAAGAAGTAGAAGAAGGAGAAGGAGAAGGTGAAGTCTGGAGGGTGAATCAGAAGAAGCAGAAGAAGGAGAAGGAGAAGGTGAAGTCTGGAGGGAGAAGCAGCAGAAGTAGAAGAAGGAGAAGGAGAAGGTGAAGTCTGGAGGGTGAATCAGAAGAAGTAGAAGAAGGAGAAGGAGAAGGTGAAGTCTGGAGGGTGAATCAGAAGAAGCAGAAGAAGGAGAAGGAGAAGGTGAAGACTGGAAGGTGAATCAGAAGAAGTAGAAGAAGGAGAAGGAGAAGGTGAAGTCTGGAGGGTGAATCAGACGAAGTAGAAGAAGGAGAAGGAGAAGGCGAAGTCTGGAGGGTGAATCAGAAGAAGCAGAAGAAGAAGAAGGAGAAGGTGAAGTCTGGAGGGTGAATCAGAAGAAGCAGAAGAAGGAGAAGGAGAAGATGAAGTCTGGAGGGTGAATCAGAAGAAGTAGAAGAAGGAGAAGGAGAAGGTGAGGTCTGGAGGGTGAATCAGAAGAAGCAGCAGAAGGAGAAGGAGAAGGTGAAGTCTGAAGGGTGAATCAGAAGAAGCAGAAGAAGGAGAAGGAGAAGGTGAAGTCTGGAGGGTGAATCAGAAGAAGCAGAAGAAGGAGAAGGAGAAGGTGAAGTCTGGAGGGTGAATCTGAAGAAGCAGAAGAAGGAGAAGGAGAAGGTGAAGTCTGGAGGGTGAATCAGAAGAAGTAGAAGAAGGAGAAGGAGAAGGTGAAGTCTGGAGTGTGAATCAGAAGAAGTAGAAGAAGGAGGAGGAGAAGGTGATGTCTGGAGGGTGAATCAGAAGAAGGAGAAGGAGAAGGTGAAGTCTGGAGGGTGAATCAGAAGAAGCAGAAGAAGGAGAAGGAGAAGGTGAAGCCTGGAGGGTGAATCAGAAGAAGTAGAAGAAGGAGAAGGAGAAGGTGAAGTCAGGAGGGTGAAGCAGAAGAAGCAGAAGAAGGGGAAGGAGAAGGTGAAGTCTGGAGGGTAAAGCAGAAGAAGCAGAAGAAGGAGAAGGAGAAGGTGAAGTCTGGAGGGCGAAGCAGAAGAAGCAGAAGAAGGAGAAGGTGAAGCCTGGAGGGTGAATCAGAAGAAGTAGAAGAAGGAGAAGGAGAAGGTGAAGTCAGGAGTGTGAAGCAGAAGAAGCAGAAGAAGGGGAAGGAGAAGGTGAAGTCTGGAGGGTGAATCAGAAGAAGTAGAAGAAGGAGAAGTGGAAGGTGAAGTCTGGAGGGTGAAGCAGAAGAAGCAGAAGAAGGAGAAGGAGAAGGTGAAGTCAGGAGGGTGAATCAGAAGAAGTAGAAGAAGGAGAAGGAGAAGGTGAAATCTGGAGGGTGAATCAGAAGAAGTAGAAGAAGGAGAAGGAGAAGGTGAAGTCTGGAGAGTGAATCAGAAGAAGCAGAAGAAGGAGAAGGAGAAGGTGAAGTCTGGAGGATGAATCAGAAGAAGTAGAAGAAGGAGAAGGAGAAGTTGTAGTCTGGAGGGTGAATCAAAAGAAGTAGACGAAGGAGAAGGAGAAGGTGAAGTCTGGAGGGTGAATCAGTAGAAGCAGAAGAAGGAGAAGGAGAAGGTGAAGTCTGGAGGGTGAATCAGAAGATATAGAAGAAGGAGAAGGAGAAGGTGAAGTCTGGAGCGTGAATCAGAAGAAGCAGAAGAAGGAGAAGGAGAAGGTGAAGTCTTAAGGGTGAATCAGAAGAAGTAGAAGAAGGAGAAGGAGAAGGTGAAGTCTGGAGGGTGAATCAGAAAAAGCAGAAGAAAGAGAAGGACAAGGTGAAGTCTGGAGGGTGAAGCAGAAGAAGCAGAAGAAGGAGAAGGAGAAGGTGAAGGCTGGAGGGTGAATCAGAAGAAGTAGAAGAAGAAGAAGGAGAAGGTGAAGTCTGGAGGGTGAATCAGAAGAAGTAGAAGAAGGAGAAGGAGAAGTTGAAGTCTGGAGGGTGAATCAGAAGAAACAGAAGAAGGAGAAGGAGAAGGTGAAGTCTGGAGGGTGAATCAGAAGAAGCAGAAGAAGGAGAAGGAGAAGATGAATTCTGGAGGGTGAATCAGAAGATGTAGAAGAAGGAGAAGGAGAAGGTGAGGTCTGGAGGGTGAATCAGAAGAAGCAGAAGAAGGAGAAGGAGAAGGTGAAGTCTGGAGGGTGAATCAAAAGAAGCAGAGGAAGGAGAAGGAGAAGGTGAAGTCTGGAGGGTGAATCAGAAGAAGCAGAAGAAGGAGAAGGAGAAGGTGAAGTCAGGAGGGTGAATCAGAAGAAGCAGAAGAAGGAGAAGGAGAAGGTGAAGTTAGGAGGGTGAATCAGAAGAAGCAGAAGAAGGAGAAGGAGAAGGTGAAGTCAGGGGGGTAAAGCAGAAGAAGTAGAAGAAGGAGAAGGAGAAGCTGAAGTCAGGAGGGTGAAGCAGAAGAAGCAGAAGAAGGAGAAGGAGAAGGTGAAGTCTGGAGGGCGCAGCAGAAGAAGCAGAAGAAGGAGAAGGAGAAGGTGAAGTCTGGAGGGTGAAGCAGGAAAAGCAGAAGAAGGAGAAGGAGAAGGTGAAGTCTGGAGGGTGAATCAGAAGAAGGAGAAGAAGGAGAAGGAGAAGGTGAAGTCAGGAGGGTGAAGCAGAAGAAGCAGAAGAAGGAGAAGGAGAAGGTGAAGTCTCGAGGGTGAAGCAGAAGAAGCAGAAGAAGGAGAAGGAGAAGGTGAAGTCTGGAATGTGAAGCAGAAGAAGCAGAAGAAGGAGAAGGAGAAGGTGAAGTCTGGAGGGTGAATCAGGAGAAGTCGAAGAAGGAGAAGGAGAAGGTGAAGTCAGGAGGGTGAAGCAGAAGAAGCAGTAGAAGGAGAAGGAGAAGCTGAAGTCTGGAGGGTGAAGCAGAAGAAGCAGAAGAAGGAGAAGGAGAAGGTGAAGTCTGGAGGGTGAAGCAGAAGAAGCAGAAGAAGGAGAAGGAGAAGGTGAAGTCAGGAGGGTGAATCAGAAGAAGTAGAAGAAGGAGAAGGAGAAGGTGAAGTCTGGAGGGTGAATCAGAAGAAGTAGAAGAAGGAGAAGGAGAAGGTGAAGTCTGGAGGGTGAATCAGAAGAAGTAAAAGAAGGAGAAGGAGAAGGTGAAGTCTGGAGGGTGAATCAGAAGAAGCAGAAGAAGGAGAAGGAGAAGGTGAAGTCTGGAGGGAGAAGCAGAAGAAGTAGAAGAAGGAGAAGGAGAAGGTGAAGTCTGGAGGGTGAATCAGAAGAATAGAAGAAGGAGAAGGAGAAGGTGAAGTCTGGAGGGTGAATCAGAAGAAGTAGAAGAAGGAGAAGGAGAAGGTGTAGTCTGGAGGGTGAATCAGAAGAAGTAGACGAAGGAGAAGGAGAAGGTGAAGTCTGGAGGGTGAATCAGAAGAAGCAGAAGAAGGAGAAGGAGAAGGTGAAGTCTGGAGGGTGAATCAGAAGAAGCAGAAGAAGGAGAAGGAGAAGGTGAAGTCTGTAGGGTGAATCAGAAGAAGCAGAAGAAGTAGAAGGAGAAGGTGAAGTCTGGAGGGTGAATCAGAAGAAGCAGAAGAAGGAGAAGGAGAAGGTGAAGTCTGGAGGGTGAATCAGAAGAAGCAGAAGAAGGAGAAGGAGAAGGTGAAGTCAGGAGGGTGAATCAGAAGAAGCAGAAGAAGGAGAAGGAGAAGGTGAAGTCTGGAGGGTGAATCAGAAGAAGCAGAAGAAGGAGAAGGAGAAGGTGAAGACTGGAAGGTGAATCAGAAGAAGTAGAAGAAGGAGAAGGAGAAGGTAAAGTCTGGAGGGTGAATCAGACGAAGTAGAAGAAGGAGAAGGAGAAGGCGAAGTCTGGAGGGTGAATCAGAAGAAGCAGAAGAAGGAGAAGGAGAAGGTGAAGTCTGGAGGGTGAATCAGAAGAAGCAGAAGAAGGAGAAGGAGAAGATGAAGTCTGGAGGGTGAAACAGAAGAAGTAGAAGAAGGAGAAGGAGAAGGTGAGGTCTGGAGGGTGAATCAGAAGAAGCAGAAGAAGGAGAAGGAGAAGGTGAAGTCTGAAGGGTGAATCAGAAGAAGCAGAAGAAGGAGAAGGAGAAGGTGAAGTCTGGAGGGTGAATCAGAAGAAGCAGAAGAAGGAGAAGGAGAAGGTGAAGTCTGGAGGGTGAATCTGAAGAAGCAGAAGAAGGAGAAGGAGAAGGTGAAGTCTGGAGGGAGAATCAGAAGAAGTAGAAGAAGGAGAAGGAGAAGGTGAAGTCTGGAGTGTGAATCAGAAGAAGTAGAAGAAGGAGGAGGAGAAGGTGAAGTCTGGAGGGTGAATCAGAAGAAGGAGAAGGAGAAGGTGAAGTCTGGAGGGTGAATCAGAAGAAGTAGAAGAAGGAGAATTAGAAGATGAAGTCTGGAGGGTGAATCAGAAGAAGTAGAAGAAGGAGAAGGAGAAGGTGAAGTCTGGAGGGTGAAGCAGAAGAAGGAGAAGAAGGAGAAGGAGAAGGTGAAGTCAGGAGGGTGAATCAGAAGAAGTAGAAGAAGGAGAAGGAGAAGGTGAAGTCAGGAGGGTGAATCAGAAGAAGCAGAAGAAGGAGAAGGAGATGGTGAAGTCTGGAGGGTGAATCAGAAGAATCAGAAGAAGGAGAAGGAGAAGCTGTAGTCTGGAGGGTGAATCAGAAGAAGTAGAAGAAGGAGAAGGAGAAGGTGAAGTCAGGAGTGTGAAGCAGAAGAAGCAGAAGAAGGGGAAGGAGAAGGTGAAGTCTGGAGGGTGAATCAGAAGAAGTAGAAGAAGGAGAAGTGGAAGGTGAAGTCTGGAGGGTGAAGCAGAAGAAGCAGAAGAAGGCGAAGGAGAAGGTGAAGTCAGGAGGGTGAATCAGAAGAAGTAGAAGAAGGAGAAGGAGAAGGTGAAATCTGGAGGGTGAATCAGAAGAAGTAGAAGAAGGAGAAGGAGAAGGTGAAGTCTGGAGAGTGAATCAGAAGAAGCAGAAGAAGGAGAAGGAGAAGGTGAAGTCTGGAGGGTGAATCAGAAGAAGTAGAAGAAGGAGAAGGAGAAGTTGTAGTCTGGAGGGTGAATCAAAAGAAGTAGACGAAGGAGAAGGAGAAGGTGAAGTCTGGAGGGTGAATCAGTAGAAGCAGAAGAAGGAGAAGGAGAAGGTGAAGTCTGGAGGGTGAATCAGAAGATATAGAAGAAGGAGAAGGAGAAGGTGAAGTCTGGAGCGTGAATCAGAAGAAGCAGAAGAAGGAGAAGGAGAAGGTGAAGTCTTAAGGGTGAATCAGAAGAAGTAGAAGAAGGAGAAGGAGAAGGTGAAGTCTGGAGGGTGAATCAGAAAAAGCAGAAGAAAGAGAAGGACAAGGTGAAGTCTGGAGGGTGAAGCAGAAGAAGCAGAAGAAGGAGAAGGAGAAGGTGAAGGCTGGAGGGTGAATCAGAAGAAGTAGAAGAAGAAGAAGGAGAAGGTGAAGTCTGGAGGGTGAATCAGAAGAAGTAGAAGAAGGAGAAGGAGAAGTTGAAGTCTGGAGGGTGAATCAGAAGAAACAGAAGAAGGAGAAGGAGAAGGTGAAGTCTGGAGGGTGAATCAGAAGAAGCAGAAGAAGGAGAAGGAGAAGATGAATTCTGGAGGGTGAATCAGAAGATGTAGAAGAAGGAGAAGGAGAAGGTGAGGTCTGGAGGGTGAATCAGAAGAAGCAGAAGAAGGAGAAGGAGAAGGTGAAGTCTGGAGGGTGAATCAAAAGAAGCAGAGGAAGGAGAAGGAGAAGGTGAAGTCTGGAGGGTGAATCAGAAGAAGCAGAAGAAGGAGAAGGAGAAGGTGAAGTCAGGAGGGTGAATCAGAAGAAGCAGAAGAAGGAGAAGGAGAAGGTGAAGTTAGGACGGTGAATCAGAAGAAGCAGAAGAAGGAGAAGGAGAAGGTGAAGTCAGGGGGGTAAAGCAGAAGAAGTAGAAGAAGGAGAAGGAGAAGGTGAAGTCAGGAGGGTGAAGCAGAAGAAGCAGAAGAAGGAGAAGGAGAAGGTGAAGTCTGGAGGGCGCAGCAGAAGAAGCAGAAGAAGGAGATGGAGAAGGTGAAGTCTAGAGGGTGAAGCAGGAAAAGCAGAAGAAGGAGAAGGAGAAGGTGAAGTCTGGAGGGTGAATCAGAAGAAGGAGAAGAAGGAGAAGGAGAAGGTGAAGTCAGGAGGGTGAAGCAGAAGAAGCAGAAGAAGGAGAAGGAGAAGGTGAAGTCTCGAGGGTGAAGCAGAAGAAGCAGAAGAAGGAGAAGGAGAAGGTGAAGTCTGGAATGTGAAGCAGAAGAAGCAGAAGAAGGAGAAGGAGAAGGTGAAGTCTGGAGGGTGAATCAGGAGATGTCGAAGAAGGAGAAGGAGAAGGTGAAGTCAGGAGGGTGAAGCAGAAGAAGCAGTAGAAGGAGAAGGAGAAGCTGAAGTCTGGAGGGTGAAGCAGAAGAAGCAGAAGAAGGAGAAGGAGAAGGTGAAGTCTGGAGGGTGAAGCAGAAGAAGTAGAAGAAGGAGAAGGAGAAGGTGTAGTCTGGAGGGTGAATCAAAAGAAGTAGACGAAGGAGAAGGAGAAGGTGAAGTCTGGAGGGTGAATCAGTAGAAGCAGAAGAAGGAGAAGGAGAAGGTGAAGTCTGGAGGGTGAATCAGAAGATATAGAAGAAGGAGAAGGAGAAGGTGAAGTCTGGAGCGTGAATCAGAAGAAGCAGAAGAAGGAGAAGGAGAAGGTGAAGTCTTAAGGGTGAATCAGAAGAAATAGAAGAAGGAGAAGGAGAAGGTGAACTCTGGAGGGTGAATCAGAAGAAGCAGAAGAAAGAGAAGGACAAGGTGAAGTCTGAAGGGTGAAGCAGAAGAAGCAGAAGAAGGAGAAGGAGAAGGTGAAGGCTGGAGGGTGAATCAGAAGAAGTAGAAGAAGAAGAAGGAGAAGGTGAAGTCTGGAGGGTGAATCAGAAGAAGTAGTAGAAGGAGAAGGAGAAGTTGAAGTCTGGAGGGTGAATCAGAAGAAGCAGAAGAAGGAGAAGGAGAAGGTGAAGTCTGGAGGGTGAATCAGAAGAAGCAGAAGAAGGAGAAGGAGAAGATGAAGTCTGGAGGGTGAATCAGAAGATGCAGAAGAAGGAGAAGGAGAAGGTGAGGTCTGGAGGGTGAATCAGAAGAAGCAGAAGAAGGAGAAGGAGAAGGTGAAGTCTGGAGGGTGAATCAAAAGAAGCAGAGGAAGGAGAAGGAGAAGGTGAAGTCTGGAGGGTGAATCAGAAGATGCAGAAGAAGGAGAAGGAGAAGGTGAAGTCAGGAGGGTGAATCAGAAGAAGCAGAAGAAGGAGAAGGAGAAGGTGAAGTTAGGAGGGTGAATCAGAAGAAGCAGAAGAAGGAGAAGGAGAAGGTGAAGTCTGGAGGGTGAAGCAGGAAAAGCAGAAGAAGGAGAAGGAGAAGGTGAAGTCTGGAGGGTGAATCAGAAGAAGTAGAAGAAGGAGAAGGAGAAGGTGAAGTCAGGAGGGTGAAGCAGAAGAAGCAGAAGAAGGAGAAGGAGAAGGTGAAGTCTGGAATGTGAAGCAGAAGAAGCAGAAGAAGGAGAAGGAGAAGGTGAAGTCTGGAGGGTGAATCAAAAGAAGCAGAGGAAGGAGAAGGAGAAGGTGAAGTCTGGAGGGTGAATCAGAAGATGCAGAAGAAGGAGAAGGAGAAGGTGAAGTCAGGAGGGTGAATCAGAAGAAGCAGAAGAAGGAGAAGGAGAAGGTGAAGTTAGGAGGGTGAATCAGAAGAAGCAGAAGAAGGAGAAGGAGAAGGTGAAGTCTGGAGGGTGAAGCAGGAAAAGCAGAAGAAGGAGAAGGAGAAGGTGAAGTCTGGAGGGTGAATCAGAAGAAGTAGAAGAAGGAGAAGGAGAAGGTGAAGTCAGGAGGGTGAAGCAGAAGAAGCAGAAGAAGGAGAAGGAGATGGTGAAGTCTGGAATGTGAAGCAGAAGAAGCAGAAGAAACAGAAGGAGAAGGTGAAGTCTGGAGGGTGAATCAGGAGAAGTAGAAGAAGGAGAAGGAGAAGGTGAAGTCAGGAGGGTGAAGCAGAAGAAGCAGTAGAAGAAGAAGGAGAAGCTGAAGTCTGGAGGGTGAAGCAGAAGAAGCAGAAGAAGGAGAAGGAGAAGGTGAAGTCTGGAGGGTGAATCAGAAGAAGTAGAAGAAGGAGAAGGAGAAGGTGAAGTCTGGAGGGTGAATCAGAAGAAGTAGAAGAAGGAGAAGGAGAAGGTGAAGTCAGGAGGGTGAAGCAGAAGAAGCAGAAGAAGGAGAAGGAGAAGGTGAAGTCTGGAATGTGAAGCAGAAGAAGCAGAAGAAACAGAAGGAGAAGGTGAAGTCTGGAGGGTGAATCAGGAGAAGTAGAAGAAGGAGAAGGAGAAGGTGAAGTCAGGAGGGTGAAGCAGAAGAAGCAGTAGAAGAAGAAGGAGAAGCTGAAGTCTGGAGGGTGAAGCAGAAGAAGCAGAAGAAGGAGAAGGAGAAGGTGAAGTCTGGAGGGTGAATCAGAAGAAGTAGAAGAAGGAGAAGGAGAAGGTGAAGTCTGGAGGGTGAATCAGAAGAAGTAGAAGAAGGAGAAGGAGAAGGTGAAGTCTGGAGGGTGAATCAGAAGAAGCAGAAGAAGGAGAAGGAGAAGGTGAAGTCTGGAATGTGAAGCAGAAGAAGCAGAAGAAACAGAAGGAGAAGGTGAAGTCTGGAGGGTGAATCAGGAGAAGTAGAAGAAGGAGAAGGAGAAGGTGAAGTCAGGAGGGTGAAGCAGAAGAAGCAGTAGAAGAAGAAGGAGAAGCTGAAGTCTGGAGGGTGAAGCAGAAGAAGCAGAAGAAGGAGAAGGAGAAGGTGAAGTCTGGAGGGTGAATCAGAAGAAGTAGAAGAAGGAGAAGGAGAAGGTGAAGTCTGGAGGGTGAATCAGAAGAAGTAGAAGAAGGAGAAGGAGAAGGTGAAGTCTGGAGGGTGAATCAGAAGAAGCAGAAGAAGGAGAAGGAGAAGGTGAAGTCTGGAGGGAGAAGCAGAAGAAGTAGAAGAAGGAGAAGGAGAAGGTGAAGTCTGGAGGGTGAATGAAAAGAAGGAGAAGAAGGAGAAGGAGAAGGTGAAGTCTGGAGGGTGAATCAGAAGAAGTAGAAGCAGGAGAAGGAGAAGGTGTAGTCTGGAGGGTGAATCAGAAGAAGTAGACGAAGGAGAAGGAGAAGGTGAAATCTGGAGGGTGAATCAGAAGAAGCAGAAGAAGGAGAAGGAGAAGGTGAAGTCTGGAGGGTGAATCAGAAGAAGCAGAAGGAGGAGAAGGAGAAGGTGAAGTCTGGAGGGTGAATCAGAAGAAGCAGAAGAAGGAGAAGGAGAAGGTGAAGTCTGGAGGGTGAATCAGAAGAAGCAGAAGAAGGAGAAGGAGAAGGTGAAGTCTGGAGGGTGAATCAGAAGAAGCAGAAGAAGGAGAAGGAGAAGGTGAAGTCAGGAGGGTGCATCAGAAGAAGCAGAAGAAGGAGAAGGAGAAGGTGAAGACTGGAAGGTGAATCAGAAGAAGTAGAAGAAGGAGAAGGAGAAGGTGAAGTCTGGAGGGTGAATCAGACGAAGTAGAAGAAGGAGAAGGAGAAGGCGAAGTCTGGAGGGTGAATCAGAAGAAGCAGAAGAAGGAGAAGGAGAAGGTGAAGTCTGGAGGGTGAATCAGAAGAAGCAGAAGAAGGAGAAGGAGAAGATGAAGTCTGGAGGGTGAATCAGAAGAAGTAGAAGAAGGAGAAGGAGAAGGTGAGGTCTGGAGGGTGAATCAGAAGAAGCAGAAGAAGGAGAAGGAGAAGGTGAAGTCTGAAGGGTGTATCAGAAGAAGCAGAAGAAGGAGAAGGAGAAGGTGAAGTCTGGAGGGTGAATCAGAAGAAGCAGAAGAAGGAGAAGGAGAAGGTGAAGTCTGGAGGGTGAATCTGAAGAAGCAGAAGAAGGAGAAGGAGAAGGTGAAGTCTGGAGGGTGAATCAGAAGAAGTAGAAGAAGGAGAAGGAGAAGGTGAAGTCTGGAGTGTGAATCAGAAGAAGTAGAAGAAGGAGGAGGAGAAGGTGAAGTCTGGAGGGTGAATCAGAAGAAGGAGAAGGAGAAGGTGAAGTCTGGAGGGTGAATCAGAAGAAGCAGAAGAAGGAGAAGGAGAAGGTGAAGCCTGGAGGGTGAATCAGAAGAAGTAGAAGAAGGAGAAGGAGAAGGTGAAGTCAGAAGGGTGAAGCAGAAGAAGCAGAAGAAGGGGAAGGAGAAGTTGAAGTCTGGAGGGTAAAGCAGAAGAAGCAGAAGAAGGAGAAGGAGAAGGTGAAGTCTGGAGGGCGAAGCAGAAGAAGCAGAAGAAGGAGAAGGAGAAGGTGAAGCCTGGAGGGTGAATCAGAAGAAGTAGAAGAAGGAGAAGGAGAAGGTGAAGTCAGGAGGGTGAAGCAGAAGAAGCAGAAGAAGGGGAAGGAGAAGGTGAAGTCTGGAGGTGAATCAGAAGAAGTAGAAGAAGGAGAGGGAGAAGGTGAAGTCTGGAGGGTGAAGCAGAAGAAGCAGAAGAAGGAGAAGGAGAAGGTGAAGTTAGGAGGGTGAATCAGAAGAAGTAGAAGAAGGAGAAGGAGAAGGTGAAGTCTGGAGGGTGAATCAGAAGAAGTAGAAGAAGGAGAAGGAGAAGGTGAAGTCTGGAGAGTGAATCAGAAGAAGCAGAAGAAGGAGAAGGAGAAGGTGAAGTCTGGAGGGTGAATCAGAAGAAGTAGAAGAAGGAGAAGGAGAAGGTGTAGTCTGGAGGGTGAATCAAAAGAAGTAGACGAAGGAGAAGGACAAGGTGAAGTCTGGAGGGTGAATCAGTAGAAGCAGAAAAGGAGAAGGAGAAGGTGAAGTCTGGAGGGTGAATCAGAAGATATAGAAGAAGGAGAAGGAGAAGGTGAAGTCTGGAGCGTGAATCAGAAGAAGCAGAAGAAGGAGAAGGAGAAGGTGAAGTCTTAAGGGTGAATCAGAAGAAGTAGAAGAAGGAGAAGGAGAAGGTGAAGTCTGGAGGGTGAATCAGAAGAAGCAGAAGAAAGAGAAGGACAAGGTGAAGTCTGGAGGGTGAAGCAGAAGAAGGAGAAGGTGAAGGCTGGAGGGTGAATCAGAAGAAGTAGAAGAAGAAGAAGGAGAAGGTGAAGTCTGGAGGGTGAATCAGAAGAAGTAGAAGAAGGAGAAGGAGAAGTTGAAGTCTGGAGGGTGAATCAGAAGAAGCAGAAGAAGGAGAAGGAGAAGGTGAAGTCTGGAGGGTGAATCAGAAGAAGCAGAAGAAGGAGAAGGAGAAGATGAATTCTGGAGGGTGAATCAGAAGATGTAGAAGAAGGAGAAGGAGAAGGTGAGGTCTGGAGGGTGAATCAGAAGAAGCAGAAGAAGGAGAAGGAGAAGGTGAAGTCTGGAGGGTGAATCAAAAGAAGCAGAGGAAGGAGAAGGAGAAGGTGAAGTCTGGAGGGTGAATCAGAAGAAGCAGAAGAAGGAGAAGGAGAAGGTGAAGTCAGGAGGGTGAATCAGAAGAAGCAGAAGAAGGAGAAGGAGAAGGTGAAGTTAGGAGGGTGAATTCGAAGAAGCAGAAGAAGGAGAAGGAGAAGGTGAAGTCAGGGGGGTGAAGCAGAAGAAGTAGAAGAAGGAGAAGGAGAAGGTGAAGTCAGGAGGGTGAAGCAGAAGAAGCAGAAGAAGGAGAAGGAGAAGGTGAAGTCTGGAGGGCGCAGCAGAAGAAGCAGAAGAAGGAGAAGGAGAAGGTGAAGTCTGGAGGGTGAAGCAGGAAAAGCAGAAAAAGGAGAAGGAGAAGGTGAAGTCTGGAGGGCGAATCAGAAGAAGTAGAAGAAGGAGAAGGAGAAGGTGAAGTCAGGAGGGTGAAGCAGAAGAAGCAGAAGAAGGAAAAGGAGAAGGTGAAGTCTCGAGGGTGAAGCAGAAGAAGCAGAAGAAGGAGAAGTAGAAGGTGAAGTCTGGAGGGCGAAGCAGAAGAAGCAGAAGAAGGAGAAGGAGAAGGTGAAGTCTGGAA
This sequence comes from Somniosus microcephalus, assembly GCF_052327205.1. Lineage (NCBI taxonomy): Eukaryota > Metazoa > Chordata > Chondrichthyes > Squaliformes > Somniosidae > Somniosus > Somniosus microcephalus. The sequence continues at coordinate 175,412 of NW_028225203.1, read as the reverse complement.
TGTGAAGCAGAAGAAGCAGAAGAAGGAGAAGGAGAAGGTGAAGTCTGGAGGGTGAATCAGGAGAAGTCGAAGAAGGAGAAGGAGAAGGTGAAGTCAGGAGGGTGAAGCAGAAGAAGCAGTAGAAGGTGAAGGAGAAGCTGAAGTCTGGAGGGTGAAGCAGAAGAAGCAGAAGAAGGAGAAGGAGAAGGTGAAGTCTGGAGGGTGAAGCAGAAGAAGCAGAAGAAGGAGAAGGAGAAGGTGAAGTCAGGAGGGTGAATCAGAAGAAGTAGAAGAAGGAGAAGGAGAAGGTGAAGTCTGGAGGGTGAATCAGAAGAAGTAGAAGAAGGAGAAGGAGAAGGTGAAGTCTGGAGGGTGAATCAGAAGAAGTAGAAGAAGGAGAAGGAGAAGGTGAAGTCTGGAGGGTGAATCAGAAGAAGCAGAAGAAGGAGAAGGAGAAGGTGAAGTCTGGAGGGAGAAGCAGCAGAAGTAGAAGAAGGAGAAGGAGAAGGTGAAGTCTGGAGGGTGAATCAGAAGAAGTAGAAGAAGGAGAAGGAGAAGGTGAAGTCTGGAGGGTGAATCAGAAGAAGCAGAAGAAGGAGAAGGAGAAGGTGAAGACTGGAAGGTGAATCAGAAGAAGTAGAAGAAGGAGAAGGAGAAGGTGAAGTCTGGAGGGTGAATCAGACGAAGTAGAAGAAGGAGAAGGAGAAGGCGAAGTCTGGAGGGTGAATCAGAAGAAGCAGAAGAAGAAGAAGGAGAAGGTGAAGTCTGGAGGGTGAATCAGAAGAAGCAGAAGAAGGAGAAGGAGAAGATGAAGTCTGGAGGGTGAATCAGAAGAAGTAGAAGAAGGAGAAGGAGAAGGTGAGGTCTGGAGGGTGAATCAGAAGAAGCAGCAGAAGGAGAAGGAGAAGGTGAAGTCTGAAGGGTGAATCAGAAGAAGCAGAAGAAGGAGAAGGAGAAGGTGAAGTCTGGAGGGTGAATCAGAAGAAGCAGAAGAAGGAGAAGGAGAAGGTGAAGTCTGGAGGGTGAATCTGAAGAAGCAGAAGAAGGAGAAGGAGAAGGTGAAGTCTGGAGGGTGAATCAGAAGAAGTAGAAGAAGGAGAAGGAGAAGGTGAAGTCTGGAGTGTGAATCAGAAGAAGTAGAAGAAGGAGGAGGAGAAGGTGATGTCTGGAGGGTGAATCAGAAGAAGGAGAAGGAGAAGGTGAAGTCTGGAGGGTGAATCAGAAGAAGCAGAAGAAGGAGAAGGAGAAGGTGAAGCCTGGAGGGTGAATCAGAAGAAGTAGAAGAAGGAGAAGGAGAAGGTGAAGTCAGGAGGGTGAAGCAGAAGAAGCAGAAGAAGGGGAAGGAGAAGGTGAAGTCTGGAGGGTAAAGCAGAAGAAGCAGAAGAAGGAGAAGGAGAAGGTGAAGTCTGGAGGGCGAAGCAGAAGAAGCAGAAGAAGGAGAAGGTGAAGCCTGGAGGGTGAATCAGAAGAAGTAGAAGAAGGAGAAGGAGAAGGTGAAGTCAGGAGTGTGAAGCAGAAGAAGCAGAAGAAGGGGAAGGAGAAGGTGAAGTCTGGAGGGTGAATCAGAAGAAGTAGAAGAAGGAGAAGTGGAAGGTGAAGTCTGGAGGGTGAAGCAGAAGAAGCAGAAGAAGGAGAAGGAGAAGGTGAAGTCAGGAGGGTGAATCAGAAGAAGTAGAAGAAGGAGAAGGAGAAGGTGAAATCTGGAGGGTGAATCAGAAGAAGTAGAAGAAGGAGAAGGAGAAGGTGAAGTCTGGAGAGTGAATCAGAAGAAGCAGAAGAAGGAGAAGGAGAAGGTGAAGTCTGGAGGATGAATCAGAAGAAGTAGAAGAAGGAGAAGGAGAAGTTGTAGTCTGGAGGGTGAATCAAAAGAAGTAGACGAAGGAGAAGGAGAAGGTGAAGTCTGGAGGGTGAATCAGTAGAAGCAGAAGAAGGAGAAGGAGAAGGTGAAGTCTGGAGGGTGAATCAGAAGATATAGAAGAAGGAGAAGGAGAAGGTGAAGTCTGGAGCGTGAATCAGAAGAAGCAGAAGAAGGAGAAGGAGAAGGTGAAGTCTTAAGGGTGAATCAGAAGAAGTAGAAGAAGGAGAAGGAGAAGGTGAAGTCTGGAGGGTGAATCAGAAAAAGCAGAAGAAAGAGAAGGACAAGGTGAAGTCTGGAGGGTGAAGCAGAAGAAGCAGAAGAAGGAGAAGGAGAAGGTGAAGGCTGGAGGGTGAATCAGAAGAAGTAGAAGAAGAAGAAGGAGAAGGTGAAGTCTGGAGGGTGAATCAGAAGAAGTAGAAGAAGGAGAAGGAGAAGTTGAAGTCTGGAGGGTGAATCAGAAGAAACAGAAGAAGGAGAAGGAGAAGGTGAAGTCTGGAGGGTGAATCAGAAGAAGCAGAAGAAGGAGAAGGAGAAGATGAATTCTGGAGGGTGAATCAGAAGATGTAGAAGAAGGAGAAGGAGAAGGTGAGGTCTGGAGGGTGAATCAGAAGAAGCAGAAGAAGGAGAAGGAGAAGGTGAAGTCTGGAGGGTGAATCAAAAGAAGCAGAGGAAGGAGAAGGAGAAGGTGAAGTCTGGAGGGTGAATCAGAAGAAGCAGAAGAAGGAGAAGGAGAAGGTGAAGTCAGGAGGGTGAATCAGAAGAAGCAGAAGAAGGAGAAGGAGAAGGTGAAGTTAGGAGGGTGAATCAGAAGAAGCAGAAGTAGGAGAAGGAGAAGGTGAAGTCAGGGGGGTAAAGCAGAAGAAGTAGAAGAAGGAGAAGGAGAAGCTGAAGTCAGGAGGGTGAAGCAGAAGAAGCAGAAGAAGGAGAAGGAGAAGGTGAAGTCTGGAGGGCGCAGCAGAAGAAGCAGAAGAAGGAGAAGGAGAAGGTGAAGTCTGGAGGGTGAAGCAGGAAAAGCAGAAGAAGGAGAAGGAGAAGGTGAAGTCTGGAGGGTGAATCAGAAGAAGGAGAAGAAGGAGAAGGAGAAGGTGAAGTCAGGAGGGTGAAGCAGAAGAAGCAGAAGAAGGAGAAGGAGAAGGTGAAGTCTCGAGGGTGAAGCAGAAGAAGCAGAAGAAGGAGAAGGAGAAGGTGAAGTCTGGAATGTGAAGCAGAAGAAGCAGAAGAAGGAGAAGGAGAAGGTGAAGTCTGGAGGGTGAATCAGGAGAAGTCGAAGAAGGAGAAGGAGAAGGTGAAGTCAGGAGGGTGAAGCAGAAGAAGCAGTAGAAGGAGAAGGAGAAGCTGAAGTCTGGAGGGTGAAGCAGAAGAAGCAGAAGAAGGAGAAGGAGAAGGTGAAGTCTGGAGGGTGAAGCAGAAGAAGCAGAAGAAGGAGAAGGAGAAGGTGAAGTCAGGAGGGTGAATCAGAAGAAGTAGAAGAAGGAGAAGGAGAAGGTGAAGTCTGGAGGGTGAATCAGAAGAAGTAGAAGAAGGAGAAGGAGAAGGTGAAGTCTGGAGGGTGAATCAGAAGAAGTAAAAGAAGGAGAAGGAGAAGGTGAAGTCTGGAGGGTGAATCAGAAGAAGCAGAAGAAGGAGAAGGAGAAGGTGAAGTCTGGAGGGAGAAGCAGAAGAAGTAGAAGAAGGAGAAGGAGAAGGTGAAGTCTGGAGGGTGAATCAGAAGAATAGAAGAAGGAGAAGGAGAAGGTGAAGTCTGGAGGGTGAATCAGAAGAAGTAGAAGAAGGAGAAGGAGAAGGTGTAGTCTGGAGGGTGAATCAGAAGAAGTAGACGAAGGAGAAGGAGAAGGTGAAGTCTGGAGGGTGAATCAGAAGAAGCAGAAGAAGGAGAAGGAGAAGGTGAAGTCTGGAGGGTGAATCAGAAGAAGCAGAAGAAGGAGAAGGAGAAGGTGAAGTCTGTAGGGTGAATCAGAAGAAGCAGAAGAAGTAGAAGGAGAAGGTGAAGTCTGGAGGGTGAATCAGAAGAAGCAGAAGAAGGAGAAGGAGAAGGTGAAGTCTGGAGGGTGAATCAGAAGAAGCAGAAGAAGGAGAAGGAGAAGGTGAAGTCAGGAGGGTGAATCAGAAGAAGCAGAAGAAGGAGAAGGAGAAGGTGAAGTCTGGAGGGTGAATCAGAAGAAGCAGAAGAAGGAGAAGGAGAAGGTGAAGACTGGAAGGTGAATCAGAAGAAGTAGAAGAAGGAGAAGGAGAAGGTAAAGTCTGGAGGGTGAATCAGACGAAGTAGAAGAAGGAGAAGGAGAAGGCGAAGTCTGGAGGGTGAATCAGAAGAAGCAGAAGAAGGAGAAGGAGAAGGTGAAGTCTGGAGGGTGAATCAGAAGAAGCAGAAGAAGGAGAAGGAGAAGATGAAGTCTGGAGGGTGAAACAGAAGAAGTAGAAGAAGGAGAAGGAGAAGGTGAGGTCTGGAGGGTGAATCAGAAGAAGCAGAAGAAGGAGAAGGAGAAGGTGAAGTCTGAAGGGTGAATCAGAAGAAGCAGAAGAAGGAGAAGGAGAAGGTGAAGTCTGGAGGGTGAATCAGAAGAAGCAGAAGAAGGAGAAGGAGAAGGTGAAGTCTGGAGGGTGAATCTGAAGAAGCAGAAGAAGGAGAAGGAGAAGGTGAAGTCTGGAGGGAGAATCAGAAGAAGTAGAAGAAGGAGAAGGAGAAGGTGAAGTCTGGAGTGTGAATCAGAAGAAGTAGAAGAAGGAGGAGGAGAAGGTGAAGTCTGGAGGGTGAATCAGAAGAAGGAGAAGGAGAAGGTGAAGTCTGGAGGGTGAATCAGAAGAAGTAGAAGAAGGAGAATTAGAAGATGAAGTCTGGAGGGTGAATCAGAAGAAGTAGAAGAAGGAGAAGGAGAAGGTGAAGTCAGGAGGGTGAATCAGAAGAAGCAGAAGAAGGAGAAGGAGATGGTGAAGTCTGGAGGGTGAATCAGAAGAATCAGAAGAAGGAGAAGGAGAAGCTGTAGTCTGGAGGGTGAATCAGAAGAAGTAGAAGAAGGAGAAGGAGAAGGTGAAGTCAGGAGTGTGAAGCAGAAGAAGCAGAAGAAGGGGAAGGAGAAGGTGAAGTCTGGAGGGTGAATCAGAAGAAGTAGAAGAAGGAGAAGTGGAAGGTGAAGTCTGGAGGGTGAAGCAGAAGAAGCAGAAGAAGGCGAAGGAGAAGGTGAAGTCAGGAGGGTGAATCAGAAGAAGTAGAAGAAGGAGAAGGAGAAGGTGAAATCTGGAGGGTGAATCAGAAGAAGTAGAAGAAGGAGAAGGAGAAGGTGAAGTCTGGAGAGTGAATCAGAAGAAGCAGAAGAAGGAGAAGGAGAAGGTGAAGTCTGGAGGGTGAATCAGAAGAAGTAGAAGAAGGAGAAGGAGAAGTTGTAGTCTGGAGGGTGAATCAAAAGAAGTAGACGAAGGAGAAGGAGAAGGTGAAGTCTGGAGGGTGAATCAGTAGAAGCAGAAGAAGGAGAAGGAGAAGGTGAAGTCTGGAGGGTGAATCAGAAGATATAGAAGAAGGAGAAGGAGAAGGTGAAGTCTGGAGCGTGAATCAGAAGAAGCAGAAGAAGGAGAAGGAGAAGGTGAAGTCTTAAGGGTGAATCAGAAGAAGTAGAAGAAGGAGAAGGAGAAGGTGAAGTCTGGAGGGTGAATCAGAAAAAGCAGAAGAAAGAGAAGGACAAGGTGAAGTCTGGAGGGTGAAGCAGAAGAAGCAGAAGAAGGAGAAGGAGAAGGTGAAGGCTGGAGGGTGAATCAGAAGAAGTAGAAGAAGAAGAAGGAGAAGGTGAAGTCTGGAGGGTGAATCAGAAGAAGTAGAAGAAGGAGAAGGAGAAGTTGAAGTCTGGAGGGTGAATCAGAAGAAACAGAAGAAGGAGAAGGAGAAGGTGAAGTCTGGAGGGTGAATCAGAAGAAGCAGAAGAAGGAGAAGGAGAAGATGAATTCTGGAGGGTGAATCAGAAGATGTAGAAGAAGCAGAAGGAGAAGGTGAGGTCTGGAGGGTGAATCAGAAGAAGCAGAAGAAGGAGAAGGAGAAGGTGAAGTCTGGAGGGTGAATCAAAAGAAGCAGAGGAAGGAGAAGGAGAAGGTGAAGTCTGGAGGGTGAATCAGAAGAAGCAGAAGAAGGAGAAGGAGAAGGTGAAGTCAGGAGGGTGAATCAGAAGAAGCAGAAGAAGGAGAAGGAGAAGGTGAAGTTAGGACGGTGAATCAGAAGAAGCAGAAGAAGGAGAAGGAGAAGGTGAAGTCAGGGGGGTAAAGCAGAAGAAGTAGAAGAAGGAGAAGGAGAAGGTGAAGTCAGGAGGGTGAAGCAGAAGAAGCAGAAGAAGGAGAAGGAGAAGGTGAAGTCTGGAGGGCGCAGCAGAAGAAGCAGAAGAAGGAGATGGAGAAGGTGAAGTCTAGAGGGTGAAGCAGGAAAAGCAGAAGAAGGAGAAGGAGAAGGTGAAGTCTGGAGGGTGAATCAGAAGAAGGAGAAGAAGGAGAAGGAGAAGGTGAAGTCAGGAGGGTGAAGCAGAAGAAGCAGAAGAAGGAGAAGGAGAAGGTGAAGTCTGGAGGGTGAATCAGGAGATGTCGAAGAAGGAGAAGGAGAAGGTGAAGTCAGGAGGGTGAAGCAGAAGAAGCAGTAGAAGGAGAAGGAGAAGCTGAAGTCTGGAGGGTGAAGCAGAAGAAGCAGAAGAAGGAGAAGGAGAAGGTGAAGTCTGGAGGGTGAAGCAGAAGAAGCAGAAGAAGGAGAAGGAGAAGGTGAAGTCAGGAGGGTGAATCAGAAGAAGTAGAAGAAGGAGAAGGAGAAGGTGAAGTCTGGAGGGTGAATCAGAAGAAGTAGAAGAAGGAGAAGGAGAAGGTGAAGTCTGGAGGGTGAATCAGAAGAAGTAAAAGAAGGAGAAGGAGAAGGTGAAGTCTGGAGGGTGAATCAGAAGAAGCAGAAGAAGGAGAAGGAGAAGGTGAAGTCTGGAGGGAGAAGCAGAAGAAGTAGAAGAAGGAGAAGGAGAAGGTGAAGTCTGGAGGGTGAATCAGAAGAATAGAAGAAGGAGAAGGAGAAGGTGAAGTCTGGAGGGTGAATCAGAAGAAGTAGAAGAAGGAGAAGGAGAAGGTGTAGTCTGGAGGGTGAATCAGAAGAAGTAGACGAAGGAGAAGGAGAAGGTGAAGTCTGGAGGGTGAATCAGAAGAAGCAGAAGAAGGAGAAGGAGAAGGTGAAGTCTGGAGGGTGAATCAGAAGAAGCAGAAGAAGGAGAAGGAGAAGGTGAAGTCTGTAGGGTGAATCAGAAGAAGCAGAAGAAGTAGAAGGAGAAGGTGAAGTCTGGAGGGTGAATCAGAAGAAGCAGAAGAAGGAGAAGGAGAAGGTGAAGTCTGGAGGGTGAATCAGAAGAAGCAGAAGAAGGAGAAGGAGAAGGTGAAGTCAGGAGGGTGAATCAGAAGAAGCAGAAGAAGGAGAAGGAGAAGGTGAAGTCTGGAGGGTGAATCAGAAGAAGCAGAAGAAGGAGAAGGAGAAGGTGAAGACTGGAAGGTGAATCAGAAGAAGTAGAAGAAGGAGAAGGAGAAGGTAAAGTCTGGAGGGTGAATCAGACGAAGTAGAAGAAGGAGAAGGAGAAGGCGAAGTCTGGAGGGTGAATCAGAAGAAGCAGAAGAAGGAGAAGGAGAAGGTGAAGTCTGGAGGGTGAATCAGAAGAAGCAGAAGAAGGAGAAGGAGAAGATGAAGTCTGGAGGGTGAAACAGAAGAAGTAGAAGAAGGAGAAGGAGAAGGTGAGGTCTGGAGGGTGAATCAGAAGAAGCAGAAGAAGGAGAAGGAGAAGGTGAAGTCTGAAGGGTGAATCAGAAGAAGCAGAAGAAGGAGAAGGAGAAGGTGAAGTCTGGAGGGTGAATCAGAAGAAGCAGAAGAAGGAGAAGGAGAAGGTGAAGTCTGGAGGGTGAATCTGAAGAAGCAGAAGAAGGAGAAGGAGAAGGTGAAGTCTGGAGGGAGAATCAGAAGAAGTAGAAGAAGGAGAAGGAGAAGGTGAAGTCTGGAGTGTGAATCAGAAGAAGTAGAAGAAGGAGGAGGAGAAGGTGAAGTCTGGAGGGTGAATCAGAAGAAGGAGAAGGAGAAGGTGAAGTCTGGAGGGTGAATCAGAAGAAGTAGAAGAAGGAGAATTAGAAGATGAAGTCTGGAGGGTGAATCAGAAGAAGTAGAAGAAGGAGAAGGAGAAGGTGAAGTCTGGAGGGTGAAGCAGAAGAAGGAGAAGAAGGAGAAGGAGAAGGTGAAGTCAGGAGGGTGAATCAGAAGAAGTAGAAGAAGGAGAAGGAGAAGGTGAAGTCAGGAGGGTGAAACAGAAGAAGCAGAAGAAGGAGAAGGAGATGGTGAAGTCTGGAGGGTGAATCAGAAGAATCAGAAGAAGGAGAAGGAGAAGCTGTAGTCTGGAGGGTGAATCAGAAGAAGCAGAAGAAAGAGAAGGAGAAGGTGAAGTCTGGAGGGTGAAGCAGAAGAAGCAGAAGATGGAGAAGGTGAAGGTGAAGACTGGAGGGTGAATCAGAAGAAGTAGAAGAAGGAGAAGGAGAAGGTGGAGTCTGGAGGGTGAATCAGAAGAAGCAGAAGAAGGATAAGGAGAAGGAGAAGTCTGGAGGGTGAATCCGAAGAAGCAGAAGAAGGAGAAGGAGAAGGCGAAGTCTGGAGGGTGAATCAGAAGAAGCAGAATAAGGAGAAGGAGAAGGTGAAGTCTGGAGGGTGAATCAGAAGAAGCAGAAGAAGGAGAAGGAGAAGGTGAAGTCTGGAGGGTGAAGCAGAAGAAGTAGAAGAAGGAGGAGGAGAAGGTGAAGTCAGGAGGGTGAATCAGAAGAAGTAGAAGAAGGAGAAGGAGAAGGTGAAGTCAGGAGGGTGAATCAGAAGAAGCAGAAGAAGGAGAAGGAGAAGTTGAAGTCTGGAGGTTGAATCAGAAGAATCAGAAGAAGGAGAAGTAGAAGGTGAAGTCTGGAGGGTGAATCAGAAGAAGCAGAAGAAAGAGAAGGAGAAGGTGAAGTCTGGAGGGTGAATCAGAAGAAGTAGAAGAAGGAGAAGGAGATAGTGAAGTCTGGAGGGTGAAGCAGAAGAAGTAGAAGAAGGAGAAGGATAAGTTGAAGTCAGGAGGGTGAATCAGAAGAAGTAGAAGAAGGAGAAGCAGAAGGTGAAGTCAGGAGGGTGAATCAGAGGATGCAGAAGAAGGAGAAGGAGAAGGTGAAGTCTGGAGGGTGAATCAGAAGAATCAGAAGAAGGAGAAGGAGAAGGTGAAGTCTGGAGGGTGAATCAGAGAAGCAGAAGAAAGAGAAGGAGAAGGTGAAGTCTGGAGGGTGAAGCAGAAGAAGCAGAAGAAGGAGAAGGAGAAGGTGAAGACTGGAGGGTGAATCAGAAGAAGTAGAAGAAGGAGAAGGAGAAGGTGAAGTCTGGAGGGTGAATTAGAAGAAGTAGAAGAAGGAGAAGGAGAAGGTGAAGTCTGGAGGGTGAATCAGAAGAAGCAGAAAAAGGAGAAGGAGAAGGTGAAGTCTGGAGGGTGAAGCAGAAGAAGCAGAAGAAGGAGAGGGAGAAGATGAAGTCTGGAGGGTGAATCAGAAGAAGAAGAAGGAGGAGAAGGAGAAAGTGAGGTCTGGAGGGTGAATCAGAAGAAGCAGAAGAAGGAGAAGGAGAAGGTGAAGTCTGGATGGTGAATCAGAAGAAGCAGAAGAAGGAGAAGGAGAAGGTGAAGTCAGGAGGGTGAATCAGAAGAAGCAGAAGAAGGAGAAGGAGAAGGTGAAGTCAGGAGGGTGAATCAGAAGAAGCAGAAGAAGGAGAAGGAGAAGGTGAAGTGAGGAGGCTGAATCAGAAGAAGCAGAAGAAGGAGAAGGAGAAGGTGAAGTCAGGGGGGTGAAGCAGAAGAAGTAGAAGAAGGAGAAGGAGAAGGTAAAGTCAGGAGAGTGAAGCAGAAGAAGCAGAAGAAGGAGAAGGAGAAGGTGAAGTCTGGAGGGCGCAGCAGAAGAAGCAGAAGAAGGAGATGGAGAAGGTGAAGTCTGGAGGGTGAAGCAGAAGAAGCAGAAGAAGGAGAAGGAGAAGGTGAAGTCTGTAGGGTGAATCAGAAGAAGCAGAAGAAGTAGAAGGAGAAGGTGAAGTCTGGAGGGTGAATCAGAAGAAGCAGAAGAAGGAGAAGGAGAAGGTGAAGTCTGGAGGGTGAATCAGAAGAAGCAGAAGAAGGAGAAGGAGAAGGTGAAGTCAGGAGGGTGAATCAGAAGAAGCAGAAGAAGGAGAAGGAGAAGGTGAAGTCTGGAGGGTGAATCAGAAGAAGCAGAAGAAGGAGAAGGAGAAGGTGAAGACTGGAAGGTGAATCAGAAGAAGTAGAAGAAGGAGAAGGAGAAGGTAAAGTCTGGAGGGTGAATCAGACGAAGTAGAAGAAGGAGAAGGAGAAGGCGAAGTCTGGAGGGTGAATCAGAAGAAGCAGAAGAAGGAGAAGGAGAAGGTGAAGTCTGGAGGGTGAATCAGAAGAAGCAGAAGAAGGAGAAGGAGAAGATGAAGTCTGGAGGGTGAAACAGAAGAAGTAGAAGAAGGAGAAGGAGAAGGTGAGGTCTGGAGGGTGAATCAGAAGAAGCAGAAGAAGGAGAAGGAGAAGGTGAAGTCTGAAGGGTGAATCAGAAGAAGCAGAAGAAGGAGAAGGAGAAGGTGAAGTCTGGAGGGTGAATCAGAAGAAGCAGAAGAAGGAGAAGGAGAAGGTGAAGTCTGGAGGGTGAATCTGAAGAAGCAGAAGAAGGAGAAGGAGAAGGTGAAGTCTGGAGGGAGAATCAGAAGAAGTAGAAGAAGGAGAAGGAGAAGGTGAAGTCTGGAGTGTGAATCAGAAGAAGTAGAAGAAGGAGGAGGAGAAGGTGAAGTCTGGAGGGTGAATCAGAAGAAGGAGAAGGAGAAGGTGAAGTCTGGAGGGTGAATCAGAAGAAGTAGAAGAAGGAGAATTAGAAGATGAAGTCTGGAGGGTGAATCAGAAGAAGTAGAAGAAGGAGAAGGAGAAGGTGAAGTCTGGAGGGTGAAGCAGAAGAAGGAGAAGAAGGAGAAGGAGAAGGTGAAGTCAGGAGGGTGAATCAGAAGAAGTAGAAGAAGGAGAAGGAGAAGGTGAAGTCAGGAGGGTGAATCAGAAGAAGCAGAAGAAGGAGAAGGAGATGGTGAAGTCTGGAGGGTGAATCAGAAGAATCAGAAGAAGGAGAAGGAGAAGCTGTAGTCTGGAGGGTGAATCAGAAGAAGCAGAAGAAAGAGAAGGAGAAGGTGAAGTCTGGAGGGTGAAGCAGAAGAAGCAGAAGATGGAGAAGGTGAAGGTGAAGACTGGAGGGTGAATCAGAAGAAGTAGAAGAAGGAGAAGGAGAAGGTGGAGTCTGGAGGGTGAATCAGAAGAAGCAGAAGAAGGATAAGGAGAAGGAGAAGTCTGGAGGGTGAATCCGAAGAAGCAGAAGAAGGAGAAGGAGAAGGCGAAGTCTGGAGGGTGAATCAGAAGAAGCAGAATAAGGAGAAGGAGAAGGTGAAGTCTGGATGGTGAATCAGAAGAAGCAGAAGAAGGAGAAGGAGAAGGTGAAGTCTGGAGGGTGAAGCAGAAGAAGTAGAAGAAGGAGGAGGAGAAGGTGAAGTCAGGAGGGTGAATCAGAAGAAGTAGAAGAAGGAGAAGGAGAAGGTGAAGTCAGGAGGGTGAATCAGAAGAAGCAGAAGAAGGAGAAGGAGAAGTTGAAGTCTGGAGGTTGAATCAGAAGAATCAGAAGAAGGAGAAGTAGAAGGTGAAGTCTGGAGGGTGAATCAGAAGAAGCAGAAGAAAGAGAAGGAGAAGGTGAAGTCTGGAGGGTGAATCAGAAGAAGTAGAAGAAGGAGAAGGAGATAGTGAAATCTGGAGGGTGAAGCAGAAGAAGTAGAAGAAGGAGAAGGATAAGTTGAAGTCAGGAGGGTGAATCAGAAGAAGTAGAAGAAGGAGAAGCAGAAGGTGAAGTCAGGAGGGTGAATCAGAGGATGCAGAAGAAGGAGAAGGAGAAGGTGAAGTCTGGAGGGTGAATCAGAAGAATCAGAAGAAGGAGAAGGAGAAGGTGAAGTCTGGAGGGTGAATCAGAGAAGCAGAAGAAAGAGAAGGAGAAGGTGAAGTCTGGAGGGTGAAGCAGAAGAAGCAGAAGAAGGAGAAGGAGAAGGTGAAGACTGGAGGGTGAATCAGAAGAAGTAGAAGAAGGAGAAGGAGAAGGTGAAGTCTGGAGGGTGAATTAGAAGAAGTAGAAGAAGGAGAAGGAGAAGGTGAAGTCTGGAGGGTGAATCAGAAGAAGCAGAAAAAGGAGAAGGAGAAGGTGAAGTCTGGAGGGTGAAGCAGAAGAAGCAGAAGAAGGAGAGGGAGAAGATGAAGTCTGGAGGGTGAATCAGAAGTAGAAGAAGGAGGAGAAGGAGAAAGTGAGGTCTGGAGGGTGAATCAGAAGAAGCAGAAGAAGGAGAAGGAGAAGGTGAAGTCTGGATGGTGAATCAGAAGAAGCAGAAGAAGGAGAAGGAGAAGGTGAAGTCAGGAGGGTGAATCAGAAGAAGCAGAAGAAGGAGAAGGAGAAGGTGAAGTCAGGAGGGTGAATCAGAAGAAGCAGAAGAAGGAGAAGGAGAAGGTGAAGTGAGGAGGCTGAATCAGAAGAAGCAGAAGAAGGAGAAGGAGAAGGTGAAGTCAGGGGGGTGAAGCAGAAGAAGTAGAAGAAGGAGAAGGAGAAGGTAAAGTCAGGAGAGTGAAGCAGAAGAAGCAGAAGAAGGAGAAGGAGAAGGTGAAGTCTGGAGGGCGCAGCAGAAGAAGCAGAAGAAGGAGATGGAGAAGGTGAAGTCTGGAAGGTGAAGCAGAAGAAGCAGAAGAAGGAGAAGGAGAAGGTGAATTCTGGAGGGTGAATCAGAAGAAGTAGAAGAAGGAGAAGGAGAAGGTGAAGTCAGGAGGGTGAAGCAGAAGAAGCAGAAGAAGGAGAAGGAGAAGGTGAAGTCTGGAGGGAGAAGCAGAAGAAGGAGAAGGAGGAGGAGGAGAAGGTGAAGTCTGGAGGGCGAAGCAGAAGAAGCAGAAGAAGGAGAAGGAGAAGGTGAAGTCTGGAGGGTGAAGCAGAAGAAGCAGAAGAAGGAGAAGGAGAAGGTGAAGTCTGGATGGTGAATCAGAAGAAGTAGAAGAAGGAGAAGGAGAAGGTGAAGTCAGGAGGCTGAAGCAGAAGAAGCAGAAGAAGGAGAAGGAGAAGGTGAAGTCTGGTGCAGCAGAAGAAGGAGAAGGAGAAGGTGAAGTCTGGAGGGTGAAGCAGAAGAAGCAGAAGAAGGAGAAGGAGAAGGTGAAGTCAGGAGGGTGAATCAGAAGAAGTAGAAGAAGGAGAAGGAGAAGGTGAAGTCTGGAGGGTGAATCAGAAGAAGTAGAAGAAGGAGAAGGAGTAGGTGAAGTCTGGAGGATGAATCAGAAGAAGTAGAAGAAGGAGAAGGAGAAGGTCAAGTCTGGAGGGTGAATCAGAAGAAGCAGAAGAAGGAGAAGGAGAAGGTGAAGTCTGGAGGGAGAAGCAGAAGAAGTAGAAGAAGGAGAAGGAGAAGGTGAAGTCTGGAGGGTGAATCAGAAGAAGTAGAAGAAGGAGAAGGAGAAGGTGGAGTCTGGAGGGTGAATCAGAAGAAGTAGAAGAAGGAGAAGGAGAAGGTGAAGTCTGGAGGGTGAATCAGAAGAAGCAGAAGAAGGAGAAGGAGAAGGTGAAGTCTTGAGGGTGAATCAGAAGAAGTAGAAGAAGGAGAAGGAGAAGGTGTAGTCTGGAGGGTGAATCAGAGAAGTAGACGAATGAGAAGGAGAAGGTGAAGTCTGGAGGGTGAATCAGAAGAAGCAGAAGAAGGAGAAGGAGATGGTGAAGTCTGGAGGGTGAATCAGAAGAAGTAGAAGAAGGAGAAGGAGAAGGTGAAGTCTGGAGGGAGAATCAGAAGAAGCAGAAGAAGTAGAAGGAGAAGGTGAAGTCTGGAGGGTGAATCAGAAGAAGCAGAAGCAGGAGATGTAGAAGGTGAAGTCTGGAGGGAGAATCAGAAGAAGCAGAAGAAGGAGAAGGAGAAGGTGAAGTCTGGAGGGTGAATCAGAAGAAGCAGAAGAAGGAGAAGGAGAAGTTGAAGTCTGGACGTTGAATCAGAAGAATCAGAAGAAGGAGAAGGAGAAGGTGAAGTCTGGAGGGTGAATCAGAAGAAGCAGAAGAAAGAGAAGGAGAAGGTGAAGTCTGGAGGGTGAATCAGAAGAAGTAGAAGAAGGAGAAGGAGATAGTGAAGTTTGGAGGGTGAAGCAGAAGAAGTAGAAGAAGGAGAAGGAGAAGTTGAAGTCAGGAGGGTGAATCAGAAGAAGTAGAAGAAGGAGAAGCAGAAGGTGAAGTCAGGAGGGTGAATCAGAGGATGCAGAAGAAGGAGAAGGAGAATGTGAAGTCTGGAGGGTGAATCAGAAGAATCAGAAGAAGGAGAAGGAGAAGGTGAAGTCTGGAGGGTGAATCAGAGAAGCAGAAGAAAGAGAAGGAGAAGGTGAAGTCTGGAGGGTGAAGCAGAAGAAGCAGAAGAAGGAGAAGGAGAAGGTGAAGACTGGAGGGTGAATCAGAAGAAGTAGAAGAAGGAGAAGGAGAAGGTGAAGTCTGGAGGGTGAATCAGAAGAAGTAGAAGAAGGAGAAGGAGAAGGTGAAGTCTGGAGGGTGAATCAGAAGAAGCAGAAGAAGGAGAAGGAGAAGGTGAAGTCTGGAGGGTGAATCAGAAGAAGCAGAAGAAGGAGAAGGAGAAGGTGAAGTCAGGAGGGTGAATCAGAAGAAGCAGAAGAAGGAGAAGGTGAAGTGAGGAGGCTGAATCCGAAGAAGCAGAAGAAGGAGAAGGAGAAGGTGAAGTCAGGGGGGTGAAGCAGAAGAAGTAGTAGAAGGAGAAGGAGAAGGTAAAGTCAGGAGAGTGAAGCAGAAGAAGCAGAAGAAGGAGAAGGAGAAGGTGAAGTCTGGAGGGCGCAGCAGAAGAAGCAGAAGAAGGAGATGGAGAAGGTGAAGTCTGGAGGGTGAAGCAGAAGAAGCAGAAGAAGGAGAAGGTGAATTCTGGAGGGTGAATCAGAAGAAGTAGAAGAAGGAGAAGGAGAAGGTGAAGTCAGGAGGGTGAAGCAGAAGAAGCAGAAGAAGGAGAAGGAGAAGGTGAAGTCTGGAGGGTGAAGCAGAAGAAGGGGAAGGAGGAGAAGGAGAAGGTGAAGTCTGGAGGGCGAAGCAGAAGAAGCAGAAGAAGGAGAAGGAGAAGGTGAAGTCTGGAGGGTGAAGCAGAAGAAGCAGAAGAAGGAGAAGGAGAAGGTGAAGTCTGGAGGGTGAATCAGAAGAAGCAGAAGAAGGAGAAGGAGAAGGTGAAGTCAGGAGGCTGAAGCAGAGGAAGCAGAAGAAGGAGAAGGAGAAGGTGAAGTCTGGTGAAGCAGAAGAAGGAGAAGGAGAAGGTGAAGTCTGGAGGGTGAAGCAGAAGAAGCAGAAGAAGGAGAAGGAGAAGGTGAAGTCAGGAGGGTGAATCAGAAGAAGTAGAAGAAGGAGAAGGAGAAGGTGAAGTCTGGAGGGTGAATCAGAAGAAGTAGAAGAAGGAGAAGGAGTAGGTGAAGTCTGGAGGATGAATCAGAAGAAGTAGAAGAAGGAGAAGGAGAAGGTGAAGTCTGGAGGGTGAATCAGAAGAAGCAGAAGAAGGAGAAGGAGAAGGTGAAGTCTGGAGGGAGAAGCAGAAGAAGTAGAAGAAGGAGAAGGAGAAGGTGAAGTCTGGAGGGTGAATCAGAAGAAGTAGAAGAAGGAGAAGGAGAAGGTGGAGTCTGGAGGGTGAATCAGAAGAAGTAGAAGAAGGAGAAGGAGAAGGTGAAGTCTGGAGGGTGAATCAGAAGAAGCAGAAGAAGGAGAAGTAGAAGGTGAAGTCTTGAGGGTGAATCAGAAGAAGTAGAAGAAGGAGAAGGAGAAGGTGTAGTCTGGAGGGTGAATCAGAGAAGTAGACGAATGAGAAGGAGAAGGTGAAGTCTGGAGGGTGAATCAGAAGAAGCAGAAGAAGGAGAAGGAGATGGTGAAGTCTGGAGGGTGAATCAGAAGAAGTAGAAGAAGGAGAAGGAGAAGGTGAAGTCTGGAGGGAGAATCAGAAGAAGCAGAAGAAGTAGAAGGAGAAGGTGAAGTCTGGAGGGTGAATCAGAAGAAGCAGAAGAAGGAGATGTAGAAGGTGAAGTCTGGAGGGTGAATCAGAAGAAGCAGAAGAAGGAGAAGTTGAAGGTGATGTCTGGAGGGTGAATCCGAAGAAGCAGAAGAAGTAGAAGGAGAAGGTGAAGTCTGGAGGGTGAATCAGAAGAAGTAGAAAAAGGAGAAGGAGAAGGTGAAGTCTGGAGGCTGAATCAGAAGAAGCAGAAGAAGGAGAAGGAGAAGGTGAAGTCAGGAGGGTGAATCAGAAGTAGCAGAAGAAGGAGAAGGAGAAGGTGAAGTCTGGAGGGTGAATCAGAAGAAGCAGAAGAAGGAGAAGGAGAAGGTGAAGACTGGAGGGTGAATCAGAAGAAGTAGAAGAAGGAGAAGGAGAAGGTGAAGTTTGGCGTGTGAATCAGAAGAAGTAGAAGAAGGAGAAGGAGAAGGCGAAGTCTGGAGGGTGAATCAGAAGAAGCAGAAGGAGAAGGAGAAGGTGAAGTCTGGAGGGTGAATCAGAAGAAGCAGAAGAAGGAGAAGGAGAAGATGAAGTCTGGAGGATGAATCAGAAGAAGTAGAAGAAGGAGAAGGAGAAGGTGAGGTCTGGAGGGTGAAACAGAAGAAGCAGAAGAAGGAGAAGGAGAAGGTGAAGTCTGAAGGATGAATCAGAAGAAGCAGAAGAAGGAGAAGGAGAAGGTGAAGTCTGGAGGGTGAATCAGAAGACGCAGAAGAAGGAGAAGGAGAAGGTGAAGTCTGGAGGGTGAATCAGCAGAAGCAGAAGAAGGAGAAGGAGAAGGTGAAGTCTGGAGGGTGAATCAGAAGAAGGAGAAGAAGGAGAAGGAGAAGGTGAAGTCTGGAGGATGAATCAGAAGAAGTAGAAGAAGGAGAAGGAGAAGGTGAAGTCTGGAGGGTGAATCAGAAGAAGCAGAAGAAGGAGAAGGAGAAGGTGAAGTCTGGAGGGTGAATCAGAAGAAGCAGAAGAAGGAGAAGGAGAAGATGAAGTTTGGAGGGTGAATCAGAAGAAGTAGAAGAAGGAGAAGGAGAAGTTGAAGTCTGGAGGGTGAATCAGAAGAAGCAGAAGGAGGAGAAGGAGAAGGTGAAGTCTGGAGGGTGAATCAGAAGAAGCAGAAGAAGGAGAAGGAGAAGGTGAAGTCTGGAGGGTGAATCAGAAGAAGCAGAATAAGGAGAAGGAGAAGGTGAAGTCTGGAGGGTGAATCAGAAGAAGCAGAAGAAGGAGAAGGAGAAGGTGAAGTCTGGAGGGTGAATCATAAGAAGTAGAAGAAGAAGAAGGAGAAGGTGAAGTCTGGAGGGTGAAGCAGAAGAAGTAGAAGAAGGAGGAGGGGAAGGTGAAGTCAGGAGGGTGAATCAGAAGAAGTAGAAGAAGGAGAAGGAGAAGGTGAAGTCAGGAGGGTGAATCAGAAGAAGCAGAAGAAGGAGAAGGAGAAGTTGAAGTCTGGAGGGTGAATCAGAAGAATCAGAAGAAGGAGAAGGAGAAGGTGAAGTCTGGAGGGTGAATCAGAAGAAGCAGAAGAAAGAGAAGGAGAAGGTGAAGTCTGGAGGGTGAATCAGAAGAAGTAGAAGAAGTCAAGGAGAAGGTGAAGTCTGGAGGGTGAAGCAGAATAAGTAGAAGAAGGAGAAGGAGAAGTTGAAGTCAGGAGGGTGAATCAGAAGAAGTAGAAGAAGGAGAAGCAGAAGGTGAAGTCAGGAGGGTGAATCAGAGGAAGCAGAAGAAGGAGAAGGAGAAGGTGAAGTCTGGAGGGTGAATCAGAAGAATCAGATGAAGGAGAAGGAGAAGGTGAAGTCTGGAGGGTGAATCAGAGAAGCAGAAGAAAGAGAAGGAGAAGGTGAAGTCTGGAGGGTGAAGCAGAAGAATCAGAAGAAGGAGAAGGAGAAGGTGCAGTCTGGAGGGTGAAGCAGAAGAAGCAGAAGAAGGAGAAGGAGAAGGTGAAGTCAGGATGGTGAATCAGAAGAAGTAGAAGAAGGAGAAGGAGAAGGTGAAGTCTGGAGGGTGAATCAGAAGAAGTAGAAGAAGGAGAAGGAGAAGGTGAAGTCTGGAGGATGAATCAGAAGAAGCAGAAGAAGGAGAAGGAGAAGGTGAAGTCTCGAGGGTGAAGCAGAAGAAGCAGAAAAAGGAGAAGGAGAAGGTGAAGTCTGGAGGGCGAAGCAGAAGAAGCAGAAGAAGGAGAAGGAGAAGGTGAAGTCTGGAATGTGAAGCAGAAGAAGCAGAAGAAGGAGAAGGAGAAGGTGAAGTCTGGAGGGTGAATCAGGAGAAGTAGAAGAAGGAGAAGGAGAAGGTGAAGTCAGGAGGGTGAAGCAGAAGAAGCAGTAGAAGGAGAAGGAGAAGCTGAAGTCTGGAGGGTGAAGCAGAAGAAGCAGAAGAAGGAGAAGGAGAAGGTGAAGTCTGGAGGGTGAAGCAGAAGAAGCAGAAGAAGGAGAAGGAGAAGGTGAAGTCAGGAGGGTGAATCAAAAGAAGTAGAAGAAGGAGAAGGAGAAGGTGAAGTCTGGAGGGTGAATCAGAAGAAGTAGAAGAAGGAGAAGGAGAAGGTGAAGTCTGGAGGGTGAATCAGAAGAAGTAGAAGAAGGAGAAGGAGAAGGTGAAGTCTGGAGGGTGAATCAGAAGAAGCAGAAGAAGGAGAAGGAGAAGGTGAAGTCTGGAGGGAGAAGCAGAAGAAGTAGAAGAAGGAGAAGGAGAAGGTGAAGTCTGGAGGGTGAATCAGAAGAAGTAGAAGAAGGAGAAGGAGAAGGTGAAGTCTGGAGGGTGAATCAGAAGAAGTAGAAGAAGGAGAAGGAGAAGGTGTAGTCTGGAGGGTGAATCAGAAGAAGTAGGCGAAGGAGAAGGAGAAGGTGAAGTCTGGAGGGTGAATCAGAAGAAGCAGAAGAAGGAGAAGGAGAAGGTGAAGTCTGGAGGGTGAATCAGAAGAAGCAGAAGAAGGAGAAGGAGAAGGTGAAATCTGTAGGGTGAATCAGAAGAAGCAGAAAAAGTAGAAGGAGAAGGTGAAGTCTGGAGGGTGAATCAGAAGAAGCAGAAGAAGGATAATGAGAAGGTGAAGTCAGGAGGGTGAATCAGAAGAAGCAGAAGAAGGAGAAGGAGAAGGTGAAGTCTGGAGGGTGGATCAGAAGAAGCAGAAGAAGGAGAAGGAGAAGGTGAAGACTGGAAGGTGAATCAGAAGAAGTAGAAGAAGGAGAAGGTGAAGTCTGGAGGGTGAATCAGACGAAGTAGAAGAAGGAGAAGGAGAAGGCGAAGTCTGGAGGGTGACTCAGAAGAAGCAGAAGAAGGAGAAGGAGAAGGTGAAGTCTGGAGGGTGAATCAGAAGAAGCAGAAGAAGGAGAAGGAGAAGATGAAGTCTGGAGGGTGAATCAGAAGAAGTAGAAGGAGAAGGAGAAGGTGAGGTCTGGAGGGTGAATCAGAAGAAGCAGAAGAAGGAGAAGGAGAAGGTGAAGTCTGAAGGGTGAATCAGAAGAAGCAGAAGAAGGAGAAGGAGAAGGTGAAGTCTGGAGGGTGAATCAGAAGAAGCAGAAGAAGGAGAAGGAGAAGGTGAAGTCTGGAGGGTGAACCTGAAGAAGCAGAAGAAGGAGAAGGAGAAGTTGAAGTCTGGAGGGTGAATCAGAAGAAGTCGAAGAAGGAGAAGGAAAAGGTGAAGTCTGGAGTGTGAATCAGAAGAAGTAGAAGAAGGAGGAGGAGAAGGTGAAGTCTGGAGGGTGAATCAGAAGAAGGAGAAGGAGAAGGTGAAGTCTGGAGGGTGAATCAGAAGAAGCAGAAGAAGGAGAAGGAGAAGATGAAGTCTGGAGGGTGAATCAGAAGAAGTAGAAGAAGGAGAAGGAGAAGGTGAAGTCTGGAGGGTGAATCAGAAGAAGCAGAAGAAGGAGAAGGAGAAGGTGAAATCTGGAGGGTGAATCAGAAGAAGTAGAAGAAGGAGAAGGAGAAGGTGAATTCTGGAGGGTGAATCAGAAGAAGCAGAATAAGGAGAAGGAGAAGGTGAAGTCTGGAGGTTGAATCAGAAGAAGCAGAAGAAGGAGAAGGAGAAGGTGAAGTCTGGAGGGTGAATCAGAAGAAGTAGAAGAAGGAGAAGGAGAAGGTGAAGTCTGGAGGGTGAAGCAGAAGAAGTAGAAGAAGGAGAAGGAGAAGGTGAAGTCAGGAGGGTGAATCAGAAGAAGTAGAAGAAGGAGAAGGAGAAGGTGAAGTCAGGAGGGTGAATCAGAAGAAGCAGAAGAAGGAGAAGGAGAAGCTGAAGTCTGGAGGTTGAATCAGAAGAAGCAGAAGAAAGAGAAGGAGAAGGTGAAGTCTGGAGGGTGAAGCAGAAGAAGCAGAAGATGGAGAAGGTGAAGGTGAAGACTGGAGGGTGAATCAGAAGAAGTAGAAGAAGGAGAAGGAGAAGGTGGAGTCTGGAGGGTGAATCAGAAGAAATAGAAGAAGGAGAAGGAGAAGGAGAAGTCTGGAGGGTGAATCCGAAGAAGCAGAAGAAGGAGAAGGGGAAGGCGAAGTCTGGAGGGTGAATCAGAAGAAGCAGAAGAAGGAGAAGGAGAAGATGAAGTCTGGAGGGTGAATCAGAAGAATTAGAAGAAGGAGAAGGAGAAGTTGAAGTTAGGAGGATGAATCAGAAGAAGCAGAAGAAGGAGAAGGAGAAGGTGAAGTCAGGGGGGTGAAGCAGAAGAAGTAGAAGAAGGAGAAGGAGAAGGTGATGTCAGGGGGGTGAAGCAGAAGAAGCAAAAGAAGGAGAAGCAGAAGGTGAAGTCTGGAGTGCGCAGCAGAAGAAGCAGAAGAAGGAGAAGGAGAAGGTGAAGTCTGGAGGGTGAAGCAGAAGAAGCAGAAGAAGGAGAAGGAGAAGGTGAAGTCTGGAGGGTGAATCAGAAGAAGTAGAAGAAGGAGAAGGAGAAGGTGAAGTCAGGAGGGTGAAGCAGAAGAAGCAGAAGAAGGAGAAGTAGAAGGTGAAGTCTGGAGGGTGAATCAGAAGAAGCAGAAGAAGGAGAAGGAGAAGGTGAAGTCTGTAGGGTGAATCAGAAGAAGCAGAAAAAGTAGAAGGAGAATGTGAAGTCTGGAGGGTGAATCAGAAGAAGCAGAAGAAGGAGAAGGAGAAGGTGAAGTCTGGAGGGTGAATCAGAAGAAGCAGAAGAAGGAGAAGGAGAAGGTGAAGTCAGGAGGGTGAATCAGAATAAGCAGAAGAAGGAGAAGGAGAAGGTGCAGTCTGGAGGGTGAATCAGAAGAAGCAGAAGAAGGAGAAGGAGAAGGTGAAGACTGGAAGGTGAATCAGAAGAAGTAGAAGAAGGAGAAGGAGAAGGTGAAGTCTGGAGGGTGAATCAGACGAAGTAGAAGAAGGAGAAGGAGAAGGCGAAGTCTGGAGGGTGAATCAGAAGAAGCAGAAGAAGGAGAAGGAGAAGGTGAAGTCTGGAGGGTGAATCAGAAGAAGCAGAAGAAGGAGAAGGAGAAGATGAAGTCTGGAGGGTGAATCAGAAGAAGTAGAAGAAGGAGAAGGAGAAGGTGAGGTCTGGAGGGTGAATCAGAAGAAGCAGAAGAAGGAGAAGGAGAAGGTGAAGTCTGAAGGGTGAATCAGAAGAAGCAGAAGAAGGAGAAGGAGAAGGTGAAGTCTGGAGGGTGAATCAGAAGAAGCAGAAGAAGGAGAAGGAGAAGGTGAAGTCTGGAGGGTAAACCTGAAGAAGCAGAAGAAGGAGAAGGAGAAGTTGAAGTCTGGAGGGTGAATCAGAAGAAGTAGAAGAAGGAGAAGGAGAAGGTGAAGTCTGGAGTGTGAATCAGAAGAAGTAGAAGAAGGAGAAGGAGAAGGTGAAGTCTGGAGGGTGAATCAGGAGAAGTAGAAGAAGGAGAAGGAGAAGGTGAAGTCAGGAGGGTGAAGCAGAAGAAGCAGTAGAAGGAGAAGGAGAAGCTGAAGTCTGGAGGGTGAAGCAGAAGAAGCAGAAGAAGGAGAAGGAGAAGGTGAAGTCTGGAGGGTGAAGCAGAAGAAGCAGAAGAAGGAGAAGGAGACGGTGAAGTCAGGAGGGTGAATCAGAAGAAGTAGAAGAAGGAGAAGGAGAAGGTGAAGTCTGGAGGGTGAATCAGAAGAAGTAGAAGAAGGAGAAGGAGAAGGTGAAGTCTGGAGGGTGAATCAGAAGAAGTAGAAGAAGGAGAAGGAGAAGGTGAAGTCTGGAGGGTGAATCAGAAGAAGCAGAAGAAGGAGAAGGAGAAGGTGAAGTCTGGAGGGAGAAGCAGAAGAAGTAGAAGAAGGAGAAGGAGAAGGTGAAGTCTGGAGGGTGAATCAGAAGAAGTAGAAGAAGGAGAAGGAGAAGGTGAAGTCTGGAGGGTGAATCAGAAGAAGTAGAAGAAGGAGAAGGAGAAGGTGTAGTCTGGAGGGTGAATCAGAAGAAGTAGGCGAAGGAGAAGGAGAAGGTGAAGTCTGGAGGGTGAATCAGAAGAAGCAGAAGAAGGAGAAGGAGAAGGTGAAGTCTGGAGGGTGAATCAGAAGAAGCAGAAGAAGGAGAAGGAGAAGGTGAAATCTGTAGGGTGAATCAGAAGAAGCAGAAAAAGTAGAAGGAGAAGGTGAAGTCTGGAGGGTGAATCAGAAGAAGCAGAAGAAGGAGAAGGAGAAGGTGAAGTCTGGAGGGTGAATCAGAAGAAGCAGAAGAAGGAGAATGAGAAGGTGAAGTCAGGAGGGTGAATCAGAAGAAGCAGAAGAAGGAGAAGGAGAAGGTGAAGTCTGGAGGGTGGATCAGAAGAAGCAGAAGAAGGAGAAGGAGAAGGTGAAGACTGGAAGGTGAATCAGAAGAAGTAGAAGAAGGAGAAGGTGAAGTCTGGAGGGTGAATCAGACGAAGTAGAAGAAGGAGAAGGAGAAGGCGAAGTCTGGAGGGTGACTCAGAAGAAGCAGAAGAAGGAGAAGGAGAAGGTGAAGTCTGGAGGGTGAATCAGAAGAAGCAGAAGAAGGAGAAGGAGAAGATGAAGTCTGGAGGGTGAATCAGAAGAAGTAGAAGGAGAAGGAGAAGGTGAGGTCTGGAGGGTGAATCAGAAGAAGCAGAAGAAGGAGAAGGAGAAGGTGAAGTCTGAAGGGTGAATCAGAAGAAGCAGAAGAAGGAGAAGGAGAAGGTGAAGTCTGGAGGGTGAATCAGAAGAAGCAGAAGAAGGAGAAGGAGAAGGTGAAGTCTGGAGGGTGAACCTGAAGAAGCAGAAGAAGGAGAAGGAGAAGTTGAAGTCTGGAGGGTGAATCAGAAGAAGTCGAAGAAGGAGAAGGAAAAGGTGAAGTCTGGAGTGTGAATCAGAAGAAGTAGAAGAAGGAGGAGGAGAAGGTGAAGTCTGGAGGGTGAATCAGAAGAAGGAGAAGGAGAAGGTGAAGTCTGGAGGGTGAATCAGAAGAAGCAGAAGAAGGAGAAGGAGAAGATGAAGTCTGGAGGGTGAATCAGAAGAAGTAGAAGAAGGAGAAGGAGAAGGTGAAGTCTGGAGGGTGAATCAGAAGAAGCAGAAGAAGGAGAAGGAGAAGGTGAAATCTGGAGGGTGAATCAGAAGAAGTAGAAGAAGGAGAAGGAGAAGGTGAATTCTGGAGGGTGAATCAGAAGAAGCAGAATAAGGAGAAGGAGAAGGTGAAGTCTGGAGGTTGAATCAGAAGAAGCAGAAGAAGGAGAAGGAGAAGGTGAAGTCTGGAGGGTGAATCAGAAGAAGTAGAAGAAGGAGAAGGAGAAGGTGAAGTCTGGAGGGTGAAGCAGAAGAAGTAGAAGAAGGAGAAGGAGAAGGTGAAGTCAGGAGGGTGAATCAGAAGAAGTAGAAGAAGGAGAAGGAGAAGGTGAAGTCAGGAGGGTGAATCAGAAGAAGCAGAAGAAGGAGAAGGAGAAGCTGAAGTCTGGAGGGTGAATCAGAAGAAGCAGAAGAAAGAGAAGGAGAAGGTGAAGTCTGGAGGGTGAAGCAGAAGAAGCAGAAGATGGAGAAGGTGAAGGTGAAGACTGGAGGGTGAATCAGAAGAAGTAGAAGAAGGAGAAGGAGAAGGTGGAGTCTGGAGGGTGAATCAGAAGAAATAGAAGAAGGAGAAGGAGAAGGAGAAGTCTGGAGGGTGAATCCGAAGAAGCAGAAGAAGGAGAAGGGGAAGGCGAAGTCTGGAGGGTGAATCAGACGAAGCAGAAGAAGGAGAAGGAGAAGATGAAGTCTGGAGGGTGAATCAGAAGAATTAGAAGAAGGAGAAGGAGAAGTTGAAGTTAGGAGGATGAATCAGAAGAAGCAGAAGAAGGAGAAGGAGAAGGTGAAGTCAGGGGGGTGAAGCAGAAGAAGTAGAAGAAGGAGAAGGAGAAGGTGATGTCAGGGGGGTGAAGCAGAAGAAGCAAAAGAAGGAGAAGCAGAAGGTGAAGTCTGGAGTGCGCAGCAGAAGAAGCAGAAGAAGGAGAAGGAGAAGGTGAAGTCTGGAGGGTGAAGCAGAAGAAGCAGAAGAAGGAGAAGGAGAAGGTGAAGTCTGGAGGGTGAATCAGAAGAAGTAGAAGAAGGAGAAGGAGAAGGTGAAGTCAGGAGGGTGAAGCAGAAGAAGCAGAAGAAGGAGAAGTAGAAGGTGAAGTCTGGAGGGTGAATCAGAAGAAGCAGAAGAAGGAGAAGGAGAAGGTGAAGTCTGTAGGGTGAATCAGAAGAAGCAGAAAAAGTAGAAGGAGAAGGTGAAGTCTGGAGGGTGAATCAGAAGAAGCAGAAGAAGGAGAAGGAGAAGGTGAAGTCTGGAGGGTGAATCAGAAGAAGCAGAAGAAGGAGAAGGAGAAGGTGAAGTCAGGAGGGTGAATCAGAATAAGCAGAAGAAGGAGAAGGAGAAGGTGCAGTCTGGAGGGTGAATCAGAAGAAGCAGAAGAAGGAGAAGGAGAAGGTGAAGACTGGAAGGTGAATCAGAAGAAGTAGAAGAAGGAGAAGGAGAAGGTGAAGTCTGGAGGGTGAATCAGACGAAGTAGAAGAAGGAGAAGGAGAAGGCGAAGTCTGGAGGGTGAATCAGAAGAAGCAGAAGAAGGAGAAGGAGAAGGTGAAGTCTGGAGGGTGAATTAGAAGAAGCAGAAGAAGGAGAAGGAGAAGATGAAGTCTGGAGGGTGAATCAGAAGAAGTAGAAGAAGGAGAAGGAGAAGGTGAGGTCTGGAGGGTGAATCAGAAGAAGCAGAAGAAGGAGAAGGAGAAGGTGAAGTCTGAAGGGTGAATCAGAAGAAGCAGAAGAAGGAGAAGGAGAAGGTGAAGTCTGGAGGGTGAATCAGAAGAAGCAGAAGAAGGAGAAGGAGAAGGTGAAGTCTGGAGGGTAAACCTGAAGAAGCAGAAGAAGGAGAAGGAGAAGGTGAAGTCTGGAGGGTGAATCAGAAGAAGTAGAAGAAGGAGAAGGAGAAGGTGAAGTCTGGAGTGTGAATCAGAAGAAGTAGAAGAAGGAGGAGGAGAAGGTGAAGTCTGGAGGGTGAATCAGAAGAAGGAGAAGGAGAAGGTGAAGTCTGGAGGGTGAATCAGAAGAAGCAGAAGAAGGAGAAGGAGAAGATGAAGTCTGGAGGGTGAATCAGAAGAAGTAGAAGAAGGAGAAGGAGAAGGTGAAGTCTGGAGGGTGAATCAGAAGAAGCAGAAGAAGGAGAAGGAGAAGGTGAAATCTGGAGGTTGAATCAGAAGAAGTAGAAGAAGGAGAAGGAGAAGGTGAATTCTGGAGGGTGAATCAGAAGAAGCAGAATAAGGAGAAGGAGAAGGAGAAGTCTGGAGGTTGAATCAGAAGAAGCAGAAGAAGGAGAAGGAGAAGGTGAAGTCTGGAGGGTGAATCAGAAGAAGTAGAAGAAGGAGAAGGAGAAGGTGAAGTCTGGAGGGTGAAGCAGAAGAAGTAGAAGAAGGAGAAGGAGAAGGTGAAGTCAGGAGGGTGAATCAGAAGAAGTAGAAGAAGGAGAAGGAGAAGGTGAAGTCAGGAGGGTGAATCAGAAGAAGCAGAAGAAGGAGAAGGAGATGGTGAAGTCTGGAGGGTGAATCAGAAGAATCAGAAGAAGGAGAAGGAGAAGCTGAAGTCTGGAGGGTGAATCAGAAGAAGCAGAAGAAAGAGAAGGAGAAGGTGAAGTCTGGAGGGTGAAGCAGAAGAAGCAGAAGATGGAGAAGGTGAAGGTGAAGACTGGAGGGTGAATCAGAAGAAGTAGAAGAAGGAGAAGGAGAAGGTGGAGTCTGGAGGGTGAATCAGAAGAAGTAGAAGAAGGAGAAGGAGATGGAGAAGTCTGGAGGGTGAATCCGAAGAAGCAGAAGAAGGAGAAGGGGAAGGCGAAGTCTGGAGGGTGAATCAGAAGAAACAGAAGAAGGAGAAGGAGAAGATGAAGTCTGGAGGGTGAATCAGAAGAATTAGAAGAAGGAGAAGGAGAAGTTGAAGTTAGGAGGGTGAATCAGAAGAACAGAAGAAGGAGAAGGAGAAGGTGAAGTCAGGGGTTGAAGCAGAAGAAGTCGAAGAAGGAGAAGGAGAAGGTGAAGTCAGGGGGGTGAAGCAGAAGAAGCAAAAGAAGGAGAAGCAGAAGGTGAAGTCTGGAGTGCGCAGCAGAAGAAGCAGAAGAAGGAGAAGGAGAAGGTGAAGTCTGGAGGGTGAAGCAGAAGAAGCAGAAGAAGGAGAAGGAGAAGGTGAAGTCTGGAGGGTGAATCAGAAGAAGTAGAAGAAGGAGAAGGAGAAGGTGAAGTCAGGAGGGTGAAGCAGAAGAAGCAGAAGAAGGAGAAGTAGAAGGTGAAGTCTGCAGGGTAAAGCAGAAGAAGCAGAAGAAGGAGAAGGAGAAGGTGAAGTCTGGAGGGCGAAGCAGAAGAAGCAGAAGAAGGAGAAGGAGAAGGTGAAGCCTGGAGGGTGAATCAGAAGAAGTAGAAGAAGGAGAAGGAGAAGGTGAAGTCAGGAGGGTGAAGCAGAAGAAGCAGAAGAAGGGGAAGGAGAAGGTGAAGTCTGGAGGGTGAATCAGAAGAAGTAGAAAAGGAGAGGGAGAAGGTGAAGTATGGAGGGTGAAGCAGAAGAAGCAGAAGAAGGAGAAGGAGAAGGTGAAGTCAGGAGGGTGAATCAGAAGAAGTAGAAGAAGGAGAAGGAGAAAGTGAAGTCTGGAGGGTGAATCAGAAGAAGTAGAAGAAGGAGAAGGAGAAGGTGAAGTCCGGAGGGAGAAGCAGAAGAAGTAGAAGAAGGAGAAGGGTAAGGTGAAGTCTGGAGGGTGAATCAGAAGAAGTAGAAGAAGGAGAAGGAGAAGGTGAAGTCTGGAGGGTGAATCAGAAGAAGCAGAAGAAGGAGAAGGAGAAGGTGAAGTCTGGAGGGTGAATCAGAAGAAGTAGAAGAAGGAGAAGGAGAAGGTGTAGTCTGAAGGGTGAATCAGAAGATGCAGACGAAGGAGAAGGAGAAGGTGAAGTCTGGAGGGTGAATCAGAAGAAGCAGAAGAAGGAGAAGGAGAAGGTGAAGTCTGGAGGGTGAATCAGAAGAAGTAGAAGAAGGAGAATGAGAAGGTGAAGTCTGGAGGGTGAATCAGAAGAAGCAGAAGAAGGAGAAGGAGAAGGTGAAGTCTGCAGGGTGAATCAGAAGAAGCAGAAGAAGGAGAAGGAGAAGGTGAAGTCTGCAGGGTGAATCAGAAGAAGCAGAAGAAGGAGAAGGAGAAGGTGAAGTCTGGAGGGTGAATCAGAAGAAGCAGAAGAAGTAGAAGGAGAAGGTGAAGTCTGGAGGGTGAATCAGAAGAAGTAGAAGAAGGAGAAGGAGAAGGTGAAGTCTGGAGGGTGAATCAGAAGAAGCAGAAGAAGGAGAAGGAGAAGGTGAAGTCAGGAGGGTGAATCAGAAGAAGCAGAAGAAGGAGAAGGAGAAGGTGAAGTCTGGAGGGTGAATCAGAAGAAGCAGAAGAAGGAGAAGGAGAAGGTGAAGTCTGGAGGGTGAATCTGAAGAAGCAGAAGAAGGAGAAGGAGAAGGTGAAGTCTGGAGGGTGAATCAGAAGAAGTAGAAGAAGGAGAAGGAGAAGGTGAAGTCTGGAGTGTGAATCAGAAGAAGTAGAAGAAGGAGGAGGAGAAGGTGAAGTCTGGAGGGTGAATCAGAAGAAGGAGAAGGAGAAGGTGAAGTCTGGAGGGTGAATCAGAAGAAGCAGAAGAAGGAGAAGGAGAAGATGAAGTCTGGAGGGTGAATCAGAAGAAGTAGAAGAAGGAGAAGGAGAAGGTGAAGTCTGGAGGGTGAATCAGAAGAAGCAGAAGAAGGAGAAGGAGAAGGTGAAATCTGGAGGGTGAATCAGAAGAAGTAGAAGAAGGAGAAGGAGAAGGTGAATTCTGGAGGGTGAATCAGAAGAAGCAGAATAAGGAGAAGGAGAAGATGAAGTCTGGAGGTTGAATCAGAAGAAGCAGAAGAAGGAGAAGGAGAAGGTGAAGTCTGGAGGGTGAATCAGAAGAAGTAGAAGAAGGAGAAGGAGAAGGTGAAGTCTGGAGGGTGAAGCAGAAGAAGTAGAAGAAGGAGAAGGAGAAGGTGATGTCAGGAGGGTGAATCAGAAGAAGTAGAAGAAGGAGAAGGAGAAGGTGAAGTCAGGAGGGTGAATCAGAAGAAGCAGAAGAAGGAGAAGGAGATGGTGAAGTCTGGAGGGTGAATCAGAAGAATCAGAAGAAGGAGAAGGAGAAGCTGAAGTCTGGAGGGTGAATCAGAAGAAGCAGAAGAAAGAGAAGGAGAAGGTGAAGTCTGGAGGGTGAAGCAGAAGAAGCAGAAATGGAGAATGTGAAGGTGAAGACTGGAGGGTGAATCAGAAGAAGTAGAAGAAGGAGAAGGAGAAGGTGGAGTCTGGAGGGTGAATCAGAAGAAGTAGAAGAAGGAGAAGGAGAAGGAGAAGTCTGGAGGGTGAATCCGAAGAAGCAGAAGAAGGAGAAGGGGAAGGCGAAGTCTGGAGGGTGAATCAGAAGAAGCAGAAGAAGGAGAAGGAGAAGATGAAGTCTGGAGGGTGAATCAGAAGAATTAGAAGAAGGAGAAGGAGAAGTTGAAGTTAGGAGGGTGAATCAGAAGAAGCAGAAGAAGGAGAAGGAGAAGGTGAAGTCAGGGGGGTGAAGCAGAAGAAGTAGAAGAAGGAGAAGGAGAAGGTGAAGTCAGGGGGGTGAAGCAGAAGAAGCAAAAGAAGGAGAAGCAGAAGGTGAAGTCTGGAGTGCGCAGCAGAAGAAGCAGAAGAAGGAGAAGGAGAAGGTGAAGTCTGGAGGGTGAAGCAGAAGAAGCAGAAGAAGGAGAAGGAGAAGGTGAAGTCTGGAGGGTGAATCAGAAGAAGTAGAAGAAGGAGAAGGAGAAGGTGAAGTCAGGAGGGTGAAGCAGAAGAAGCAGAAGAAGGAGAAGTAGAAGGTGAAGTCTGGAGGGTAAAGCAGAAGAAGCAGAAGAAGGAGAAGGAGAAGGTGAAGTCTGGAGGGTGAATCAGAAGAAGTAGAAGAAGGAGAAGGAGAAGGTGAAGTCTGGAGTGTGAATCAGAAGAAGTAGAAGAAGGAGGAGGAGAAGGTGAAGTCTGGAGGGTGAATCAGAAGAAGGAGAAGGAGAAGGTGAAGTCTGGAGGGTGAATCAGAAGAAGCAGAAGAAGGAGAAGGAGAAGATGAAGTCTGGAGGGTGAATCAGAAGAAGTAGAAGAAGGAGAAGGAGAAGGTGAAGTCTGGAGGGTGAATCAGAAGAAGCAGAAGAAGGAGAAGGAGAAGGTGAAGGTGAATTCTGGAGGGTGAATCAGAAGAAGCAGAATAAGGAGAAGGAGAAGATGAAGTCTGGAGGTTGAATCAGAAGAAGCAGAAGAAGGAGAAGGAGAAGGTGAAGTCTGGAGG
The DNA here is from genome assembly GCF_052327205.1 of Somniosus microcephalus. Lineage (NCBI taxonomy): Eukaryota > Metazoa > Chordata > Chondrichthyes > Squaliformes > Somniosidae > Somniosus > Somniosus microcephalus. Next base: position 145,814 of record NW_028225203.1, on the reverse strand, counting down.
GTGAATCAGAAGAAGTAGAAGAAGGAGAAGGAGAAGGTGAAGTCTGGAGGGTGAAGCAGAAGAAGTAGAAGAAGGAGAAGGAGAAGGTGATGTCAGGAGGGTGAATCAGAAGAAGTAGAAGAAGGAGAAGGAGAAGGTGAAGTCAGGAGGGTGAATCAGAAGAAGCAGAAGAAGGAGAAGGAGATGGTGAAGTCTGGAGGGTGAATCAGAAGAATCAGAAGAAGGAGAAGGAGAAGCTGAAGTCTGGAGGGTGAATCAGAAGAAGCAGAAGAAAGAGAAGGAGAAGGTGAAGTCTGGAGGGTGAAGCAGAAGAAGCAGAAGATGGAGAAGGTGAAGGTGAAGACTGGAGGGTGAATCAGAAGAAGTAGAAGAAGGAGAAGGAGAAGGTGGAGTCTGGAGGGTGAATCAGAAGAAGTAGAAGAAGGAGAAGGAGAAGGATAAGTCTGGAGGGTGAATCCGAAGAAGCAGAAGAAGGAGAAGGGGAAGGCGAAGTCTGGAGGGTGAATCAGAAGAAGCAGAAGAAGGAGAAGGAGAAGATGAAGTCTGGAGGGTGAATCAGAAGAATTAGAAGAAGGAGAAGGAGAAGTTGAAGTTAGGAGGGTGAATCAGAAGAAGCAGAAGAAGGAGAAGGAGAAGGTGAAGTCAGGGGGGTGAAGCAGAAGAAGTAGAAGAAGGAGAAGGAGAAGGTGAAGTCAGGTGGGTGAAGCAGAAGAAGCAAAAGAAGGAGAAGCAGAAGGTGAAGTTTGGAGTGCGCAGCAGAAGAAGCAGAAGAAGGAGAAGGAGAAGGTGAAGTCTGGAGGGTGAAGCAGAAGAAGCAGAAGAAGGAGAAGGAGAAGGTGAAGTCTGGAGGGTGAATCAGAAGAAGTAGAAGAAGGAGAAGGAGAAGGTGAAGTCAGGAGGGTGAAGCAGAAGAAGCAGAAGAAGGAGAAGTAGAAGGTGAAGTCTGGAGGGTAAAGCAGAAGAAGCAGAAGAAGGAGAAGGAGAAGGTGAAGTCTGGAGGGCGAAGCAGAAGAAGCAGAAGAAGGAGAAGGAGAAGGTGAAGCCTGGAGGGTGAATCAGAAGAAGTAGAAGAAGGAGAAGGAGAAGGTGAAGTCAGGAGGGTGAAGCAGAAGAAGCAGAAGAAGGGGAAGGAGAAGGTGAAGACTGGAGGGTGAATCAGAAGAAGTAGAAGAAGGAGAGGGAGAAGGTGAAGTCTGGAGGGTGAAGCAGAAGAAGCAGAAGAAGGAGAAGGAGAAGGTGAAGTCAGGAGGGTGAATCAGAAGAAGTAGAAGAAGGAGAAGGAGAAAGTGAAGTCTGGAGGGTGAATCAGAAGAAGTAGAAGAAGGAGAAGGAGAAGGTGAAGTCTGGAGGGAGAAGCAGAAGAAGTAGAAGAAGGAGAAGGGGAAGGTGAAGTCTGGAGGGTGAATCAGAAGAAGTAGAAGAAGGAGAAGGAGAAGGTGAAGTCTGGAGGGTGAATCAGAAGAAGCAGAAGAAGGAGAAGGAGAAGGTGAAGTCTGGAGGGTGAATCAGAAGAAGTAGAAGAAGGAGAAGGAGAAGGTGTAGTCTGAAGGGTGAATCAGAAGATGCAGACGAAGGAGAAGGTGAAGTCTGGAGGGTGAATCAGAAGAAGCAGAAGAAGGAGAAGGAGAAGGTGAAGTCTGCAGGGTGAATCAGAAGAAGCAGAAGAAGGAGAAGGAGAAGGTGAAGTCTGCAGGGTGAATCAGAAGAAGCAGAAGAAGGAGAAGGAGAAGGTGAAGTCTGGAGGGTGAATCAGAAGAAGCAGAAGAAGTAGAAGGAGAAGGTGAAGTCTGGAGGGTGAATCAGAAGAAGTAGAAGAAGGTGAAGGAGAAGGTGAAGTCTGGAGGGTGAATCAGAAGAAGCAGAAGAAGGAGAAGGAGAAGGTGAAGTCAGGAGGGTGAATCAGAAGAAGCAGAAGAAGGAGAAGGAGAAGGTGAAGTCTGGAGGGTGAATTACAAGAAGCAGAAGAAGGAGAAGGAGAAGGTGAAGACTGGAGGGTGAATCAGAAGAAGCAGAAGAAGGAGAAGGAGAAGGTGAAGTCTGGAGGGTGAATCAGAAGAAGTAGAGGAAGGAGAAGGAGACGGCGAAGTCTGGAGGGTGAATCAGAAGAAGCAGAAGAAGGAGAAGGAGAAGGTGATGTCTGGAGGGTGAATCAGAAGAAGCAGAAGAAGGAGAAGGAGAAGATGAAGTCTGGAGGGTGAATCAGAAGAAGTAGAAGAAGGAGAATGAGAAGGTGAAGTCTGAAGGGTGAATCAGAAAAAGCAGAAGAAGAAGGAGAAGGTGAAGTCTGGAGGGTGAATCAGAAGAAGCAGAAGAAGGAGAAGGAGAAGGTGAAGTCTGTAGGGTGAATCAGAAGCAGAAGAAGGAGAAGGAGAAGGTGAAGTCTGGAGGGTGAATCAGAAGAAGTAGAAGAAGGAGAAGGAGAAGGTGAAGTCTGGAGGGTGAATCAGAAGAAGTAGAAGAAGGAGAAGGAGAAGGTGAAGTCTGGAGGGTGAATCAGAAGAAGCAGAAGAAGGAGAAGGAGCAGGTGAAGTCTGGAGGGTGAATCAGAAGAAGCAAAACAAGGAGAAGGAGAAGATGAAGTCTGGAGGGTGAATCAGAAGAAGTAGAAGAAGGAGAAGGAGAATGTGAAGTCAGGAGGGTGAATCAGAAGAAGTAGAAGAAGGAGAAGGAGAAGGTGAAGTCTGGAGGGTGAAGCAGAAGAAGTAGAAGAAGGAGAAGGAGAAGTTGAAGTCAGGAGGGTGAATCAGAAGAAGTAGAAGAAGGAGAAGCAGAAGGTGAAGTCAGGAGGGCGAATCAGAGGAAGCAGAAGAAGGAGAAGGAGAAGGTGAAGTCTGGAGGGTGAATCAGAAGAATCAGAAGAAGGAGAAGGAGAAGGTGAAGTCTGGAGGGTGAATCAGAGAAGCAGAAGAAAGAGAAGGAGAAGGTGAAGTCTGGAGGGCGCAGCAGAAGAAGCAGAAGAAGGAGATGGAGAAGGTGAAGTCTGGAGGGTGAAGCAGAAGAAGCAGAAGAAGGAGAAGGAGAAGGTGAAGTCTGGAGGGTGAATCAGAAGAAGTAGAAGAAGGAGAAGGAGAAGGTGAAGTCAGGAGGGTGAAGCAGAAGATGCAGAAGAAGGAGAAGGAGAAGGTGAAGTCAGGGGGTGAAGCAGAAGAAGTAGAAGAAGGAGAAGGAGAAGGTAAAGTCAGGAGAGTGAAGCAGAAGAAGCAGAAGAAGGAGAAGGAGAAGGTGAAGTCTGGAGGGCGCAGCAGAAGAAGCAGAAGAAGGAGATGGAGAAGGTGAAGTCTGGCGGGTGAAGCAGAAGAAGCAGAAGAAGGAGAAGGAGAAAGTGAAGTCTGGAGCGTGAATCAGAAGAAGTAGAAGAAGGAGAAGGAGAAGGTGAAGTCAGGAGGGTGAAGCAGAAGAAGCAGAAGAAGGAGAAGGAGAAGGTGAAGTCTGGAGGGTGAAGAAGAAGAAGCAGAAGAAGGAGAAGGAGAAGGTGAAGTCTGGAGGGAGAAGCAGAAGAAGTAGAAGAAGGAGAAGGAGAAGGTGAAGTCTGGAGGGTGAATCAGAAGAAGTAGAAGAAGGAGAAGGAGAAGGTGAAGTCTGGAGGGTGAATCAGAAGAAGCAGAAGAAGGAGAAGGAGAAGGTGAAGTCTGGAGGGTGAATCAGAAGAAGTAGAAGAAGGAGAAGGAGAAGGTGAAGTCTGGAGGGTGAATCAGAAGAAGTAGAAGAAGGAGAAGGAGAAGGTGAAGTCTGGAGGGTGAATCAGAAGAAGCAGAAGAAGGAGAAGGAGAAGGTGAAGTCTGGAGGGTGAATCAGAAGAAGTAGAAGAAGGAGAAGGAGAAGGTGTAGTCTGGAGGGTGAATCAGAGAAGTAGACGAAGGAGAAGGAGGAGGTGAAGTCTGGAGGGTGAATCAGAAGAAGCAGAAGAAGGAGAAGGAGAAGGTGAAGTCTGGAGGGTGAATCAGAAGAAGTAGAAGAAGGAGAAGGAGAAGGTGAAGTCTGGTGGGAGAATCAGAAGAAGCAGAAGAAGTAGAAGGAGAAGGTGAAGTCTGGAGGGTGAATCAGAAGAAGCAGAAGAATTAGAAGGAGAAGGTGAAGACTGGAGGGTGAATCAGAAGAAGTAGAAGAAGGAGAAGGAGAAGGTGAAGTCTGGAGGGTGAATCAGAAGAAGCAGAAGAAGGAGAAGGAGAAGGTGAAGTCAGGAGAGTGAATCAGAAGAATCAGAAGAAGGAGAAGGAGAAGGTGAAGTCTGGAGGGTGAATCAGAAGAAGCAGAAGAAGGAGAAGGAGAAGGTGAAGACTGGAGGGTGAATCAGAAGAAGTAGAAGAAGGAGAAGGAGAAGGTGAAGTCTGGCGGGTGAATCAGAAGAAGTAGAAGAAGGAGAAGGAGAAGGCGAAGTCTGGTGGGTGAATCAGAAGAAGCAGAAGGAGAAGGAGAAGGTGAAGTCTGGAGGGTGAATCAGAAGAAGCAGTAGAAGGAGAAGGAGAAGATGAAGTCTGGAGGATGAATCAGAAGAAGTAGAAGAAGGAGAAGGAGAAGGTGAGGTCTGGAGGGTGAATCAGAAGAAGCAGAAGAAGGAGAAGGTGAAGTCTGGAGGCTGAATCAGAAGAAGCAGAAGAAGTAGAAGGAGAAGGTGAAGTCTGGAGGGTGAATCAGAAGAAGCAGAAGAAGGAAAAGGAGAAGATGAAGTTTGGAGGGTGAATCAGAAGAAGTAGAAGAAGGAGAAGGAGAAGGTGAAGTCTGGAGGGTGAATCAGAAGAAGCAGAAGAAGGAGAAGGAGAAGGTGAAGTCTGGAGGGTGAATCAGAAGAAGCAGAAGAAGGAGAAGGAGAAGGTGAAGTCTGGATGGTGAATCAGAAGAAGCAGAATAAGGAGAAGGAGAAGGTGAAGTCTGGAGGGTGAATCAGAAGAAGCAGAAGAAGGAGAAGGAGAAGGTGAAGTCTGGAGGGTGAATCATCAGAAGTAGAAGAAGGAGAAGGAGAAGGTGAAGTCTGGAGGGTGAAGCAGAAGAAGTAGAAGAAGGAGGAGGAGAAGGTGAAGTCAGGAGGGTGAATCAGACGAAGGAGAAGAAGGAGAAGGAGAAGGTGAAGTCAGGAGGGTGAATCAGAAGAAGCAGAAGAAGGAGAAGGAGAAGTTGAAGTCTGGAGGTTGAATCAGAAGAATCAGAAGAAGGAAAAGGAGAAGATGAAGTTTGGAGGGTGAATCAGAAGAAGTAGAAGAAGGAAAAGGAGAAGGTGAAGTCTGGAGGGTGAATCAGAAGAAGCAGAAGAAGGAAAAGGAGAAGATGAAGTTTGGAGGGTGAATCAGAAGAAGTGGAAGAAGGAGAAGGAGAAGGTGAAGTCTGGAGGGTGAATCAGAAGAAGCAGAAGAAGGAGAAGGAGAAGGTGAAGTCTGGAGGGAGATGCAGAAGAAGTAGAAGAAGGAGAAGGAGAAGGTGAAGTCTGGATTGTGAATCAGAAGAAGTAGAAGAAGGAGAAGGAGGAGGTGAAGTCTGGAGGGTGAATCAGAAGAAGTAGAAGAAGGAGAAGGAGAAGGTGAAGTCTGGAGGGTGAATCAGAAGAAGTGGAAGAAGGAGAAGGAGAAGGTGAAGTCTGGAGGGTGAATCAGAAGAAGCAGAAGAAGGAGAAGGAGAAGGTGAAGTCTGGAGGGAGATGCAGAAGAAGTAGAAGAAGGAGAAGGAGAAGGTGAAGTCTGGATTGTGAATCAGAAGAAGTAGAAGAAGGAGAAGGAGGAGGTGAAGTCTGGAGGGTGAATCAGAAGAAGTAGAAGAAGGAGAAGGAGAAGGTCAAGTCTGGAGGGTGAATCAAAAGGAGCAGAAGAAGGAGAAGGAGAAGGCGAAGTCTGGAGGGTGAATCAGAAGAAGCAGAAGAAGGAGAAGGAGAAGGTGAAGTCTGGAGGGTGAATCAGAAGAAGCAGTAGAAGGAGAAGGAGAAGATGAAGTCTGGAGGATGAATCAGAAGAAGTAGAAGAAGGAGAAGGAGAAGGTGAGGTCTGGAGGGTGAATCAGAAGAAGCAGAAGAAGGAGAAGGAGAAGGTGAAGTCTGGAGGATGAATCAGAAGAAGCAGAAGAAAGAGAAGGAGAAGGTGAAGTCAGAAGGGTGAATCAGAAGAAGTAGAAGAAGGAAAAGGAGAAGGTGAAGTCTGGAGGGTGAATCAGAAGAAGTAGAAGAAGGAGAAGGAGAAGGTGAAGTCTGGAGGGTGAATCAGAAGAAGTGGAAGAAGGAGAAGGAGAAGGTGAAGTCTGGAGGGTGAATCAGAAGAAGCAGAAGAAGGAGAAGGAGAAGGTGAAGTCTGGAGGGAGATGCAGAAGAAGTAGAAGAAGGAGAAGGAGAAGGTGAAGTCTGGATTGTGAATCAGAAGAAGTAGAAGAAGGAGAAGGAGGAGGTGAAGTCTGGAGGGTGAATCAGAAGAAGTAGAAGAAGGAGAAGGAGAAGGTCAAGTCTGGAGGGTGAATCAAAAGGAGCAGAAGAAGGAGAAGGAGAAGGCGAAGTCTGGAGGGTGAATCAGAAGAAGCAGAAGAAGGAGAAGGAGAAGGTGAAGTCTGGAGGGTGAATCAGAAGAAGCAGTAGAAGGAGAAGGAGAAGATGAAGTCTGGAGGATGAATCAGAAGAAGTAGAAGAAGGAGAAGGAGAAGGTGAGGTCTGGAGGGTGAATCAGAAGAAGCAGAAGAAGGAGAAGGAGAAGGTGAAGTCTGGAGGATGAATCAGAAGAAGTAGAAGAAGGAGAAGGAGAAGGTGAAGTCTGGAGGCTGAATCAGAAGAAGCAGAAGAAGGAGAAGGAGAAGGTGAAGTCTGGAGGGTGAATCAGAAGAAGCAGAAGAAGGAAAAGGAGAAGATGAAGTTTGGAGGGTGAATCAGAAGAAGTAGAAGAAGGAAAAGGAGAAGGTGAAGTCTGGAGGGTGAATCAGAAGAAGTAGAAGAAGGAGAAGGAGAAGGTGAAGTCTGGAGGGTGAATCAGAAGAAGTGGAAGAAGGAGAAGGAGAAGGTGAAGTCTGGAGGGTGAATCAGAAGAAGCAGAAGAAGGAGAAGGAGAAGGTGAAGTCTGGAGGGAGATGCAGAAGAAGTAGAAGAAGGAGAAGGAGAAGGTGAAGTCTGGATTGTGAATCAGAAGAAGTAGAAGAAGGAGAAGGAGGAGGTGAAGTCTGGAGGGTGAATCAGAAGAAGTAGAAGAAGGAGAAGGAGAAGGTCAAGTCTGGAGGGTGAATCAAAAGGAGCAGAAGAAGGAGAAGGAGAAGGCGAAGTCTGGAGGGTGAATCAGAAGAAGCAGAAGAAGGAGAAGGAGAAGGTGAAGTCTGGAGGGTGAATCAGAAGAAGCAGTAGAAGGAGAAGGAGAAGATGAAGTCTGGAGGATGAATCAGAAGAAGTAGAAGAAGGAGAAGGAGAAGGTGAGGTCTGGAGGGTGAATCAGAAGAAGCAGAAGAAGGAGAAGGAGAAGGTGAAGTCTGGAGGATGAATCAGAAGAAGCAGAAGAAAGAGAAGGAGAAGGTGAAGTCAGAAGGGTGAATCAGAAGAAGTAGAAGAAGGAAAAGGAGAAGGTGAAGTCTGGAGGGTGAATCAGAAGAAGTAGAAGAAGGAGAAGGAGAAGGTGAAGTCTGGAGGGTGAATCAGAAGAAGTGGAAGAAGGAGAAGGAGAAGGTGAAGTCTGGAGGGTGAATCAGAAGAAGCAGAAGAAGGAGAAGGAGAAGGTGAAGTCTGGAGGGAGATGCAGAAGAAGTAGAAGAAGGAGAAGGAGAAGGTGAAGTCTGGATTGTGAATCAGAAGAAGTAGAAGAAGGAGAAGGAGGAGGTGAAGTCTGGAGGGTGAATCAGAAGAAGTAGAAGAAGGAGAAGGAGAAGGTCAAGTCTGGAGGGTGAATCAAAAGGAGCAGAAGAAGGAGAAGGAGAAGGCGAAGTCTGGAGGGTGAATCAGAAGAAGCAGAAGAAGGAGAAGGAGAAGGTGAAGTCTGGAGGGTGAATCAGAAGAAGCAGTAGAAGGAGAAGGAGAAGATGAAGTCTGGAGGATGAATCAGAAGAAGTAGAAGAAGGAGAAGGAGAAGGTGAGGTCTGGAGGGTGAATCAGAAGAAGCAGAAGAAGGAGAAGGAGAAGGTGAAGTCTGGAGGATGAATCAGAAGAAGTAGAAGAAGGAGAAGGAGAAGGTGAAGTCTGGAGGCTGAATCAGAAGAAGCAGAAGAAGGAGAAGGAGAAGGTGAAGTCTGGAGGGTGAATCAGAAGAAGCAGAAGAAGGAAAAGGAGAAGATGAAGTTTGGAGGGTGAATCAGAAGAAGTAGAAGAAGGAAAAGGAGAAGGTGAAGTCTGGAGGGTGAATCAGAAGAAGTAGAAGAAGGAGAAGGAGAAGGTGAAGTCTGGAGGGTGAATCAGAAGAAGTGGAAGAAGGAGAAGGAGAAGGTGAAGTCTGGAGGGTGAATCAGAAGAAGCAGAAGAAGGAGAAGGAGAAGGTGAAGTCTGGAGGGAGATGCAGAAGAAGTAGAAGAAGGAGAAGGAGAAGGTGAAGTCTGGATTGTGAATCAGAAGAAGTAGAAGAAGGAGAAGGAGGAGGTGAAGTCTGGAGGGTGAATCAGAAGAAGTAGAAGAAGGAGAAGGAGAAGGTCAAGTCTGGAGGGTGAATCAAAAGGAGCAGAAGAAGGAGAAGGAGAAGGCGAAGTCTGGAGGGTGAATCAGAAGAAGCAGAAGAAGGAGAAGGAGAAGGTGAAGTCTGGAGGGTGAATCAGAAGAAGCAGTAGAAGGAGAAGGAGAAGATGAAGTCTGGAGGATGAATCAGAAGAAGTAGAAGAAGGAGAAGGAGAAGGTGAGGTCTGGAGGGTGAATCAGAAGAAGCAGAAGAAGGAGAAGGAGAAGGTGAAGTCTGGAGGATGAATCAGAAGAAGCAGAAGAAAGAGAAGGAGAAGGTGAAGTCAGAAGGGTGAATCAGAAGAAGTAGAAGAAGGAAAAGGAGAAGGTGAAGTCTGGAGGGTGAATCAGAAGAAGTAGAAGAAGGAGAAGGAGAAGGTGAAGTCTGGAGGGTGAATCAGAAGAAGTGGAAGAAGGAGAAGGAGAAGGTGAAGTCTGGAGGGTGAATCAGAAGAAGCAGAAGAAGGAGAAGGAGAAGGTGAAGTCTGGAGGGAGATGCAGAAGAAGTAGAAGAAGGAGAAGGAGAAGGTGAAGTCTGGATTGTGAATCAGAAGAAGTAGAAGAAGGAGAAGGAGGAGGTGAAGTCTGGAGGGTGAATCAGAAGAAGTAGAAGAAGGAGAAGGAGAAGGTCAAGTCTGGAGGGTGAATCAAAAGGAGCAGAAGAAGGAGAAGGAGAAGGCGAAGTCTGGAGGGTGAATCAGAAGAAGCAGAAGAAGGAGAAGGAGAAGGTGAAGTCTGGAGGGTGAATCAGAAGAAGCAGTAGAAGGAGAAGGAGAAGATGAAGTCTGGAGGATGAATCAGAAGAAGTAGAAGAAGGAGAAGGAGAAGGTGAGGTCTGGAGGGTGAATCAGAAGAAGCAGAAGAAGGAGAAGGAGAAGGTGAAGTCTGGAGGATGAATCAGAAGAAGCAGAAGAAAGAGAAGGAGAAGGTGAAGTCAGAAGGGTGAATCAGAAGAAGTAGAAGAAGGAAAAGGAGAAGGTGAAGTCTGGAGGGTGAATCAGAAGAAGTAGAAGAAGGAGAAGGAGAAGGTGAAGTCTGGAGGGTGAATCAGAAGAAGTGGAAGAAGGAGAAGGAGAAGGTGAAGTCTGGAGGGTGAATCAGAAGAAGCAGAAGAAGGAGAAGGAGAAGGTGAAGTCTGGAGGGAGATGCAGAAGAAGTAGAAGAAGGAGAAGGAGAAGGTGAAGTCTGGATTGTGAATCAGAAGAAGTAGAAGAAGGAGAAGGAGGAGGTGAAGTCTGGAGGGTGAATCAGAAGAAGTAGAAGAAGGAGAAGGAGAAGGTCAAGTCTGGAGGGTGAATCAAAAGGAGCAGAAGAAGGAGAAGGAGAAGGCGAAGTCTGGAGGGTGAATCAGAAGAAGCAGAAGAAGGAGAAGGAGAAGGTGAAGTCTGGAGGGTGAATCAGAAGAAGCAGTAGAAGGAGAAGGAGAAGATGAAGTCTGGAGGATGAATCAGAAGAAGTAGAAGAAGGAGAAGGAGAAGGTGAGGTCTGGAGGGTGAATCAGAAGAAGCAGAAGAAGGAGAAGGAGAAGGTGAAGTCTGGAGGATGAATCAGAAGAAGTAGAAGAAGGAGAAGGAGAAGGTGAAGTCTGGAGGCTGAATCAGAAGAAGCAGAAGAAGGAGAAGGAGAAGGTGAAGTCTGGAGGGTGAATCAGAAGAAGCAGAAGAAGGAAAAGGAGAAGATGAAGTTTGGAGGGTGAATCAGAAGAAGTAGAAGAAGGAAAAGGAGAAGGTGAAGTCTGGAGGGTGAATCAGAAGAAGTAGAAGAAGGAGAAGGAGAAGGTGAAGTCTGGAGGGTGAATCAGAAGAAGTGGAAGAAGGAGAAGGAGAAGGTGAAGTCTGGAGGGTGAATCAGAAGAAGCAGAAGAAGGAGAAGGAGAAGGTGAAGTCTGGAGGGAGATGCAGAAGAAGTAGAAGAAGGAGAAGGAGAAGGTGAAGTCTGGATTGTGAATCAGAAGAAGTAGAAGAAGGAGAAGGAGGAGGTGAAGTCTGGAGGGTGAATCAGAAGAAGTAGAAGAAGGAGAAGGAGAAGGTCAAGTCTGGAGGGTGAATCAAAAGGAGCAGAAGAAGGAGAAGGAGAAGGCGAAGTCTGGAGGGTGAATCAGAAGAAGCAGAAGAAGGAGAAGGAGAAGGTGAAGTCTGGAGGGTGAATCAGAAGAAGCAGTAGAAGGAGAAGGAGAAGATGAAGTCTGGAGGATGAATCAGAAGAAGTAGAAGAAGGAGAAGGAGAAGGTGAGGTCTGGAGGGTGAATCAGAAGAAGCAGAAGAAGGAGAAGGAGAAGGTGAAGTCTGGAGGATGAATCAGAAGAAGCAGAAGAAAGAGAAGGAGAAGGTGAAGTCAGAAGGGTGAATCAGAAGAAGTAGAAGAAGGAAAAGGAGAAGGTGAAGTCTGGAGGGTGAATCAGAAGAAGTAGAAGAAGGAGAAGGAGAAGGTGAAGTCTGGAGGGTGAATCAGAAGAAGTGGAAGAAGGAGAAGGAGAAGGTGAAGTCTGGAGGGTGAATCAGAAGAAGCAGAAGAAGGAGAAGGAGAAGGTGAAGTCTGGAGGGAGATGCAGAAGAAGTAGAAGAAGGAGAAGGAGAAGGTGAAGTCTGGATTGTGAATCAGAAGAAGTAGAAGAAGGAGAAGGAGGAGGTGAAGTCTGGAGGGTGAATCAGAAGAAGTAGAAGAAGGAGAAGGAGAAGGTCAAGTCTGGAGGGTGAATCAAAAGGAGCAGAAGAAGGAGAAGGAGAAGGCGAAGTCTGGAGGGTGAATCAGAAGAAGCAGAAGAAGGAGAAGGAGAAGGTGAAGTCTGGAGGGTGAATCAGAAGAAGCAGTAGAAGGAGAAGGAGAAGATGAAGTCTGGAGGATGAATCAGAAGAAGTAGAAGAAGGAGAAGGAGAAGGTGAGGTCTGGAGGGTGAATCAGAAGAAGCAGAAGAAGGAGAAGGAGAAGGTGAAGTCTGGAGGATGAATCAGAAGAAGTAGAAGAAGGAGAAGGAGAAGGTGAAGTCTGGAGGATGAATCAGAAGAAGCAGAAGAAAGAGAAGGAGAAGGTGAAGTCAGAAGGGTGAATCAGAAGAAGTAGAAGAAGGAAAAGGAGAAGGTGAAGTCTGGAGGGTGAATCAGAAGAAGTAGAAGAAGGAGAAGGAGAAGGTGAAGTCTGGAGGGTGAATCAGAAGAAGTGGAAGAAGGAGAAGGAGAAGGTGAAGTCTGGAGGGTGAATCAGAAGAAGCAGAAGAAGGAGAAGGAGAAGGTGAAGTCTGGAGGGAGATGCAGAAGAAGTAGAAGAAGGAGAAGGAGAAGGTGAAGTCTGGATTGTGAATCAGAAGAAGTAGAAGAAGGAGAAGGAGGAGGTGAAGTCTGGAGGGTGAATCAGAAGAAGTAGAAGAAGGAGAAGGAGAAGGTCAAGTCTGGAGGGTGAATCAAAAGGAGCAGAAGAAGGAGAAGGAGAAGGCGAAGTCTGGAGGGTGAATCAGAAGAAGCAGAAGAAGGAGAAGGAGAAGGTGAAGTCTGGAGGGTGAATCAGAAGAAGCAGTAGAAGGAGAAGGAGAAGATGAAGTCTGGAGGATGAATCAGAAGAAGTAGAAGAAGGAGAAGGAGAAGGTGAGGTCTGGAGGGTGAATCAGAAGAAGCAGAAGAAGGAGAAGGAGAAGGTGAAGTCTGGAGGATGAATCAGAAGAAGTAGAAGAAGGAGAAGGAGAAGGTGAAGTCTGGAGGCTGAATCAGAAGAAGCAGAAGAAGGAGAAGGAGAAGGTGAAGTCTGGAGGGTGAATCAGAAGAAGCAGAAGAAGGAAAAGGAGAAGGTGAAGTCTGGAGGGTGAATCAGAAGAAGTAGAAGAAGGAGAAGGAGAAGGTGAAGTCTTGAGGGTGAATCAGAAGAAGTAGAACAAGGAGAAGGAGAAGTTGAAGTCTGGAGGGTGAATCAGAAGAAGCAGAAGAAGGAGAAGGAGAAGGTGAAGTCTGGAGGGTGAATCAGAAGAAGCAGAAGAAGGAGAAGGAGAAGATGAAGTCTGGAGGGTGAATCAGAATAAGTAGAAGAAGGAGAAGGAGAAGGTGAAGTCTGGAGGGTGAATCAGAAGAAGCAGAAGAAGGGGAAGGAGAAGGTGAAGTCTGAAGAGTGAATCAGAAGAAGCAGAAGAAGGAGAAGGAGAAGGTGAAGTCTGGAGGGTGAATCAGAAGAAGCAGAATAAGGAGAAGGAGAAGGTGAAGTCTGGAGGGTGAATCAGAAGAAGCAGAAGAAGGAGAAGGAGAAGGTGAAGTCTGGAGGGTGAATCAGAAGAAGTAGAAGAAGGAGAAGGAGAAGGTGAAGTCTGGAGGGTGAAGCAGAAGAAGTAGAAGAAGGAGAAGGAGAAGGTGAAGTCATGAGGGTGAATCAGAAGAAGTAGAAGAAGGAGAAGGAGAAGGTGAAATCAGGAGGGTGAATCAGAAGAAGCAGAAGAAGGAGAAGGAGAAGGTGAAGTCTGGAGTGTGAATCAGAAGAATCAGAAGAAGGAGAAGGAGAAGGTGAAGTCTGGAGGGTGAATCAGAAGAAGCAGAAGTAAGAGAAGGAGAAGGTGAAGTCTAGAGGGTGAAGCAGAAGAAGCAGAAGAAGGAGAAGTAGAAGGTGAAGACTGGAGGGTGAATCAGAAGAAGTAGAAGAAGGAGAAGGAGAAGGTGAAGTCTGGAGGGTGAATCAGAAGAGGTAGAAGAAGGAGAAGGAGAAGGTGAAAACTGGAGGGTGAATCAGAAGAAGTAGAAGAAGGAGAAGGAGAAGGTGAAGTCAGGAGTGTGAAGCAGAAGAAGCAGAAGAAGGAGAAGGAGAAGGTGAAATCTGGAGGGTGAAGCAGAAGAAGCAGAAGAAGGAGAAGGAGAAGGTGAAGTCTGGAGGGCGAAGCAGAAGAAGCAGAAGAAGGAGAAGGAGAAGGTGAAGTCTGGAGGGTGAAGCAGAAGAAGCAGAAGAAGGAGAAGGAGAAGGTGAAGTCTGGAGGGTGAATCACAAGAAGTAGAAGAAGGAGAAGGAGAAGGTGAAGTAAGGAGGGTGAAGCAGAAGAAGCAGAAGAAGGAGAAGGAGAAGGTGAAGTCTGGAGGGTGAAGCAGAAGAAGCAGAAGAAGGAGAAGGAGAAGGTGAAGTCTGGAGGGTGAAGCAGAAGAAGCAGAAGAAGGAGAAGGAGAAGGTGAAGTCAGAAGGGTGAATCAGAAGAAGTAGAAGAAGGAAAAGGAGAAGGTGAAGTCTGGAGGGTGAATCAGAAGAAGTAGAAGAAGGAGAAGGAGAAGGTGAAGTCTGGAGGGTGAATCAGAAGAAGTGGAAGAAGGAGAAGGAGAAGGTGAAGTCTGGAGGGTGAATCAGAAGAAGCAGAAGAAGGAGAAGGAGAAGGTGAAGTCTGGAGGGAGATGCAGAAGAAGTAGAAGAAGGAGAAGGAGAAGGTGAAGTCTGGATTGTGAATCAGAAGAAGTAGAAGAAGGAGAAGGAGGAGGTGAAGTCTGGAGGGTGAATCAGAAGAAGTAGAAGAAGGAGAAGGAGAAGGTCAAGTCTGGAGGGTGAATCAAAAGGAGCAGAAGAAGGAGAAGGAGAAGGTGAAGTCTGGAGGGTGAATCAGAAGAAGTTGAAGAAGGAGAAGGAGAAGGTGTAGTCTGGAGGATGAATCAGAAGAAGTAGAAGAAGGAGAAGGAGAAGGTGAAGTCTGGAGGGTGAATCAGAAGAAGCAGAATAAGGAGAAGGAGAAGGTGAAGTCTGGAGGGTGAATCAGAAGAAGCAGAAGAAGGAGAAGGAGAAGGTGAAGTCTGGAGGGTGAATCAGAAGAAGTAGAAGAAGGAGAAGGAGAAGGTGAAGTCTGGAGCGTGAAGCAGAAGAAGTAGAAGAAGGAGAAGGAGAAGGTGAAGTCTGGAGGGTGAAGCAGAAGAAGCAGAAGAAGGAGAAGGAGAAGGTGAAGTCTGGGGGGTGAATCAGAAGAAGTAGTAGAAGGAGAAGGAGAAGGTGAAGTAAGGAGGGTGAAGCAGAAGAAGCAGAAGAAGGAGAAGGAGAAGGTGAAGTCTGGAGGGTGAAGCAGAAGAAGCAGAAGAAGGAGAAGGAGGAGGTGAAGTCTGGAGGGTGAATCAGAAGAAGCAGAAGAAGGAGAAGGAGAAGGTGAAGTCTGGAGGGTGAATCAGAAGAAGTTGAAGAAGGAGAAGGAGAAGGTGAAGTCTGGAGGGTGAATCAGAAGAAACAGAATAAGGAGAAGGAGAAGGTGAAGTCTGGAGGGTGAATCAGAAGAAGCAGAAGAAGGAGAAGGAGAAGGTGAAGTCTGGAGGGTGAATCAGAAGAAGTAGAAGAAGGAGAAGGAGAAGGTGAAGTCTGGATGGTGAAGCGAAAGAAGTAGAAGAAGGAGAAGGAGATGGCGAAGTCTGGAGGGTGAATCACAAGAAGCAGAAGAAGGAGAAGGAGAAGGTGAAGTCTGGAGGGTGAATCAGAAGAAGTAGAAGAAGGAGAAGGAGAAGGCGAAGTCTGGAGGGTGAATCAGAAGAAGTTGAAGAAGGAGAAGGAGAAGGTGAAGACTGGAGGTTGAATCAGAAGAAGTAGAAGAAGGAGAAGGAGAAGGTGAAGTCTGGAGGGTGAATCAGAAGAAGTAGAAGAAGGAGAAGGAGAAGGCGAAGTCTGGAGGGTGAATCAGAAGAAGCAGAAGAAGGAGAAGGAGAAGGTGAAGTCTGGAGGGTGAATCAGAAGAAGCAGAAGAAGGAGAAGGAGAAGATGAAGTCTGGAGGGTGAATCAGAAGAATTAGAAGAAGGAGAAGGAGAAGTTGAGGTCTGGAGGGTGAATCAGAAGAAGCAGAAGAAGGAGAAGGAGAAGGTGAAGTCTGGAGGGTGTATCAGAAGAAGCAGAAGAAGGAGAAGGAGAAGGTGAAGTCTGGAGGGTGAATCAGAAGAAGCAGAAGAAGGAGAAGGAGAAGGTGAAGTCTGGAGGGTGAATCAGAAGAAGTAGAAGAAGGAGAAGGAGAAGGTGAAGTCTGGAGGGTGAATCAGAAGAAGTAGAACAAGGAGAAGGAGAAGTTGAAGTCTGGAGGGTGAATCAGAAGAAGCAGAAGAAGGAGAAGGAGAAGGTGAAGTCTGGAGGGTGAATCAGAAGAAGCAGAAGAAGGAGAAGGAGAAGATGAAGTCTGGAGGGTGAATCAGAATAAGTAGAAGAAGGAGAATGAGAAGGTGAAGTCTGGAGGGTGAATCAGAAGAAGCAGAAGAAGGGGAAGGAGAAGGTGAAGTCTGAAGAGCGAATCAGAAGAAGCAGAAGAAGGAGAAGGAGAAGGTGAAGTCTGGAGGGTGAATCAGAAGAAGCAGAATAAGGAGAAGGAGAAGGTGAAGTCTGGAGGGTGAATGAGAAGAAGCAGAAGAAGGAGAAGGAGAAGGTGAAGTCTGGAGGGTGAATCAGAAGAAGTAGAAGAAGGAGAAGGAGAAGGTGAAGTCTGGAGGGTGAAGCAGAAGAAGTAGAAGAAGGAGAAGGAGAAGGTGAAGTCATGAGGGTGAATCAGAAGAAGTAGAAGAAGGAGAAGGAGAAGGTGAAGTCAGGAGGGTGAATCAGAAGAAGCAGAAGAAGGAGAAGGAGAAGGTGAAGTCTGGAGTGTGAATCAGAAGAATCAGAAGAAGGAGAAGGAGAAGGTGAAGTCTGGAGGGTGAATCAGAAGAAGCAGAAGAAAGAGAAGGAGAAGGTGAAGTCCAGAGGGTGAAGCAGAAGAAGCAGAAGAAGGAGAAGTAGAAGGTGAAGACTGGAGGGTGAATCAGAAGAAGTAGAAGAAGGAGAAGGAGAAGTTGAAGTCTGGAGGGTGAATAAGAAGAGGTAGAAGAAGGAGAAGGAGATGGTGAAGTCTGGAGGGTGAATCAGAAGAAGTAGAAGAAGGAGAAGGAGAAGGTGAAGTCAGGAGGGTGAATCAGAAGAAGCAGAAGAAGGAGAAGGAGAAGGTGAAGTTAGGAGGGTGTATCAGAAGAAGCAGAAGAAGGAGAAGGAGAAGGTGAAGTCAGGGGGGAGAAGCAGAAAAAGTAGAAGAAGGAGAAGGAGAAGGCGAAGTCAGGAAGGTGAAGCAGAAGAAGCAGAAGAAGGAGAAGGAGAAGGTGAAGTCTGGCGGGCGCAGCAGAAGAAGCAGAAGAAGGAGAAGGTGAAGGTGAAGTCTGGAGGGTGAAGCAGAAGAAGCAGAAGAAGGAGAAGGAGAAGGTGAAGTCTGGAGGGTGAATCAGAAGAAGTAGAAGAAGGAGAAGGAGAAGGTGAAGTCAGGAGGGTGAAGCAGAAGAAGCAGAAGAAGGAGAAGGAGAAGGTGAAGTCCGGAGTGTGAAGCAGAAGAAGCAGAAGAAGGAGAAGGAGAAGGTGAAGTCTGGAGGGCGAAGCAGAAGAAGTAGAAGAAGGAGAAGGAGAAGGTGAAGTCTGGATGATGAAGCAGAAGAAGCAGAAGAAGGAGAAGGAGAAGGTGAAGTCTGGAGGGTGAATCAGAAGAAGTAGAAGAAGGAGAAGTAGAAGGTGAAGTCAGGAGGGTGAAGCAGAAGAAGCAGAAGAAGGAGAAGGAGAAGGTGAAGTCTGGAGGGTGAAACAGAAGAAGCAGAAGAAGGAGAAGGAGAAGGTGAAGTCTGGAGGGTGAAGCAGAAGAAGCAGAAGAAGGAGAAGGAGAAGGTGAAGTCAGGAGGGTGAATCAGAAGAAGTAGAAGAAGGAGAAGGAGAAGGTGAAGTCTGGAGGGTGAATCAGAAGAAGAAGAAGAAGGAGAAGGAGAAGGTGAAGTCTGGAGGTTGAATCAGAAGAAGTAGAAGAAGAAGAAGGAGAAGGGGAAGTCTGGAGGGTGAATCAGAAGAAGCAGAAGAAGGAGAAGGAGAAGGTGAAGTCTGGAGGGTGAATCAGAAGAAACAGAATAAGGAGAAGGAGAAGGTGAAGTCTGGAGGGTGAATCAGAAGAAGCAGAAGAAGGAGAAGGAGAAGGTGAAGTCTGGAGGGTGAATCAGAAGAAGTAGAAGAAGGAGAAGGAGAAGGTGAAGTCTGGAGGGTGAAGCGGAAGAAGTAGAAGAAGGAGAAGGAGAAGGCGAAGTCTGGAGGGTGAATCAGAAGAAGCAGAAGAAGGAGAAGGAGAAGGTGAAGTCTGGAGGGTGAATCAGAAGAAGCAGAAGAAGGAGAAGGAGAAGATGAAATCTGGAGGGTGAATCAGAAGAATTAGAAGAAGGAGAAGGAGAAGTTGAGGTCTGGAGGGTGAATCAGAAGAAGCAGAAGAAGGAGAAGGAGAAGGTGAAGTCTGAAGGGTGAACCAGAAGAAGCAGAAGAAGGAGAAGGAGAAGGTGAAGTCTGGAGGGTGTATCAGAAGAAGCAGAAGAAGGAGAAGGAGAAGGTGAAGTCTGGAGGGTGAATCAGAAGAAGCAGAAGAAGGAGAAGGAGAAGGTGAAGTCTGGATGGTGAATCAGAAGAAGTAGAAGAAGGAGAAGGAGAAGGTGAAGTCTGGAGGGTGAATCAGAAGAAGTAGAACAAGGAGAAGGAGAAGTTGAAGTCTGGAGGGTGAATCAGAAGAAGCAGAAGAAGGAGAAGGAGAAGGTGAAGTCTGGAGGGTGAATCAGAAGAAGCAGAAGAAGGAGAAGGAGAAGATGAAGTCTGGAGGGTGAATCAGAATAAGTAGAAGAAGGAGAAGGAGAAGGTGAAGTCTGGAGGGTGAATCAGAAGAAGCAGAAGAAGGGGAAGGAGAAGGTGAAGTCTGAAGAGTGAATCAGAAGAAGCAGAAGAAGGAGAAGGAGAAGGTGAAGTCTGGAGGGTGAATCAGAAGAAGCAGAATAAGGAGAAGGAGAAGGTAAAGTCTGGAGGGTGAATCAGAAGAAGCAGAAGAAGGAGAAGGAGAAGGTGAAGTCTGGAGGGTGAATCAGAAGAAGTAGAAGAAGGAGAAGGAGAAGGTGAAGTCTGGAGGGTGAAGCAGAAGAAGTAGAAGAAGGAGAAGGAGAAGGTGACGTCATGAGGGCGAATCAGAAGAAGTAGAAGAAGGAGAAGGAGAAGGTGAAGTCAGGAGGGTGAATCAGAAGAAGCAGAAGAAGGAGAAGGAGAAGGTGAAGTCTGGAGTGTGAATCAGAAGAATCAGAAGAAGGAGAAGGAGAAGGTGAAGTCTGGAGGGTGAATCAGAAGAAGCAGAAGAAAGAGAAGGAGAAGGTGAAGTCTAGAGGGTGAAGCAGAAGAAGCAGAAGAAGGAGAAGTAGAAGGTGAAGACTGGAGGGTGAATCAGAAGTAGTAGAAGAAGGAGAAGGAGAAGGTGAAGTCTGGAGGGTGAATCAGAAGAGGTAGAAGAAGGAGAAGGAGAAGGTGAAGTCTGGAGCGTGAATCAGAAGAAGTAGAAGAAGGAGAAGGAGAAGGTGAAGTCAGGAGGGTGAATCAGAAGAAGCAGAAGAAGGAGAAGGAGAAGGTGAAGTTAGGAGGGTGAATCAGAAGAAGCAGAAGAAGGAGAAGGAGAAGGTGAAGTCAGGGGGGTGAAGCAGAAAAAGTAGAAGAAGGAGAAGGAGAAGGCGAAGTCAGGAAGGTGAAGCAGAAGAAGCAGAAGAAGGAGAAGGAGAAGGTGAAGTCTGGCGGGCGCAGCAGAAGAAGCAGAAGAAGAAGGTGAAGGTGAAGTCTGGAGGGTGAAGCAGAAGAAGCAGAAGAAGGAGAAGGAGAAGTTGAAGTCTGGAGGGTGAATCAGAAGAAGTAGAAGAAGGAGAAGGAGAAGGTGAAGTCAGGAGGGTGAAGCAGAAGAAGCAGAAGAAGGAGAAGGAGAAGGTGAAGTCTGGAGGGTGAAGCAGAAGAAGCAGAAGAAGGAGAAGGAGAAGGTGAAGTCTGGAGGGCGAAGCAGAAGAAGCAGAAGAAGGAGAAGGAGAAGGTGAAGTCTGGATGGTGAAGCAGAAGAAGCAGAAGAAGGAGAAGGAGACGGTGAAGTCTGGAGGGTGAATCAGAAGAAGTAGAAGAAGGAGAAGGAGAAGGTGAAGTCAGGAGGGTGAAGCAGAAGAAGCAGAAGAAGGAGAAGGAGAAGGTGAAGTCTGGAGGGTGAAACAGAAGAAGCAGAAGAAGGAGAAGGAGAAGGTGAAGTCTGGAGGGTGAAGCAGAAGAAGCAGAAGAAGGAGAAGGAGAAGGTGAAGTCTGGAGGGTGAATCAGAAGAAGTAGAAGAAGGAGAAGGAGAAGGTGAAGTCTGGAGGGTGAAGCGGAAGAAGTAGAAGAAGGAGAAGGAGAAGGCGAAGTCTGGAGGGTGAATCAGAAGAAGCAGAAGAAGGAGAAGGAGAAGGTGAAGTCTGGAGGGTTAATCAGAAGAAGCAGAAGAAGGAGAAGGAGAAGATGAAATCTGGAGGGTGAATCAGAAGAATTAGAAGAAGGAGAAGGAGAAGTTGAGGTCTGGAGGGTGAATCAGAAGAAGCAGAAGAAGGAGAAGGAGAAGGTGAAGTCTGAAGGGTGAACCAGAAGAAGCAGAAGAAGGAGAAGGAGAAGGTGAAGTCTGGAGGGTGTATCAGAAGAAGCAGAAGAAGGAGAAGGAGAAGGTGAAGTCTGGAGGGTGAATCAGAAGAAGCAGAAGAAGGAGAAGGAGAAGGTGAAGTCTGGATGGTGAATCAGAAGAAGTAGAAGAAGGAGAAGGAGAAGGTGAAGTCTGGAGGGTGAATCAGAAGAAGTAGAACAAGGAGAAGGAGAAGTTGAAGTCTGGAGGGTGAATCAGAAGAAGCAGAAGAAGGAGAAGGAGAAGGTGAAGTCTGGAGGGTGAATCAGAAGAAGCAGAAGAAGGAGAAGGAGAAGATGAAGTCTGGAGGGTGAATCAGAATAAGTAGAAGAAGGAGAAGGAGAAGGTGAAGTCTGGAGGGTGAATCAGAAGAAGCAGAAGAAGGGGAAGGAGAAGGTGAAGTCTGAAGAGTGAATCAGAAGAAGCAGAAGAAGGAGAAGGAGAAGGTGAAGTCTGGAGGGTGAATCAGAAGAAGCAGAATAAGGAGAAGGAGAAGGTAAAGTCTGGAGGGTGAATCAGAAGAAGCAGAAGAAGGAGAAGGAGAAGGTGAAGTCTGGAGGGTGAATCAGAAGAAGTAGAAGAAGGAGAAGGAGAAGGTGAAGTCTGGAGGGTGAAGCAGAAGAAGTAGAAGAAGGAGAAGGAGAAGGTGACGTCATGAGGGTGAATCAGAAGAAGTAGAAGAAGGAGAAGGAGAAGGTGAAGTCAGGAGGGTGAATCAGAAGAAGCAGAAGAAGGAGAAGGAGAAGGTGAAGTCTGGAGTGTGAATCAGAAGAATCAGAAGAAGGAGAAGGAGAAGGTGAAGTCTGGAGGGTGAATCAGAAGAAGCAGAAGAAAGAGAAGGAGAAGGTGAAGTCTAGAGGGTGAAGCAGAAGAAGCAGAAGAAGGAGAAGTAGAAGGTGAAGACTGGAGGGTGAATCAGAAGTAGTAGAAGAAGGAGAAGGAGAAGGTGAAGTCTGGAGGGCGAATCAGAAGAGGTAGAAGAAGGAGAAGGAGAAGGTGAAGTCTGGAGGGTGAATCAGAAGAAGTAGAAGAAGGAGAAGGAGATGGTGAAGTCTGGAGGGTGAATCAGAAGAAGTAGAAGAAGGAGAAGGAGAAGGTGAAGTCAGGAGGGTGAATCAGAAGAAGCAGAAGAAGGAGAAGGAGAAGGTGAAGTTAGGAGGGTGAATCAGAAGAAGCAGAAGAAGGAGAAGGAGAAGGTGAAGTCAGGGGGGTGAAGCAGAAGAAGTAGAAGAAGGAGAAGGAGAAGGCGAAGTCAGGAAGGTGAAGCAGAAGAAGCAGAAGAAGGAGAAGGAGAAGGTGAAGTCTGGCGGGCGCAGCAGAAGAAGCAGAAGAAGAAGGTGAAGGTGAAGTCTGGAGGGTGAAGCAGAAGAAGCAGAAGAAGGAGAAGGAGAAGGTGAAGTCTGGAGGGTGAATCAGAAGAAGTAGAAGAAGGAGAAGGAGAAGGTGAAGTCAGGAGGGTGAAGCAGAAGAAGCAGAAGAAGGAGAAGGAGAAGGTGAAGTCTGGAGGGTGAAGCAGAAGAAGCAGAAGAAGGAGAAGGAGAAGGTGAAGTCTGGAGGGCGAAGCAGAAGAAGCAGAAGAAGGAGAAGGAGAAGGTGAAGTCTGGATGGTGAAGCAGAAGAAGCAGAAGAAGGAGAAGGAGACGGTGAAGTCTGGAGGGTGAATCAGAAGAAGTAGAAGAAGGAGAAGGAGAAGGTGAAGTCAGGAGGGTGAAGCAGAAGAAGCAGAAGAAGGAGAAGGAGAAGGTGAAGTCTGGAGGGCGAAACAGAAGAAGCAGAAGAAGGAGAAGGAGAAGGTGAAGTCTGGAGGGTGAAGCAGAAGAAGCAGAAGAAGGAGAAGGAGAAGGTGAAGTCAGGAGGGTGAATCAGAAGAAGTAGAAGAAGGAGAAGGAGAAGGTGAAGTCTGGAGGGTGAATCAGAAGAAGTAGAAGAAGGAGAAGGAGAAGGTGAAGTCTGGAGGTTGAATCAGAAGAAGTAGAAGAAGAAGAAGGAGAAGGGGAAGTCTGGAGGGTGAATCAGAAGAAGCAGAAGAAGGAGAAGGAGAAGGTGAAGTCTGGAGGGAGAAGCAGAAGAAGTAGAAGAAGAAGGAGAAGGTGAAATCTGGAGGGTGAATAAGAAGAAGTAGAAGAAGGAGAAGGAGAAGGTGAAGTCTGGAGGGTGAATCAGAAGAAGTAGAAGAAGGAGAAGGAGAAGGTGAAGTCTGGAGGGTGAATCAGAAGAAGCAGAAGAAGGAGAAGGAGAAGGTGGAGTCTGGAGGCTGAATCAGAAGAAGTAGAAGAAGGAGAAGGAGAAGGTGTAGTCTGGAGAGTGAATCAGAAGAAGTAGACGAAGGAGAAGGAGAAGGTGAAGTC
Organism: Somniosus microcephalus; assembly: GCF_052327205.1. Taxonomy (NCBI): domain Eukaryota; kingdom Metazoa; phylum Chordata; class Chondrichthyes; order Squaliformes; family Somniosidae; genus Somniosus; species Somniosus microcephalus. The sequence goes on along the minus strand of NW_028225203.1, from coordinate 123,503 downwards.
TGGAGGGTGAATCAGAAAAAGCAGAAGAAGGAGAAGGAGAAGGTGAAGTCTGGAGGGTGAATCTGAAGAAGCAGAAGAAGGAGAAGGAGAAGGTGAAGTCTGGAGGGTGAATCAGAAGAAGCAGAAGAAGGAGAAGGAGAAGGTGAAGTCTGGAGGGTAAATCAGAAGAAGCAGAAGAAGTAGAAGGAGAAGGTGAAGTCTGGAGGGTGAATCAGAAGAAGCAGAAGAAGGAGAAGGAGAAGGTGAAGTCAGGAGGGTGAATCAGAAGAAGCAGAAGCAGGAGAAGGAGAAGGTGAAGACTGGAGGGTGAATCAGAAGAAGTAGAAGAAGCAGAAGGAGAAGGTGAAGTCTGGAGGGTGAATCAGAAGAAGTAGAAGAAGGAGAAGGAGATGGTGAGGACTGGAGGGTGAATCAGAAGAAGCAGAAGAAGGAGAAGGAGAAGGTGAAGTCTGGAGGGTGAATCAGAAGAAGCAGAAGAAGGAGAAGGAGAAGGTGAAGACTGGCGGGTGAATCAGAAGAAGTAGAAGAAGGAGAAGGAGAAGATGAAGTCTGGAGGGTGAATCAGAAGAAGTAGAAGAAGGAGAAGGAGAAGGTGAAGTCTGGAGGGTGAATCAGAAGAAGCAGAAGAAGGGGAAGAAGGTGAAGTCTGAAGAGTGAATCAGAAGAAGCAGAAGAAGGAGAAGGAGAAGGTGAAGTCTGGAGGGTGAATCAGAAGAAGCAGAATAAGGAGAAGGAGAAGGTGAAGTCTGGAGGGTGAATCAGAAGAAGCAGAAGAAGGAGAAGGAGAAGGTGAAGTCTGGAGGGTGAATCAGAAGAAGTAGAAGAAGGAGAAGGAGAAGGTGAAGTCTGGAGGGTGAAGCAGAAGAAGTAGAAGAAGGAGAAGGAGAAGGCGAAGTCATGAGGGTGAATCAGAAGAAGTAGAAGAAGGAGAAGGTGAAGGTGAAGTCAGGAGGGTGAATCAGAAGAAGCAGAAGAAGGAGAAGGAGAAGGTGAAGTCTGGAGTGTGAATCAGAAGAATCAGAAGAAGGAGAAGGAGAAGGTGAAGTCTGGAGGGTGAATCAGAAGAAGCAGCAGAAAGAGAAGGAGAAGGTGAAGTCTGGAGGGTGAATCAGAAGAAGTAGAAGAAGGAGAAGGAGATGGTGAAGTCAGGAGGGTGAATCAGAAGAAGCAGAAGAAGGAGAAGGAGAAGGTGAAGTTAGGAGGGTGAATCAGAAGAAGCAGAAGAAGGAGAAGGAGAAGGTGAAGTCAGGGGGGTGAAGCAGAAAAAGTAGAAGAAGGAGAAGGAGAAGGCGAAGTCAGGAAGGTGAAGCAGAAGAAGCAGAAGAGGGAGAAGGAGAAGGTGAAGTCTGGCGGGCGCAGCAGAAGAAGCAGAAGAAGGAGAAGGTGAAGGTGAAGTCTGGAGGGTGAAGCAGAAGAAGCAGAAGAAGGAGAAGGAGAAGGTGAAGTCTGGAGGGTGAATCAGAAGAAGTAGAAGAAGGAGAAGGAGAAGGTGAAGTCAGGAGGGTGAAGCAGAAGAAGCAGAAGAAGGAGAAGGAGAAGGTGAAGTCTGGAGGGTGAAGCAGAAGAAGCAGAAGAAGGAGAAGGAGAAGGTGAAGTCTGGAGGGCGAAGCAGAAGAAGTAGAAGAAGGAGAAGGAGAAGGTGGAGTCTGGAGGCTGAATCAGAAGAAGTAGAAGAAGGAGAAGGAGAAGGTGTAGTCTGGAGAGTGAATCAGAAGAAGTAGACGAAGGAGAAGGAGAAGGTGAAGTCTGGAGGGTGAATCAGAAAAAGCAGAAGAAGGAGAAGGAGAAGGCGAAGTCTGGAGGGTGAATCAGAAGAAGTAGAAGAAGGAGAAGGAGAAGGTGAAGTCTGGAGGGTGAATCAGAAGAAGCAGAAGAAGGAGAAGGAGAAGGTGAAGTCTGGAGGGTGAATCTGAAGAAGCAGAAGAAGGAGAAGGAGAAGGTGAAGTCTGGAGGGTGAATCAGAAGAAGCAGAAGAAGGAGAAGGAGAAGGAGAAGTCTGGAGGGTGAATCAGAAGAAGCAGAAGAAGTAGAACGAGAAGGTGAAGTCTGGAGGGTGAATCAGAAGAAGTAGAAGAAGGAGAAGGAGAAGGTGAAGTCTGGAGGGTGAATCAGAAGAAGCAGAAGAAGGAGAAGGAGAAGGTGAAGTCAGGAGGGTGAATCAGAAGAAGCAGAAGCAGGAGAAGGAGAAGGTGAAGACTGGAGGGTGAATCAGAAGAAGTAGAAGAAGCAGAAGGAGAAGGTGAAGTCTGGAGGGTGAATCAGAAGAAGTAGAAGAAGGAGAAGGAGATGGTGAGGTCTGGAGGGTGAATCAGAAGAAGCAGAAGAAGGAGAAGGAGAAGGTGAAGTCTGGAGGGTGAATCAGAAGAAGCAGAAGAAGGAGAAGGAGAAGGTGAAGACTGGCGGGTGAATCAGAAGAAGTAGAAGAAGGAGAAGGAGAAGATGAAGTCTGGAGGGTGAATCAGAAGAAGTAGAAGAAGGAGAAGGAGAAGGTGAAGTCTGGAGGGTGAATCAGAAGAAGCAGAAGAAGGGGAAGAAGGTGAAGTCTGAAGAGTGAATCAGAAGAAGCAGAAGAAGGAGAAGGAGAAGGTGAAGTCTGGAGGGTGAATCAGAAGAAGCAGAATAAGGAGAAGGAGAAGGTGAAGTCTGGAGGGTGAATCAGAAGAAGCAGAAGAAGGAGAAGGAGAAGGTGAAGTCTGGAGGGTGAATCAGAAGAAGTAGAAGAAGGAGAAGGAGAAGGTGAAGTCTGGAGGGTGAAGCAGAAGAAGTAGAAGAAGGAGAAGGAGAAGGTGAAGTCATGAGGGTGAATCAGAAGAAGTAGAAGAAGTAGAAGGAGAAGGTGAAGTCAGGAGGGTGAATCAGAAGAAGCAGAAGAAGGAGAAGGAGAAGGTGAAGTCTGGAGTGTGAATCAGAAGAATCAGAAGAAGGAGAAGGAGAAGGTGAAGTCTGGAGGGTTAATCAGAAGAAGCAGAAGAAAGAGAAGGAGAAGGTGAAGTCTAGAGGGTGAAGCAGAAGAAGCAGAAGAAGGAGAAGTAGAAGGTGAAGACTGGAGGGTGAATCAGAAGAAGTAGAAGAAGGAGAAGGAGAAGGTGAAGTCTGGAGGGTGAATCAGAAGAGGTAGAAGAAGGAGAAGGAGAAGGTGAAGTCTGGAGGGTGAATCAGAAGAAGTAGAAGAAGGAGAAGGAGATGGTGAAGTCTGGAGGGTGAATCAGAAGAAGTAGAAGAAGGAGAAGGAGAAGGTGAAGTCAGGAGGGTGAATCAGAAGAAGCAGAAGAAGGAGAAGGAGAAGGTGAAGTTAGGAGGGTGAATCAGAAGAAGCAGAAGAAGGAGAAGGAGAAGGTGAAGTCAGGGGGGTGAAGCAGAAAAAGTAGAAGAAGGAGAAGGAGAAGGCGAAGTCAGGAAGGTGAAGCAGAAGAAGCAGAAGAAGGAGAAGGAGAAGGTGAAGTCTGGCGGGCGCAGCAGAAGAAGCAGAAGAAGGAAAAGGTGAAGGTGAAGTCTGGAGGGTGAAGCAGAAGAAGCAGAAGAAGGAGAAGGAGAAGGTGAAGTCTGGAGGGTGAATCAGAAGAAGTAGAAGAAGGAGAAGGAGAAGGTGAAGTCAGGAGGGTGAAGCAGAAGAAGCAGAAGAAGGAGAAGGAGAAGGTGAAGTCTGGAGGGTGAAGCAGAAGAAGCAGAAGAAGGAGAAGGAGAAGGTGAAGTCTGGAGGGCGAAGCAGAAGAAGTAGGAGAAGGAGAAGGAGAAGGTGAAGTCTGGATGGTGAAGCAGAAGAAGCAGAAGAAGGAGAAGGAGAAGGTGAAGTCTGGAGGGTGAATCAGAAGAAGTAGAAGAAGGAGAAGGAGAAGGTGAAGTCAGGAGGGTGAAGCAGAAGAAGCAGAAGAAGGAGAAGGAGAAGGTGAAGTCTGGAGGGTGAAACAGAAGAAGCAGAAGAAGGAGAAGGAGAAGGTGAAGTCTGGAGGGTGAAGCAGAAGAAGCAGAAGAAGGAGAAGGAGAAGGTGAAGTCAGGAGGGTGAATCAGAAGAAGTAGAAGAAGGAGAAGGAGAAGGTGAAGTCTGGAGGGTGAATCAGAAGAAGTAGAAGAAGGAGAAGGAGAAGGTGAAGTCTGGAGGTTGAATCAGAAGAAGTAGAAGAAGAAGAAGGAGAAGGGGAAGTCTGGAGGGTGAATCAGAAGAAGCAGAAGAAGGAGAAGGAGAAGGTGAAGTCTGGAGGGAGAAGCAGAAGAAGTAGAAGAAGAAGGAGAAGGTGAAATCTGGAGGGTGAATAAGAAGAAGTAGAAGAAGGAGAAGGAGAAGGTGAAGTCTGGAGGGTGAATCAGAAGAAGTAGAAGAAGGAGAAGGAGAAGGTGAAGTCTGGAGGGTGAATCAGAAGAAGCAGAAGAAGGAGAAGGAGAAGGTGGAGTCTGGAGGCTGAATCAGAAGAAGTAGAAGAAGGAGAAGGAGAAGGTGTAGTCTGGAGAGTGAATCAGAAGAAGTAGACGAAGGAGAAGGAGAAGGTGAAGTCTGGAGGGTGAATCAGAAAAAGCAGAAGAAGGAGAAGGAGAAGGCGAAGTCTGGAGGGTGAATCAGAAGAAGTAGAAGAAGGAGAAGGAGAAGGTGAAGTCTGGAGGGTGAATCAGAAGAAGCAGAAGAAGGAGAAGGAGAAGGTGAAGTCTGGAGGGTGAATCTGAAGAAGCAGAAGAAGGAGAAGGAGAAGGTGAAGTCTGGAGGGTGAATCAGAAGAAGCAGAAGAAGGAGAAGGAGAAGGTGAAGTCTGGAGGGTGAATCAGAAGAAGCAGAAGAAGTAGAAGGAGAAGGTGAAGTCTGGAGGGTGAATCAGAAGAAGTAGAAGAAGGAGAAGGAGAAGGTGAAGTCTGGAGGGTGAATCAGAAGAAGCAGAAGAAGGAGAAGGAGAAGGTGAAGTCAGGAGGGTGCATCAGAAGAAGCAGAAGCAGGAGAAGGAGAAGGTGAAGACTGGAGGGTGAATCAGAAGAAGTAGAAGAAGCAGAAGGAGAAGGTGAAGTCTGGAGGGTGAATCAGAAGAAGTAGAAGAAGGAGAAGGAGATGGTGAGGTCTGGAGGGTGAATCAGAAGAAGCAGAAGAAGGAGAAGGAGAAGGTGAAGTCTGGAGGGTGAATCAGAAGAAGCAGAAGAAGGAGAAGGAGAAGGTGAAGACTGGCGGGTGAATCAGAAGAAGTAGAAGAAGGAGAAGGAGAAGATGAAGTCTGGAGGGTGAATCAGAAGAAGTAGAAGAAGGAGAAGGAGAAGGTGAGGTCTGGAGGGTGAATCAGAAGAAGCAGAAGAAGGAGAAGGAGAAGGTGAAGTCTGGAGGGTGAATCAGAAGAAGCAGAAGAAGGAGAAGGAGAAGGTGAAGTCTGGAGGGTGAATCAGAAGAAGCAGAAGAAGGAGAAGGAGAAGGTGAAGTCAGGAGGGTGAATCAGAAGAAGCAGAAGAAGGAGAAGGAGAAGGTGAAGTTAGGAGGGTGAATCAGAAGAAGCAGAAGCAGGAGAAGGAGAAGGTGAAGACTGGAGGGTGAATCAGAAGAAGTAGAAAAAGCAGAAGGAGAAGGTGAAGTCTGGAGGGTGAATCAGAAGAAGTAGAAGAAGGAGAAGGAGATGGTGAGGTCTGGAGGGTGAATCAGAAGAAGCAGAAGAAGGAGAAGGAGAAGGTGAAGTCTGGAGGGTGAATCAGAAGAAGCAGAAGAAGGAGAAGGAGAAGGTGAAGACTGGCGGGTGAATCAGAAGAAGTAGAAGAAGGAGAAGGAGAAGATGAAGTCTGGAGGGTGAATCAGAAGAAGTAGAAGAAGGAGAAGGAGGAGGTGAAGTCTGGAGGGTGAATCAGAAGAAGCAGAAGAAGGGGAAGAAGGTGAAGTCTGAAGAGTGAATCAGAAGAAGCAGAAGAAGGAGAAGGAGAAGGTGAAGTCTGGAGGGTGAATCAGAAGAAGCAGAATAAGGAGAAGGAGAAGGTGAAGTCTGGAGGGTGAATCAGAAGAAGCAGAAGAAGGAGAAGGAGAAGGTGAAGTCTGGAGGGTGAATCAGAAGAAGTAGAAGAAGGAGAAGGAGAAGGTGAAGTCTGGAGGGTGAAGCAGAAGAAGTAGAAGAAGGAGAAGGAGAAGGTGAAGTCATGAGGGTGAATCAGAAGAAGTAGAAGAAGGAGAAGGAGAAGGTGAAGTCAGGAGGGTGAATCAGAAGAAGCAGAAGAAGGAGAAGGAGAAGGTGAAGTCTGGAGTGTGAATCAGAAGAATCAGAAGAAGGAGAAGGAGAAGGTGAAGTCTGGAGGGTGAATCAGAAGAAGCAGAAGAAAGAGAAGGAGAAGGTGAAGTCTAGAGGGTGAAGCAGAAGAAGCAGAAGAAGGAGAAGTAGAAGGTGAAGACTGGAGGGTGAATCAGAAGAAGTAGAAGAAGGAGAAGGAGAAGGTGAAGTCTGGAGGGTGAATCAGAAGAGGTAGAAGAAGGAGAAGGAGAAGGTGAAGTCTGGAGGGTGAATCAGAAGAAGTAGAAGAAGGAGAAGGAGATGGTGAAGTCTGGAGGGTGAATCAGAAGAAGTAGAAGAAGGAGAAGGAGAAGGTGAAGTCAGGAGGGTGAATCAGAAGAAGCAGAAGAAGGAGAAGGAGAAGGTGAAGTTAGGAGGGTGAATCAGAAGAAGCAGAAGAAGGAGAAGGAGAAGGTGAAGTCAGAGGGGTGAAGCAGAAAAAGTAGAAGAAGGAGAAGGAGAAGGCGAAGTCAGGAAGGTGAAGCAGAAGAAGCAGAAGAAGGAGAAGGAGAAGGTGAAGTCTGGCGGGCGCAGCAGAAGAAGCAGAAGAAGGAGAAGGTGAAGGTGAAGTCTGGAGGGTGAAGCAGAAGAAGCAGAAGAAGGAGAAGGAGAAGGTGAAGTCTGGAGGGTGAATCAGAAGAAGTAGAAGAAGGAGAAGGAGAAGGTGAAGTCAGGAGGGTGAAGCAGAAGAAGCAGAAGAAGGAGAAGGAGAAGGTGAAGTCTGGAGGGTGAAGCAGAAGAAGCAGAAGAAGGAGAAGGAGAAGGTGAAGTCTGGAGGGCGAAGCAGAAGAAGTAGAAGAAGGAGAAGGAGAAGGTGAAGTCTGGATGGTGAAGCAGAAGAAGCAGAAGAAGGAGAAGGAGAAGGTGAAGTCTGGAGGGTGAATCAGAAGAAGTAGAAGAAGGAGAAGGAGAAGGTGAAGTCAGGAGGGTGAAGCAGAAGAAGCAGAAGAAGGAGAAGGAGAAGGTGAAGTCTGGAGGGTGAAACAGAAGAAGCAGAAGAAGGAGAAGGAGAAGGTGAAGTCTGGAGGGTGAAGCAGAAGAAGCAGAAGAAGGAGAAGGAGAAGGTGAAGTCAGGAGGGTGAATCAGAAGAAGTAGAAGAAGGAGAAGGAGAAGGTGAAGTCTGGAGGGTGAATCAGAAGAAGAAGAAGAAGGAGAAGGAGAAGGTGAAGTCTGGAGGTTGAATCAGAAGAAGTAGAAGAAGAAGAAGGAGAAGGGGAAGTCTGGAGGGTGAATCAGAAGAAGCAGAAGAAGCAGAAGGAGAAGGTGAAGTCTGGAGGGAGAAGCAGAAGAAGTAGAAGAAGAAGGAGAAGGTGAAATCTGGAGGGTGAATAAGAAGAAGTAGAAGAAGGAGAAGGAGAAGGTGAAGTCTGGAGGGTGAATCAGAAGAAGTAGAAGAAGGAGAAGGAGAAGGTGAAGTCTGGAGGGTGAATCAGAAGAAGCAGAAGAAGGAGAAGGAGAAGGTGGAGTCTGGAGGCTGAATCAGAAGAAGTAGAAGAAGGAGAAGGAGAAGGTGTAGTCTGGAGAGTGAATCAGAAGAAGTAGACGAAGGAGAAGGAGAAGGTGAAGTCTGGAGGGTGAATCAGAAAAAGCAGAAGAAGGAGAAGGAGAAGGCGAAGTCTGGAGGGTGAATCAGAAGAAGTAGAAGAAGGAGAAGGAGAAGGTGAAGTCTGGAGGGTGAATCAGAAGAAGCAGAAGAAGGAGAAGGAGAAGGTGAAGTCTGGAGGGTGAATCTGAAGAAGCAGAAGAAGGAGAAGGAGAAGGTGAAGTCTGGAGGGTGAATCAGAAGAAGCAGAAGAAGGAGAAGGAGAAGGTGAAGTCTGGAGGGTGAATCAGAAGAAGCAGAAGAAGTAGAAGGAGAAGGTGAAGTCTGGAGGGTGAATCAGAAGAAGTAGAAGAAGGAGAAGGAGAAGGTGAAGTCTGGAGGGTGAATCAGAAGAAGCAGAAGAAGGAGAAGGAGAAGGTGAAGTCAGGAGCGTGCATCAGAAGAAGCAGAAGCAGGAGAAGGAGAAGGTGAAGACTGGAGGGTGAATCAGAAGAAGTAGAAGAAGCAGAAGGAGAAGGTGAAGTCTGGAGGGTGAATCAGAAGAAGTAGAAGAAGGAGAAGGAGATGGTGAGGTCTGGAGGGTGAATCAGAAGAAGCAGAAGAAGGAGAAGCAGAAGGTGAAGTCTGGAGGGTGAATCAGAAGAAGCAGAAGAAGGAGAAGGAGAAGGTGAAGACTGGCGGGTGAATCAGAAGAAGTAGAAGAAGGAGAAGGAGAAGATGAAGTCTGGAGGGTGAATCAGAAGAAGTAGAAGAAGGAGAAGGAGAAGGTGAGGTCTGGAGGGTGAATCAGAAGAAGCAGAAGAAGGAGAAGGAGAAGGTGAAGTCTGGAGGGTGAATCAGAAGAAGCAGAAGAAGGAGAAGGAGAAGGTGAAGTCTGGAGGGTGAATCAGAAGAAGCAGAAGAAGGAGAAGGAGAAGGTGAAGTCAGGAGGGTGAATCAGAAGAAGCAGAAGAAGGAGAAGGAGAAGGTGAAGTTAGGAGGGTGAATCAGAAGAAGCAGAAGAAGGAGAAGGAGAAGGTGAAGTCAGGGGGGTGAAGCAGAAGAAGTAGAAGAAGGAGAAGGAGAAGGTGAAGTCAGGAGGGTGAAGCAGAAGAAGCAGAAGAAGGAGAAGGAGAAGGTGAAGTCTGGCGGGCGCAGCAGAAGAAGCAGAAGAAGGAGAAGGAGAAGGTGAAGTCTGGAGGGTGAAGCAGAAGAAGCAGAAGAAGTAGAAGGAGAAGGTGAAGTCTGGAGGGTGAATCAGAAGAAGTAGAAGAAGGAGAAGGAGAAGGTGAAGTCATGAGGGAGAAGCAGAAGAAGCAGAAGAAGGAGACGGAGAAGGTGATGTCTGGAGGGTGAAGCAGAAGAAGCAGAAGAAGGAGAAGGAGAAGGTGAAGTCTGGAGGGCGAAGCAGAAGAAGCAGAAGAAGGAGAAAGAGAAGGTGACGTCTGGAGGGTGAAGAAGAAGAAGCAGAAGAAGGAGAAGGAGAAGGTGAAGTCTGGAGGGTGAATCAGAAGAAGTAGAAGAAGGAGAAGGAGAAGGTGAAGTCTGGAGGGTGAATCAGAAGAAGTAGAAGAAGGAGAAGGAGAAGGTGAAGTCAGGAGGGTGAAGCAGAAGAAGCAGAAGAAGGAGAAGGACAAGGTGAAGTCTGGAGGGTGAAGCAGAAGAAGCAGAAGAAGGAGAAGGAGAAGGTGAAGTCTGGAGGGTGAATCAGAAGAAGCAGAAGAAGGAGAAGGAGAAGGTGAAGTCTGGAGGGTGAATCAGAAGAAGCAGAAGAAGGAGAAGGAGAAGGTGAAGTCAGGAGTGTGAATCAGAAGAAGCAGAAGAAGGAGAAGGAGAAGGTGAAGTTAGGAGGGTGAATCAGAAGAAGCAGAAGAAGGAGAAGGAGAAGGTGAAGTCAGGGGGGTGAAGCAGAAGAAGTAGAAGAAGGAGAAGGAGAAGGTGAAGTCAGGAGGGTGAAGCAGAAGAAGCAGAAGAAGGAGAAGGAGAAGGTGAAGTCTGGCGGGCGCAGCAGAAGAAGCAGAAGAAGGAGAAGGAGAAGGTGAAGTCTGGAGGGTGAAGCAGAAGAAGCAGAAGAAGTAGAAGGAGAAGGTGAAGTCTGGAGGGTGAATCAGAAGAAGTAGAAGAAGGAGAAGGAGAAGGTGAAGTCATGAGGGAGAAGCAGAAGAAGCAGAAGAAGGAGACGGAGAAGGTGATGTCTGGAGGGTGAAGCAGAAGAAGCAGAAGAAGGAGAAGGAGAAGGTGAAGTCTGGAGGGCGAAGCAGAAGAAGCAGAAGAAGGAGAAAGAGAAGGTGACGTCTGGAGGGTGAAGAAGAAGAAGCAGAAGAAGGAGAAGGAGAAGGTGAAGTCTGGAGGGTGAATCAGAAGAAGTAGAAGAAGGAGAAGGAGAAGGTGAAGTCTGGAGGGTGAATCAGAAGAAGTAGAAGAAGGAGAAGGAGAAGGTGAAGTCAGGAGGGTGAAGCAGAAGAAGCAGAAGAAGGAGAAGGACAAGGTGAAGTCTGGAGGGTGAAGCAGAAGAAGCAGAAGAAGGAGAAGGAGAAGGTGAAGTCTGGAGGGTGAAGCAGAAGAAGCAGAAGAAGGAGAAGGAGAAGGTGAAGTCAGGAGGGAGAATCAGAAGAAGTAGAAGAAGGAGAAGGAGAAGGTGAAGTCTGGAGGGTGAATTAGAAGAAGTAGAAGAAGGAGAAGGAGAAGGTGAAGTCTGGAGGGTGAATCAGAATAAGTAGAAGAAGGAGAAGGAGAAGGTGAAGTCTGGAGGGTGAATCAGAAGAAGCAGAAGAAGGAGAAGGAGAAGGTGAAGTCTGGAGGGAGAAGCAGAAGAAGTAGAAGAAGGAGAAGGAGAAGGTGAAGTCTGGAGGGTGAATCAGAAGATGTAGAAGAAGGAGAAGGAGAAGGTGACGTCTGGAGGGTGAATCAGAAGAAGTAGAAGAAGGAGAAGGAGAAGGTGTAGTCTGGAGGGTGAATCAGAAGAAGTCGACGAAGGAGAAGGAGAAGGTGAAGTTTGGAGGGTGAATCAGAAGAAGCAGAAGCAGGAGAAGGAGAAGGTGAAGTCTGGAGGGTGAATCAGAAGAAGTAGAAGAAGGAGAAGGAGAAGGTGAAGTCTGGAGGGTGAATCAGAAGAAGCAGAAGAAGGAGAAGGAGCAGGTGAAGTCTGGAGGGCGCAGCAGAAGAAGCAGAAGAAGGAGAAGGAGAAGTTGAAGTCTGGAGGGTGAAGCAGAAGAAGCAGAAGAAGGAGAAGGAGAAGGTGAAGTCTGGAGGGTGAATCAGAAGAAGTAGAAGAAGGAGAAGGAGAAGGTGAAGTCAGGAGGGTGAAGCAGAAGAAGCAGAAGAAGGAGAAGGAGAAGGTGAAGTCTGGAGGGTGAAGCAGAAGAAGCAGAAGAAGGAGAAGGAGAAGGTGAAGTCTGGAGGGCGAAGCAGAAGAAGCAGAAGAAGGAGAAGGAGAAGATGAAGTTTGGAGGGTGAAGCAGAAGAAGCAGAAGAAGGAGAAGGAGAAGGTGAAGTCTGGAGGGTGAATCAGAAGAAGTAGAAGAAGGAGAAGGAGAAGGTGAAGTCAGGAGGGTGAAGCAGAAGAAGCAGAAGAAGGAGAAGGAGAAGGTGAAGTCTGGAGGGTGAAGCAGAAGAAGCACAAGAAGGAGAAGGAGAAGGTGAATTCTGGAGGGTGAAGCAGAAGAAGCAGAAGAAGGAGAAGGAGAAGGTGAAGTCAGGAGGGTGAATCAGAAGAAGTAGAAGAAGGAGAAGGAGAAGGTGAAGTCTGGAGGGTGAATCAGAAGAAGTAGAAGAAGGAGAAGGAGAAGGTGAAGATTGGAGGGTGAATCAGAAGAAGTAGAAGAAGGAGAAGGAGAAGGTGAAGTCTGGAGGGTGTATCAGAAGAAGCAGAAGAAGGAGAAGGAGAAGGTGAAGTCTGGAGGGTGAATCAGAAGAAGCAGAAGAAGGAGAAGGAGAAGGTGAAGTCTGGATGGTGAATCAGAAGAAGTAGAAGAAGGAGAAGGAGAAGGTGAAGTCTGGAGGGTGAATCAGAAGAAGTAGAACAAGGAGAAGGAGAAGTTGAAGTCTGGAGGGTGAATCAGAAGAAGCAGAAGAAGGAGAAGGAGAAGGTGAAGTCTGGAGGGTGAATCAGAAGAAGCAGAAGAAGGAGAAGGAGAAGATGAAGTCTGGAGGGTGAATCAGAATAAGTAGAAGAAGGAGAAGGAGAAGGTGAAGTCTGGAGGGTGAATCAGAAGAAGCAGAAGAAGGGGAAGGAGAAGGTGAAGTCTGAAGAGTGAATCAGAAGAAGCAGAAGAAGGAGAAGGAGAAGGTGAAGTCTGGAGGGTGAATCAGAAGAAGCAGAATAAGGAGAAGGAGAAGGTAAAGTCTGGAGGGTGAATCAGAAGAAGCAGAAGAAGGAGAAGGAGAAGGTGAAGTCTGGAGGGTGAATCAGAAGAAGTAGAAGAAGGAGAAGGAGAAGGTGAAGTCTGGAGGGTGAAGCAGAAGAAGTAGAAGAAGGAGAAGGAGAAGGTGACGTCATGAGGGTGAATCAGAAGAAGTAGAAGAAGGAGAAGGAGAAGGTGAAGTCAGGAGGGTGAATCAGAAGAAGCAGAAGAAGGAGAAGGAGAAGGTGAAGTCTGGAGTGTGAATCAGAAGAATCAGAAGAAGGAGAAGGAGAAGGTGAAGTCTGGAGGGTGAATCAGAAGAAGCAGAAGAAAGAGAAGGAGAAGGTGAAGTCTAGAGGGTGAAGCAGAAGAAGCAGAAGAAGGAGAAGTAGAAGGTGAAGACTGGAGGGTGAATCAGAAGTAGTAGAAGAAGGAGAAGGAGAAGGTGAAGTCTGGAGGGTGAATCAGAAGAGGTAGAAGAAGGAGAAGGAGAAGGTGAAGTCTGGAGGGTGAATCAGAAGAAGTAGAAGAAGGAGAAGGAGATGGTGAAGTCTGGAGGGTGAATCAGAAGAAGTAGAAGAAGGAGAAGGAGAAGGTGAAGTCAGGAGGGTGAATCAGAAGAAGCAGAAGAAGGAGAAGGAGAAGGTGAAGTTAGGAGGGTGAATCAGAAGAAGCAGAAGAAGGAGAAGGAGAAGGTGAAGTCAGGGGGGTGAAGCAGAAAAAGTAGAAGAAGGAGAAGGAGAAGGCGAAGTCAGGAAGGTGAAGCAGAAGAAGCCGAAGAAGGAGAAGGAGAAGGTGAAGTCTGGCGGGCGCAGCAGAAGAAGCAGAAGAAGAAGGTGAAGGTGAAGTCTGGAGGGTGAAGCAGAAGAAGCAGAAGAAGGAGAAGGAGAAGGTGAAGTCTGGAGGGTGAATCAGAAGAAGTAGAAGAAGGAGAAGGAGAAGGTGAAGTCAGGAGGGTGAAGCAGAAGAAGCAGAAGAAGGAGAAGGAGAAGGTGAAGTCTGGAGGGTGAAGCAGAAGAAGCAGAAGAAGGAGAAGGAGAAGGTGAAGTCTGGAGGGCGAAGCAGAAGAAGCAGAAGAAGGAGAAGGAGAAGGTGAAGTCTGGATGGTGAAGCAGAAGAAGCAGAAGAAGGAGAAGGAGACGGTGAAGTCTGGAGGGTGAATCAGAAGAAGTAGAAGAAGGAGAAGGAGAAGGTGAAGTCAGGAGGGTGAAGCAGAAGAAGCAGAAGAAGGAGAAGGAGAAGGTGAAGTCTGGAGGGTGAAACAGAAGAAGCAGTAGAAGGAGAAGGAGAAGGTGAAGTCTGGAGGGTGAAGCAGAAGAAGCAGAAGAAGGAGAAGGAGAAGGTGAAGTCAGGAGGGTGAATCAGAAGAAGTAGAAGAAGGAGAAGGAGAAGGTGAAGTCTGGAGGGTGAATCAGAAGAAGTAGAAGAAGGAGAAGGAGAAGGTGAAGTCTGGAGGTTGAATCAGAAGAAGTAGAAGAAGAAGAAGGAGAAGGGGAAGTCTGGAGGGTGAATCAGAAGAAGCAGAAGAAGGAGAAGGAGAAGGTGAAGTCTGGAGGGAGAAGCAGAAGAAGTAGAAGAAGAAGGAGAAGGTGAAATCTGGAGGGTAATAAGAAGAAGTAGAAGAAGGAGAAGGAGAAGGTGAAGTCTGGAGGGTGAATCAGAAGAAGTAGAAGAAGGAGAAGGAGAAGGTGAAGTCTGGAGGGTGAATCAGAAGAAGCAGAAGAAGGAGAAGGAGAAGGTGGAGTCTGGAGGCTGAATCAGAAGAAGTAGAAGAAGGAGAAGGAGAAGGTGTAGTCTGGAGAGTGAATCAGAAGAAGTAGACGAAGGAGAAGGAGAAGGTGAAGTCTGGAGGGTGAATCAGAAAAAGCAGAAGAAGGAGAAGGAGAAGGTGAAGTCTGGAGGGTGAATCTGAAGAAGCAGAAGAAGGAGAAGGAGAAGGTGAAGTCTGGAGGGTGAATCAGAAGAAGCAGAAGAAGGAGAAGGAGAAGGTGAAGTCTGGAGGGTAAATCAGAAGAAGCAGAAGAAGTAGAAGGAGAAGGTGAAGTCTGGAGGGTGAATCAGAAGAAGCAGAAGAAGGAGAAGGAGAAGGTGAAGTCAGGAGGGTGAATCAGAAGAAGCAGAAGCAGGAGAAGGAGAAGGTGAAGACTGGAGGGTGAATCAGAAGAAGTAGAAGAAGCAGAAGGAGAAGGTGAAGTCTGGAGGGTGAATCAGAAGAAGTAGAAGAAGGAGAAGGAGATGGTGAGGTCTGGAGGGTGAATCAGAAGAAGCAGAAGAAGGAGAAGGAGAAGGTGAAGTCTGGAGGGTGAATCAGAAGAAGCAGAAGAAGGAGAAGGAGAAGGTGAAGACTGGCGGGTGAATCAGAAGAAGTAGAAGAAGGAGAAGGAGAAGATGAAGTCTGGAGGGTGAATCAGAAGAAGTAGAAGAAGGAGAAGGAGAAGGTGAAGTCTGGAGGGTGAATCAGAAGAAGCAGAAGAAGGGGAAGAAGGTGAAGTCTGAAGAGTGAATCAGAAGAAGCAGAAGAAGGAGAAGGAGAAGGTGAAGTCTGGAGGTTGAATCAGAAGAAGCAGAATAAGGAGAAGGAGAAGGTGAAGTCTGGAGGGTGAATCAGAAGAAGCAGAAGAAGGAGAAGGAGAAGGTGAAGTCTGGAGGGTGAATCAGAAGAAGTAGAAGAAGGAGAAGGAGAAGGTGAAGTCTGGAGGGTGAAGCAGAAGAAGTAGAAGAAGGAGAAGGAGAAGGTGAAGTCATGAGGGTGAATCAGAAGAAGTAGAAGAAGGAGAAGGAGAAGGTGAAGTCAGGAGGGTGAATCAGAAGAAGCAGAAGAAGGAGAAGGAGAAGGTGAAGTCTGGAGTGTGAATCAGAAGAATCAGAAGAAGGAGAAGGAGAAGGTGAAGTCTGGAGGGTGAATCAGAAGAAGCAGAAGAAAGAGAAGGAGAAGGTGAAGTCTAGAGGGTGAAGCAGAAGAAGCAGAAGAAGGAGAAGTAGAAGGTGAAGACTGGAGGGTGAATCAGAAGAAGTAGAAGAAGGAGAAGGAGAAGGTGAAGTCTGGAGGGTGAATCAGAAGAGGTAGAAGAAGGAGAAGGAGAAGGTGAAGTCTGGAGGGTGAATCAGAAGAAGTAGAAGAAGGAGAAGGAGATGGTGAAGTCTGGAGGGTGAATCAGAAGAAGTAGAAGAAGGAGAAGGAGAAGGTGAAGTCAGGAGGGTGAATCAGAAGAAGCAGAAGAAGGAGAAGGAGAAGGTGAAGTTAGGAGGGTGAATCAGAAGAAGCAGAAGAAGGAGAAGGAGAAGGTGAAGTCAGGGGGGTGAAGCAGAAAAAGTAGAAGAAGGAGAAGGAGAAGGCGAAGTCAGGAAGGTGAAGCAGAAGAAGCAGAAGAAGGAGAAGGAGAAGGTGAAGTCTGGCGGGCGCAGCAGAAGAAGCAGAAGAAGGAGAAGGTGAAGGTGAAGTCTGGAGGGTGAAGCAGAAGAAGCAGAAGAAGGAGAAGGAGAAGGTGAAGTCTGGAGGGTGAATCAGAAGAAGTAGAAGAAGGAGAAGGAGAAGGTGAAGTCAGGAGGGTGAAGCAGAAGAAGCAGAAGAAGGAGAAGGAGAAGGTGAAGTCTGGAGGGTAAAGCAGAAGAAGCAGAAGAAGGAGAAGGAGAAGGTGAAGTCTGGAGGGCGAAGCAGAAGAAGTAGAAGAAGGAGAAGGAGAAGGTGGAGTCTGGAGGCTGAATCAGAAGAAGTAGAAGAAGGAGAAGGAGAAGGTGTAGTCTGGAGAGTGAATCAGAAGAAGTAGACGAAGGAGAAGGAGAAGGAGAAGTCTGGAGGGTGAATCAGAAAAAGCAGAAGAAGGAGAAGGAGAAGGCGAAGTCTGGAGGGTGAATCAGAAGAAGTAGAAGAAGGAGAAGGAGAAGGTGAAGTCTGGAGGGTGAATCAGAAGAAGCAGAAGAAGGAGAAGGAGAAGGTGAAGTCTGGAGGGTGAATCTGAAGAAGCAGAAGAAGGAGAAGGAGAAGGTGAAGTCTGGAGGGTGAATCAGAAGAAGCAGAAGAAGGAGAAGGAGAAGGAGAAGTCTGGAGGGTGAATCAGAAGAAGCAGAAGAAGTAGAACGAGAAGGTGAAGTCTGGAGGGTGAATCAGAAGAAGTAGAAGAAGGAGAAGGAGAAGGTGAAGTCTGGAGGGTGAATCAGAAGAAGCAGAAGAAGGAGAAGGAGAAGGTGAAGTCAGGAGGGTGAATCAGAAGAAGCAGAAGCAGGAGAAGGAGAAGGTGAAGACTGGAGGGTGAATCAGAAGAAGTAGAAGAAGCAGAAGGAGAAGGTGAAGTCTGGAGGGTGAATCAGAAGAAGTAGAAGAAGGAGAAGGAGATGGTGAGGTCTGGAGGGTGAATCAGAAGAAGCAGAAGAAGGAGAAGGAGAAGGTGAAGTCTGGAGGGTGAATCAGAAGAAGCAGAAGAAGGAGAAGGAGAAGGTGAAGACTGGCGGGTGAATCAGAAGAAGTAGAAGAAGGAGAAGGAGAAGATGAAGTCTGGAGGGTGAATCAGAAGAAGTAGAAGAAGGAGAAGGAGAAGGTGAAGTCTGGAGGGTGAATCAGAAGAAGCAGAAGAAGGGGAAGAAGGTGAAGTCTGAAGAGTGAATCAGAAGAAGCAGAAGAAGGAGAAGGAGAAGGTGAAGTCTGGAGGGTGAATCAGAAGAAGCAGAATAAGGAGAAGGAGAAGGTGAAGTCTGGAGGGTGAATCAGAAGAAGCAGAAGAAGGAGAAGGAGAAGGTGAAGTCTGGAGGGTGAATCAGAAGAAGTAGAAGAAGGAGAAGGAGAAGGTGAAGTCTGGAGGGTGAAGCAGAAGAAGTAGAAGAAGGAGAAGGAGAAGGTGAAGTCATGAGGGTGAATCAGAAGAAGTAGAAGAAGGAGAAGGAGAAGGTGAAGTCAGGAGGGTGAATCAGAAGAAGCAGAAGAAGGAGAAGGAGAAGGTGAAGTCTGGAGTGTGAATCAGAAGAATCAGAAGAAGGAGAAGGAGAAGGTGAAGTCTGGAGGGTTAATCAGAAGAAGCAGAAGAAAGAGAAGGAGAAGGTGAAGTCTAGAGGGTGAAGCAGAAGAAGCAGAAGAAGGAGAAGTAGAAGGTGAAGACTGGAGGGTGAATCAGAAGAAGTAGAAGAAGGAGAAGGAGAAGGTGAAGTCTGGAGGGTGAATCAGAAGAGGTAGAAGAAGGAGAAGGAGAAGGTGAAGTATGGAGGGTGAATCAGAAGAAGTAGAAGAAGGAGAAGGAGATGGTGAAGTCTGGAGGGTGAATCAGAAGAAGTAGAAGAAGGAGAAGGAGAAGGTGAAGTCAGGAGGGTGAATCAGAAGAAGCAGAAGAAGGAGAAGGAGAAGGTGAAGTTAGGAGGGTGAATCAGAAGAAGCAGAAGAAGGAGAAGGAGAAGGTGAAGTCAGGGGGGTGAAGCAGAAAAAGTAGAAGAAGGACAAGGAGAAGGCGAAGTCAGGAAGGTGAAGCAGAAGAAGCAGAAGAAGGAGAAGGAGAAGGTGAAGTCTGGCGGGCGCAGCAGAAGAAGCAGAAGAAGGAGAAGGTGAAGGTGAAGTCTGGAGGGTGAAGCAGAAGAAGCAGAAGAAGGAGAAGGAGAAGGTGAAGTCTGGAGGGTGAATCAGAAGAAGTAGAAGAAGGAGAAGGAGAAGGTGAAGTCAGGAGGGTGAAGCAGAAGAAGCAGAAGAAGGAGAAGGAGAAGGTGAAGTCTGGAGGGTGAAGCAGAAGAAGCAGAAGAAGGAGAAGGAGAAGGTGAAGTCTGGAGGGCGAAGCAGAAGAAGTAGAAGAAGGAGAAGGAGAAGGTGAAGTCTGGATGGTGAAGCAGAAGAAGCAGAAGAAGGAGAAGGAGAAGGTGAAGTCTGGAGGGTGAATCAGAAGAAGTAGAAGAAGGAGAAGGAGAAGGTGAAGTCAGGAGGGTGAAGCAGAAGAAGCAGAAGAAGGAGAAGGAGAAGGTGAAGTCTGGAGGGTGAAACAGAAGAAGCAGAAGAAGGAGAAGGAGAAGGTGAAGTCTGGAGGGTGAAGCAGAAGAAGCAGAAGAAGGAGAAGGAGAAGGTGAAGTCAGGAGGGTGAATCAGAAGAAGTAGAAGAAGGAGAAGGAGAAGGTGAAGTCTGCAGGATGAATCAGAAGAAGTAGAAGAAGGAGAAGGAGAAGGTGAAGTCTGGAGGTTGAATCAGAAGAAGTAGAAGAAGAAGAAGGAGAAGGGGAAGTCTGGAGGGTGAATCAGAAGAAGCAGAAGAAGGAGAAGGAGAAGGTGAAGTCTGGAGGGAGAAGCAGAAGAAGTAGAAGAAGAAGGAGAAGGTGAAATCTGGAGGGTGAATAAGAAGAAGTAGAAGAAGGAGAAGGAGAAGGTGAAGTCTGGAGGGTGAATCAGAAGAAGTAGAAGAAGGAGAAGGAGAAGGTGAAGTCTGGAGGGTGAATCAGAAGAAGCAGAAGAAGGAGAAGGAGAAGGTGGAGTCTGGAGGCTGAATCAGAAGAAGTAGAAGAAGGAGAAGGAGAAGGTGTAGTCTGGAGAGTGAATCAGAAGAAGTAGACGAAGGAGAAGGAGAAGGTGAAGTCTGGAGGGTGAATCAGAAAAAGCAGAAGAAGGAGAAGGAGAAGGCGAAGTCTGGAGGGTGAATCAGAAGAAGTAGAAGAAGGAGAAGGAGAAGGTGAAGTCTGGAGGGTGAATCAGAAGAAGCAGAAGAAGGAGAAGGAGAAGGTGAAGTCTGGAGGGTGAATCTGAAGAAGCAGAAGAAGGAGAAGGAGAAGGTGAAGTCTGGAGGGTGAATCAGAAGAAGCAGAAGAAGGAGAAGGAGAAGGTGAAGTCTGGAGGGTGAATCAGAAGAAGCAGAAGAAGTAGAAGGAGAAGGTGAAGTCTGGAGGGTGAATCAGAAGAAGTAGAAGAAGGAGAAGGAGAAGGTGAAGTCTGGAGGGTGAATCAGAAGAAGCAGAAGAAGGAGAAGGAGAAGGTGAAGTCAGGAGGGTGCATCAGAAGAAGCAGAAGCAGGAGAAGGAGAAGGTGAAGACTGGAGGGTGAATCAGAAGAAGTAGAAGAAGCAGAAGGAGAAGGTGAAGTCTGGAGGGTGAATCGGAAGAAGTAGAAGAAGGAGAAGGAGATGGTGAGGTCTGGAGGGTGAATCAGAAGAAGCAGAAGAAGGAGAAGGAGAAGGTGAAGTCTGGAGGGTGAATCAGAAGAAGCAGAAGAAGGAGAAGGAGAAGTTGAAGACTGGCGGGTGAATCAGAAGAAGTAGAAGAAGGAGAAGGAGAAGATGAAGTCTGGAGGGTGAATCAGAAGAAGTAGAAGAAGGAGAAGGAGAAGGTGAGGTCTGGAGGGTGAATCAGAAGAAGCAGAAGAAGGAGAAGGAGAAGGTGAAGTCTGGAGGGTGAATCAGAAGAAGCAGAAGAAGGAGAAGGAGAAGGTGAAGTCTGGAGGGTGAATCAGAAGAAGCAGAAGAAGGAGAAGGAGAAGGTGAAGTTAGGAGGGTGAATCAGAAGAAGCAGAAGCAGGAGAAGGAGAAGGTGAAGACTGGAGGGTGAATCAGAAGAAGTAGAAGAAGCAGAAGGAGAAGGTGAAGTCTGGAGGGTGAATCAGAAGAAGTAGAAGAAGGAGAAGGAGATGGTGAGGTCTGGAGGGTGAATCAGAAGAAGCAGAAGAAGGAGAAGGAGAAGGTGAAGTCTGGAGGGTGAATCAGAAGAAGCAGAAGAAGGAGAAGGAGAAGGGGAAGACTGGCGGGTGAATCAGAAGAAGTAGAAGAAGGAGAAGGAGAAGATGAAGTCTGGAGGGTGAATCAGAAGAAGTAGAAGAAGGAGAAGGAGAAGGTGAAGTCTGGAGGGTGAATCAGAAGAAGCAGAAGAAGGGGAAGAAGGTGAAGTCTGAAGAGTGAATCAGAAGAAGCAGAAGAAGGAGAAGGAGAAGGTGAAG
The DNA here is from genome assembly GCF_052327205.1 of Somniosus microcephalus. Lineage (NCBI taxonomy): Eukaryota > Metazoa > Chordata > Chondrichthyes > Squaliformes > Somniosidae > Somniosus > Somniosus microcephalus. Next base: position 103,539 of record NW_028225203.1, on the reverse strand, counting down.
TCTGGAGGGTGAATCAGAAGAAGCAGAATAAGGAGAAGGAGAAGGTTAAGTCTGGAGGGTGAATCAGAAGAAGCAGAAGAAGGAGAAGGAGAAGGTGAAGTCTGGAGGGTGAATCAGAAGAAGTAGAAGAAGGAGAAGGAGAAGGTAAAGTCTGGAGGGTGAAGCAGAAGAAGTAGAAGAAGGAGAAGGAGAAGGTGAAGTCATGAGGGTGAATCAGAAGAAGTAGAAGAAGGAGAAGGAGAAGGTGAAGTCAGGAGGGTGAATCAGAAGAAGCAGAAGAAGGAGAAGGAGAAGGTGAAGTCTGGAGTGTGAATCAGAAGAATCAGAAGAAGGAGAAGGAGAAGGTGAAGTCTGGAGGGTGAATCAGAAGAAGCAGAAGAAAGAGAAGGAGAAGGTGAAGTCTAGAGGGTGAAGCAGAAGAAGCAGAAGAAGGAGAAGTAGAAGGTGAAGACTGGAGGGTGAATCAGAAGAAGTAGAAGAAGGAGAAGGAGAAGGTGAAGTCTGGAGGGTGAATCAGAAGAGGTAGAAGAAGGAGAAGGAGAAGGTGAAGTCTGGAGGGTGAATCAGAAGAAGTAGAAGAAGGAGAAGGAGATGGTGAAGTCTGGAGGGTGAATCAGAAGAAGTAGAAGAAGGAGAAGGAGAAGGTGAAGTCAGGAGGGTGAATCAGAAGAAGCAGAAGAAGGAGAAGGAGAAGGTGAAGTTAGGAGGGTGAATCAGAAGAAGCAGAAGAAGGAGAAGGAGAAGGTGAAGTCAGGGGGGTGAAGCAGAAAAAGTAGAAGAAGGAGAAGGAGAAGGCGAAGTCAGGAAGGTGAAGCAGAAGAAGCAGAAGAAGGAGAAGGAGAAGGTGAAGTCTGGCGGGCGCAGCAGAAGAAGCAGAAGAAGGAGAAGGTGAAGGTGAAGTCTGGAGGGTGAAGCAGAAGAAGCAGAAGAAGGAGAAGGAGAAGGTGAAGTCTGGAGGGTGAATCAGAAGAAGTAGAAGAAGGAGAAGGAGAAGGTGAAGTCAGGAGGGTGAAGCAGAAGAAGCAGAAGAAGGAGAAGGAGAAGGTGAAGTCTGGAGGGTGAAGCAGAAGAAGCAGAAGAAGGAGAAGGAGAAGGTGAAGTCTGGAGGGCGAAGCAGAAGAAGTAGAAGAAGGAGAAGGAGAAGGTGAAGTCTGGATGGTGAAGCAGAAGAAGCAGAAGAAGGAGAAGGAGAACGTGAAGTCTGGAGGGTGAATCAGAAGAAGTAGAAGAAGGAGAAGGAGAAGGTGAAGTCAGGAGGGTGAAGCAGAAGAAGCAGAAGAAGGAGAAGGAGAAGGTGAAGTCTGGAGGGTGAAACAGAAGAAGCAGAAGAAGGAGAAGGAGAAGGTGAAGTCTGGAGGGTGAAGCAGAAGAAGCAGAAGAAGGAGAAGGAGAAGGTGAAGTCAGGAGGGTGAATCAGAAGAAGTAGAAGAAGGAGAAGGAGAAGGTGAAGTCTGGAGGGTGAATCAGAAGAAGTAGAAGAAGGAGAAGGAGAAGGTGAAGTCTGGAGGTTGAATCAGAAGAAGTAGAAGAAGAAGAAGGAGAAGGGGAAGTCTGGAGGGTGAATCAGAAGAAGCAGAAGAAGGAGAAGGAGAAGGTGAAGTCTGGAGGGAGAAGCAGAAGAAGTAGAAGAAGAAGGAGAAGGTGAAATCTGGAGGGTGAATAAGAAGAAGTAGAAGAAGGAGAAGGAGAAGGTGAAGTCTGGAGGGTGAATCAGAAGAAGTAGAAGAAGGAGAAGGAGAAGGTGAAGTCTGGAGGGTGAATCAGAAGAAGCAGAAGAAGGAGAAGGAGAAGGTGGAGTCTGGAGGCTGAATCAGAAGAAGTAGAAGAAGGAGAAGGAGAAGGTGTAGTCTGGAGAGTGAATCAGAAGAAGTAGACGAAGGAGAAGGAGAAGGCGAAGTCTGGAGGGTGAATCAGAAGAAGTAGAAGAAGGAGAAGGAGAAGGTGAAGTCTGGAGGGTGAATCAGAAGAAGCAGAAGAAGGAAAAGGAGAAGGTGAAGTCTGGAGGGTGAATCTGAAGAAGCAGAAGAAGGAGAAGGAGAAGGTGAAGTCTGGAGGGTGAATCAGAAGAAGCAGAAGAAGGAGAAGGAGAAGGTGAAGTCTGGAGGGTGAATCAGAAGAAGCAGAAGAAGTAGAAGGAGAAGGTGAAGTCTGGAGGGTGAATCAGAAGAAGTAGAAGAAGGAGAAGGAGAAGGTGAAGTCTGGAGGGTGAATCAGAAGAAGCAGAAGAAGGAGAAGGAGAAGGTGAAGTCAGGAGGGTGCATCAGAAGAAGCAGAAGCAGGAGAAGGAGAAGGTGAAGACTGGAGGGTGAATCAGAAGAAGTAGAAGAAGCAGAAGGAGAAGGTGAAGTCTGGAGGGTGAATCAGAAGAAGTAGAAGAAGGAGAAGGAGATGGTGAGGTCTGGAGGGTGAATCAGAAGAAGCAGAAGAAGGAGAAGCAGAAGGTGAAGTCTGGAGGGTGAATCAGAAGAAGCAGAAGAAGGAGAAGGAGAAGGTGAAGACTGGCGGGTGAATCAGAAGAAGTAGAAGAAGGAGAAGGAGAAGATGAAGTCTGGAGGGTGAATCAGAAGAAGTAGAAGAAGGAGAAGGAGAAGGTGAGGTCTGGAGGGTGAATCAGAAGAAGCAGAAGAAGGAGAAGGAGAAGGTGAAGTCTGGAGGGTGAATCAGAAGAAGCAGAAGAAGGAGAAGGAGAAGGTGAAGTCTGGAGGGTGAATCAGAAGAAGCAGAAGAAGGAGAAGGAGAAGGTGAAGTCAGGAGGGTGAATCAGAAGAAGCAGAAGAAGGAGAAGGAGAAGGTGAAGTTAGGAGGGTGAATCAGAAGAAGCAGAAGAAGGAGAAGGAGAAGGTGAAGTCAGGGGGGTGAAGCAGAAGAAGTAGAAGAAGGAGAAGGAGAAGGTGAAGTCAGGAGGGTGAAGCAGAAGAAGCAGAATAAGGAGAAGGAGAAGGTGAAGTCTGGCGGGCGCAGCAGAAGAAGCAGAAGAAGGAGAAGGAGAAGGTGAAGTCTGGAGGGTGAAGCAGAAGAAGCAGAAGAAGTAGAAGGAGAAGGTGAAGTCTGGAGGGTGAATCAGAAGAAGTAGAAGAAGGAGAAGGAGAAGGTGAAGTCATGAGGGAGAAGCAGAAGAAGCAGAAGAAGGAGACGGAGAAGGTGATGTCTGGAGGGTGAAGCAGAAGAAGCAGAAGAAGGAGAAGGAGAAGGTGAAGTCTGGAGGGCGAAGCAGAAGAAGCAGAAGAAGGAGAAAGAGAAGGTGACGTCTGGAGGGTGAAGAAGAAGAAGCAGAAGAAGGAGAAGGAGAAGGTGAAGTCTGGAGGGTGAATCAGAAGAAGTAGAAGAAGGAGAAGGAGAAGGTGAAGTCTGGAGGGTGAATCAGAAGAAGTAGAAGAAGGAGAAGGAGAAGGTGAAGTCAGGAGGGTGAAGCAGAAGAAGCAGAAGAAGGAGAAGGACAAGGTGAAGTCTGGAGGGTGAAGCAGAAGAAGCAGAAGAAGGAGAAGGAGAAGGTGAAGTCTGGAGGGTGAAGCAGAAGAAGCAGAAGAAGGAGAAGGAGAAGGTGAAGTCAGGAGGGTGAATCAGAAGAAGTAGAAGAAGGAGAAGGAGAAGGTGAAGTCTGGAGGGTGAATTAGAAGAAGTAGAAGAAGGAGAAGGAGAAGGTGAAGTCTGGAGGGTGAATCAGAATAAGTAGAAGAAGGAGAAGGAGAAGGTGAAGTCTGGAGGGTGAATCAGAAGAAGCAGAAGAAGGAGAAGGAGAAGGTGAAGTCTGGAGGGAGAAGCAGAAGAAGTAGAAGAAGGAGAAGGAGAAGGTGAAGTCTGGAGGGTGAATCAGAAGAAGTAGAAGAAGGAGAAGGAGAAGGTGACGTCTGGAGGGTGAATCAGAAGAAGTAGAAGAAGGAGAAGGAGAAGGTGTAGTCTGGAGGGTGAATCAGAAGAAGTCGACGAAGGAGAAGGAGAAGGTGAAGTCTGGAGGGTGAATCAGAAGAAGCAGAAGCAGGAGAAGGAGAAGGTGAAGTCTGGAGGGTGAATCAGAAGAAGTAGAAGAAGGAGAAGGAGAAGGTGAAGTCTGGAGGGTGAATCAGAAGAAGCAGAAGAAGGAGAAGGAGCAGGTGAAGTCTGGAGGGCGCAGCAGAAGAAGCAGAAGAAGGAGAAGGAGAAGTTGAAGTCTGGAGGGTGAAGCAGAAGAAGCAGAAGAAGGAGAAGGAGAAGGTGAAGTCTGGAGGGTGAATCAGAAGAAGTAGAAGAAGGAGAAGGAGAAGGTGAAGTCAGGAGGGTGAAGCAGAAGAAGCAGAAGAAGGAGAAGGAGAAGGTGAAGTCTGGAGGGTGAAGCAGAAGAAGCAGAAGAAGGAGAAGGAGAAGGTGAAGTCTGGAGGGCGAAGCAGAAGAAGTAGAAGAAGGAGAAGGAGAAGGTGAAGTCAGGAGGGTGAAGCAGAAGAAGCAGAAGAAGGAGAAGGAGAAGGTGAAGTCTGGAGGGTGAAGCAGAAGAAGCACAAGAAGGAGAAGGAGAAGGTGAATTCTGGAGGGTGAAGCAGAAGAAGCAGAAGAAGGAGAAGGAGAAGGTGAAGTCAGGAGGGTGAATCAGAAGAAGTAGAAGAAGGAGAAGGAGAAGGTGAAGTCTGGAGGGTGAATCAGAAGAAGTAGAAGAAGGAGAAGGAGAAGGTGAAGATTGGAGGGTGAATCAGAAGAAGTAGAAGAAGGAGAAGGAGAAGGTGAAGTCTGGAGGGTGAATCAGAAGATGCAGAAGAAGGAGAAGGTGAAGTCTGGAGGGAGAAGCAGAAGAAGTAGAAGAAGGAGAAGGCGAAGGTGAAGTCTGGAGGGTGAATCGGAAGAAGTAGAAGAAGGAGAAGGAGAAGGTGAAGTCTGGAGGGTGAATCAGAAGAAGTAGAAGAAGGAGAAGGAGAAGGTGAAGTCTGGAGGGTGAAACAGAAGAAGCAGAAGAAGGAGAAGGAGAAGATGAAGTCTGGAGGGCGAATCAGAAGAAGCAGCAGAAGGAGAAGGGGAAGATGAAGTCTGGAGGGTGAATCAGAAGTAGTAGAAGAAGGAGAAGGAGAAGGTGAGGTCTGGAGGGTGAATCAGAAGAAGCAGAAGAAGGAGAAGGAGAAGGTGAGGTCTGGAGTGTGAATCAGAAGAAGCAGAAGAAGGAGAAGGAGAAGGTGAAGTCTGGAGGGTGAATCAGAAGAAGCAGAAGAAGGAGAAGGAGAAGGTGAAGTTAGGAGGGTGAATCAGAAAAAGCAGAAGTAGGAGAAGGAGAAGGAGAAGTCAGGGGGGTGAACCAGAAGAAGTAGAAGAAGGAGAAGGAGAAGGTGAAGTCAGGAGGGTGAAGCAGAAGAAGCAGAAGATGGAGAAGGAGAAGGTGAAGTCTGGAGGGTGAATCAGAAGAAGTAGAAGAAGGAGAAGGAGAAGGTGAAGTCAGGAGGGTGAAGCAGAAGAAGCAGAAGAAGGAGAAGGAGAAGGTGAAGTCTGGAGGGCGAAGCAGAAGAAGCAGAAGAAGGAGAAGGAGAAGGTGAAGTCTGGAGGGCGAAGCAGAAGAAGCAGAAGAAGGAGAAGGAGAAGGTGAAGTCTGGAGGGTGAAGCAGAAGAAGCAGAAGAAGGAGAAGGAGAAGGTGAAGTCTGGAGGGTGAATCAGAAGAAGTAGAAGAAGGAGAAGGAGAAGGTGTAGTCTCGAGGGTGAATCAGAAGAAGTAGACGAAGGAGAAGGAGAAGGTGAAGTCTGGAGGGTGAACCAGAAGAAGCAGAAGAAGGAGAAGGAGAAGGTGAAGTCTGGAGGGTGAATCAGAAGAAGTAGAAGAAGGAGAAGGAGAAGGTGAAGTCTGGAGGGTGAATCAGAAGAAGCAGAAGATGGAGAAGGAGAAGGTGAAGTCTGGAGGGTGAATCAGAAGAAGCAGAAGAAGGAGGAGGAGAAGGTAAAGTCTGGAGGGTGAATCAGAAGAAGCAGAAGAAGGAGAAAGAGAAGGTGAAGTCTGGAGGGTGAATCAGAAGAAGCAGAAGAAGTAGAAGGAGAAGGTAAAGTCTGGCGGGTGAATCAGAAGAAGTAGAAGAAGAAGAAGGAGAAGGTGAAGTCTGGAGGGTGAATCAGAAGAAGCAGAAGAAGGAGAAGGAGAAGGTGAAGTCAGGAGGGTGAATCAGAAGAAGCAGAAGAAGGAGAAGGAGAAGATGAAGTTTGGAGGGTGAATCAGAAGAAGCAGAAGAAGGAGAAGGAGAAGGTGAAGACTGGAGGGTGAATCAGAAGAAGTAGAAGAAGGTGAAGGAGAAGGTGAAGTCTGGAGGGTGAATCAGAAGAAGTAGAAGAAGGAGAAGGATAAGGCGAATTCTGGAGGGTGAATCAGAAGAAGCAGAAGAAGGAGAAGGAGAAGGTGAAGTCTGGAGGGTGAATCAGAAGAAGCAGAAGAAGGAGAAGGAGACGGTGAAGTCTGGAGGGTGAATCAGAAGAAGCAGAAGAAGGAGAAGGAGAAGGTGAAGTCTGGAGGGTGAATCAGAAGAAGCAGAAGAAGGAGAAGTAGAAGGTGAAGTCTGGAGGGTGAATCAGAAGAAGCAGAAGAAGGAGAAGGAGAAGGTGAAGTCTGGAGGGTGAATCAGAAGAAGTAGAAGAAGGAGAAGGAGAAGGTGAAGTCTGGAGGGTGAAGCTGAAGAAGTAGAAGAAGGAGAAGGAGAAGGTGAAGTCAGGAGGGTGAATCAGAAGAAGTAGAAGAAGGAGAAGGAGAAGGTGAAGTCAGGAGGGTGAATCAGAAGAAGCAGAAGAAGGAGAAGGAGAAGGTGAAGTCTGGAGGGTGAATCAGAAGAATCAGAAGAAGGAGAAGGAGAAGGTGAAGTCTGGATGGTGAATCAGAAGAAGCAGAAGAAAGAGAAGGAGAAGGTGAAGTCTGGAGGGTGAAGCAGAAGAAGCAGAAGAAGGAGAAGGAGAAGGTTGAGACTGGAGGGTGAATCAGAAGAAGTAGAAGAAGGAGAAGGATAAGGTGAAGTCTGGAGGGTGAATCAGAAGAAGTAGAAGAAGGAGGAGGAGAAGGTGAAGTCTGGAGGGTGAAACAGAAGAAGCAGAAGAAGGAGAAGGAGAAGATGAAGTCTGGAGGGTGAATCAGAAGAAGCGGAAGAAGCAGAAGGGGAAGATGAAGTCTGGAGGGTGAATCAGAAGTAGTAGAAGAAGGAGAAGGAGAAGGTGAGGTCTGGAGGGTGAATCAGAAGAAGCAGAAGAAGGAGAAGGAGAAGGTGAAGTCTGGAGGGTGAATCTGAAGAAGCAGAAGAAGGAGAAGGAGAAGGTGAAGTCTGGAGGGTGAATCAGAAGAAGCAGAAGAAGGAGAAGGAGAAGGTGAAGTCAGGAGGGTGAGTCAGAAGAAGCAGAAGAAGGAGAAGGAGAAGGTGAAGTTAGGAGGTGAATCAGAAGAAGCAGAAGAAGGAGAAGGAGAAGGTGAAGTCAGGGGGTGAAGCAGAAGAAGTAGAAGAAGGAGAAGGAGAAGGTGAAGTCAGGAAGGTGAAGCAGAAGAAGCAGAAGAAGGAGAAGGAGCAGGTGAAGTCTGGAGGGCGCAGCAGAAGAAGCAGAAGAAGGAGAAGGAGAAGCTGAAGTCTGGAGGGTGAAGCAGAAGAAACAGAAGAAGAAGAAGGAGAAGGTGAAGTCTGGAGGGTGAATCAGAAGAAGTAGAAGAAGGAGAAGGAGAAAGTGAAGTCAGGAGGGTGAAGCAGAAGAAACAGAAGAAGGAGAAGGAGAAGGTGAAGTCTGGAGGGTGAAGCAGAAGAAGCAGAAGAAGGAGAAGGAGAAGGTGAAGTCTGGAGGGCGAAGCAGAAGAAGCAGAAGAAGGAGAAGGAGAAGGTGAAGTCTGGAGGGTGAAGCAGAAGAAGCAGAAGAAGGAGAAGGAGAAGGTGAAGTCTGGAGGGTGAATCAGAAGAAGTAGAAGAAGGAGAAGGAGAAGGTGAAGTCAGGAGGGTGAAGCAGAAGAAGCAGAAGAAGGAGAAGGAGAAGGTGAAGTCTGGAGGGTGATGCAGAAGAAGCACAAGAAGGAGAAGGAGAAGGTGAATTCCGGAGGGTGAAGCAGAAGAAGCAGAAGAAGGAGAAGGAGAAGGTGAAGTCAGGAGGGTGAATCAGAAGAAGTAGAAGAAGGAGAAGGAGAAGGTGAAGTCTGGAGGGTGAATCAGAAGATGCAGAAGAAGGAGAAGGAGAAGGTGAAGTCTGGAGGGAGAAGCAGAAGAAGTAGAAGAAGGAGAAGGCGAAGGTGAAGTCTGGAGGGTGAATCGGAAGAAGTAGAAGAAGGAGAAGGAGAAGGTGAAGTCTGGAGGGTGAATCAGAAGAAGTAGAAGAAGGAGAAGGAGAAGGTGAAGTATGGAGGGTGAATCAGAAGAAGCAGAAGAAGGAGAAGGAGAAGATGAAGTCTGGAGGGTGTATCAGAAGAAGTAGAAGAAGGAGAAGGAGAAGATGTAGTCTGGAGGGTGAATCAGAAGAAGTAGACGAAGGAGAAGGAGAAGGCGAAGTCTGGAGGGTGAATCAGAAGAAGCAGAAGAAGGAGAAGGAGAAGGTGAAGTCTGGAGGGTGAATCAGAAGAAGCAGAAGAAGGAGAAGGAGAAGATGAAGTCTGGAGGGTGAATCAGAAGAAGCAGAAGAAGGAGAAGGAGAAGGTGAAGTCTGAAGGGTGAATCAGAAGAAGCAGAAGAAGGAGAAGGAGAAGGTGAAGTCTGGAGGGTGAATCAGAAGAAGCAGAAGAAGGAGAAGGAGAAGGTGAAGTCTGGAGGGTGAATCAGAAGAAGCAGAGGAGGGAGAAGGAGAAGGTGAAGTCTGGAGGGTGAATCAGAAGAAGTAGAAGAAGGAGAAGGAGAAGGTGAAGTCTGGAGGGAGAATCAGAAGAAGTAGAAGAAGGAGAAGGAGAAGGTGAAGTCTGGAGGGTGAATCAGAAGAAGCAGAAGAAGGAGAAGGAGAATGTGAAGTCTGGAGGGTGAATCAGAAGAAGCAGAAGAAGGAGAAGGAGAAGATGACGTCTGGAGGGTGAATCAGAAGAAGTAGAAAAAGGAGAATGAGAAGGTGAAGTCTGAAGGGTGAATCAGAAGAAGCAGAAGAAGGAGAAGGAGAAGGTGAAGTCTGAAGGGTGAATCAGAAGAAGCAGAAGAAGGAGAAGGAGAAGGTGAAGTCTGGAGGGTGAATCAGAAGAAGTAGAAGAAGGAGAAGGAGAGGGTGAGGTCTGGAGGGTGAATCAGAAGAAGCAGAAGAAGGAGAAGGAGACGGTAAAGTCTGGAGGGTGAATCAGAAGAAGCAGAAGAAGGAGAAGGAGAATGTGAAGTCTGGAGGGTGAATCAGAAGAAGCAGAAGAAGGAGAAGGAGAAGATGACGTCTGGAGGGTGAATCAGAAGAAGTAGAAGAAGGAGAAGGAGAAGGTGAAGTCAGGAGGGTGAATCAGAAGAGGTAGAAGAAGGAGAAGGAGAAGGTGAAGTCAGGAGGGTGAATCAGAAGAAGCAGAAGAAGGAGAAGGAGACGGTAAAGTCTGGAGGGTGAATCAGAAGAATCAGAAGAAGGAGAAGGAGAAGGTGAAGTCTGGAGGGTGAATCAGAAGAAGCAGAAGAAAGGGAAGGAGAAGGTGAAGTCTGGAGGGTGAAGCAGAAGAAGGAGAAGGAGAAGGTGAAGACTGGAGGATGAATCAGAAGAAGTAGAAGAAGGAGAAGGAGAAGGTGAAGTCTGGAGGGTGAATCAGAAGAAGTAGAAGAAGGAGAAGGAGAAGGTGAAGTCTGGAGGCTGAATCAGAAGAAGCAGAAGAAGGAGAAGGAGAAGGTGAAGTCTGGAGGGTGAATCAGAAGAAGTAGAAGAAGGAGAAGGAGAAGATGATGTCTGGAGGGTGAATCAGAAGAAGTAGAAATGGAGATGGAGAAGGAGAGGTCTGGAGGGTGAATCAGAAGAAGCAGAATAAGGAGAAGGAGAAGGTGAAGTCTGGAGGGTGAATCAGAAGAAGCAGACGAAGGAGAAGGAGAAGGTGAAGTCTGGAGGGTGAATTAGAAGAAGCAGAAGAAGGAGAAGGAGAAATTGAAGTCAGGAGGGTGAATCAGAAGAAGGAGAAGAAGGAGAAGGAGAAGGTGAAGTAAGGAGGGTGAATCAGAAGAAGCAGAAGAAGGAGAAGGAGAAGGTGAAGTTAAGGGGGTGAAGCAGAAGAAGTAGAAGAAGGAGAAGGAGAAGGTGAAGTCAGGAGGGTGAAGCAGAAGAAGCAGAAGAAGGAGAAGGAGAAGGTGAAGTCTGGAGGGCGCAGCAGAAGAAGCAGAAGAAGGAGAAGGAGAAGTTGAAGTCTGGAGGGTGAAGCAGAAGAAGCAGAAGAAGGAGAAGGAGAAGGTGAAGTCTGGAGGGTGAATCAGAAGAAGTAGAAGAAGGAGAAGGAGAAGGTGAAGTCAGGAGGGTGAAGCAGAAGAAGCAGAAGAAGGAGAAGGAGAAGGTGAAGTCTGGAGGGTGAAGCAGAAGAAGCAGAAGAAGGAGAAGGAGAAGGTGAAGTCTGGAGGGCGAAGCAGAAGAAGTAGAAGAAGGAGAAGGAGAAGGTGAAGTCTGGAGGGTGAATCAGAAGAAGTAGAAGAAGGAGAAGGAGAAGGTGAAGTTTGGAGGGTGAATCAGAAGAAGTAGAAGAAGGAGAAGGAGAAGGTGAAGTCTGGAGGGTGAATCAGAAGAAGCAGAAGAAGGAGAAGGAGAAGGTGAAGTCTGGAGGGAGAAGCAGAAGAAGTAGAAGAAGGAGAAGGAGAAGGTGAAGTCTGGAGGGTGAAGCGGAAGAAGTAGAAGAAGGAGAAGGAGAAGGTGAAGTCTGGAGGGTGAATCAGAAGAAGTAGAAGAAGGAGAAGGAGATGGTGAAGTATAGAGGGTGAATCAGAAGAAGGAGAAGGAGAAGATGAAGTCTGGAGGGTGAATCAGAAGAAGTAGAAGAAGGAGAAGGAGAAGATGTAGTCTGGAGGTTGAATCAGAAGAAGTAGACGAAGGAGAAGGAGAAGGTGAAGTCTGGAGGGTGAATCAGAAGAAGCAGAAGAAAGAGAAGGAGAAGGTGAAGTCAGGGGCTGAAGCAGAAGAAGTAGAAGAAGGAGAAGGAGAAGGTGAAGTCAGGAGTGTGAAGCAGAAGAAGCAGAAGAAGGAGAAGGAGCAGGTGAAGTCTGGAGGGCGCAGCAGAAGAAGCAGAAGAAGGAGAAGAAGAAGCTGAAGTCTGGAGGGTGAAGCAGAAGAACCAGAAGAAGAAGAAGGAGAAGGTGAAGTCTGGAGGGTGAATCAGAAGAAGTAGAAGAAGGAGAAGGAGAAAGTGAAGTCAGGAGGGTGAAGCAGAAGGAACAGAAGAAGGAGAAGGAGAAGGTGAAGTCTGGAGGGTGAAGCAGAAGAAGCAGAAGAAGGAGAAGGAGAAGGTGAAGTCTGGAGGGCGAAGCAGAAGAAGCAGAAGAAGGAGAAGGAGAAGGTGAAGTCTGGAGGGTGAAGCAGAAGAAGCAGAAGAAGGAGAAGGAGAAGGTGAAGTCTGGAGGGTGAATCAGAAGAAGTAGAAGAAGGAGAAGGAGAAGGTGAAGTCAGGAGGGTGAAGCAGAAGAAGCAGAAGAAGGAGAAGGAGAAGGTGAAGTCTGGAGGGTGAAGCAGAAGAAGCACAAGAAGGAGAAGGAGAAGGTGAATTCCGGAGGGTGAAGCAGAAGAAGCAGAAGAAGGAGAAGGAGAAGGTGAAGTCAGGAGGGTGAATCAGAAGAAGTAGAAGAAGGAGAAGGAGAAGGTGAAGTCTGGAGGGTGAATCAGAAGATGCAGAAGAAGGAGAAGGAGAAGGTGAAGTCTGGAGGGAGAAGCAGAAGAAGTAGAAGAAGGAGAAGGCGAAGGTGAAGTCTGGAGGGTGAATCGGAAGAAGTAGAAGAAGGAGAAGGAGAAGGTGAAGTCTGGAGGGTGAATCAGAAGAAGTAGAAGAAGGAGAAGGAGAAGGTGAAGTATGGAGGGTGAATCAGAAGAAGCAGAAGAAGGAGAAGGAGAAGGTGAAGTCTGGAGGGTGAATCAGAAGAAGCAGAAGAAGGAGAAGGAGACGGTGAAGTCTGGAGGGTGAATCAGAAGAAGCAGAAGAAGGAGAAGGAGAAGGTGAAGTCTGGAGGGTGAATCAGAAGAAGCAGAAGAAGGAGAAGTAGAAGGTGAAGTCTGGAGGGTGAATCAGAAGAAGCAGAAGAAGGAGAAGGAGAAGGTGAAGTCTGGAGGGTGAATCAGAAGAAGTAGAAGAAGGAGAAGGAGAAGGTGAAGTCTGGAGGGTGAAGCTGAAGAAGTAGAAGAAGGAGAAGGAGAAGGTGAAGTCAGGAGGGTGAATCAGAAGAAGTAGAAGAAGGAGAAGGAGAAGGTGAAGTCAGGAGGGTGAATCAGAAGAAGCAGAAGAAGGAGAAGGAGAAGGTGAAGTCTGGAGGGTGAATCAGAAGAATCAGAAGAAGGAGAAGGAGAAGGTGAAGTCTGGATGGTGAATCAGAAGAAGCAGAAGAAAGAGAAGGAGAAGGTGAAGTCTGGAGGGTGAAGCAGAAGAAGCAGAAGAAGGAGAAGGAGAAGGTTGAGACTGGAGGGTGAATCAGAAGAAGTAGAAGAAGGAGAAGGATAAGGTGAAGTCTGGAGGGTGAATCAGAAGAAGTAGAAGAAGGAGGAGGAGAAGGTGAAGTCTGGAGGGTGAAACAGAAGAAGCAGAAGAAGGAGAAGGAGAAGATGAAGTCTGGAGGGTGAATCAGAAGAAGCGGAAGAAGCAGAAGGGGAAGATGAAGTCTGGAGGGTGAATCAGAAGTAGTAGAAGAAGGAGAAGGAGAAGGTGAGGTCTGGAGGGTGAATCAGAAGAAGCAGAAGAAGGAGAAGGAGAAGGTGAAGTCTGGAGGGTGAATCTGAAGAAGCAGAAGAAGGAGAAGGAGAAGGTGAAGTCTGGAGGGTGAATCAGAAGAAGCAGAAGAAGGAGAAGGAGAAGGTGAAGTCAGGAGGGTGAGTCAGAAGAAGCAGAAGAAGGAGAAGGAGAAGGTGAAGTTAGGAGGTGAATCAGAAGAAGCAGAAGAAGGAGAAGGAGAAGGTGAAGTCAGGGGGTGAAGCAGAAGAAGTAGAAGAAGGAGAAGGAGAAGGTGAAGTCAGGAAGGTGAAGCAGAAGAAGCAGAAGAAGGAGAAGGAGCAGGTGAAGTCTGGAGGGCGCAGCAGAAGAAGCAGAAGAAGGAGAAGGAGAAGCTGAAGTCTGGAGGGTGAAGCAGAAGAAACAGAAGAAGAAGAAGGAGAAGGTGAAGTCTGGAGGGTGAATCAGAAGAAGTAGAAGAAGGAGAAGGAGAAAGTGAAGTCAGGAGGGTGAAGCAGAAGAAACAGAAGAAGGAGAAGGAGAAGGTGAAGTCTGGAGGGTGAAGCAGAAGAAGCAGAAGAAGGAGAAGGAGAAGGTGAAGTCTGGAGGGCGAAGCAGAAGAAGCAGAAGAAGGAGAAGGAGAAGGTGAAGTCTGGAGGGTGAAGCAGAAGAAGCAGAAGAAGGAGAAGGAGAAGGTGAAGTCTGGAGGGTGAATCAGAAGAAGTAGAAGAAGGAGAAGGAGAAGGTGAAGTCAGGAGGGTGAAGCAGAAGAAGCAGAAGAAGGAGAAGGAGAAGGTGAAGTCTGGAGGGTGATGCAGAAGAAGCACAAGAAGGAGAAGGAGAAGGTGAATTCCGGAGGGTGAAGCAGAAGAAGCAGAAGAAGGAGAAGGAGAAGGTGAAGTCAGGAGGGTGAATCAGAAGAAGTAGAAGAAGGAGAAGGAGAAGGTGAAGTCTGGAGGGTGAATCAGAAGATGCAGAAGAAGGAGAAGGAGAAGGTGAAGTCTGGAGGGAGAAGCAGAAGAAGTAGAAGAAGGAGAAGGCGAAGGTGAAGTCTGGAGGGTGAATCGGAAGAAGTAGAAGAAGGAGAAGGAGAAGGTGAAGTCTGGAGGGTGAATCAGAAGAAGTAGAAGAAGGAGAAGGAGAAGGTGAAGTATGGAGGGTGAATCAGAAGAAGCAGAAGAAGGAGAAGGAGAAGATGAAGTCTGGAGGGCGTATCAGAAGAAGTAGAAGAAGGAGAAGGAGAAGATGTAGTCTGGAGGGTGAATCAGAAGAAGTAGACGAAGGAGAAGGAGAAGGCGAAGTCTGGAGGGTGAATCAGAAGAAGCAGAAGAAGGAGAAGGAGAAGGTGAAGTCTGGAGGGTGAATCAGAAGAAGCAGAAGAAGGAGAAGGAGAAGATGAAGTCTGGAGGGTGAATCAGAAGAAGCAGAAGAAGGAGAAGGAGAAGGTGAAGTCTGAAGGGTGAATCAGAAGAAGCAGAAGAAGGAGAAGGAGAAGGTGAAGTCTGGAGGGTGAATCAGAAGAAGCAGAAGAAGGAGAAGGAGAAGGTGAAGTCTGGAGGGTGAATCAGAAGAAGCAGAGGAGGGAGAAGGAGAAGGTGAAGTCTGGAGGGTGAATCAGAAGAAGTAGAAGAAGGAGAAGGAGAAGGTGAAGTCTGGAGGGAGAATCAGAAGAAGTAGAAGAAGGAGAAGGAGAAGGTGAAGTCTGGAGGGTGAATCAGAAGAAGCAGAAGAAGGAGAAGGAGAATGTGAAGTCTGGAGGGTGAATCAGAAGAAGCAGAAGAAGGAGAAGGAGAAGATGACGTCTGGAGGGTGAATCAGAAGAAGTAGAAAAAGGAGAATGAGAAGGTGAAGTCTGAAGGGTGAATCAGAAGAAGCAGAAGAAGGAGAAGGAGAAGGTGAAGTCTGAAGGGTGAATCAGAAGAAGCAGAAGAAGGAGAAGGAGAAGGTGAAGTCTGGAGGGTGAATCAGAAGAAGTAGAAGAAGGAGAAGGAGAGGGTGAGGTCTGGAGGGTGAATCAGAAGAAGCAGAAGAAGGAGAAGGAGACGGTAAAGTCTGGAGGGTGAATCAGAAGAAGCAGAAGAAGGAGAAGGAGAATGTGAAGTCTGGAGGGTGAATCAGAAGAAGCAGAAGAAGGAGAAGGAGAAGATGACGTCTGGAGGGTGAATCAGAAGAAGTAGAAGAAGGAGAAGGAGAAGGTGAAGTCAGGAGGGTGAATCAGAAGAGGTAGAAGAAGGAGAAGGAGAAGGTGAAGTCAGGAGGGTGAATCAGAAGAAGCAGAAGAAGGAGAAGGAGACGGTAAAGTCTGGAGGGTGAATCAGAAGAATCAGAAGAAGGAGAAGGAGAAGGTGAAGTCTGGAGGGTGAATCAGAAGAAGCAGAAGAAAGGGAAGGAGAAGGTGAAGTCTGGAGGGTGAAGCAGAAGAAGGAGAAGGAGAAGGTGAAGACTGGAGGATGAATCAGAAGAAGTAGAAGAAGGAGAAGGAGAAGGTGAAGTCTGGAGGGTGAATCAGAAGAAGTAGAAGAAGGAGAAGGAGAAGGTGAAGTCTGGAGGCTGAATCAGAAGAAGCAGAAGAAGGAGAAGGAGAAGGTGAAGTCTGGAGGGTGAATCAGAAGAAGTAGAAGAAGGAGAAGGAGAAGATGATGTCTGGAGGGTGAATCAGAAGAAGTAGAAATGGAGATGGAGAAGGAGAGGTCTGGAGGGTGAATCAGAAGAAGCAGAATAAGGAGAAGGAGAAGGTGAAGTCTGGAGGGTGAATCAGAAGAAGCAGACGAAGGAGAAGGAGAAGGTGAAGTCTGGAGGGTGAATTAGAAGAAGCAGAAGAAGGAGAAGGAGAAATTGAAGTCAGGAGGGTGAATCAGAAGAAGGAGAAGAAGGAGAAGGAGAAGGTGAAGTAAGGAGGGTGAATCAGAAGAAGCAGAAGAAGGAGAAGGAGAAGGTGAAGTTAAGGGGGTGAAGCAGAAGAAGTAGAAGAAGGAGAAGGAGAAGGTGAAGTCAGGAGGGTGAAGCAGAAGAAGCAGAAGAAGGAGAAGGAGAAGGTGAAGTCTGGAGGGCGCAGCAGAAGAAGCAGAAGAAGGAGAAGGAGAAGTTGAAGTCTGGAGGGTGAAGCAGAAGAAGCAGAAGAAGGAGAAGGAGAAGGTGAAGTCTGGAGGGTGAATCAGAAGAAGTAGAAGAAGGAGAAGGAGAAGGTGAAGTCAGGAGGGTGAAGCAGAAGAAGCAGAAGAAGGAGAAGGAGAAGGTGAAGTCTGGAGGGTGAAGCAGAAGAAGCAGAAGAAGGAGAAGGAGAAGGTGAAGTCTGGAGGGCGAAGCAGAAGAAGTAGAAGAAGGAGAAGGAGAAGGTGAAGTCTGGAGGGTGAATCAGAAGAAGTAGAAGAAGGAGAAGGAGAAGGTGAAGTTTGGAGGGTGAATCAGAAGAAGTAGAAGAAGGAGAAGGAGAAGGTGAAGTCTGGAGGGTGAATCAGAAGAAGCAGAAGAAGGAGAAGGAGAAGGTGAAGTCTGGAGGGAGAAGCAGAAGAAGTAGAAGAAGGAGAAGGAGAAGGTGAAGTCTGGAGGGTGAAGCGGAAGAAGTAGAAGAAGGAGAAGGAGAAGGTGAAGTCTGGAGGGTGAATCAGAAGAAGTAGAAGAAGGAGAAGGAGATGGTGAAGTATAGAGGGTGAATCAGAAGAAGGAGAAGGAGAAGATGAAGTCTGGAGGGTGAATCAGAAGAAGTAGAAGAAGGAGAAGGAGAAGATGTAGTCTGGAGGTTGAATCAGAAGAAGTAGACGAAGGAGAAGGAGAAGGTGAAGTCTGGAGGGTGAATCAGAAGAAGCAGAAGAAAGAGAAGGAGAAGGTGAAGTCAGGGGCTGAAGCAGAAGAAGTAGAAGAAGGAGAAGGAGAAGGTGAAGTCAGGAGTGTGAAGCAGAAGAAGCAGAAGAAGGAGAAGGAGCAGGTGAAGTCTGGAGGGCGCAGCAGAAGAAGCAGAAGAAGGAGAAGAAGAAGCTGAAGTCTGGAGGGTGAAGCAGAAGAACCAGAAGAAGAAGAAGGAGAAGGTGAAGTCTGGAGGGTGAATCAGAAGAAGTAGAAGAAGGAGAAGGAGAAAGTGAAGTCAGGAGGGTGAAGCAGAAGGAACAGAAGAAGGAGAAGGAGAAGGTGAAGTCTGGAGGGTGAAGCAGAAGAAGCAGAAGAAGGAGAAGGAGAAGGTGAAGTCTGGAGGGCGAAGCAGAAGAAGCAGAAGAAGGAGAAGGAGAAGGTGAAGTCTGGAGGGTGAAGCAGAAGAAGCAGAAGAAGGAGAAGGAGAAGGTGAAGTCTGGAGGGTGAATCAGAAGAAGTAGAAGAAGGAGAAGGAGAAGGTGAAGTCAGGAGGGTGAAGCAGAAGAAGCAGAAGAAGGAGAAGGAGAAGGTGAAGTCTGGAGGGTGAAGCAGAAGAAGCACAAGAAGGAGAAGGAGAAGGTGAATTCCGGAGGGTGAAGCAGAAGAAGCAGAAGAAGGAGAAGGAGAAGGTGAAGTCAGGAGGGTGAATCAGAAGAAGTAGAAGAAGGAGAAGGAGAAGGTGAAGTCTGGAGGGTGAATCAGAAGATGCAGAAGAAGGAGAAGGAGAAGGTGAAGTCTGGAGGGAGAAGCAGAAGAAGTAGAAGAAGGAGAAGGCGAAGGTGAAGTCTGGAGGGTGAATCGGAAGAAGTAGAAGAAGGAGAAGGAGAAGGTGAAGTCTGGAGGGTGAATCAGAAGAAGTAGAAGAAGGAGAAGGAGAAGGTGAAGTATGGAGGGTGAATCAGAAGAAGCAGAAGAAGGAGAAGGAGAAGATGAAGTCTGGAGGGTGTATCAGAAGAAGTAGAAGAAGGAGAAGGAGAAGATGTAGTCTGGAGGGTGAATCAGAAGAAGTAGACGAAGGAGAAGGAGAAGGCGAAGTCTGGAGGGTGAATCAGAAGAAGCAGAAGAAGGAGAAGGAGAAGGTGAAGTCTGGAGGGTGAATCAGAAGAAGCAGAAGAAGGAGAAGGAGAAGATGAAGTCTGGAGGGTGAATCAGAAGAAGCAGAAGAAGGAGAAGGAGAAGGTGAAGTCTGAAGGGTGAATCAGAAGAAGCAGAAGAAGGAGAAGGAGAAGGTGAAGTCTGGAGGGTGAATCAGAAGAAGCAGAAGAAGGAGAAGGAGAAGGTGAAGTCTGGAGGGTGAATCAGAAGAAGCAGAGGAGGGAGAAGGAGAAGGTGAAGTCTGGAGGGTGAATCAGAAGAAGTAGAAGAAGGAGAAGGAGAAGGTGAAGTCTGGAGGGTGAATCAGAAAAAGTAGAAGAAGGAGAAGGAGAAGGTGAAGTCTGGAGGGTGAATCAGAAGAAGCAGAAGAAGGAGAAGGAGAATGTGAAGTCTGGAGGGTGAATCAGAAGAAGCAGAAGAAGGAGAAGGAGAAGATGACGTCTGGAGGGTGAATCAGAAGAAGTAGAAAAAGGAGAATGAGAAGGTGAAGTCTGGAGGGTGAATCAGAAGAAGCAGAAGAAGGAGAAGGAGAAGGTGAAGTCTGAAGGGTGAATCAGAAGAAGGAGAAGAAGGAGAAGGAGAAGGTGAAGTCTGGAGGGTGAATCAGAAGAAGTAGAAGAAGGAGAAGGAGAGGGTGAAGTCTGGAGGGTGAATCAGAAGAAGCAGAAGAAGGAGAAGGAGACGATAAAGTCTGGAGGGTGAATCAGAAGAAGCAGAAGAAGGAGAAGGAGAATGTGAAGTCTGGAGGGTGAATCAGAAGAAGCAGAAGAAGGAGAAGGAGAAGATGACGTCTGGAGGGTGAATCAGAAGAAGTAGAAGAAGGAGAAGGAGAAGGTGAAGTCAGGAGGGTGAATCAGAAGAGGTAGAAGAAGGAGAAGGAGAAGGTGAAGTCAGGAGGGTGAATCAGAAGAAGCAGAAGAAGGAGAAGGAGACGGTAAAGTCTGGAGGGTGAATCAGAAGAATCAGAAGAAGGAGAAGGAGAAGGTGAAGTCTGGAGGGTGAATCAGAAGAAGCAGAAGAAAGGGAAGGAGAAGGTGAAGTCTGGAGGGTGAAGCAGAAGAAGCAGAAGAAGGAGAAGGAGAAGGTGAAGACTGGAGGATGAATCAGAAGAAGTAGAAGAAGGAGAAGGAGAAGGTGAAGTCTGGAGGGTGAATCAGAAGAAGTAGAAGAAGGAGAAGGAGAAGGTGAAGTCTGGAGGCTGAATCAGAAGAAGCAGAAGAAGGAGAAGGAGAAGGTGAAGTCTGGAGGGTGAATCAGAAGAAGTAGAAGAAGGAGAAGGAGAAGATGATGTTTGGAGGGTGAATCAGAAGAAGTAGAAATGGAGATGGAGAAGGAGAGGTCTGGAGGGTGAATCAGAAGAAGCAGAATAAGGAGAAGGAGAAGGTGAAGTCTGGAGGGTGAATCAGAAGAAGCAGACGAAGGAGAAGGAGAAGGTGAAGTCTGGAGGGTGAATTAGAAGAAGCAGAAGAAGGAGAAGGAGAAGGTGAAGTCAGGAGGGTGAATCAGAAGAAGGAGAAGAAGGAGAAAGAGAAGGTGAGGTAAGGAGGGTGAATCAGAAGAAGCAGAAGAAGGAGAAGGAGAAGGTGAAGTCAGGGGGGTGAAGCAGAAGAAGTAGAAGAAGGAGAAGGAGAAGGTGAAGTCAGGAGGGTGAAGCAGAAGAAGCAGAAGAAGGAGAAGGAGAAGGTGAAGTCTGGAGGGCGCAGCAGAAGAAGCAGAAGAAGGAGAAGGAGAAGGTGAAGTCTGGAGGGTGAAGCAGAAGAAGCAGAAGAAGGAGAAGGAGAAGGTGAAGTCTGGAGGGTGAATCAGAAGAAGTAGAAGAAGGAGAAGGAGAAGGTGAAGTCAGGAGGGTGAAGCAGAAGAAGCAGAAGAAGGAGAAGGAGAAGGTGAAGTCTGGAGGGCGAAGCAGAAGAAGTAGAAGAAGGAGAAGGAGAAGGTGAAGTCTGGAGGGTGAATCAGAAGAAGTAGAAGAAGGAGAAGGAGAAGGAGAAGTTTGGAGGGTGAATCAGAAGAAGTAGAAGAAGGAGAAGGAGAAGGTGAAGTCTGGAGGGTGAATCAGAAGAAGCAGAAGAAGGAGAAGGAGAAGGTGAAGTCTGGAGGGAGAAGCAGAAGAAGTAGAAGAAGGAGAAGGAGAAGTTGAAGTCTGGAGGGTGAAGCGGAAGAAGTAGAAGAAGGAGAAGGAGAAGGTGAAGTCTGGAGGGTGAATCAGAAGAAGTAGAAGAAGGAGAAGGAGATGGTGAAGTATAGAGGGTGAATCAGAAGAAGGAGAAGGAGAAGATGAAGTCTGGAGGGTGAATCAGAAGAAGTAGAAGAAGGAGAAGGAGAAGATGTAGTCTGGAGGTTGAATCAGAAGAAGTAGACGAAGGAGAAGGAGAAGGTGAAGTCTGGAGGGTGAATCAGAAGAAGCAGAAGAAGGAGAAGGAGAAGGTGAAGTCTGGAGGGTGAATCAGAAGAAGTAGAAGAAGGAGAAGGAGAAGGTGAAGACTGGAGGGTGAATCAGAAGTACGAGAAGAAGCAGAAGGAGAAGGTGAAGTCTGGAGGGTGAATCAGAAGAAGTAGAAGAAGGAGAAGGAGAAGGCGAAGTCTGGAGGGTGAATCAGAAGAAGCAGAAGAAGGAGAAGGAGAAGATGAAGTCTGGAGGGTGAATCAGAAGAAGCAGAAGAAGGAGAAGGAGAAGGTGAAGTCTGGAGGGTGATGCAGAAGAAGTAGAAGAAGTAGAAGGAGAAGGTGAAGTCAGGAGGGTGAATCAGAAGAGGTAGAAGAAGGAGAAGGAGAAGGTGAAGTCAGGAGGGTGAATCAGAAGAAGCAGAAGAAGGAGAAGGAGACGGTAAAGTCTGGAGGGTGAATCAGAAGAATCAGAAGAAGGAGAAGGAGAAGGTGAAGTCTGGAGGGTGAATCAAAAGAAGCAGAAGAAAGGGAAGGAGAAGGTGAAGTCTGGAGGGTGAAGCAGAAGAAGCAGAAGAAGGAGAAGGAGAAGGTGAAGACTGGAGGATGAATCAGAAGAAGTAGAAGAAGGAGAAGGAGAAGGTGAAGTCTGGAGGGTGAATCAGAAGAAGTAGAAGAAGGAGAAGGAGAAGGTGAAGTCTGGAGGCTGAATCAGAAGAAGCAGAAGAAGGAGAAGGAGAAGGTGAAGTCTGGAGGGTGAATCAGAAGAAGTAGAAGAAGGAGAAGGAGAAGATGAAGTCTGGAGGGAGAAGCAGAAGAAGTAGAAGAAGGAGAAGGAGAAGGTGAAGTCTGGAGGGTGAAGCGGAAGAAGTAGAAGAAGGAGAAGGAGAAGGTGAAGTCTGGAGGGTGAATCAGAAGAAGTAGAAGAAGGAGAAGGAGATGGTGAAGTATGGAGGGTGAATCAGAAGAAGGAGAAGGAGAAGATGAAGTCTGGAGGGTGAATCAGAAGAAGTAGAAGAAGGAGAAGGAGAAGATGTAGTCTGGAGGTTGAATCAGAAGAAGTAGACGAAGGAGAAGGAGAAGGTGAAGTCTGGAGGGTGAATCAGAAGAAGCAGAAGAAGGAGAAGGAGAAGGTGAAGTCTGGAGGGTGAATCAGAAGAAGTAGAAGAAGGAGAAGGAGAAGGTGAAGACTGGAGGGTGAATCAAAAGTACGAGAAGAAGCAGAAGGAGAAGGTGAAGTCTGGAGGGTGAATCAGAAGAAGTAGAAGAAGGAGAAGGAGAAGGCGAAGTCTGGAGGGTGAATCAGAAGAAGCAGAAGAAGGAGAAGGAGAAGGTGAAGTCTGGAGGGTGAATCAGAAGAAGCAGAAGAAGGAGAAGGAGAAGATGAAGTCTGGAGGGTGAATCAGAAGAAGCAGAAGAAGGAGAAGGAGAAGGTGAAGCCTGAAGGGAGAATCAGAAGAAGCAGAAGAAGGAGAAGGAGAAGGTGTAGTCTGGAGGGTGAATCAGAAGAAGCAGAAGAAGGAGAAGGAGAAGGTGAAGTCTGGAGGGTGAATCAGAAGAAGCAGAAGAAGGAGGAGGAGAAGGTGAAGTCTGGAGGGTGAATCAGAAGAAGTAGAAGAAGGAGAAGGAGAAGGTGAAGTCTGGAGGGTGAATCAGAAGAAGTAGAAGAAGGAGAAGGAGAAGGTGAAGTCTGGAGGGTGAATCAGAAGAAGCAGAAGAAGGAGAAGCAGAAGGTGAAGTCTGAAGGGTGAATCAGAAGAAGCAGAAGAAGGAGAAGGAGAAGATGAAGTCTGGAGGGTGAATCAGAAGAAGTAGAAAAAGGAGAAGGAGAAGGTGAAGTCTGGAGGGTGAATCAGAAGAAGCAGAAGAAGGAGAAGCAGAAGGTGAAGTCTGGAGGGTGAATCAGAAGAAGCAGAAGAAGGAGAAGGAGAAGGTGAAGTCTGGAGGCTGAATCAGAAGAAGTAGAAGAAGGAGAAGGAGAAGGTGAAGTCTGGAGGGTGATGCAGAAGAAGTAGAAGGAGGAGAAGGAGAAGGTGAAGTCAGGAGGGTGAATCAGAAGAAGTAGAAGAAGGAGAAGGAGAAGGTGAAGTCAGGAGGGTGAATCAGAAGAAGCAGAAGAAGGAGAAGGAGACGGTGAAGTCTGGAGGGTGAATCAGAAGAATCAGAAGAAGGAGAAGGAGAAGGTGAAGTCTGGAGGGTGAATCAGAAGAAGCAGAAGAAAGGGAAGGAGAAGGTGAAGTCTGGAGGGTGAAGCAGAAGAAGCAGAAGAAGGAGAAGGAGAAGGTGAAGACTGGAGGATGAATCAGAAGAAGTAGAAGAAGGAGAAGGAGAAGGTGAAGTCTGGAGGGTGAATCAGAAGAAGCAGAAGAAGGAGAAGGAGAAGATGAAGTCTGGATGGTAAATCAGAAGAAGTTGAAATGGAGAAGGAGAAGGTGAGGTCTGGAGGGTGAATCAGAAGAAGCAGAATAAGGAGAAGGAGAAGGTGAAGTCTGGAGGGTGAATCAGAAGAAGCAGAAGAAGGAGAAGGAGAAGGTGAAGTCTGGGGGGTGAATCAGAAGAAGCAGAAGAAGGAGAAGGAGAAGTTGAAGTCAGGAGGGTGAATCAGAAGAAGCAGAAGAAGGAGAAGGAGAAGGTGAAGTAAGGAGGGTGAATCAGAAGAAGCAGAAGAAGGAGAAGGAGAAGGTGAAGTCAGGGGGGTGAAGCAGAAGAAGTAGAAGAAGGAGAAGGAGAAGGTGAAGTCAGGAGGGTGAAGCAGAAGAAGCAGAAGAAGGAGAAGGAGAAGGTGAAGTCTGGAGGGTGAATCAGAAGAAGTAGAAGAAGGAGAAGGAGAAGGCGAAGTCAGGAGGGTGAAGCAGAAGAAGCAGAAGAAGGAGAAGGTGAAGTCTGGAGGGTGAAGCAGAAGAAGCAGAAGAAGGAGAAGGAGAAGGTGAAGTCTGGAGTGCGAATCAGAAGAAGCAGAAGAAGGAGAAGGAGAAGGTGAAGTCTGGAGGGTGAAGCAGAAGAAGCAGAAGAAGGAGAAGAAGAAGGTGAAGTGTGGAGGGTGAATCAGAAGAAGTAGAAGAAGGAGAAGGAGAAGGTGAAGTCAGGTGGGTGAAGCAGAAGAAGCAGAAGAAGGAGAAGGAGAAGGTGAAGTCTGGAGGGTGAATCAGAAGAAGCAGAATAAGGAGAAGGAGAAGGTGAAGTCTGGAGGGTGAATCAGAAGAAGCAGACGAAGGAGAAGGAGAAGGTGAAGTCTGGAGGGTGAATTAGAAGAAGCAGAAGAAGGAGAAGGTGAAGTCAGGAGGGTGAATCAGAAGAAGGAGAAGGAGAAGGTGAAGTAAGGAGGGTGAATCAGAAGAAGCAGAAGAAGGAGAAGGAGAAGGTGAAGTCAGGGGGGTGAAGCAGAAGAAGTAGAAGAAGGAGAAGGAGAAGGTGAAGTCAGGAGGGTGAAGCAGAAGAAGCAGAAGAAGGAGAAGGAGAAGGTGAAGTCTGGAGGGCGCAGCAGAAGAAGCAGAAGAAGGAGAAGGAGAAGGTGAAGTCTGGAGGGTGAATCAGAAGAAGTAGAAGGAGAAGGTGAAGTCAGGAGGGTGAATCAGAAGAAGGAGAAGGAGAAGGTGAAGTAAGGAGGGTGAATAAGAAGAAGCAGAAGAAGGAGAAGGAGAAGGTGAAGTATGGAGGGTGAATCAGAAGAAGCAGAAGAAGGAGAAGGAGAAGGTGAAGTCTTGAGGGTGAATCAGAAGAAGCAGAAGAAGGAGAAGGAGAAGGTGAAGTCTGGAGGGTCAATCAGAAGAAGCAGAAGAAGGAGAAGGAGAAGGTGAAGTCTGGAGGGTGAATCAGAAGAAGCAGAAGAAGGAGAAGGAGAAGGTGAAGTCTGGAGGGTGAATCAGAAAAAGCAGAAGAAGTAGAAGGAGAAGGTGAAGTCTGGAGGGTGAATCAGAAGAAGTAGAAGAAGGAGAAGGAGAAGGTGAAGTCT
This sequence comes from Somniosus microcephalus, assembly GCF_052327205.1. Lineage (NCBI taxonomy): Eukaryota > Metazoa > Chordata > Chondrichthyes > Squaliformes > Somniosidae > Somniosus > Somniosus microcephalus. The sequence goes on along the minus strand of NW_028225203.1, from coordinate 79,548 downwards.
GGAGGGTGAATCAGAAGAAGCAGAAGAAGGAGAAGAAGGAGAAGGAGAAGGTGAAGTCTGGAGGGTGAATCAGAAGAAGCAGAAGAAGTAGAAGGAGAAGGTGAAGTCTGGAGGGTGAATCAGAAGAAGTAGAAGAAGGAGAAGGAGAAGGTGAGTTCAGGAGGGTGAAGCAGAAGAAGCAGAAGAAGGAGAAGGAGAAGGTGAAGTCTGGGGGTTGAAGCAGAAGAAGCAGAAGAAGGAGAAGGAGAAGGTGAAGTCTGGAGGGTGAAGCAGAAGAAGCAGAAGAAGGAGAAGGAGAAGGTGAAGTCAGGAGGGTGAATCAGAAGAAGTAGAAGAAGGAGAAGGAGAAGATGAAGTCTGGAGGGTGAATCAGAACAAGCAGAAGAAGTAGAAGGAGAAGGTGAAGTCTGGAGGGTGAATCAGAAGAAGTAGAAGAAGGAGAAGGAGATGGTGAAGTCTGGAGGGTGATTCAGAAGAAGCAGTAGAAGGAGAAGGAGAAGGTGAAGTCTGGAGGGTGAATCAGAAGAAGCAGAAGAAGGAGAAGGAGAAGGTGAAGTCTGGAGGGTGAATCAGAACAAGCAGAAGAAGTAGAAGGAGAAGGTGAAGTCTGGAGGGTGAATCAGAAGAAGTAGAAGAAGGAGAAGGAGAAGGTGAAGTCTGGAGGGTGAATCAGAAGAAGCAGAAGAAGGAGAAGGAGAAGGTGAAGTCTGGAGGGTGAATCAGAAGAAGCAGATAAAGGAGAAGGAGAAGGTGAAAACTGGAGGGTGAATCAGAAGATGTAGAAGAAGGAGAAGGAGAAGTTGAAGTCTGGAGGGTGAATCAGAAGAAGGAGAAGAAGGAGAAGGAGAAGGCGAAGTCTGGAGGGTGAATCAGAAGAAGCAGAAAAAGGATAAGGAGAAGGTGAAGTCTGGAGGGTGAATCAGAAGAAGCAGAAGAAGGGGAAGGAGAAGATGAAGTCTGCAGGGTGAATCAGAAGAAGTAGAAGAAGGAGAAGGAGAAGGTTAAGCCAGGAGGGTGAAGCAGAAGAAGCAGAAGAAGGAGAAGGAGAAGGTGAAGTCTGGAGGGTGAAGCAGAAGAAGCAGAAGAAGGAGAAGTAGAAGGTGAAGTCTGGAGGGCGAAGCAGAAGAAGCAGAAGAAGGAGAAGGAAAAGGTGAAGTCTGGAGGGTGAAGCAGAAGAAGCAGAAGAAGTAGAAGGAGAAGGTGAAGTCTGGAGGGTGAATCAGAAGAAGTAGAAGAAGGAGAAGGAGAAGGTGAGTTCAGGAGGGTGAAGCAGAAGAAGCAGAAGAAGGAGAAGGAGAAGGAGAAGTCTGGGGGGTGAAGCAGAAGAAGCAGAAGAAGGAGAAGGAGAAGGTGAAGTCTGGAGGGTGAAGCAGAAGAAGCAGAAGAAGGAGAAGGAGAAGGTGAAGTCAGGAGGGTGAATCACAAGAAGTAGAAGAAGGAGAAGGAGAAGGTGAAGTCTGGAGGGTGAATCAGAAGAAGTAGAAGAAGGAGAAGGAGAAGGTGAAGTCTGGAGGGTGAATCAGAAGAAGTAGAAGAAGGAGAATTAGAAGGTGAAGTCTGGAGGGTGAATAAGAAGAAGGAGAAGGAGAAGGTGAAGTCTGGAGTGAGAAGCAGAAGAAGTAGAAGAAGGAGAAGGAGAAGGTGAAGTCTGGAGGGTGAATCAGAAGAAGTAGAAGAAGGAGAAGGAGAAGGTGAAGTCTGGAGGGTGAATCAGAAGAAGTAGAAGAAGGAGAAGCGGAAGGTGAAGTCTGAAGGGTGAATCAGAAGAAGCAGAAGAAGGAGAAGTAGAAGGTGAAGTCTGGAGGGTGAATCAGAAGAAGTAGAAGAAGGAGAAGGAGAAGGTGTAGTCTGGAGGGTGTATCAGAAGAAGTAGACGAAGGAGAAGGTGAAGTCTGGAGGGTGAATAAGAAGAAGCAGAAGAAGGAGAAGGAGAAGGTGAAGTATGGAGGGTGAATCAGAAGAAGCAGAAGAAGGAGAAGGAGAAGGTGAAGTCTTGAGGGTGAATCAGAAGAAGCAGAAGAAGGAGAAGGAGAAGGTGAAGTCTGGAGGGTCAATCAGAAGAAGCAGAAGAAGGAGAAGGAGAAGGTGAAGTCTGGAGGGTGAATCAGAAGAAGCAGAAGAAGGAGAAGGAGAAGGTGAAGTCTGGAGGGTGAATCAGAACAAGCAGAAGAAGTAGAAGGAGAAGGTGAAGTCTGGAGGCTGAATCAGAAGAAGTAGAAGAAGGAGAAGGAGAAGGTGAAGTCTGGAGGGTGAATCAGAAGAAGCAGAAGAAGGAGAAGAAGGAGAAGGAGAAGGTGAAGTCTGGAGGGTGAATCAGAAGAAGCAGATGAAGGAGAAGGAGAAGGGGAAAACTGGAGGGTGAATCAGAAGAAGTAGAAGAAGGAGAAGGAGAAGGCGAAGTCTGGAGGGTGAATCAGAACAAGCAGAAAAAGGAGAAGGAGAAGGTGACGTCTGGAGGGTGAATCAGAAGAAGCAGAAGAAGGGGAAGGAGAAGATGAAGTCTGCAGGGTGAATCAGAAGAAGTAGAAGAAGGAGAAGGAGAAGGTGAAGCCAGGAGGGTGAAGCAGAAGAAGCAGAAGAAGGAGAAGGAGAAGGTGAAGTCTGGAGGGTGAAGCAGAAGAAGCAGAAGAAGGAGAAGGAGAAGGTGAAGTCTGGAGAGCGAAGCAGAAGAAGCAGAAGAAGGAGAAGGTGAAGTCTGGAGGGTGAAGCAGAAGAAGCAGAAGAAGTAGAAGGAGAAGGTGAAGTCTGGAGGGTGAATCAGAAGAAGTAGAAGAAGGAGAAGGAGAAGGTGAGTTCAGGAGGGTGAAGCAGAAGAAGCAGAAGAAGGAGAAGGAGAAGGTGAAGTCTGGGGGTTGAAGCAGAAGAAGCAGAATAAGGAGAAGGAGAAGGTGAAGTCTGGAGGGTGAAGCAGAAGAAGCAGAAGAAGGAGAAGGAGAAGGTGAAGTCAGGAGGGTGAATCAGAAGAAGTAGAAGAAGGAGAAGGAGAAGATGAAGTCTGGAGGGTGAATCAGAAGAAGTAGAAGAAGGAGAAGGAGAAGGTGAAGTCTGGAGGGTGAATCAGAAGAAGTAGAAGAAGGAGAAGGAGAAGGTGAAGTCTGGAGGGTGAATCAGAAGAAGTAGAAGAAGGAGAATTAGAAGGTGAAGTCTGGAGGGTGAATCAGAAGAAGGAGAAGGAGAAGGTGAAGTCTGGAGTGAGAAGCAGAAGAAGTAGAAGAAGGAGAAGGAGAAGGTGAAGTCTGGAGGGTGAATCAGAAGAAGTAGAAGAAGGAGAAGGAGAAGGTGAAGTCTGGAGGGTGAATCAGAAGAAGTAGAAGAAGGAGAAGCGGAAGGTGAAGTCTGGAGGGTGAATCAGAAGAAGCAGAAGAAGGAGAAGTAGAAGGTGAAGTCTGGAGGGTGAATCAGAAGAAGTAGAAGAAGGAGAAGGAGAAGGTGTAGTCTGGAGGGTGTATCAGAAGAAGTAGACGAAGGAGAAGGTGAAGTCTGGAGGGTGAATAAGAAGAAGCAGAAGAAGGAGAAGGAGAAGGTGAAGTATGGAGGGTGAATCAGAAGAAGCAGAAGAAGGAGAAGGAGAAGGTGAAGTCTTGAGGGTGAATCAGAAGAAGCAGAAGAAGGAGAAGGAGAAGGTGAAGTCTGGAGGGTCAATCAGAAGAAGCAGAAGAAGGAGAAGGAGAAGGTGAAGTCTGGAGGGTGAATCAGAAGAAGCAGAAGAAGGAGAAGGAGAAGGTGAAGTCTGGAGGGTGAATCAGAAAAAGCAGAAGAAGTAGAAGGAGAAGGTGAAGTCTGGAGGGTGAATCAGAAGAAGTAGAAGAAGGAGAAGGAGAAGGTGAAGTCTGGAGGGTGAATCAGAAGAAGCAGAAGAAGGAGAAGAAGGAGAAGGAGAAGGTGAAGTCTGGAGGGTGAATCAGAAGAAGCAGAAGAAGTAGAAGGAGAAGGTGAAGTCAGGAGGGTGAATCAGAAGAAGTAGAAGAAGGAGAAGGAGAAGATGAAGTCTGGAGGGTGAATCAGAACAAGCAGAAGAAGTAGAAGGAGAAGGTGAAGTCTGGAGGGTGAATCAGAAGAAGTAGAAGAAGGAGAAGGAGATGGTGAAGTCTGGAGGGTGATTCAGAAGAAGCAGTAGAAGGAGAAGGAGAAGGTGAAGTTTAGAGGGTGAATCAGAAGAAGCAGAAGAAGGAGAAGGAGAAGGTGAAGTCTGGAGGGTGAATCAGAACAAGCAGAAGAAGTAGAAGGCGAAGGTGAAGTCTGGAGGGTGAATCAGAAGAAGTAGAAGAAGGAGAAGGAGAAGGTGAAGTCTGGAGGGTGAATCAGAAGAAGCAGAAGAAGGAGAAGGAGAAGGTGAAGTCTGGAGGGTGAATCAGAAGAAGCAGATAAAGGAGAAGGAGAAGGTGAAAACTGGAGGGTGAATCAGAAGATGTAGAAGAAGGAGAAGGAGAAGTTGAAGTCTGGAGGGTGAATCAGAAGAAGTAGAAGAAGGAGAAGGAGAAGGCGAAGTCTGGAGGGTGAATCAGAAGAAGCAGAAAAAGGATAAGGAGAAGGTGAAGTCTGGAGGGTGAATCAGAAGAAGCAGAAGAAGGGGAAGGAGAAGATGAAGTCTGCAGGGTGAATCAGAAGAAGTAGAAGAAGGAGAAGGAGAAGGTTAAGCCAGGAGGGTGAAGCAGAAGAAGCAGAAGAAGGAGAAGGAGAAGGTGAAGTCTGGAGGGTGAAGCAGAAGAAGCAGAAGAAGGAGAAGTAGAAGGTGAAGTCTGGAGGGCGAAGCAGAAGAAGCAGAAGAAGGAGAAGGAAAAGGTGAAGTCTGGAGGGTGAAGCAGAAGAAGCAGAAGAAGTAGAAGGAGAAGGTGAAGTCTGGAGGGTGAATCAGAAGAAGTAGAAGAAGGAGAAGGAGAAGGTGAGTTCAGGAGGGTGAAGCAGAAGAAGCAGAAGAAGGAGAAGGAGAAGGTGAGGTCTGGGGGGTGAAGCAGAAGAAGCAGAAGGAGGAGAAGGAGAAGGTGAAGTCTGGAGGGTGAAGCAGAAGAAGCAGAAGAAGGAGAAGGAGAAGGTGAAGTCAGGAGGGTGAATCACAAGACGTAGAAGAAGGAGAAGGAGAAGGTGAAGTCTGGAGGGTGAATCAGAAGAAGTAGAAGAAGGAGAAGGAGAAGGTGAAGTCTGGAGGGTGAATCAGAAGAAGTAGAAGAAGGAGAATTAGAAGGTGAAGTCTGGAGGGTGAATCAGAAGAAGGAGAAGGAGAAGGAGAAGGTGAGTTCAGGAGGGTGAAGCAGAAGAAGCAGAAGAAGGAGAAGGAGAAGGTGAGGTCTGGGGGGTGAAGCAGAAGAAGCAGAAGGAGGAGAAGGAGAAGGTGAAGTCTGGAGGGTGAAGCAGAAGAAGCAGAAGAAGGAGAAGGAGAAGGTGAAGTCAGGAGGGTGAATCACAAGACGTAGAAGAAGGAGAAGGAGAAGGTGAAGTCTGGAGGGTGAATCAGAAGAAGTAGAAGAAGGAGAAGGAGAAGGTGAAGTCTGGAGGGTGTATCAGAAGAAGTAGACGAAGGAGAAGGTGAAGTCTGGAGGGTGAATAAGAAGAAGCAGAAGAAGGAGAAGGAGAAGGTGAAGTATGGAGGGTGAATCAGAAGAAGCAGAAGAAGGAGAAGGAGAAGGTGAAGTCTTGAGGGTGAATCAGAAGAAGCAGAAGAAGGAGAAGGAGAAGGTGAAGTCTGGAGGGTCAATCAGAAGAAGCAGAAGAAGGAGAAGGAGAAGGTGAAGTCTGGAGGGTGAATCAGAAGAAGCAGAAGAAGGAGTAGGAGAAGGTGAAGTCTGGAGGGTGAATCAGAACAAGCAGAAGAAGTAGAAGGAGAAGGTGAAGTCTGGAGGCTGAATCAGAAGAAGTAGAAGAAGGAGAAGGAGAAGGTGAAGTCTGGAGGGTGAATCAGAAGAAGCAGAAGAAGGAGAAGAAGGAGAAGGAGAAGGTGAAGTCTGGAGGGTGAATCAGAAGAAGCAGATGAAGGAGAAGGAGAAGGTGAAAACTGGAGGGTGAATCAGAAGAAGTAGAAGAAGGAGAAGGAGAAGGCGAAGTCTGGAGGGTGAATCAGAAGAAGCAGAAAAAGGAGAAGGAGAAGGTGAAGTCTGGAGGGTGAATCAGAAGAAGCAGAAGAAGGGGAAGGAGAAGATGAAGTCTGCAGGGTGAATCAGAAGAAGTAGAAGAAGGCGAAGGAGAAGGTGAAGCCAGGAGGGTGAAGCAGAAGAAGCAGAAGAAGGAGAAGGAGAAGGTGAAGTCTGGAGGGTGAAGCAGAAGAAGCAGAAGAAGGAGAAGGAGAAGGTGAAGTCTGGAGAGCGAAGCAGAAGAAGCAGAAGAAGGAGAAGGTGAAGTCTGGAGGGTGAAGCAGAAGAAGCAGAAGAAGTAGAAGGAGAAGGTGTAGTCTGGAGGGTGAATCAGAAGAAGTAGAAGAAGGAGAAGGAGAAGGTGAGTTCAGGAGGGTGAAGCAGAAGAAGCAGAAGAAGGAGAAGGAGAAGGTGAAGTCTGGGGGTTGAAGCAGAAGAAGCAGAAGAAGGAGAAGGAGAAGGTGAAGTCTGGAGGGTGAAGCAGAAGAAGCAGAAGAAGGAGAAGGAGAAGGTGAAGTCAGGAGGGTGAATCAGAAGAAGTAGAAGAAGGAGAAGGAGAAGATGAAGTCTGGAGGGTGAATCAGAAGAAGGAGAAGAAGGAGAAGGAGAAGGTGAAGTCTGGAGGGTGAATCAGAAGAAGTAGAAGAAGGAGAATTAGAAGGTGAAGTCTGGAGGGTGAATCAGAAGAAGCAGAAGAAGGAGAAGGAGAAGGTGAAGTCTGGAGTGAGAAGCAGAAGAAGTAGAAGAAGGAGAAGGAGAAGGTGAAGTCTGGAGGGTGAATCAGAAGAAGTAGAAGAAGGAGAAGGAGAAGGTGAAGTCTGGAGGGTGAATCAGAAGAAGTAGAAGAAGGAGAAGCGGAAGGTGAAGTCTGGAGGGTGAATCAGAAGAAGCAGAAGAAGGAGAAGGAGAAGGTGAAGTCTGGAGGGTGAATCAGAAGAAGTAGAAGAAGGAGAAGGAGAAGGTGTAGTCTGGAGGGTGAATCAGAAGAAGTAGACGAAGGAGAAGGAGAAGGTGAAGTCTGGAGGGTGAATAAGAAGAAGCAGAAGAAGGAGAAGGAGAAGGTGAAGTATGGAGGGTGAATCAGAAGAAGCAGAAGAAGGAGAAGGAGAAGGTGAAGTCTGGAGGGTGAATCAGAAGAAGCAGAAGAAGGAGAAGGAGAAGGTGAAGTCTGGAGGGTGAATCAGAAGAAGAAGAAGAAGGAGAAGGAGAAGGTGAAGTCTGGAGGGTGAATCAGAACAAGCAGAAGAAGTAGAAGGAGAAGGTGAAGTCTGGAGGGTGAATCAGAAGAAGTAGAAGAAGGAGAAGGAGATGGTGAAGTCTGGAGGGTGATTCAGAAGAAGCAGTAGAAGGAGAAGGAGAAGGTGAAGTCAGGAGGGTGAATCAGAAGAAGCAGAAGAAGGAGAAGGAGAAGGTGAAGTCTGGAGGGTGAATCAGAAGAAGCAGATGAAGGAGAAGGAGAAGGTGAAAACTGGAGGGTGAATCAGAAGAAGTAGGAGAAGGAGAAGGAGAAGTTGAAGTCTGAAGGGTGAATCAGAAGAAGTAGAAGAAGGAGAAGGAGAAGGCGAAGTCTGGAGGGTGAATCAGAAGAAGCAGAAGAAGGAGAAGGAGAATGTGAAGTCTGGAGGGTGAATCAGAAGAAGCAGAAGAAGGAGAAGGAGAAGATGAAGTCTGCAGGGTGAATCAGAAGAAGTAGAAGAAGGAGAAGGAGAAGGTGAAGTCTGAAGGGTGAATCAGAAGAAGCAGAAGAAGGAGAAGGAGAAGGTCAAGTCTGGAGGGTAAATCAGAAGAAGCTGGAGAAGGAGAAGGAGAAGGTGAAGTCTGGAGGGTGAATCAGAAGAAGTAGAAGAAGGAGAAGGAGAAGGTGAAGTCTGGAGGGTGAATCAGAAGAAGCAGAAGAAGGAGAAGGAGAATGTGAAGTCTGGAGGGTGAATCAGAAGATGCCGAAGAAGGAGAAGGAGAAGGTGAAGTCTGGAGGGTAAATCAGAAGAAGCAGAAGAAGGAGAAGGAGAAGGTGAAATCTGGAGGGTGATTCAGAAGAAGGAGAAGGAGTAGAAGGAGAAGGTGAAGTCTGGAGGGTGAATCAGAAGAAGTAGAAGAAGGAGAAGGAGAAGGTGAAGTCTGGAGGGTGAATCAGAAGAAGCAGAAGAAGGAGAAGGAGAAGGTGAAGTCAGGAGGGTGAATCAGAAGAAGCAGAAGAAGGAGAAGGAGAAGGTGAAGTCTGGAGGGTGAATCAGAAGAAGCAGAAGAAGGAGAAGGAGAAGGTGAAGACTGGAGGGTGAATCAGAAGAAGTAGAAGAAGGAGAAGGAGAAGGTGAAGTCTGGAGGGTTATTCAGAAGAAGAAGAAGAAGGAGAATTAGAAGGTGAAGTCTGGAGGGTGAATCAGAAGAAGCAGAAGAAGGAGAAGGAGAAGGTGAAGTCTGGAGGGTGAAGCAGAAGAAGCAGAAGAAGGAGAAGGAGAAGGTGAAGTCAGTAGGGTGAATCAGAAGAAGTAGAAGAAGGAGAAGGTAAAGTCTGGAGGGTGAATCAGAAGAAGTAGAAGAAGGAGAAGGAGAAGGTGAAGTCTGGAGGGTGAATCAGAAGAAGAAGAAGAAGGAGAATTAGAAGGTGAAGTCTGGAGGGTGAAACAGAAGAAGCAGAAGAAGGAGAAGGAGAAGATGAAGTCTGGAGTGAGAAGCAGAAGAAGCAGAAGAAGGAGAAGGAGAAGGTGAAGTCTGGAGGGTGAATCAGAAGAAGTAGAAGAAGGAGAAGGAGAAGGTGACGTCTGGAGGGTGAATCAGAAAAAGTAGAAGAAGGAGAAGGGGAAGGTGAAGTCTGGAGGGTGAATCAGAAGAAGCAGAAGAAGGAAAAGGAGAAGGTGAAGTCTGGAGGGTGAATCAGAAGAAGTAGAAGAAGGAGAAGGAGAAGGTGTAGTCTGGAGGGTGAATCAGAAGAAGTAGACGAAGGAGAAGGAGAAGGTGAAGTCTGGAGGGTGAATCAGAAGAAGCAGAAGAAGGAGAAGGAGAAGGTGAAGTCTGGAGGGTGAAGCAGAAGAAGCAGAAAAAGGAGAAGGAGAAGGTGAAGTCAGGAGGGTGAATCAGAAGAAGTAGAAGAAGGAGAAGGAGAAGGTAAAGTCTGGAGGGTGAAGCAGAAGAAGCAGAAGAAGGAGAAGGAGAAGGTGAAGTCTGGAGGGCGCAGCAGAAGAAGCAGAAGGAGAAGGTGAAGTCTGGAGGGTGAAGCAGAAGAAGCAGAATAAGTGGAAGGAGAAGGTGAAGTCTGGAGGGTGAATCAGAAGAAGTAAAAGAAGGAGAAGGAGAAGGTGAAGCCAGGAGGGTGAAGCAGAAGAAGCAGAAGAAGGAGAAGGAGAAGGTGAAGTCTGGAGGGTGAAGCAGAAGAAGCAGAAGAAGGAGAAGGAGAAGGTGAAGTCTGGAGGGCGAAGCAGAAGAAGCAGAAGAAGGAGAAGGAGAAGGTGAAGTCTGGAGGGTGAAGCAGAAGAAGCAGAAGAAGGCTAAGGAGATGGTGAAGTCTGGAGGGTGAATCAGAAGAAGTAGAAGAAGGAGAAGGAGAAGGTGAAGTCAGGAGAGTGAAGCAGAAGAAGCAGAAGAAGGAGAAGGAGAAGATGTAGTCTGGAGGGTGAAGCAGATGAAGCAGAAGAAGGAGAAGGAGAAGGTGAAGTCAGGAGGGTGAATCAGAAGAAGTAGAAGAAGGAGAAGGAGAAGGTGAGTTCAGGAGGGTGAAGCAGAAGAAGCAGAAGAAGGAGAAGGAGAAGGAGAAGTCTGGGGGGTGAAGCAGAAGAAGCAGAAGAAGGAGAAGGAGAAGGTGAAGTCTGGAGGGTGAAGCAGAAGAAGCAGAAGAAGGAGAAGGAGAAGGTGAAGTCAGGAGGGTGAATCACAAGAAGTAGAAGAAGGAGAAGGAGAAGGTGAAGTCTGGAGGGTGAATCAGAAGAAGTAGAAGAAGGAGAAGGAGAAGGTGAAGTCTGGAGGGTGAATCAGAAGAAGTAGAAGAAGGAGAATTAGAAGGTGAAGTCTGGAGGGTGAATCAGAAGAAGGAGAAGGAGAAGGTGAAGTCTGGAGTGAGAAGCAGAAGAAGTAGAAGAAGGAGAAGGAGAAGGTGAAGTCTGGAGGGTGAATCAGAAGAAGTAGAAGAAGGAGAAGGAGAAGGTGAAGTCTGGAGGGTGAATCAGAAGAAGTAGAAGAAGGAGAAGCGGAAGGTGAAGTCTGAAGGGTGAATCAGAAGAAGCAGAAGAAGGAGAAGTAGAAGGTGAAGTCTGGAGGGTGAATCAGAAGAAGTAGAAGAAGGAGAAGGAGAAGGTGTAGTCTGGAGGGTGTATCAGAAGAAGTAGACGAAGGAGAAGGTGAAGTCTGGAGGGTGAATAAGAAGAAGCAGAAGAAGGAGAAGGAGAAGGTGAAGTATGGAGGGTGAATCAGAAGAAGCAGAAGAAGGAGAAGGAGAAGGTGAAGTCTTGAGGGTGAATCAGAAGAAGCAGAAGAAGGAGAAGGAGAAGGTGAAGTCTGGAGGGTCAATCAGAAGAAGCAGAAGAAGGAGAAGGAGAAGGTGAAGTCTGGAGGGTGAATCAGAAGAAGCAGAAGAAGGAGAAGGAGAAGGTGAAGTCTGGAGGGTGAATCAGAACAAGCAGAAGAAGTAGAAGGAGAAGGTGAAGTCTGGAGGCTGAATCAGAAGAAGTAGAAGAAGGAGAAGGAGAAGGTGAAGTCTGGAGGGTGAATCAGAAGAAGCAGAAGAAGGAGAAGAAGGAGAAGGAGAAGGTGAAGTCTGGAGGGTGAATCAGAAGAAGCAGATGAAGGAGAAGGAGAAGGGGAAAACTGGAGGGTGAATCAGAAGAAGTAGAAGAAGGAGAAGGAGAAGGCGAAGTCTGGAGGGTGAATCAGAACAAGCAGAAAAAGGAGAAGGAGAAGGTGACGTCTGGAGGGTGAATCAGAAGAAGCAGAAGAAGGGGAAGGAGAAGATGAAGTCTGCAGGGTGAATCAGAAGAAGTAGAAGAAGGAGAAGGAGAAGGTGAAGCCAGGAGGGTGAAGCAGAAGAAGCAGAAGAAGGAGAAGGAGAAGGTGAAGTCTGGAGGGTGAAGCAGAAGAAGCAGAAGAAGGAGAAGGAGAAGGTGAAGTCTGGAGAGCGAAGCAGAAGAAGCAGAAGAAGGAGAAGGTGAAGTCTGGAGGGTGAAGCAGAAGAAGCAGAAGAAGTAGAAGGAGAAGGTGAAGTCTGGAGGGTGAATCAGAAGAAGTAGAAGAAGGAGAAGGAGAAGGTGAGTTCAGGAGGGTGAAGCAGAAGAAGCAGAAGAAGGAGAAGGAGAAGGTGAAGTCTGGGGGTTGAAGCAGAAGAAGCAGAAGAAGGAGAAGGAGAAGGTGAAGTCTGGAGGGTGAAGCAGAAGAAGCAGAAGAAGGAGAAGGAGAAGGTGAAGTCAGGAGGGTGAATCAGAAGAAGTAGAAGAAGGAGAAGGAGAAGATGAAGTCTGGAGGGTGAATCAGAAGAAGTAGAAGAAGGAGAAGGAGAAGGTGAAGTCTGGAGGGTGAATCAGAAGAAGTAGAAGAAGGAGAAGGAGAAGGTGAAGTCTGGAGGGTGAATCAGAAGAAGTAGAAGAAGGAGAATTAGAAGGTGAAGTCTGGAGGGTGAATCAGAAGAAGGAGAAGGAGAAGGTGAAGTCTGGAGTGAGAAGCAGAAGAAGTAGAAGAAGGAGAAGGAGAAGGTGAAGTCTGGAGGGTGAATCAGAAGAAGTAGAAGAAGGAGAAGGAGAAGGTGAAGTCTGGAGGGTGAATCAGAAGAAGTAGAAGAAGGAGAAGCGGAAGGTGAAGTCTGGAGGGTGAATCAGAAGAAGCAGAAGAAGGAGAAGTAGAAGGTGAAGTCTGGAGGGTGAATCAGAAGAAGTAGAAGAAGGAGAAGGAGAAGGTGTAGTCTGGAGGGTGTATCAGAAGAAGTAGACGAAGGAGAAGGTGAAGTCTGGAGGGTGAATAAGAAGAAGCAGAAGAAGGAGAAGGAGAAGGTGAAGTATGGAGGGTGAATCAGAAGAAGCAGAAGAAGGAGAAGGAGAGGGTGAAGTCTTGAGGGTGAATCAGAAGAAGCAGAAGAAGGAGAAGGAGAAGGTGAAGTCTGGAGGGTCAATCAGAAGAAGCAGAAGAAGGAGAAGGAGAAGGTGAAGTCTGGAGGGTGAATCAGAAGAAGCAGAAGAAGGAGAAGGAGAAGGTGAAGTCTGGAGGGTGAATCAGAAAAAGCAGAAGAAGTAGAAGGAGAAGGTGAAGTCTGGAGGGTGAATCAGAAGAAGTAGAAGAAGGAGAAGGAGAAGGTGAAGTCTGGAGGGTGAATCAGAAGAAGCAGAAGAAGGAGAAGAAGGAGAAGGAGAAGGTGAAGTCTGGAGGGTGAATCAGAAGAAGCAGAAGAAGTAGAAGGAGAAGGTGAAGTCTGGAGGGTGAATCAGAAGAAGTAGAAGAAGGAGAAGGAGAAGGTGAGTTCAGGAGGGTGAAGCAGAAGAAGCAGAAGAAGGAGAAGGAGAAGGTGAAGTCTGGGGGTTGAAGCAGAAGAAGCAGAAGAAGGAGAAGGAGAAGGTGAAGTCTGGAGGGTGAAGCAGAAGAAGCAGAAGAAGGAGAAGGAGAAGGTGAAGTCAGGAGGGTGAATCAGAAGAAGTAGAAGAAGGAGAAGGAGAAGATGAAGTCTGGAGGGTGAATCAGAACAAGCAGAAGAAGTAGAAGGAGAAGGTGAAGTCTGGAGGGTGAATCAGAAGAAGTAGAAGAAGGAGAAGGAGATGGTGAAGTCTGGAGGGTGATTCAGAAGAAGCAGTAAAAGGAGAAGGAGAAGGTGAAGTCTAGAGGGTGAATCAGAAGAAGCAGAAGAAGGAGAAGGAGAAGGTGAAGTCTGGAGGGTGAATCAGAACAAGCAGAAGAAGTAGAAGGCGAAGGTGAAGTCTGGAGGGTGAATCAGAAGAAGTAGAAGAAGGAGAAGGAGAAGGTGAAGTCTGGAGGGTGAATCAGAAGAAGCAGAAGAAGGAGAAGGAGAAGGTGAAGTCTGGAGGGTGAATCAGAAGAAGCAGATAAAGGAGAAGGAGAAGGTGAAAACTTGAGGGTGAATCAGAAGATGTAGAAGAAGGAGAAGGAGAAGTTGAAGTCTGGAGGGTGAATCAGAAGAAGTAGAAGAAGGAGAAGGAGAAGGCGAAGTCTGGAGGGTGAATCAGAAGAAGCAGAAAAAGGATAAGGAGAAGGTGAAGTCTGGAGGGTGAATCAGAAGAAGCAGAAGAAGGGGAAGGAGAAGATGAAGTCTGCAGGGTGAATCAGAAGAAGTAGAAGAAGGAGAAGGAGAAGGTTAAGCCAGGAGGGTGAAGCAGAAGAAGCAGAAGAAGGAGAAGGAGAAGGTGAAGTCTGGAGGGTGAAGCAGAAGAAGCAGAAGAAGGAGAAGTAGAAGGTGAAGTCTGGAGGGCGAAGCAGAAGAAGCAGAAGAAGGAGAAGGAAAAGGTGAAGTCTGGAGGGTGAAGCAGAAGAAGCAGAAGAAGTAGAAGGAGAAGGTGAAGTCTGGAGGGTGAATCAGAAGAAGCAGAAGAAGGAGAAGGAGAAGGTGAAGTCAGGAGGGTGAATCACAAGACGTAGAAGAAGGAGAAGGAGAAGGTGAAGTCTGGAGGGTGAATCAGAAGAAGTAGAAGAAGGAGAAGGAGAAGGTGAAGTCTGGAGGGTGAATCAGAAGAAGTAGAAGAAGGAGAATTAGAAGGTGAAGTCTGGAGGGTGAATCAGAAGAAGGAGAAGGAGAAGGTGAAGTCTGGAGTGAGAAGCAGAAGAAGTAGAAGAAGGAGAAGGAGAAGGTGAAGTCTGGAGGGTGAATCAGAAGAAGTAGAAGAAGGAGAAGGAGAAGGTGAAGTCTGGAGGGTGAATCAGAAGAAGTAGAAGAAGGAGAAGCGGAAGGTGAAGTCTGGAGGGTGAATCAGAAGAAGCAGAAGAAGGAGAAGTAGAAGGTGAAGTCTGGAGGGTGAATCAGAAGAAGTAGAAGAAGGAGAAGGAGAAGGTGTAGTCTGGAGGGTGTATCAGAAGAAGTAGACGAAGGAGAAGGTGAAGTCTGGAGGGTGAATAAGAAGAAGCAGAAGAAGGAGAAGGAGAAGGTGAAGTATGGAGGGTGAATCAGAAGAAGCAGAAGAAGGAGAAGGAGAAGGTGAAGTCTTGAGGGTGAATCAGAAGAAGCAGAAGAAGGAGAAGGAGAAGGTGAAGTCTGGAGGGTCAATCAGAAGAAGCAGAAGAAGGAGAAGGAGAAGGTGAAGTCTGGAGGGTGAATCAGAAGAAGCAGAAGAAGGAGTAGGAGAAGGTGAAGTCTGGAGGGTGAATCAGAACAAGCAGAAGAAGTAGAAGGAGAAGGTGAAGTCTGGAGGCTGAATCAGAAGAAGTAGAAGAAGGAGAAGGAGAAGGTGAAGTCTGGAGGGTGAATCAGAAGAAGCAGAAGAAGGAGAAGAAGGAGAAGGAGAAGGTGAAGTCTGGAGGGTGAATCAGAAGAAGCAGATGAAGGAGAAGGAGAAGGTGAAAACTGGAGGGTGAATCAGAAGAAGTAGAAGAAGGAGAAGGAGAAGGCGAAGTCTGGAGGGTGAATCAGAAGAAGCAGAAAAAGGAGAAGGAGAAGGTGAAGTCTGGAGGGTGAATCAGAAGAAGCAGAAGAAGGGGAAGGAGAAGATGAAGTCTGCAGGGTGAATCAGAAGAAGTAGAAGAAGGCGAAGGAGAAGGTGAAGCCAGGAGGGTGAAGCAGAAGAAGCAGAAGAAGGAGAAGGAGAAGGTGAAGTCTGGAGGGTGAAGCAGAAGAAGCAGAAGAAGGAGAAGGAGAAGGTGAAGTCTGGAGAGCGAAGCAGAAGAAGCAGAAGAAGGAGAAGGTGAAGTCTGGAGGGTGAAGCAGAAGAAGCAGAAGAAGTAGAAGGAGAAGGTGTAGTCTGGAGGGTGAATCAGAAGAAGTAGAAGAAGGAGAAGGAGAAGGTGAGTTCAGGAGGGTGAAGCAGAAGAAGCAGAAGAAGGAGAAGGAGAAGGTGAAGTCTGGGGGTTGAAGCAGAAGAAGCAGAAGAAGGAGAAGGAGAAGGTGAAGTCTGGAGGGTGAAGCAGAAGAAGCAGAAGAAGGAGAAGGAGAAGGTGAAGTCAGGAGGGTGAATCAGAAGAAGTAGAAGAAGGAGAAGGAGAAGATGAAGTCTGGAGGGTGAATCAGAAGAAGGAGAAGAAGGAGAAGGAGAAGGTGAAGTCTGGAGGGTGAATCAGAAGAAGTAGAAGAAGGAGAATTAGAAGGTGAAGTCTGGAGGGTGAATCAGAAGAAGCAGAAGAAGGAGAAGGAGAAGGTGAAGTCTGGAGTGAGAAGCAGAAGAAGTAGAAGAAGGAGAAGGAGAAGGTGAAGTCTGGAGGGTGAATCAGAAGAAGTAGAAGAAGGAGAAGGAGAAGGTGAAGTCTGAGGGTGAATCAGAAGAAGTAGAAGAAGGAGAAGCGGAAGGTGAAGTCTGGAGGGTGAATCAGAAGAAGCAGAAGAAGGAGAAGGAGAAGGTGAAGTCTGGAGGGTGAATCAGAAGAAGTAGAAGAAGGAGAAGGAGAAGGTGTAGTCTGGAGGGTGAATCAGAAGAAGTAGACGAAGGAGAAGGAGAAGGTGAAGTCTGGAGGGTGAATAAGAAGAAGCAGAAGAAGGAGAAGGAGAAGGTGAAGTATGGAGGGTGAATCAGAAGAAGCAGAAGAAGGAGAAGGAGAAGGTGAAGTCTGGAGGGTGAATCAGAAGAAGCAGAAGAAGGAGAAGGAGAAGGTGAAGTCTGGAGGGTGAATCAGAAGAAGAAGAAGAAGGAGAAGGAGAAGGTGAAGTCTGGAGGGTGAATCAGAACAAGCAGAAGAAGTAGAAGGAGAAGGTGAAGTCTGGAGGGTGAATCAGAAGAAGTAGAAGAAGGAGAAGGAGATGGTGAAGTCTGGAGGGTGATTCAGAAGAAGCAGTAGAAGGAGAAGGAGAAGGTGAAGTCAGGAGGGTGAATCAGAAGAAGCAGAAGAAGGAGAAGGAGAAGGTGAAGTCTGGAGGGTGAATCAGAAGAAGCAGATGAAGGAGAAGGAGAAGGTGAAAACTGGAGGGTGAATCAGAAGAAGTAGGAGAAGGAGAAGGAGAAGTTGAAGTCTGAAGGGTGAATCACAAGAAGTAGAAGAAGGAGAAGGAGAAGGCGAAGTCTGGAGGGTGAATCAGAAGAAGCAGAAGAAGGAGAAGGAGAATGTGAAGTCTGGAGGTGAATCAGAAGAAGCAGAAGAAGGAGAAGGAGAAGATGAAGTCTGCAGGGTGAATCAGAAGAAGTAGAAGAAGGAGAAGGAGAAGGTGAAGTCTGAAGGGTGAATCAGAAGAAGCAGAAGAAGGAGAAGGAGAAGGTCAAGTCTGGAGGGTAAATCAGAAGAAGCTGGAGAAGGAGAAGGAGAAGGTGAAGTCTGGAGGGTGAATCAGAAGAAGTAGAAGAAGGAGAAGGAGAAGGTGAAGTCTGGAGGGTGAATCAGAAGAAGCAGAAGAAGGAGAAGGAGAATGTGAAGTCTGGAGGGTGAATCAGAAGAAGCCGAAGAAGGAGAAGGAGAAGGTGAAGTCTGGAGGGTAAATCAGAAGAAGCAGAAGAAGGAGAAGGAGAAGGTGAAATCTGGAGGGTGATTCAGAAGAAGGAGAAGGAGTAGAAGGAGAAGGTGAAGTCTGGAGGGTGAATCAGAAGAAGTAGAAGAAGGAGAAGGAGAAGGTGAAGTCTGGAGGGTGAATCAGAAGAAGCAGAAGAAGGAGAAGGAGAAGGTGAAGTCAGGAGGGTGAATCAGAAGAAGCAGAAGAAGGAGAAGGAGAAGGTGAAGTCTGGAGGGTGAATCAGAAGAAGCAGAAGAAGGAGAAGGAGAAGGTGAAGACTGGAGGGTGAATCAGAAGAAGTAGAAGAAGGAGAAGGAGAAGGTGAAGTCTGGAGGTTATTCAGAAGAAGAAGAAGAAGGAGAATTAGAAGGTGAAGTCTGGAGGGTGAATCAGAAGAAGCAGAAGAAGGAGAAGGAGAAGGTGAAGTCTGGAGGGTGAAGCAGAAGAAGCAGAAGAAGGAGAAGGAGAAGGTGAAGTCAGTAGGGTGAATCAGAAGAAGTAGAAGAAGGAGAAGGAGAAGGTGAAGTCTGGAGGGTGAATCAGAAGAAGAAGAAGAAGGAGAATTAGAAGGTGAAGTCTGGAGGGTGAAACAGAAGAAGCAGAAGAAGGAGAAGGAGAAGATGAAGTCTGGAGTGAGAAGCAGAAGAAGCAGAAGAAGGAGAAGGAGAAGGTGAAGTCTGGAGGGTGAATCAGAAGAAGTAGAAGAAGGAGAAGGAGAAGGTGACGTCTGGAGGGTGAATCAGAAAAAGTAGAAGAAGGAGAAGGGGAAGGTGAAGTCTGGAGGGTGAATCAGAAGAAGCAGAAGAAGGAAAAGGAGAAGGTGAAGTCTGGAGGGTGAATCAGAAGAAGTAGAAGAAGGAGAAGGAGAAGTGTAGTCTGGAGGGTGAATCAGAAGAAGTAGACGAAGGAGAAGGAGAAGGTGAAGTCTGGAGGGTGAATCAGAAGAAGCAGAAGAAGGAGAAGGAGAAGGTGAAGTCTGGAGGGTGAAGCAGAAGAAGCAGAAAAAGGAGAAGGAGAAGGTGAAGTCAGGAGGGTGAATCAGAAGAAGTAGAAGAAGGAGAAGGAGAAGGTAAAGTCTGGAGGGTGAAGCAGAAGAAGCAGAAGAAGGAGAAGGAGAAGGTGAAGTCTGGAGGGCGCAGCAGAAGAAGCAGAAGGAGAAGGTGAAGTCTGGAGGGTGAAGCAGAAGAAGCAGAATAAGGGGAAGGAGAAGGTGAAGTCTGGAGGGTGAATCAGAAGAAGTAAAAGAAGGAGAAGGAGAAGGTGAAGCCAGGAGGGTGAAGCAGAAGAAGCAGAAGAAGGAGAAGGAGAAGGTGAAGTCTGGAGGGTGAAGCAGAAGAAGCAGAAGAAGGAGAAGGAGAAGGTGAAGTCTGGAGGGCGAAGCAGAAGAAGCAGAAGAAGGAGAAGGAGAAGGTGAAGTCTGGAGGGTGAAGCAGAAGAAGCAGAAGAAGGAGAAGGAGATGGTGAAGTCTGGAGGGTGAATCAGAAGAAGTAGAAGAAGGAGAAGGAGAAGGTGAAGTCAGGAGAGTGAAGCAGAAGAAGCAGAAGAAGGAGAAGGAGAAGATGTAGTCTGGAGGGTGAAGCAGATGAAGCAGAAGAAGGAGAAGGAGAAGGTGAAGTCAGGAGGGTGAATCAGAAGAAGTAGAAGAAGGAGAAGGAGAAGGTAAAGTCTGGAGGGTGAATCAGAAGAAGGAGAAGAAGGAGAAGGAGAAGGTGAAGTCTGGAGGGTGAATCAGAAGAAGAAGAAGAAGGAGAATTAGAAGGTGAAGTCTGGAGGGTGAATCAGAAGAAGCAGAAGAAGGAGAAGGAGAAGGTGAAGTCTGGAGGGTGAATCAGAAGAAGCAGAAGAAGGAGAAGGAGAAGGTGAAGTATGGAGGGTGAATCAGAAGAAGCAGAAGAAGGAGAAGGAGAAGGTGAAGTCTGGAGGGTGAATCAGAAGAAGCAGAAGAAGGAGAAGGAGAAGGTGAAGTCTGGAGGGTGAATCAGAAGAAGCAGAAGAAGGAGAAGGAGATGGTGAAGTCTGGAGGGTGAATCAGAAGAAGCAGAAGAAGGAGATGGAGAAGGTGAAGTCTGGAGGGTGAATCAGAAGAAGCAGAATAAGGAGAAGGAGAAGGTGAAGTCTGGAGGGTGAATCAGAAGAAGCAGAAGAAGGAGAAGGAGAAGGTGAAGTCTGGAGGGTGAATCAGAAGAAGTAGAAGAAGGAGAAGGAGAAGGTGAAGTCTGGAGGGTGAAGCAGAAGAAGTAGAAGAAGGAGAAGGAGAAGGTGAAGTCAGGAGGGTGAATCAGAAGAAGTAGAAGAAGGAGAAGGAGAAGGTGAGGTCAGGAGATTGAATCAGAAGAAGCAAAGAAGGAGAAGGAGAAGGTAAAGTCTGGAGGGTGAATCAGAAGAATCAGAAGAAGGAGAAGGAGAAGGTGAAGTCAGGAGGGTGAATCAGAAGAAGCAGAAGAAGGAGAAGGAGAAGGTGAAGTTAGGAGGGTGAATCAGAAGAAGCAGAAGAAGGAGAAGGAGAAGGTGAAGTCAGGGGGGTGAAGCAGAAGAAGTAGAAGAAGGAGAAGGAGAAGGTGAAGTCAGGAGGGAGAAGCAGAAGAAGCAGAGAAGGAGAAGGAGAAGGTGAAGTCTGGAGGGCGCAGCAGAAGAAGCAGAAGAAGGAGAAGGAGAAGGTGAAGACTGGAGGGTGAATCAGAAGAAGCAGAATAAGGAGAAGGAGAAGGTGAAGTCTGGAGGGTGAATCAGAAGAAGCAGAAGAAGGAGAAGGAGAAGGTGAAGTCTGGAGGGTGAATCAGAAGAAGTAGAAGAAGGAGAAGGAGAAGGTGAAGTCTGGAGGGTGAAGCAGAAGAAGCAGAAGAAGGAGAAGGAGAAGGTGAAGTCAGGAAGGTGAATCAGAAGAAGTAGAAGAAGGAGAAGGAGAAGGTGAAGTCAGGAGCTTGAATCAGAAGAAGCAGAAGAAGGAGAAGGAGAAGGTGAAGTCTGGAGGGTGAATCAGAAGAAGCAGAAGAAGGAGAAGGAGAAGGTGAAGTCTGGAGGGTGAATCAGAAGAAGAAGAAGAAGGAGAAGGAGAAGGTGAAGTCTGGAGGGTGAATCAGAACAAGCAGAAGAAGTAGAAGGAGAAGGTGAAGTCTGGAGGGTGAATCAGAAGAAGTAGAAGAAGGAGAAGGAGATGGTGAAGTCTGGAGGGTGATCAGAAGAAGCAGTAGAAGGAGAAGGAGAAGGTGAAGTCAGGAGGGTGAATCAGAAGAAGCAGAAGAAGGAGAAGGAGAAGGTGAAGTCTGGAGGGTGAATCAGAAGAAGCAGATGAAGGAGAAGGAGAAGGTGAAAACTGGAGGGTGAATCAGAAGAAGTAGAAGAAGGAGAAGGAGAAGTTGAAGTCTGAAGGGTGAATCAGAAGAAGTAGAAGAAGGAGAAGGAGAAGGCGAAGTCTGGAGGGTGAATCAGAAGAAGCAGAAGAAGGAGAAGGAGAATGTGAAGTCTGGAGGGTGAATCAGAAGAAGCAGAAGAAGGAGAAGGAGAAGATGAAGTCTGCAGGGTGAATCAGAAGAAGTAGAAGAAGGAGAAGGAGAAGGTGAAGTCTGAAGGGTGAATCAGAAGAAGCAGAAGAAGGAGAAGGAGAAGGTCAAGTCTGGAGGGTAAATCAGAAGAAGCTGGAGAAGGAGAAGGAGAAGGTGAAGTCTGGAGGGTGAATCAGAAGAAGTAGAAGAAGGAGAAGGAGAAGGTGAAGTCTGGAGGGTGAATCAGAAGAAGCAGAAGAAGGAGAAGGAGAATGTGAAGTCTGGAGGGTGAATCAGAAGAAGCCGAAGAAGGAGAAGGAGAAGGTGAAGTCTGGAGGGTAAATCAGAAGAAGCAGAAGAAGGAGAAGGAGAAGGTGAAATCTGGAGGGTGATTCAGAAGAAGGAGAAGGAGTAGAAGGAGAAGGTGAAGTCTGGAGGGTGAATCAGAAGAAGTAGAAGAAGGAGAAGGAGAAGGTGAAGTCTGGAGGGTGAATCAGAAGAAGCAGAAGAAGGAGAAGGAGAAGGTGAAGTCAGGAGGGTGAATCAGAAGAAGCAGAAGAAGGAGAAGGAGAAGGTGAAGTCTGGAGGGTGAATCAGAAGAAGCAGAAGAAGGAGAAGGAGAAGGTGAAGACTGGAGGGTGAATCAGAAGAAGTAGAAGAAGGAGAAGGAGAAGGTGAAGTCTGGAGGGTTATTCAGAAGAAGAAGAAGAAGGAGAATTAGAAGGTGAAGTCTGGAGGGTGAATCAGAAGAAGCAGAAGAAGGAGAAGGAGAAGGTGAAGTCTGGAGGGTGAAGCAGAAGAAGCAGAAGAAGGAGAAGGAGAAGGTGAAGTCAGTAGGGTGAATCAGAAGAAGTAGAAGAAGGAGAAGGTAAAGTCTGGAGGGTGAATCAGAAGAAGTAGAAGAAGGAGAAGGAGAAGGTGAAGTCTGGAGGGTGAATCAGAAGAAGAAGAAGAAGGAGAATTAGAAGGTGAAGTCTGGAGGGTGAAACAGAAGAAGCAGAAGAAGGAGAAGGAGAAGGTGAAGTCTGGAGTGAGAAGCAGAAGAAGCAGAAGAAGGTGAAGGAGAAGGTGAAGTCTGGAGGGTGAATCAGAAGAAGTAGAAGAAGGAGAAGGAGAAGGTGACGTCTGGAGGGTGAATCAGAAAAAGTAGAAGAAGGAGAAGGGGAAGGTGAAGTCTGGAGGGTGAATCAGAAGAAGCAGAAGAAGGAAAAGGAGAAGGTGAAGTCTGGAGGGTGAATCAGAAGAAGTAGAAGAAGGAGAAGGAGAAGGTGTAGTCTGGAGGGTGAATCAGAAGAAGTAGACGAAGGAGAAGGAGAAGGTGAAGTCTGGAGGGTGAATCAGAAGAAGCAGAAGAAGGAGAAGGAGAAGGTGAAGTCTGGAGGGTGAAGCAGAAGAAGCAGAAAAAGGAGAAGGAGAAGGTGAAGTCAGGAGGGTGAATCAGAAGAAGTAGAAGAAGGAGAAGGAGAAGGTAAAGTCTGGAGGGTGAAGCAGAAGAAGCAGAAGAAGGAGAAGGAGAAGATGAAGTCTGGAGGGCGCAGCAGAAGAAGCAGAAGGAGAAGGTGAAGTCTGGAGGGTGAAGCAGAAGAAGCAGAATAAGGGGAAGGAGAAGGTGAAGTCTGGAGGGTGAATCAGAAGAAGTAAAAGAAGGAGAAGGAGAAGGTGAAGCCAGGAGGGTGAAGCAGAAGAAGCAGAAGAAGGAGAAGGAGAAGGTGAAGTCTGGAGGGTGAAGCAGAAGAAGCAGAAGAAGGAGAAGGAGAAGGTGAAGTCTGGAGGGCGAAGCAGAAGAAGCAGAAGAAGGAGAAGGAGAAGGTGAAGTCTGGAGGGTGAAGCAGAAGAAGCAGAAGAAGGAGAAGGAGATGGTGAAGTCTGGAGGGTGAATCAGAAGAAGTAGAAGAAGGAGAAGGAGAAGGTGAAGTCAGGAGAGTGAAGCAGAAGAAGCAGAAGAAGGAGAAGGAGAAGATGTAGTCTGGAGGGTGAAGCAGATGAAGCAGAAGAAGGAGAAGGAGAAGGTGAAGTCAGGAGGGTGAATCAGAAGAAGTAGAAGAAGGAGAAGGAGAAGGTAAAGTCTGGAGGGTGAATCAGAAGAAGGAGAAGAAGGAGAAGGAGAAGGTGAAGTCTGGAGGGTGAATCAGAAGAAGAAGAAGAAGGAGAATTAGAAGGTGAAGTCTGGAGGGTGAATCAGAAGAAGCAGAAGAAGGAGAAGGAGAAGGTGAAGTCTGGAGGGTGAATCAGAAGAAGCAGAAGAAGGAGAAGGAGAAGGTGAAGTATGGAGGGTGAATCAGAAGAAGCAGAAGAAGGAGAAGGAGAAGGTGAAGTCTGGAGGGTGAATCAGAAGAAGCAGAAGAAGGAGAAGGAGAAGGTGAAGTCTGGAGGGTGAATCAGAAGAAGCAGAAGAAGGAGAAGGAGATGGTGAAGTCTGGAGGGTGAATCAGAAGAAGCAGAAGAAGGAGATGGAGAAGGTGAAGTCTGGAGGGTGAATCAGAAGAAGCAGAATAAGGAGAAGGAGAAGGTGAAGTCTGGAGGGTGAATCAGAAGAAGCAGAAGAAGGAGAAGGAGAAGGTGAAGTCTGGAGGGTGAATCAGAAGAAGTAGAAGAAGGAGAAGGAGAAGGTGAAGTCTGGAGGGTGAAGCAGAAGAAGTAGAAGAAGGAGAAGGAGAAGGTGAAGTCAGGAGGGTGAATCAGAAGAAGTAGAAGAAGGAGAAGGAGAAGGTGAAGTCAGGAGATTGAATCAGAAGAAGCAGAAGAAGGAGAAGGAGAAGGTAAAGTCTGGAGGGTGAATCAGAAGAATCAGAAGAAGGAGAAGGAGAAGGTGAAGTCAGGAGGGTGAATCAGAAGAAGCAGAAGAAGGAGAAGGAGAAGGTGAAGTTAGGAGGGTGAATCAGAAGAAGCAGAAGAAGGAGAAGGAGAAGGTGAAGTCAGGGGGGTGAAGCAGAAGAAGTAGAAGAAGGAGAAGGAGAAGGTGAAGTCAGGAGGGAGAAGCAGAAGAAGCAGAGAAGGAGAAGGAGAAGGTGAAGTCTGGAGGGCGCAGCAGAAGAAGCAGAAGAAGGAGAAGGAGAAGGTGAAGACTGGAGGGTGAATCAGAAGAAGCAGAATAAGGAGAAGGAGAAGGTGAAGTCTGGAGGGTGAATCAGAAGAAGCAGAAGAAGGAGAAGGAGAAGGTGAAGTCTGGAGGGTGAATCAGAAGAAGTAGAAGAAGGAGAAGGAGAAGGTGAAGTCTGGAGGGTGAAGCAGAAGAAGTAGAAGAAGGAGAAGGAGAAGGTGAAGTCAGGAAGGTGAATCAGAAGAAGTAGAAGAAGGAGAAGGAGAAGGTGAAGTCAGGAGATTGAATCAGAAGAAGCAGAAGAAGGAGAAGGAGAAGGTGAAGTCTGGAGGGTGAATCAGAAGAAGCAGAAGAAGGAGAAGGAGAAGGTGAAGTTAGGAGGGTGAATCAGAAGAAGCAGAAGAAGGAGAAGGAGAAGGTGAAGTCTGGAGGGTGAATCAGAAGAATCAGAAGAAGGAGAAGGAGAAGGTGAAGTCTGGAGGGTGAATCAGAAGAAGTAGAAGAAGGAGAAGGAGAAGGTGAAGTCAGGAGGGTGAAGCAGAAGAAGCAGAAGAAGGAGAAGGAGAAGGTGAAGTCTGGAGGGTGAAGCAGAAGAAGCAGAAGAAGGAGAAGTAGAAGGTGAAGTCTGGAGGGCGTAGCAGAAGAAGCAGAAGAAGGAGAAGGAGAAGGTGAAGTCTGGAGGGTGAAGCAGAAGAAGCAGAAGAAGGAGAAGGAGAAGGTGAAGTCTGGAGGGTGAATCAGAAGAAGTAGAAGAAGGAGAAGGAGAAGGTGATGTCAGGAGGGTGAAGCAGAAGAAGCAGAAGAAGGAGAAGGAGAAGGTGAAGTCTGGAGGGTGAAGCAGAAGAAGCAGAAGAAGGAGAAGGAGAAGGTGAAGTCTGGAGGGTGAAGCAGAAGAAGCAGAAGAAGGAGAAGGAGAAGGTGAAGTCAGGAGGGTGAATCAGAAGAAGTAGAAGAAGGAGAAGTAAAAGGTGAAGTCTGGAGGGTGAATCAGAAGAAGCAGAAGAAGGAGAAGGAGAAGGTGAAGTCTGGAGGGAGAAGCAGAAGAAGTAGAAGAACGAGAAGCAGAATGTGAAGTCTGGAGGGTGAATCAGAAGAAGTAGAAGAAGGAGAAGGAGAAGGTGAAGTCTGGAGGGTGAATCAGAAGAAGTAGAAGAAGGAGAAGGAGAAGGTGGATTCTGGAGGGTGAATCAGAAGAAGCAGAAGAAGTAGAAGGAGAAGGTGAAGTCTGGAGGGTGAATCAGAAGAAGTAGAAGAAGGAGAAGGAGAAGGTGTAGTCTGAAGGGTGAATCAGAAGAAGTAGACGAAGGAGAAGGAGAAGGTGAAGTCTGGAGGGTGAATCAGAAGAAGCAGAAGAAGGAGAAGGAGAAGGTGAAGTCTGGAGGTTGAATCAGAAGAAGTAGAAGAAGGAGAAGGAGAAGGTGAAGTCTGGAGGGTGAATCAGAAGAAGCAGAAGAAGGAGAAGGAGAAGGTGAAGTCTGGAGGGTGAATCAGAAGAAGCAGAAGAAGGAGAAGGAGAAGGTGAAGTCTGGAGGGTGAATCAGAAGAAGCAGAAGAAGGAGAAGCAGAAGGTGAAGTCTGGAGGGTGAATCAGAAGAAGCAGAAGAAGTAGAAGGAGAAGGTGAAGTCTGGAGGGTGAATCAGAAGAAGTAGAAGAAGGAGAAGGAGAAGGTGAAGTCTGGAGGGTGCATCAGAAGAAGCAGAAGAAGGAGAAGGAGAAGGTGAAGTCAGGGGGATGAAGCAGAAGAAGTAGAAGAAGGAGAAGGAGAAGGTGAAGTCAGGAGGGTGAAGCAGAAGAAGCAGAAGAAGGAGAAGGAGAAGGTGAAGTCTGGAGGGTGAAGCAGAAGAAGCAGAAGAAGGAGAAGGAGAAGGTGAAGTCTGGAGGGTGAATCAGAAGAAGTAGAAGAAGGAGAAGGAGAAGGTGAAGTCAGGAGGGTGAAGCAGAAGAAGCAGAAGAAGGAGAAGGAGAAGGTGAAGTCTGGAGGGTGAAGCAGAAGAAGCAGAAGAAGGAGAAGGAGAAGGTGAAGTCTGGAGGGCGTAGCAGAAGAAGCAGAAGAAGGAGAAGGAGAAGGTGAAGTCTGGAGGGTGAAGCAGAAGAAGCAGAAGAAGGAGAAGGAGAAGGTGAAGTCTGGAGGGTGAATCAAAAGAAGTAGAAGAAGGAGAAGGAGAAGGTGATGTCAGGAGGGTGAAGCAGAAGAAGCAGAAGAAGGAGAAGGAGAAGGTGAAGTCTGGAGGGTGAAGCAGAAGAAGCAGAAGAAGGAGAAGGAGAAGGTGAAGTCAGGAGGGTGAATCAGAAGAAGTAGAAGAAGGAGAAGGTGAAGTCTGGAGGGTGAATCAGAAGAAGCAGAAGAAGGAGAAGGAGAAGGTGAAGTCTGGAGGGAGAAGCAGAAGAAGTAGAAGAACGAGAAGGAGAATGTGAAGTCTGGAGGGTGAATCAGAAGAAGTAGAAGAAGGAGAAGGAGAAGGTGAAGTCTGGAGGGTGAATCAGAAGAAGTAGAAGAAGGAGAAGGAGAAGGCGAAGTCTGGAGGGTGAATCAGAAGAAGCAGAAGAAGTAGAAGGAGAAGGTGAAGTCTGGAGGGTGAATCAGAAGAAGTAGAAGAAGGAGAAGGAGAATGTGTAGTCTGGAGGGTGAATCAGAAGAAGTAGACGAAGGAGAAGGAGAAGGTGAAGTCTGGAGGGTGAATCAGAAGAAGCAGAAGAAGGAGAAGGAGAAGGTGAAGTCTGGAGGTTGAATCAGAAGAAGTAGAAGAAGGAGAAGGAGAAGGTGAAGTCTGGAGGGTGAATCAGAAGAAGAAGGAGAAGGAGAAGGTGAAGTCTGGAGGGTGAATCAGAAGAAGCAGAAGAAGGAGAAGGAGAAGGTGAAGTCTGGAGGGTGAATCAGAAGAAGCAGAAGAAGGAGAAGCAGAAGGTGAAGTCTGGAGGGTGAATCAGAAGAAGCAGAAGAAGTAGAAGGAGAAGGTGAAGTCTGGAGGGTGAATCAGAAGAAGTAGAAGAAGGAGAAGGAGAAGGTTAAGTCTGGAGGGTGAATCAGAAGAGGAAGAAGAAGGAGAAGGAGAAGGTGAAGTCAGGAGGGTGAATCAGAAGGAGCAGAAGAAGGAGAAGGAGAAGGTGAAGTCTGGAGGGTGAATCAGAAGAAGCAGAAGAAGGAGAAGGAGAAGGTGAAGACTGGAGGGTGTATCAGAAGAAGTAGAAGAAGGAGAAGGAGAAGGTGAAGTCTGGAGGGTGAATCAGAAGAAGCAGAAGAAGGAGAAGGAGAAGGTGAAGTCTGAAGGGTGAATCAGAAGAAGCAGAAGAAGGAGAAGGAGAAGGTGAAGTCTGGAGGGTGAATCAGAAGAAGTAGAAGAAGGAGAAGGAGAAGGTGAAGTCTGGAGGGTGAATCAGAATAAGCAGAAGAAGGAGAAGGAGAAGGTGAAGTCTGGAGGGTGAATCAGACGAAGTAGAAGAAGGAGAAGTAGAAGGTGTAGTCTGGAGGGTGAATCAGAAGAAGTAGACGAAGGAGAAGGAGAAGGTGAAGTCTGGAGGGTGAATCAGAAGAAGCAGAAGAAGGAGAAGGAGAAGGTGAAGTCTGGAGGGTGAATCAGAAGAAGTAGAAGAAGGAGAAGGAGAAGGTGAAGTCTGGAGGGTGAATCAGAAGAAGCAGAAGAAGGAGAAGGAGAAGGTGAAGTCTGGAGGGTGAATCAGAAGAAGCAGAAGAAGGAGAAGGAGAAGGTGAAATCTGGAGGGTGAATCAGAAGAAGCAGAAGAAGGAAAAGGAGAAGGTGAAGTCTGGAGAGTGAATCAGAAGAAGCAGAAGAAGTAGAAGGAGAAGGTGAAGTCTGGAGGGTGAATCAGAAGAAGTAGAAGAAGGAGAAGGAGAAGGTGAAGTCTGGAGGGTGAATCAGAAGAAGCAGAACAAGTAGAAGGAGAAGGTGAAGTCAGGAGGGTGAATCAGGAGAAGCAGAAGAAGGAGAAGGAGAAGGTGAAGTCTGGATGGTGAATCAGAAGAAGCAGAAGAAGGAGAAGAAGAAGGTGAAGACTGGAGGGTGAATCAGAAGAAGTAGAAGAAGGAGAAGGAGAAGGTGAAGTCTGGAGGGTGAAGCAGAAGAAGCAGAAGAAGGAGAAGGAGAAGGTGAAGTCTGGAGGGTGAATCAGAAGAAGTAGAAGAAGGAGAAGGAGAAGGTGAAGTCAGGAGGGTGAAGCAGAAGAAGAAGAAGAAGGAGAAGGAGAAGGTGAAGTCTGGAGGGTGAAGCAGAAGAAGCAGAAGAAGGAGAAGGGGAGGTGAAGTCTGGAGGGCGAAGCAGAAGAAGCAGAAGAAGGAGAAGGAGAAGGTGAAGTCTGGAGGGAAGCAGAAGAAGCAGAAGAAGGAGAAGGAGAAAGTGAAGTCTGGAGGGTGAATCAGAAGAAGTAGAAGAAGGAGAAGGAGAAGGTGAAGTCAGGGGGGTGAAGCAGAAGAAGCAGAAGAAGGAGAAGGAGAAGGTGTAGTCTGGAGGGTGAATCAGAAGAAGTAGACGAAGGAGAAGGAGAAGGTGTAGTCTGGAGGGTGAATCAGAAGAAGCAGAAGAAGGAAAATGAGAAGGTGAAGTCTGGAGGGTGAATCAGAAGAAGTAGAAGAAGGAGAAGGAGAAGGTGAAGTCTGGAGGGTGAATCAGAAGAAGCAGAAGAAGGAGAAGGAGAAGGTGAAGTCTGGAGGGTGAATCAGAAGAAGCAGAAGAAGGAGAAGGAGAAGGTGAAATCTGGAGGGTGAATCAGAAGAAGCAGAAGAAGGAAAAGGAGAAGGTGAAGTCTGGAGTGTGAATCAGAAGAAGCAGAAGATGTAGAAGGAGAAGGTGAAGTCTGGAGGGTGAATCAGAAGAAGTAGAAGAAGGAGAAGGAGAAGGTGAAGTCTGGAGGGTGAATCAGAAGAAGCAGAAGAAGTAGAAGGAGAAGGTGAAGTCAGGAGGGTGAATCAGGAGAAGCAGAAGAAGGAGAAGGAGAAGGTGAAGTCTGGAGGGTGAATCAGAAGAAGCAAAAGAAGGAGAAGGAGAAGATGAAGTCTGGAGGGTGAATCAGAAGAAGCAGAAGAAGGAGAAGGAGAAGGTGAAGTCTGAAGGGTGAATCAAAAGAAGCAGAAGAAGGAGAAGGAGAAGGTGAAGTCTGGAGGGTGAATCAGAAGAAGTAGAAGAAGGAGAAGGAGAAGGCGAAGTCTGGAGGGTGAATCAGAAGAAGCAGAAGAAGGAGAAGGAGAAGGTGAAGTCTGGAGGGTGAATCAGAAGAAGCAAAAGAAGGAGAAGGAGAAGATGAAGTCTGGAGGGTGAATCAGAAGAAGTAGAAGAAGGAGAAGGAGAAGGTGAGGTCTGGAGGGTGAATCAGAAGAAGCAGAAGAAGGAGAAGGAGAAGGTGAAGTCTGAAGGGTGAATCAAAAGAAGCAGAAGAAGGAGAAGGAGAAGGTGAAGTCTGGAGGGTGAATCAGAAGAAGCAGAAGAAGGAGAAGGAGAAGGTGAAGTCTGGAGGGTGAATCAGAAGAAGCAGAAGAAGGAGAAGGAGAAGGTGAAGTCTGGTGGGTGAATCAGAAGAAGTAGAAGAAGGAGAAGGAGAACGTGAAGTCTGGAGGGTGAATCAGAAGAAGCAGAAGAAGGAGAAGGAGAAGGTGAAGTCTGGAGGGTGAATCAGAAGAAGCAGAAAAAGGAGAACGAGAAGATGAAGTCTGGAGGGTGAATCAGAAGAAGTAGACGAAGGAGAAGGAGAATGTGAAGTCTGGAGGGTGAATCAGAAGAAGCAGAAGAAGGAGAAGGAGAAGATGAAGTCTGGAGGGTGAATCAGAAGAAGCAGAAGAAGGAGAAGGAGAAGGTGAAGTCTGGAGGGTGAATCAGAAGAAGCAGAATAAGGAGAAGGAGAAGGTGAAGTCTGGAGGGTGAATCAGAAGAAGCAGAAGAAGGGGAAGGAGAAGGTGAAGTCTGGAGGGTGAAGCAGAAGGAGTAGAAGAAGGAGAAGGAGAAGGTGAAGTCTGGAGGGTGAATCAGAAGAAGCAGAAGAAGGAGAAGGAGAAGGTGAAGTCTGGAGGGTGAATCAGAAGAAGCAGAAGAAGGAGAAGGAGAAGATGAAGTCTGGAGGGTGAATCAGAAGAAGGAGAAGAAGGAGAAGGAGAAGGTGAGGTCTGGAGGGTGAATCAGACGAAGCAGAAGAAGGAGAAGGAGAAGGTGAAGTCTGGAGGGTGAATCAGAAGAAGCAGAAGAAGGAGAAGGAGAAGGTGAAGTCTGGAGGGTGAATCAGAAGAAGCAGAAGAAGGAGAAGAAGAAGGTGAAGTCAGGAGGGTGAATCAGAAGAAGCAGAAGAAGGAGAAGGAGAAGGTGAAGTTAGGAGGGTGAATCAGAAGAAGCAGAAGAAGGAGAAGGAGAAAGTGAAGTCAGGGGGGTGAAGCAGAAGAAGTAGAAGAAGGAGAAGGAGAAGGTGAAGTCAGGAGGGTGAAGCAGAAGAAGCCGAAGAAGGAGAAGGAGAAGGCGAAGTCTGGAGGGTGCAGCAGAAGAAGCAGAAGAAGGAGAACGAGAAGGTTAAGTCTGGAGGGTGAAGCAGAAGAAGCAGAAGAAGGAGAAGGAGAAGGTGAAGTCTGGAGGGTGAATCAGAAGAAGTAGAAGAAGGAGAAGGAGAAGGTGAAGTCAGGAGGGTGAAGCAGAAGAAGAAGAAGAAGGAGAAGGAGAAGGTGAAGTCTGGAGGGTGAAGCAGAAGAAGCAGAAGAAGGAGAAGGGGAGGTGAAGTCTGGAGGGCGAAGCAGAAGAAGCAGAAGAAGGAGAAGGAGAAGGTGAAGTCTGGAGGGAAGCAGAAGAAGCAGAAGAAGGAGAAGGAGAAAGTGAAGTCTGGAGGGTGAATCAGAAGAAGTAGAAGAAGGAGAAGGAGAAGGTGAAGTCAGGGGGGTGAAGCAGAAGAAGCAGAAGAAGGAGAAGGAGAAGGTGTAGTCTGGAGGGTGCATCAGAAGAAGAAGACGAAGGAGAAGGAGAAGGTGTAGTCTGGAGGGTGAATCAGAAGAAGCAGAAGAAGGAAAATGAGAAGGTGAAGTCTGGAGGGTGAATCAGAAGAAGTAGAAGAAGGAGAAGGAGAAGGTGAAGTCTGGAGGGTGAATCAGAAGAAGCAGAAGAAGGAGAAGGAGAAGGTGAAGTCTGGAGGGTGAATCAGAAGAAGCAGAAGAAGGAGAAGGAGAAGGTGAAATCTGGAGGGTGAATCAGAAGAAGCAGAAGAAGGAAAAGGAGAAGGTGAAGTCTGGAGTGTGAATCAGAAGAAGCAGAAGATGTAGAAGGAGAAGGTGAAGTCTGGAGGGTGAATCAGAAGAAGTAGAAGAAGGAGAAGGAGAAGGTGAAGTCTGGAGGGTGAATCAGAAGAAGCAGAAGAAGTAGAAGGAGAAGGTGAAGTCAGGAGGGTGAATCAGGAGAAGCAGAAGAAGGAGAAGGAGAAGGTGAAGTCTGGAGGGTGAATCAGAAGAAGCAGAAGAAGGAGAAGAAGAAGGTGAAGACTGGAGGGTGAATCAGAAGAAGTAGAAGAAGGAGAAGGAGAAGGTGAAGTCTGGAGGGTGAATCAGAAGAAGTAGAAGAAGGAGAAGGAGAAGGCGAAGTCTGGAGGGTGAATCAGAAGAAGCAGAAGAAGGAGAAGGAGAAGGTGAAGTCTGGAGGGTGAATCAGAAGAAGCAAAAGAAGGAGAAAGAGAAGATGAAGTCTGGAGGGTGAATCAGAAGAAGTAGAAGAAGGAGAAGGAGAAGGTGAGGTCTGGAGGGTGAATCAGAAGAAGCAGAAGAAGGAGAAGGAGAAGGTGAAGTCTGAAGGGTGAATCAAAAGAAGCAGAAGAAGGAGAAGTAGAAGGTGAAGTCTGCAGTGTGAATCAGAAGAATCAGAAGAAGGAGAAGGAGAAGGTGAAGTCTGGAGGGTGAATCAGAAGAAGCAGAAGAAGGAGAAGGAGAAGGTGAAGTCTGGTGGGTGAATCAGAAGAAGTAGAAGAAGGAGAAGGAGAAGGTGAAGTCTGGAGGGTGAATCAGAAGAAGTAGAAGAAGGAGAAGGAGAAGGTGAAGTCAGGAGGGTGAATCAGAATAAGCAGAAGAAGGAGAAGGAGAAGGTGAAGTCTGGAGGGTGAATCAGAAGAAGCAGAAGAAGGAGAAGGCGCAGATGAAGTCTGGAGGGTGAATCAGAAGAAGTAGAAGAAGGAAAAGGAGAAGGTGAGGTCTGGAGGGTGAATCAGAAGAAGCAGAAGAAGGAGAAGGAGAAGGTGAAGTCTGGAGGGTGAATCAGAAGAAGCAGAAGAAGGAGAAGGAGAAGGTGAAGTCTGGAGGGTGAATCAGAAGAAGCAGAAGAAGGAGAAGGAGAAGGTGAAGTCAGGAGGGTGAATCAGAAGAAGTAGAAGAAGGAGAAGGAGAAGGTGATGTCAGGAGGGTGAAGCAGAAGAAGCAGAAGAAGGAGAAGGAGAAGGTGAAGTCTGGAGGGTGAAGCAGAAGAAGCAGAAGAAGGAGAAGGAGAAGGTGAAGTCTGGAGGGTGAAGCAGAAGAAGCAGAAGAAGGAGAAGGAGAAGGTGAAGTCAGGAGGGTGAATCAGAAGAAGTAGAAGAAGGAGAAGTAAAAGGTGAAGTCTGGAGGGTGAATCAGAAGAAGCAGAAGAAGGAGAAGGAGAAGGTGAAGTCTGGAGGGAGAAGCAGAAGAAGTAGAAGAACGAGAAGCAGAATGTGAAGTCTGGAGGGTGAATCAGAAGAAGTAGAAGAAGGAGAAGGAGAAGGTGAAGTCTGGAGGGTGAATCAGAAGAAGTAGAAGAAGGAGAAGGAGAAGGTGGATTCTGGAGGGTGAATCAGAAGAAGCAGAAGAAGTAGAAGGAGAAGGTGAAGTCTGGAGGGTGAATCAGAAGAAGTAGAAGAAGGAGAAGGAGAAGGTGTAGTCTGAAGGGTGAATCAGAAGAAGTAGACGAAGGAGAAGGAGAAGGTGAAGTCTGGAGGGTGAATCAGAAGAAGCAGAAGAAGGAGAAGGAGAAGGTGAAGTCTGGAGGTTGAATCAGAAGAAGTAGAAGAAGGAGAAGGAGAAGGTGAAGTCTGGAGGGTGAATCAGAAGAAGCAGAAGAAGGAGAAGGAGAAGGTGAAGTCTGGAGGGTGAATCAGAAGAAGCAGAAGAAGGAGAAGGAGAAGGTGAAGTCTGGAGGGTGAATCAGAAGAAGCAGAAGAAGGAGAAGCAGAAGGTGAAGTCTGGAGGGTGAATCAGAAGAAGCAGAAGAAGTAGAAGGAGAAGGTGAAGTCTGGAGGGTGAATCAGAAGAAGTAGAAGAAGGAGAAGGAGAAGGTGAAGTCTGGAGGGTGAAGCAGAAGAAGTAGAAGAAGGAGAAGGAGAAGGTGAAGTCAGGAGGGTGAATCAGAAGAAGTAGAAGAAGGAGAAGGAGAAGGTGAAGTCAGGAGGGTGAATCAGAAGAAGCAGAAGAAGGAGAAGGAGAAGGTGAAGTCTGGAGGGTGAATCAGAAGAATCAGAAGAAGGAGAAGGAGAAGTTAAAGTCAGGAGGGTGAATCAGAAGAATCAGAAGAAGGAGAAGGAGAAGGTGAAGTTAGGAGGGTGCATCAGAAGAAGCAGAAGAAGGAGAAGGAGAAGGTGAAGTCAGGGGGATGAAGCAGAAGAAGTAGAAGAAGGAGAAGGAGAAGGTGAAGTCAGGAGGGTGAAGCAGAAGAAGCAGAAGAAGGAGAAGGAGAAGGTGAAGTCTGGAGGGTGAAGCAGAAGAAGCAGAAGAAGGAGAAGGAGAAGGTGAAGTCTGGAGGGTGAATCAGAAGAAGTAGAAGAAGGAGAAGGAGAAGGTGAAGTCAGGAGGGTGAAGCAGAAGAAGCAGAAGAAGGAGAAGGAGAAGGTGAAGTCTGGAGGGTGAAGCAGAAGAAGCAGAAGAAGGAGAAGGAGAAGGTGAAGTCTGGAGGGCGTAGCAGAAGAAGCAGAAGAAGGAGAAGGAGAAGGTGAAGTCTGGAGGGTGAAGCAGAAGAAGCAGAAGAAGGAGAAGGAGAAGGTGAAGTCTGGAGGGTGAATCAAAAGAAGTAGAAGAAGGAGAAGGAGAAGGTGATGTCAGGAGGGTGAAGCAGAAGAAGCAGAAGAAGGAGAAGGAGAAGGTGAAGTCTGGAGGGTGAAGCAGAAGAAGCAGAAGAAGGAGAAGGAGAAGGTGAAGTCAGGAGGGTGAATCAGAAGAAGTAGAAGAAGGAGAAGGTGAAGTCTGGAGGGTGAATCAGAAGAAGCAGAAGAAGGAGAAGGAGAAGATGAAGTCTGGAGGGAGAAGCAGAAGAAGTAGAAGAACGAGAAGGAGAATGTGAAGTCTGGAGGGTGAATCAGAAGAAGTAGAAGAAGGAGAAGGAGAAGGTGAAGTCTGGAGGGTGAATCAGAAGAAGTAGAAGAAGGAGAAGGAGAAGGCGAAGTCTGGAGGGTGAATCAGAAGAAGCAGAAGAAGTAGAAGGAGAAGGTGAAGTCTGGAGGGTGAATCAGAAGAAGTAGAAGAAGGAGAAGGAGAATGTGTAGTCTGGAGGGTGAATCAGAAGAAGTAGACGAAGGAGAAGGAGAAGGTGAAGTCTGGAGGGTGAATCAGAAGAAGCAGAAGAAGGAGAAGGAGAAGGTGAAGTCTGGAGGTTGAATCAGAAGAAGTAGAAGAAGGAGAAGGAGAAGGTGAAGTCTGGAGGGTGAATCAGAAGAAGAAGGAGAAGGAGAAGGTGAAGTCTGGAGGGTGAATCAGAAGAAGCAGAAGAAGGAGAAGGAGAAGGTGAAGTCTGGAGGGTGAATCAGAAGAAGCAGAAGAAGGAGAAGCAGAAGGTGAAGTCTGGAGGGTGAATCAGAAGAAGCAGAAGAAGTAGAAGGAGAAGGTGAAGTCTGGAGGGTGAATCAGAAGAAGTAGAAGAAGGAGAAGGAGAAGGTTAAGTCTGGAGGGTGAATCAGAAGAGGAAGAAGAAGGAGAAGGAGAAGGTGAAGTCAGGAGGGTGAATCAGAAGGAGCAGAAGAAGGAGAAGGAGAAGGTGAAGTCTGGAGGGTGAATCAGAAGAAGCAGAAGAAGGAGAAGGAGAAGGTGAAGACTGGAGGGTGTATCAGAAGAAGTAGAAGAAGGAGAAGGAGAAGGTGAAGTCTGGAGGGTGAATCAGAAGAAGCAGAAGAAGGAGAAGGAGAAGGTGAAGTCTGAAGGGTGAATCAGAAGAAGCAGAAGAAGGAGAAGGAGAAGGTGAAGTCTGGAGGGTGAATCAGAAGAAGTAGAAGAAGGAGAAGGAGAAGGTGAAGTCTGGAGGGTGAATCAGAATAAGCAGAAGAAGGAGAAGGAGAAGGTGAAGTCTGGAGGGTGAATCAGACGAAGTAGAAGAAGGAGAAGTAGAAGGTGTAGTCTGGAGGGTGAATCAGAAGAAGTAGACGAAGGAGAAGGAGAAGGTGAAGTCTGGAGGGTGAATCAGAAGAAGCAGAAGAAGGAGAAGGAGAAGGTGAAGTCTGGAGGGTGAATCAGAAGAAGTAGAAGAAGGAGAAGGAGAAGGTGAAGTCTGGAGGGTGAATCAGAAGAAGCAGAAGAAGGAGAAGGAGAAGGTGAAGTCTGGAGGGTGAATCAGAAGAAGTAGAAGAAGGAGAAGGAGAATGTGTAGTCTGGAGGGTGAATCAGAAGAAGTAGACGAAGGAGAAGGAGAAGGTGAAGTCTGGAGGGTGAATCAGAAGAAGCAGAAGAAGGAGAAGGAGAAGGTGAAGTCTGGAGGTTGAATCAGAAGAAGTAGAAGAAGGAGAAGGAGAAGGTGAAGTCTGGAGGGTGAATCAGAAGAAGAAGGAGAAGGAGAAGGTGAAGTCTGGAGGGTGAATCAGAAGAAGCAGAAGAAGGAGAAGGAGAAGGTGAAGTCTGGAGGGTGAATCAGAAGAAGCAGAAGAAGGAGAAGCAGAAGGTGAAGTCTGGAGGGTGAATCAGAAGAAGCAGAAGAAGTAGAAGGAGAAGGTGAAGTCTGGAGGGTGAATCAGAAGAAGTAGAAGAAGGAGAAGGAGAAGGTTAAGTCTGGAGGGTGAATCAGAAGAGGAAGAAGAAGGAGAAGGAGAAGGTGAAGTCAGGAGGGTGAATCAGAAGGAGCAGAAGAAGGAGAAGGAGAAGGTGAAGTCTGGAGGGTGAATCAGAAGAAGCAGAAGAAGGAGAAGGAGAAGGTGAAGACTGGAGGGTGTATCAGAAGAAGTAGAAGAAGGAGAAGGAGAAGGTGAAGTCTGGAGGGTGAATCAGAAGAAGCAGAAGAAGGAGAAGGAGAAGGTGAAGTCTGAAGGGTGAATCAGAAGAAGCAGAAGAAGGAGAAGGAGAAGGTGAAGTCTGGAGGGTGAATCAGAAGAAGTAGAAGAAGGAGAAGGAGAAGGTGAAGTCTGGAGGGTGAATCAGAATAAGCAGAAGAAGGAGAAGGAGAAGGTGAAGTCTGGAGGGTGAATCAGACGAAGTAGAAGAAGGAGAAGTAGAAGGTGTAGTCTGGAGGGTGAATCAGAAGAAGTAGACGAAGGAGAAGGAGAAGGTGAAGTCTGGAGGGTGAATCAGAAGAAGCAGAAGAAGGAGAAGGAGAAGGTGAAGTCTGGAGGGTGAATCAGAAGAAGTAGAAGAAGGAGAAGGAGAAGGTGAAGTCTGGAGGGTGAATCAGAAGAAGCAGAAGAAGGAGAAGGAGAAGGTGAAGTCTGGAGGGTGAATCAGAAGAAGCAGAAGAAGGAGAAGGAGAAGGTGAAATCTGGAGGGTGAATCAGAAGAAGCAGAAGAAGGAAAAGGAGAAGGTGAAGTCTGGAGAGTGAATCAGAAGAAGCAGAAGAAGTAGAAGGAGAAGGTGAAGTCTGGAGGGTGAATCAGAAGAAGTAGAAGAAGGAGAAGGAGAAGGTGAAGTCTGGAGGGTGAATCAGAAGAAGCAGAACAAGTAGAAGGAGAAGGTAAAGTCAGGAGGGTGAATCAGGAGAAGCAGAAGAAGGAGAAGGAGAAGGTGAAGTCTGGATGGTGAATCAGAAGAAGCAGAAGAAGGAGAAGAAGAAGGTGAAGACTGGAGGGTGAATCAGAAGAAGTAGAAGAAGGAGAAGGAGAAGGTGAAGTCTGGAGGGTGAAGCAGAAGAAGCAGAAGAAGGAGAAGGAGAAGGTGAAGTCTGGAGGGTGAATCAGAAGAAGTAGAAGAAGGAGAAGGAGAAGGTGAAGTCAGGAGGGTGAAGCAGAAGAAGAAGAAGAAGGAGAAGGAGAAGGTGAAGTCTGGAGGGTGAAGCAGAAGAAGCAGAAGAAGGAGAAGGGGAGGTGAAGTCTGGAGGGCGAAGCAGAAGAAGCAGAAGAAGGAGAAGGAGAAGGTGAAGTCTGGAGGGAAGCAGAAGAAGCAGAAGAAGGAGAAGGAGAAAGTGAAGTCTGGAGGGTGAATCAGAAGAAGTAGAAGAAGGAGAAGGAGAAGGTGAAGTCAGGGGGGTGAAGCAGAAGAAGCAGAAGAAGGAGAAGGAGAAGGTGTAGTCTGGAGGGTGAATCAGAAGAAGTAGACGAAGGAGAAGGAGAAGGTGTAGTCTGGAGGGTGAATCAGAAGAAGCAGAAGAAGGAAAATGAGAAGGTGAAGTCTGGAGGGTGAATCAGAAGAAGTAGAAGAAGGAGAAGGAGAAGGTGAAGTCTGGAGGGTGAATCAGAAGAAGCAGAAGAAGGAGAAGGAGAAGGTGAAGTCTGGAGGGTGAATCAGAAGAAGCAGAAGAAGGAGAAGGAGAAGGTGAAATCTGGAGGGTGAATCAGAAGAAGCAGAAGAAGGAAAAGGAGAAGGTGAAGTCTGGAGTGTGAATCAGAAGAAGCAGAAGATGTAGAAGGAGAAGGTGAAGTCTGGAGGGTGAATCAGAAGAAGTAGAAGAAGGAGAAGGAGAAGGTGAAGTCTGGAGGGTGAATCAGAAGAAGCAGAAGAAGTAGAAGGAGAAGGTGAAGTCAGGAGGGTGAATCAGGAGAAGCAGAAGAAGGAGAAGGAGAAGGTGAAGTCTGGAGGGTGAATCAGAAGAAGCAAAAGAAGGAGAAGGAGAAGATGAAGTCTGGAGGGTGAATCAGAAGAAGCAGAAGAAGGAGAAGGAGAAGGTGAAGTCTGAAGGGTGAATCAAAAGAAGCAGAAGAAGGAGAAGGAGAAGGTGAAGTCTGGAGGGTGAATCAGAAGAAGTAGAAGAAGGAGAAGGAGAAGGCGAAGTCTGGAGGGTGAATCAGAAGAAGCAGAAGAAGGAGAAGGAGAAGGTGAAGTCTGGAGGGTGAATCAGAAGAAGCAAAAGAAGGAGAAGGAGAAGATGAAGTCTGGAGGGTGAATC
This sequence comes from Somniosus microcephalus, assembly GCF_052327205.1. Classification (NCBI taxonomy): domain Eukaryota; kingdom Metazoa; phylum Chordata; class Chondrichthyes; order Squaliformes; family Somniosidae; genus Somniosus; species Somniosus microcephalus. The sequence goes on along the minus strand of NW_028225203.1, from coordinate 42,217 downwards.
AGAAGAAGTAGAAGAAGGAGAAGGAGAAGGTGAGGTCTGGAGGGTGAATCAGAAGAAGCAGAAGAAGGAGAAGGAGAAGGTGAAGTCTGAAGGGTGAATCAAAAGAAGCAGAAGAAGGAGAAGGAGAAGGTGAAGTCTGGAGGGTGAATCAGAAGAAGCAGAAGAAGGAGAAGGAGAAGGTGAAGTCTGGAGGGTGAATCAGAAGAAGCAGAAGAAGGAGAAGGAGAAGGTGAAGTCTGGTGGGTGAATCAGAAGAAGTAGAAGAAGGAGAAGGAGAAGGTGAAGTCTGGAGGGTGAATCAGAAGAAGCAGAAGAAGGAGAAGGAGAAGGTGAAGTCTGGAGGGTGAATCAGAAGAAGCAGAAAAAGGAGAACGAGAAGATGAAGTCTGGAGGGTGAATCAGAAGAAGTAGACGAAGGAGAAGGAGAATGTGAAGTCTGGAGGGTGAATCAGAAGAAGCAGAAGAAGGAGAAGGAGAAGGTGAAGTCTGGAGGGTGAATCAGAAGAAGCAGAATAAGGAGAAGGAGAAGGTGAAGTCTGGAGGGTGAATCAGAAGAAGCAGAAGAAGGGGAAGGAGAAGGTGAAGTCTGGAGGGTGAAGCAGAAGGAGTAGAAGAAGGAGAAGGAGAAGGTGAAGTCTGGAGGGTGAATCAGAAGAAGCAGAAGAAGGAGAAGGAGAAGGTGAAGTCTGGAGGGTGAATCAGAAGAAGCAGAAGAAGGAGAAGGAGAAGATGAAGTCTGGAGGGTGAATCAGAAGAAGGAGAAGAAGGAGAAGGAGAAGGTGAGGTCTGGAGGGTGAATCAGACGAAGCAGAAGAAGGAGAAGGAGAAGGTGAAGTCTGGAGGGTGAATCAGAAGAAGCAGAAGAAGGAGAAGGAGAAGGTGAAGTCTGGAGGGTGAATCAGAAGAAGCAGAAGAAGGAGAAGAAGAAGGTGAAGTCAGGAGGGTGAATCAGAAGAAGCAGAAGAAGGAGAAGGAGAAGGTGAAGTTAGGAGGGTGAATCAGAAGAAGCAGAAGAAGGAGAAGGAGAAAGTGAAGTCAGGGGGGTGAAGCAGAAGAAGTAGAAGAAGGAGAAGGAGAAGGTGAAGTCAGGAGGGTGAAGCAGAAGAAGCCGAAGAAGGAGAAGGAGAAGGCGAAGTCTGGAGGGTGCAGCAGAAGAAGCAGAAGAAGGAGAACGAGAAGGTTAAGTCTGGAGGGTGAAGCAGAAGAAGCAGAAGAAGGAGAAGGAGAAGGTGAAGTCTGGAGGGTGAATCAGAAGAAGTAGAAGAAGGAGAAGGAGAAGGTGAAGTCAGGAGGGTGAAGCAGAAGAAGAAGAAGAAGGAGAAGGAGAAGGTGAAGTCTGGAGGGTGAAGCAGAAGAAGCAGAAGAAGGAGAAGGGGAGGTGAAGTCTGGAGGGCGAAGCAGAAGAAGCAGAAGAAGGAGAAGGAGAAGGTGAAGTCTGGAGGGAAGCAGAAGAAGCAGAAGAAGGAGAAGGAGAAAGTGAAGTCTGGAGGGTGAATCAGAAGAAGTAGAAGAAGGAGAAGGAGAAGGTGAAGTCAGGGGGGTGAAGCAGAAGAAGCAGAAGAAGGAGAAGGAGAAGGTGTAGTCTGGAGGGTGCATCAGAAGAAGAAGACGAAGGAGAAGGAGAAGGTGTAGTCTGGAGGGTGAATCAGAAGAAGCAGAAGAAGGAAAATGAGAAGGTGAAGTCTGGAGGGTGAATCAGAAGAAGTAGAAGAAGGAGAAGGAGAAGGTGAAGTCTGGAGGGTGAATCAGAAGAAGCAGAAGAAGGAGAAGGAGAAGGTGAAGTCTGGAGGGTGAATCAGAAGAAGCAGAAGAAGGAGAAGGAGAAGGTGAAATCTGGAGGGTGAATCAGAAGAAGCAGAAGAAGGAAAAGGAGAAGGTGAAGTCTGGAGTGTGAATCAGAAGAAGCAGAAGATGTAGAAGGAGAAGGTGAAGTCTGGAGGGTGAATCAGAAGAAGTAGAAGAAGGAGAAGGAGAAGGTGAAGTCTGGAGGGTGAATCAGAAGAAGCAGAAGAAGTAGAAGGAGAAGGTGAAGTCAGGAGGGTGAATCAGGAGAAGCAGAAGAAGGAGAAGGAGAAGGTGAAGTCTGGAGGGTGAATCAGAAGAAGCAGAAGAAGGAGAAGAAGAAGGTGAAGACTGGAGGGTGAATCAGAAGAAGTAGAAGAAGGAGAAGGAGAAGGTGAAGTCTGGAGGGTGAATCAGAAGAAGTAGAAGAAGGAGAAGGAGAAGGCGAAGTCTGGAGGGTGAATCAGAAGAAGCAGAAGAAGGAGAAGGAGAAGGTGAAGTCTGGAGGGTGAATCAGAAGAAGCAAAAGAAGGAGAAAGAGAAGATGAAGTCTGGAGGGTGAATCAGAAGAAGTAGAAGAAGGAGAAGGAGAAGGTGAGGTCTGGAGGGTGAATCAGAAGAAGCAGAAGAAGGAGAAGGAGAAGGTGAAGTCTGAAGGGTGAATCAAAAGAAGCAGAAGAAGGAGAAGTAGAAGGTGAAGTCTGCAGTGTGAATCAGAAGAATCAGAAGAAGGAGAAGGAGAAGGTGAAGTCTGGAGGGTGAATCAGAAGAAGCAGAAGAAGGAGAAGGAGAAGGTGAAGTCTGGTGGGTGAATCAGAAGAAGTAGAAGAAGGAGAAGGAGAAGGTGAAGTCTGGAGGGTGAATCAGAAGAAGTAGAAGAAGGAGAAGGAGAAGGTGAAGTCAGGAGGGTGAATCAGAATAAGCAGAAGAAGGAGAAGGAGAAGGTGAAGTCTGGAGGGTGAATCAGAAGAAGCAGAAGAAGGAGAAGGCGCAGATGAAGTCTGGAGGGTGAATCAGAAGAAGTAGAAGAAGGAAAAGGAGAAGGTGAGGTCTGGAGGGTGAATCAGAAGAAGCAGAAGAAGGAGAAGGAGAAGGTGAAGTCTGGAGGGTGAATCAGAAGAAGCAGAAGAAGGAGAAGGAGAAGGTGAAGTCTGGAGGGTGAATCAGAAGAAGCAGAAGAAGGAGAAGGAGAAGGTGAAGTCAGGAGGGTGAATCAGAAGAAGCAGAAGAAGGAGAAGGAGAAGGTGAAGTTAGGAGGGTGAATCAGAAGAAGCAGAAGAAGGAGAAGGAGAAAGTGAAGTCAGGGGGGTGAAGCAGAAGAGGTAGAAGAAGGAGAAGGAGAAGGTGAAGTCAGGAGGGTGAAGCAGAAGAAGCAGAAGAAGGAGAAGGAGAAGGCGAAGTCTGGAGGGTGCAGCAGAAGAAGGAGAACGAGAAGGTGAAGTCTGGAGAGTGAAGCAGAAGAAGCAGAAGAAGTAGAAGGAGATGGTGAAGTCTGGAGGGTGATTCAGAAGAAGTAGAAGAAGGAGAAGGAGAAGGTGAAGTCAGGAGGGTGAAGCAGAAGAAGCAGAAGAAGGAGAAGGAGAAGGTGAAGTCTGGAGGGCGAAGCAGAAGAAGCAGAAGAAGTAGAAGGAGAAGGTGAAGTCTGGAGGGAAGCAGAAGAAGCAGAAGAAGGAGAAGGAGAAAGTGAAGTCTGGAGGGTGAATCAGAAGAAGTAGAAGAAGGAGAAGGAGAAGGTGAAGTCAGGGGGGTGAAGCAGAAGAAGCAGAAGAAGGAGAAGGAGAAGGTGAAGTCTGGAGGGTGAAGCAGAAGAAGCAGAAGAAGGAGAAGGAGAAGGTGAAGTCTGGAGGATGAAGCAGAAGAAGCAGAAGAAGGAGAAGGAGAAGGTGAAGTCAGGAGGGTGAATCATAAGAAGTAGAAGAAGGAGAAGGAGAAGGTGAAGTCTGGAGGGTGAATCAGAAGAAGCAGAAGAAGGAGAAGGAGAAGGTGAAGTCTGGAGGGTGAATCAGAAGAAGTAGAAGAAGGAGAAGGAGAAGGTGAAGTCTGGAGGGTGAATCAGAAGAAGTAGAAGAAGGAGAAGGAGAAGGTGAAGTCTGGAGGGTGAATCAGAATAAGCAGAAGAAGGAGAAGGAGAAGGTGAAGTCTGGAGGGTGAATCAGACGAAGTAGAAGAAGGAGAAGGAGAAGGTGTAGTCTGGAGGGTGAATCAGACAAAGTAGACGAAGGAGAAGGAGAAGGTGAAGTCTGGAGGGTGAATCAGAAGAAGCAGAAGAAGGAGAAGGAGAAGGTGAAGTCTGGAGGGTGAATCAGAAGAAGTAGAAGAAGGAGAAGGAGAAGGTGAAGTCTGGAGGGTGAATCAGAAGAAGCAGAAGAAGGAGAAGGAGAAGGTGAAGTCTGGAGGGTGAATCAGAAGAAGCAGAAGAAGGAGAAGGAGAAGGTGAAATCTGGAGGGTGAATCAGAGGAAGCAGAAGAAGGAAAAGGAGAAGGTGAAGTCTAGAGTGTGAATCAGAAGAAGCAGAAGAAGTAGAAGGAGAAGGTGAAGTCTGGAGGGTGAATCAGAAGAAGTAGAAGAAGGAGAAGGAGAAGGTGAAGTCTGGAGGGTGAATCAGAAGAAGCAGAAGAAGGAGAAGGAGAAGGTGAAGTCAGGAGGGTGAATCAGGAGAAGCAGAAGAAGGTGAAGTCTGGAGGGTGAATCAGAAGAAGCAGAAGAAGGAGAAGAAGAAGGTGAAGACTGGAGGGTGAATCAGAAGAAGTAGAAGAAGGAGAAGGAGAAGGTGAAGTCTGGAGGGTGAATCAGAAGAAGTAGAAGAAGGAGAAGGAGAAGGCGAAGTTTGGAGGGTGAATCAGAAGAAGCAGAAGAAGGAGAAGGAGAAGGTGAAGTCTGGAGGGTGAATCAGAAGATGCAAAAGAAGGAGAAGGAGAAGATGAAGTCTGGAGGGTGATTCAGAAGAAGTAGAAGAAGGAGAAGGAGAAGGTGAGGTCTGGAGGGTGAATCAGAAGAAGCAGAAGAAGGAGAAGGAGAAGGTGAAGTCTGAAGGGTGAATCAAAAGAAGCAGAAGAAGGAGAAGGAGAAGGTGAAGTCTGGAGGGTGAATCAGAAGAAGCAGAAGAAGGAGAAGGAGAAGGTGAAGTCTGGAGGGTGAATCAGAAGAAGCAGAAGAAGGAGAAGTAGAAGGTGAAGTCTGGTGGGTGAATCAGAAGAAGTAGAAGAAGGAGAAGGAGAAGGTGAAGTCTGGAAGGTGAATCAGAAGAAGTAGAAGAAGGAGAAGGAGAAGGTGAAGTCAGGAGGGTGAATCAGAATAAGCAGAAGAAGGAGAAGGAGAAGGTGAAGTCTGGAGGGTGAATCAGAAGAAGCAGAAGAAGGAGAAGGAGAAGATGAAGTCTGGAGGGTGAATCAGAAGAAGTAGATGAAGGAGAAGGAGAAGGTGAAGTCTGGAGGGTGAATCAGAAGAAGCAGAAGAAGGAAAAGGAGAAGGTAAAGTCTGGAGGGTGAATCAGAAGAAGCAGAAGAAGGAGAAGGAGAATGTGAAGTCTGGAGGGTGAATCAGAAGAAGCAGAATAAGGAGAAGGAGAAGGTGAAGTCTGGAGGGTGAATAAGAAGAAGCAGAAGAAGGAGAAGGAGAAGGTGAAGTCTGGAGGGTGAATCAGAAGAAGTAGAAGAAGGAGAAGGAGATGGTGAAGTCTGGAGGGTGAAGCAGAAGAAGTAGAAGAAGGAGAAGGAGAAGGTGAAGTCAGGAGGGTGAATCAGAAGAAGTAGAAGAAGGAGAAGGAGAAGGTGAAGTCAGGAGGGTGAATCAGAAGAAGCAGAAGAAGGAGAAGGAGAAGGTGAAGTCTGGAGGGTGAATCAAAAGAATCAGAAGAAGGAGAAGGAGAAGGTGAAGTCTGGAGGGTGAATCAGAAGAAGCAGAAGAAAGAGAAGGAGAAGGTGAAGTCTGGAGGGTGAAGCAGAAGGAGCAGAAGAAGGAGAAGGAGAAGGTGAAGACTGGAGGGTGAATCAGAAGAAGTAGAAGAAGGAGAAGGAGAAGGTGAAGTCTGGAGGGTGAATCTGAAGAAGTAGAAGAAGGAGAAGGAGAAGGTGAAGTCTGGAGGGTGAATCAGAAGAAGCAGAAGAAGGAGAAGGAGAAGGTGAAATCTGGAGGGTGAATCAGAAGAAGCAGAAGAAGGAGAAGGAGAAGATGAAGTCTGGAGGGTGAATCAGAAGAAGTAGAAGAAGGAGAAGGAGAAGGTGAGGTCTGGAGGGTGAATCAGAAGAAGCAGAAGAAGGAGAAGGAGAAGGTGAACTCTGGAGGGTGAATCAGAAGAAGCAGAAGAAGGAGAAGGAGAAGGTGAAGTCTGGAGGGTGAATCAGAAGAAGCAGAAGAAGGAGAAGGAGAAGGTGAAGTCAGGAGGGTGAATCAGAAGAAGCAGAAGAAGGAGAAGGTGAAGTTAGCAGGGTGAATCAGAAGAAGCAGAAGAAGGAGAAGGAGAAGGTGAAGTCAGGGGGGTGAAGCAGAAGAAGTAGAAGAAGGAGAAGGAGAAGGTGAAGTCAGGAGGGTGAAGCAGAAGAAGGAGAAGGAGAAGGTGAAGTCTGGAGGGCGCAGCAGAAGAAGCAGAAGAAGGAGAAGGAGAAGGTGAAGTCTGGAGGGTGAAGCAGAAGAAGCAGAAGAAGGAGAAGGAGAAGGTGAAGACTGGAGGGTGAATCAGAAGAAGTAGAAGAAGGAGAAGGAGAAGGTGAAGTCAGGAGGGTGAAGCAGAAGAAGCAGAAGAAGGAGAAGGGGAAGGTGAAGTTTGGAGGGTGAAGCAGAAGAAGCAGAAGAAGGAGAAGGAGAAGGTGAAGTCTGGAGGGCGAAGCAGAAGTAGCAGAAGAAGGAGAAGGAGACGGTGAAGCCTGGAGGGTGAAGCAGAAGAAGCAGAAGAAGGAGAAGGAGAAGCTGAAGTCTGGAGGGTGAATCAGAAGAAGTAGAAGAAGGAGAAGGAGAAGGTGAAGTCAGGAGGGTGAAGCAGAAGAAGCAGAAGAAGGAGAAGGAGAAGGTGAAGTCTGGAGGGTGAAGCAGAAGAAGCAGAAGAAGGAGAAGGAGAAGGTGAAGTCTGGAGGGTGAAGCAGAAGAAGCAGAAGAAGGAGAAGGAGAAGGTGAAGTCAGGAGGGTGAATCATAAGAAGTAGAAGAAGGAGAAGGAGAAGGTGAAGTTTGGAGGGTGAATCAGAAGAAGTAGAAGAAGGAGAAGGTGAAGGTGAAGTCTGGAGGGTGAATCAGAAGAAGTAGAAGAAGGAGAAGGAGAAGGTGAAGTCTGGAGGGTGAATCAGAAGGAGCAGAAGAAGGAGAAGGAGAAGGTGAAGTCTGGAGGGAGAAGCAGAAGAAGTAGAAGAAGGAGAAGGAGAAGGTGAAGCCTGGAGGGTGAAACAGAAGAAGTAGAAGAAGGAGAAGGAGAAGGTGAAGTCTGGAGGGTGAATCAGAAGAAGTAGAAGAAGGAGAAGGAGAAGGTGAAGTCTGGAGGGTGAATCAGAAGAAGCAGAAGAAGGAGAAGGAGAAGGTGAAGTCTGGAGGGTGAATCAGAAGAATTAGAAGAAGGAGAAGGAGAAGGTTTAGTCTGGAGGGTGAATCAGAAGAAGGAGGCGAAGGAGATGGAGAAGGTGAAGTCTGGAGGGTGAATCAGAAGAAGCAGAAGAAGGAGAAGGAGAAGGTGAAGTCAGGAGGGTGAAGCAGAAGAAGCAGAAGAAGGAGAAGGAGAAGGTGAAGTCTGGAGGGCGCAGCAGAAGAAGCTGAAGAAGGAGAAGGAGAAGGTGAAGTCTGGAGGGTGAAGCAGAAGAAGCAGAAGAAGGAGAAGCAGAAGGTGAAGTCTGGAGGGTGAATCAGAAGAAGTAGAAGAAGGAGAAGGAGAAGGTGAAGTCAGGAGGGTGAAGCAGAAGAAGCAGAAGAAGGAGAAGGAGAAGGTGAAGTTTGGAGGGTGAAGCAGAAGAATCAGAAGAAGGAGAAGGAGAAGGTGAAGTCTGGAGGGCGAAGCAGAAGAAGCAGAAGAAGGAGAAGGAGAAGGTGAAGTCTGGAGGGTGAAGCAGAAGAAGCAGAAGAAGGAGAAGGAGAAGCTGAAGTCTGGAGGGTGAATCAGAAGAAGTAGAAGAAGGAGAAGGAGAAGGTGAAGTCAGGAGGGTGAAGCAGAAGAAGCAGAAGAAGGAGAAGGAGAAGGTGAAGTCTGGAGGGTGAAGCAGAAGAAGCAGAAGAAGGAGAAGGAGAAGGTGAAGTCTGGAGGGTGAAGAAGAAGAAGCAGAAGAAGGAGAAGGAGAAGGTGAAGTCAGGAGGGTGAATCATAAGAAGTAGAAGAAGGAGAAGGAGAAGGTGAAGTCTGGAGGGTGAATCAGAAGAAGTAGAAGAAGGAGAAGGTGAAGGTGTAGTCTGGAGGGTGAATCAGAAGAAGTAGAAGAAGGAGAAGGCGAAGTCTGGAGGGTGAATCAGAAGGAGCAGAAGAAGGAGAAGGAGAAGGTGAAGTCTGGAGGGAGAAGCAGAAGAAGTAGAAGAAGGAGAAGATGAAGGTGAAGCCTGGAGGGTGAAACAGAAGAAGTAGAAGAAGGAGAAGGAGAAGGTGAAGTCTGGAGGGTGAATCAGAAGAAGTAGAAGAAGGAGAAGGAGAAGGTGAAGTCTGGAGGGTGAATCAGAAGAAGCAGAAGAAGGAGAAGGAGAAGGTGAAGTCTGGAGGGTGAATCAGAAGAATTAGAAGAAGGAGAAGGAGAAGGTTTAGTCTGGAGGGTGAATCAGAAGAAGGAGGCGAAGGAGATAGAGAAGGTGAAGTCTGGAGGGTGAATCAGAAGAAGCAGAAGAAGGAGAAGGAGAAGGTGAAGTCAGGAGGGTGAAGCAGAAGAAGCAGAAGAAGGAGAAGGAGAAGGTGAAGTCTGGAGGGCGCAGCAGAAGAAGCTGAAGAAGGAGAAGGAGAAGGTGAAGTCTGGAGGGTGAAGCAGAAGAAGCAGAAGAAGGAGAAGGAGAAGGTGAAGTCTGGAGGGTGAATCAGAAGAAGTAGAAGAAGGAGAAGGAGAAGGTGAAGTCAGGAGGGTGAAGCAGAAGAAGCAGAAGAAGGAGAAGGAGAAGGTGAAGTTTGGAGGGTGAAGCAGAAGAATCAGAAGAAGGAGAAGGAGAAGGTGAAGTCTGGAGGGCGAAGCAGAAGAAGCAGAAGAAGGAGAAGGAGAAGGTGAAGTCTGGAGGGTGAAGCAGAAGAAGCAGAAGAAGGAGAAGGAGAAGCTGAAGTCTGGAGGGTGAATCAGAAGAAGTAGAAGAAGGAGAAGGAGAAGGTGAAGTCAGGAGGGTGAAGCAGAAGAAGCAGAAGAAGGAGAAGAAGAAGGTGAAGTCTGGAGGGTGAAGCAGAAGAAGCAGAAGAAGGAGAAGGAGAAGGTGAAGTCTGGAGGGTGAAGAAGAAGAAGCAGAAGAAGGAGAAGGAGAAGGTGAAGTCAGGAGGGTGAATCATAAGAAGTAGAAGAAGGAGAAGGAGAAGGTGAAGTCTGGAGGGTGAATCAGAAGAAGTAGAAGAAGGAGAAGGTGAAGGTGTAGTCTGGAGGGTGAATCAGAAGAAGTAGAAGAAGGAGAAGGAGAAGGTGAAGTCTGGAGGGTGAATCAGAAGGAGCAGAAGAAGGAGAAGGAGAAGGTGAAGTCTGGAGGGAGAAGCAGAAGAAGTAGAAGAAGGAGAAGATGAAGGTGAAGCCTGGAGGGTGAAACAGAAGAAGTAGAAGAAGGAGAAGGAGAAGGTGAAGTCTGGAGGGTGAATCAGAAGAAGTAGAAGAAGGAGAAGGAGAAGGTGAAGTCTGGAGGGTGAATCAGAAGAAGCAGAAGAAGGAGAAGGAGAAGGTGAAGTCTGGAGGGTGAATCAGAAGAAGTAGAAGAAGCAGAAGGAGAAGGTTTAGTCTGGAGGGTGAATCAGAAGAAGGAGGCGAAGGAGAAGGAGAAGGTGAAGTCTGGAGGGTGAATCAGAAGAAGCAGAAGAAGGAGAAGGAGAAGGTGAAGTCTGGAGGGTGAATCAGAACAAGTAGAAGAAGGAGAAGGAGATGGTGAAGTCTGGAGGGTGAATCAGAAGAAGCAGAAGAAGGAGAAGGAGAAGGTGAAGTCTGGAGGGTGAATCAGAAGAAGCAGAAGAAGGAGAAGGAGAAGGTGAAGTCTGGAGGGTGAATCAGAAGAAGCAGAAGAAGGAAAAGGAAAAGGTGAAGTCTGGAGGGTGAATCAGAAGAAGCAGAAGAAATAGAAGGAGAAGGTGAAGTCTGGAGGGTGAATCAGAAGAAGTAGAAGAAGGAGAAGGACAAGGTGAAGTCTGGAGGGTGAATCTGAAGAAGCAGAAGAAGGAGAAGGAGAAGGTGAAGTCTGGAGGGTGAATCAGAAGAAGCAGAAGAAATAGAAGGAGAAGGTGAAGTCTGGAGGGTGAATCAGAAGAAGTAGAAGAAGGAGAAGGAGAAGTCTGGAGGGTGAATCAGAAGAAGCAGAAGAAGGAGAAGGAGAAGGTGAAGTCAGGAGGGTGAATCAGAAGAAGCAGAAGAAGGAGAAGGAGAAGGTGAAGTCTGGAGGGTGAATCAGAAGAAGCAGAAGAAGGAGAAGGAGAAGGTGAAGTCTGGAGGGTGAATCAGAAGAAGTAGAAGAAGGAGAAGGAGAAGGTGAAGTCTGGAGGGTGAATCAGAAGAAGCAGAAGAAGGAGAAGGAGAAGATGATGTCAGGAGGGTGAATCAGAAGAAGCAGAAGAAGGAGAAGGAGAAAGTGAAGTCTGGAGGGTGAATCAGAAGAAGCAGAAGAAGGAGAAGGAGAAGGTGAAGTCTGGAGGGTGAATCAGAAGAAGCAGAAGAAGGGGAAGGAGAAGATGAAGTCTGGAGGGTGAATCAGAAGAAGTAGAAGAAGGAGAAGGAGAAGGTGAGGTCTGGAGGGTGAATCAGAAGAAGCAGAAGAAGGAGAAGGAGAAGGTGAAGTCTGAAGGGTGAATCAAAAGAAGCAGAAGAAGGAGAAGGAGAAGTTGAAGTCTGGAGGGTGAATCAGAAGAAGCAGAAGAAGGAGAAGGAGAAGGTGAAGTCTGGAGGGTGAATCAGCAGAAGCAGAAGAAGGAGAAGGAGAAGTTGAAGTCTGGAGGGTGAATCAGAAGAAGTAGAAGAAGGAGAAGGTGAAGTCTGGAGGGTGAATCAGAAGAAGTAGAAGAAGGAGAAGGAGAAGGTGAAGTCTGGAGGGTGAATCAGAAGAAGCAGAAGAAGGAGAAGGAGAAGGTGAAGTCTGGAGGGTGAATCAGAAGAAGCTGAAGAAGGAGAAGGAGAAGATGAAGTCTGGAGGGTGAATCAGAAGAAGTAGAAGAAGGAGAAGGAGAAGGTGAAGTCTGGAGGGTGAATCAGAAGAAGCAGAAGAAGGAGAAGGAGAAGGTGAAGTCTGGAGGGTGAATCAGAAGAAGCAGAAGAAGGAGAAGGAGAAGGTGAATCTGGAGGGTGAATCAGACGAAGCAGAATAAGGAGAAGGAGAAGGTGAAGTCTGGAGGGTGAATCAGAAGAAGCAGAAGAAGGAGAAGGAGAAGGTGAAGTCTGGAGGGTGAATCAGAAGAAGTAGAAGAAGGAGAAGGAGAAGGTGAAGTCTGGAGGGTGAAGCAGATGAATTAGAAGAAGGAGAAGGAGAAGGTGAAGTCAGGACGGTGAATCAGAAGAAGTAGAAGAAGGAGAAGGAGAAGGTGACGTCAGGAGGGTGAATCAGAAGAAGCAGAAGAAGGAGAAGGAGAAGGTGAAGTCTGGAGGGTGAATCAGAAGAATCAGAAGAAGGAGAAGGAGAAGGTGAAGTCTGGAGGGTGAATCAGAAGAAACAGAAGAAAGCGAAGGAGAAGGTGAAGTCTGGAGTGTGAAGCAGAAGAAGCAGAAGAAGGAAAAGGAGAAGGTGAAGACTGGAGGGTGAATCAGAAGAAGTAGAAGAAGGAGATGGAGAAGGTGACGTCAGGAGGGTGAATCAGAAGAAGTAGAAGAAGGAGAAGGACAAGGTGAAGTCTGGAGGGTGAATCTGAAGAAGCAGAAGAAGGAGAAGGAGAAGGTGAAGTCTGGAGGGTGAATCAGAAGAAGCAGAAGGAATAGAAGGAGAAGGTGAAGTCTGGAGGGTGAATCAGAAGAAGTAGAAGAAGGAGAAGGAGAAGGAGAAGTCTGGAGGGTGAATCAGAAGAAGCAGAAGAAATAGAAGGAGAAGGTGAAGTCTGGAGGGTGAATCAGAAGAAGTAGAAGAAGGAGAAGGAGAAGGAGAAGTCTGGAGGGTGAATCAGAAGAAGCAGAAGAAGGAGAAGGTGAAGTCAGGAGGGTGAATCAGAAGAAGCAGAAGAAGGAGAAGGAGAAGGTGAAGTCTGGAGGGTGAATCAGAAGAAGCAGAAGAAGGAGAAGGAGAAGGTGAAGTCTGGAGGGTGAATCAGAAGAAGTAGAAGAAGGAGAAGGAGAAGGTGAAGTCTGGAGGGTGAATCAGAAGAAGCAGAAGAAGGAGAAGGAGAAGGTGAAGTCAGGAGGGTGAATCAGAAGAAGCAGAGGAAGGAGAGGAGAAGGTGAAGTCTGGAGGGTGAATCAGAAGAAGCAGTAGAAGGAGAAGGAGAAGGTGAAGACTGGAGGGTGAATCAGAAGAAGTAGAAGAAGGAGAAGGAGAAAGTGAAGTCTGGAGGGTGAATCAGAAGAAGTAGAAGAAGGAGAAGGAGAAGGCGAAGTCTGGAGGGTGAATCAGAAGAAGCAGAAGAAGGAGAAGGAGAAGGTGAAGTCTGGAGGGTGAATCAGAAGAAGCAGAAGAAGGGGAAGGAGAAGATGAAGTCTGGAGGGTGAATCAGAAGAAGTAGAAGAAGGAGAAGGAGAAGGTGAGGTCTGGAGGGTGAATCAAAAGAAGCAGAAGAAGGAGAAGGAGAAGGTGAAGTCTGAAGGGTGAATCAAAAGAAGCAGAAGAAGGAAAAGGAGAAGTTGAAGTCTGGAGGGTGAATCAGAAGAAGCAGAAGAAGGAGAAGGAGAAGGTGAAGTCTGGAGGGTGAATCAGAAGAAGCATAAGAAGGAGAAGGAGAAGTTGAAGTCTGGAGGGTGAATCAGAAGAAGTACAAGAAGGAGAAGGTGAAGTCTGGAGGGTGAATCAGAAGAAGTAGAAGAAGGAGAAGGAGAAGGTGAAGTCTGGAGGGTGAATCGGAAGAAGCAGAAGAAGGAGAAGGAGAAGGTGAAGTCTGGAGGGTGAATCAGAAGAAGCTGAAGAAGGAGAAGGAGAAGATGAAGTCTGGAGGGTGAATCAGAAGAAGTAGAAGAAGGAGAAGGAGAAGGTGAAGTCTGGAGGGTGAATCAGAAGAAGCAGAAGAAGGAGAAGGAGAAGGTGAAGTCTGGAGGGTGAATCAGAAGAAGCAGAAGAAGGAGAAGGAGAAGGTGAATCTGGAGGGTGAATCAGAAGAAGCAGAATAAGGAGAAGAAGAAGGTGAAGTCTGGAGGGTGAATCAGAAGAAGCAGAAGAAGGAGAAGGAGAAGGTGAAGTCTGGAGGGTGAATCAGAAGATGCAGAAGAAGGAGAAGGAGAAGATGAAGTCTGGAGGGTGAATCAGAAGAAGTAGAAGAAGGAGAAGGAGAAGGTGAAGTCTGGAGGGTGTATCAGAAGAAGCAGAAGAAGGAGAAGGAGAAAGTGAAGTCTGGAGGGTGAATCAGAAGAAGCAGAATAAGGAGAAGGAGAAGGTGAAGTCTGGAGGGTGAATCAGAAGAAGCAGAAGAAGGAGAAGGAGAAGGTGAAGTCTGGAGGGTGAATCAGAAGAAGTAGAAGAAGGAGAAGGAGAAGGTGAAGTTTGGAGAGTGAAGCAGAAGAAGTAGAAGAAGGAGAAGGAGAAGTTGAAGTCAGGAGGGTGAATCAGAAGAAGTAGAAGAAGGAGAAGGAGAAGGTGAAGTCAGGAGGGTGAATCAGAAGAAGCAGAAGAAGGAGAAGGAGAAGGTGAAGTCTGGAGGGTGAATCAGAAGAATTAGAAGAAGGAGAAGGAGAAGGTGAAGTCTGGAGGGTGAATCAGAAGAAGCAGAAGAAAGAGAAGGAGAAGGTGAAGTCTGGAGTGTGAAGCAGAAGACGCAGAAGAAGGAGAAGGAGAAGGTGAAGACTGGAGGGTGAATCAGAAGAAGTAGAAGAAGGAGAAGGAGAAGGTGAAGTCTGGAGGGTGAATCAGACGAAGTAGAAGAAGGAGGAGGAGAAGGTGAAGTCTGGAGGGTGAATCAGAAGAAGCAGAAGAAGGAGAACGAGAAGGTGAAGTCTGGAGGGTGAATCAGAAGAAGCAGAAGAAGGAGAAGGAGAAGATGAAGTCTGGAGGGTGAATCAGAAGAAGTAGAAGAAGGAGAAGGAGAAGGTGAGGTCTGGAGGGTGAATCAGAAGAAGCAGAAGAAAGAGAAGGAGAAGGTGAAGTCTGGAGGGTGAAGCTGAAGAAGCAGAAGAAGGAGAACGAGAAGGTGAAGACTGGAGGGTGAATCAGAAGAAGTAGAAGAAGGAGAAGGAGAAGGTGAAGTCTGGAGGGTGAATCAGAAGCAGTAGAAGAAGGAGAAGGAGAAGGTGATGTCTGGAGGGTGAATCAGAAGAAGCAGAAGAAGGAGAAGGAGATGGTGAAGTCTGGAGGGTGAATCAGAAGAAGCAGAAGAAGGAGAAGGAGAAGATGAAGTCTGGAGGGTGAATCAGAAGAAGTAGAAGCAGGAGAAGGAGAAGGTGAGGTCTGGAGGGTGAATCAGAAGAAGCAGAAGAAGGAGAAGGAGAAGGTGAAGTCTGGAGGGTGAATCAGAAGAAGCAGAAGAAGGAGAAGGAGAAGGTGAAGTCTGGAGGGTGAATCAGAAGAAGCAGAAGAAGGAGAAGAAGAAGGTGAAGTCAGGAGGGTGAACTAGAAGAAGCAGAAGAAGGAGAAGGAGAAGGTGAAGTTAGGAGAGTGAATCAGAAGAGGCAGAAGAAGGAGAAGGAGAAGGTGAAGTCAGGGGGGTGAAGCAGAAGAAGTAGAAGAAGGAGAAGGAGAAGGTGAAGTCAGGAGGGTGAAGCAGAAGAAGCAGAAGAAGGAGAAGGAGAAGGTGAAGTCTGGAGGGCGCAGCAGAAGAAGCAGAAGAAGCAGAAGGAGAAGGTGAAGTCTGGAGGGTGAAGCAGAAGAAGCAGAAGAAGGGGAAGGAGAAGGTGAAGTCTGGGGGGTGAATCAGAAGAAGTAGAAGAAGGAGAAGGAGAAGGTGAAGCCAGGAGGGTGAAGCAGAAGAAGCAGAAGAAGGAGAAGGAGAAGGTGAAGTCTGGAGGGTGAAGCAGAAGAAGCAGAAGAAGGAGAAGGAGAAGGTGAAGTCTGGAGGGCGAAGCAGAAGAAGCAGAAGAAGGAGAAGGTGAAGGTAAAGTCTGGAGGGTGAATCAGAAGAAGTAGAAGAAGGAGAAGGAGAAGGCGAAGTCTGGAGTGTTATTCAGAAGAAGAAGAAGGAGAATTAGAAGGTGAAGTCTGGAGGGTGAATCAGAAGAAGCAGAAGAAGGAGAAGGAGAAGGTGAAGTCTGGAGGGTGAAGCAGAAGAAGCAGAAGAAGGAGAAGGAGAAGGTGAAGTCAGGAGGGTGAATCAGAAGAAGTAGAAGAAGGAGAAGTTAAAGTCTGGAGGGTGAATCAGAAGAAGTAGAAGAAGGAGAAGGAGAAGGTGAAGTCTGGAGGGTGAATCAGAAGAAGAAGAAGAAGGAGAATTAGAAGGTGAAGTCTGGAGGGTGAATCAGAAGAAGCAGAAGAAGGAGAAGGAGAAGGTGAAGTCTGGAGTGAGAAGCAGAAGAAGCAGAAGAAGGAGAAGGAGAAGGTGAAGTCTGGAGGGTGAATCAGAAGAAGAAGAAGAAGGAGAAGGAGAAGGTGAAGTCTGGAGGGCGAATCAGAAAAAGTAGAAGAAGGAGAAGGGGAAGGTGAAGTCTGGAGGGTGAATCAGAAGAAGCAGAAGAAGGAAAAGGAGAAGGTGAAGTCTGGAGGGTGAATCAGAAGAAGTAGAAGAAGGAGAAGGAGAAGGTGTAGTCTGGAGGGTGAATCAGAAGAAGTAGACGAAGGAGAAGGAGAAGGTGAAGTCTGGAGGGTGAATCAGAAGAAGCAGAAGAAGGAGAAGGAGAAGGTGAAGTCTGGAGGGTGAAGCAGAAGAAGCAGAAGAAGGAGAAGGAGAAGGTGAAGTCAGGAGGGTGAATCAGAAGAAGTAGAAGAAGGAGAAGGAGAAGGTAAAGTCTGGAGGGTGAAGCAGAAGAAGCAGAAGAAGGAGAAGGAGAAGGTGAAGTCTGGAGGGCGCAGCAGAAGAAGCAGAAGAAGCAGAAGGAGAAGGTGAAGTCTGGAGGGTGAAGCAGAAGAAGCAGAAGAAGGGGAAGGAGAAGGTGAAGTCTGGAGGGTGAATCAGAAGAAGTAGAAGAAGGAGAAGGAGAAGGTGAAGCCAGGAGGGTGAAGCAGAAGAAGCAGAAGAAGGAGAAGGAGAAGGTGAAGTCTGGAGGGTGAAGCAGAAGAAG
Source organism: Somniosus microcephalus (assembly GCF_052327205.1). Classification (NCBI taxonomy): domain Eukaryota; kingdom Metazoa; phylum Chordata; class Chondrichthyes; order Squaliformes; family Somniosidae; genus Somniosus; species Somniosus microcephalus. The sequence continues at coordinate 26,042 of NW_028225203.1, read as the reverse complement.
CAGAAGAAGGAGAAGGAGAAGGTGAAGTCTGGAGGGCGAAGCAGAAGAAGCAGAAGAAGGAGAAGGAGAAGGTGAAGTCTGGAGGGTGAAGCAGAAGAAGCAGAAGAAGGAGAAGGAGATGGTGAAGTCTGGAGGGTGAATCAGAAGAAGTAGAAGAAGGAGAAGGAGAAGGTGAAGTCAGGAGAGTGAAGCAGAAGAAGCAGAAGAAGGAGAAGGAGAAGATGTAGTCTGGAGGGTGAAGCAGATGAAGCAGAAGAAGGAGAAGGAGAAGGTGAAGTCAGGAGGGTGAATCAGAAGAAGTAGAAGAAGGAGAAGGAGAAGGTAAAGTCTGGAGGGTGAATCAGAAGAAGTAGAAGAAGGAGAAGGAGAAGGTGAAGTCTGGAGGGTGAATCAGAAGAAGAAGAAGAAGGAGAATTAGAAGGTGAAGTATGGAGGGTGAATCAGAAGAAGCAGAAGAAGGAGAAGGAGAAGGTGAAGTCTGGAGTGAGAAGCAGAAGAAGTAGAAGAAGGAGAAGGAGAAGGTGAAGTCTGGAGGGTGAATCAGAAGAAGTAGAAGAAGGAGAAGGAGAAGGTGAAGTCTGGAGGGTGAATCAGAAGAAGTAGAAGAAGGAGAAGGGGAAGGTGAAGTCTGGAGGGTGAATCAGAAGAAGCAGAAGAAGGAAAAGGAGAAGGTGAAGTCTGGAGGGTGAATCAGAAGAAGTAGAAGAAGGAGAAGGAGAAGGTGTAGTCTGGAGGGTGAATCAGAAGAAGTAGACGAAGGAGAAGGAGAAGGTGAAGTCTGGAGGGTGAATAAGAAGAAGCAGAAGAAGGAGAAGGAGAAGGTGAAGTATGGAGGGTGAATCAGAAGAAGCAGAAGAAGGAGAAGGAGAAGGTGAAGTCTGGAGGGTGAATCAGAAGAAGCAGAAGAAGGAGAAGGAGAAGGTGAAGTCTGGAGGGTGAATCAGAAGAAGCAGAAGAAGGAGAAGGAGAAGGTGAAGTCTGGAGGGTGAATCAGAAGAAGCAGAAGAAGGAGAAGGAGAAGGTGAAGTCTGGAGGGTGAATCAGAACAAGCAGAAGAAGCAGAAGGAGAAGGTGAAGTCTGGAGGGCGAATCAGAAGAAGTAGAAGAAGGAGAAGGAGAAGGTGAAGTCTGGAGGGTGAATCAGAAGAAGCAGATGAAGGAGAAGGAGAAGGTGAAGTCTGGAGGGTGAATCAGAAGAAGCAGATAAAGGAGAAGGAGAAGGTGAAAACTGGAGGGTGAATCAGAAGAAGTAGAAGAAGGAGAAGGAGAAGTTGAAGTCTGGAGGGTGAATCAGAAGAAGTAGAAGAAGGAGAAGGAGAAGGCGAAGTCTGGAGGGTGAATCAGAAGAAGCAGAAAAAGGATAAGGAGAAGGTGAAGTCTGGAGGGTGAATCAGAAGAAGCAGAAGAAGGGGAAGGAGAAGATGAAGTCTGCAGGGTGAATCAGAAGAAGTAGAAGAAGGAGAAGGAGAAGGTTAAGCCAGGAGGGTGAAGCAGAAGAAGCAGAAGAAGGAGAAGGAGAAGGTGAAGTCTGGAGGGTGAAGCAGAAGAAGCAGAAGAAGGAGAAGTAGAAGGTGAAGTCTGGAGGGCGAAGCAGAAGAAGCAGAAGAAGGAGAAGGAGAAGGTGAAGTCTGGAGGGTGAAGCAGAAGAAGCAGAAGAAGTAGAAGGAGAAGGTGAAGTCTGGAGGGTGAATCAGAAGAAGTAGAAGAAGGAGAAGGAGAAGGTGAGTTCAGGAGGGTGAAGCAGAAGAAGCAGAAGAAGGAGAAGGAGAAGGTGAAGTCTGGGGGGTGAAGCAGAAGAAGCAGAAGAAGGAGAAGGAGAAGGTGAAGTCTGGAGGGTGAAGCAGAAGAAGCAGAAGAAGGAGAAGGAGAAGGTGAAGTCAGGAGGGTGAATCACAAGAAGTAGAAGAAGGAGAAGGAGAAGGTGAAGTCTGGAGGGTGAATCAGAAGAAGTAGAAGAAGGAGAAGGAGAAGGTGAAGTCTGGAGGGTGAATCAGAAGAAGTAGAAGAAGGAGAATTAGAAGGTGAAGTCTGGAGGGTGAATCAGAAGAAGGAGAAGGAGAAGGTGTAGTCTGGAGTGAGAAGCAGAAGAAGTAGAAGAAGGAGAAGGAGAAGGTGAAGTCTGGAGGGTGAATCAGAAGAAGTAGAAGAAGGAGAAGGAGAAGGTGAAGTCTGGAGGGTGAATCAGAAGAAGTAGAAGAAGGAGAAGCGGAAGGTGAAGTCTGGAGGGTGAATCAGAAGAAGCAGAAGAAGGAGAAGTAGAAGGTGAAGTCTGGAGGGTGAATCAGAAGAAGTAGAAGAAGGAGTAGGAGAAGGTGTAGTCTGGAGGGTGTATCAGAAGAAGTAGACGAAGGAGAAGGTGAAGTCTGGAGGGTGAATAAGAAGAAGCAGAAGAAGGAGAAGGAGAAGGTGAAGTATGGAGGGTGAATCAGAAGAAGCAGAAGAAGGAGAAGGAGAAGGTGAAGTCTTGAGGGTGAATCAGAAGAAGCAGAAGAAGGAGAAGGAGAAGGTGAAGTCTGGAGGGTCAATCAGAAGAAGCAGAAGAAGGAGAAGGAGAAGGTGAAGTCTGGAGGGTGAATCAGAAGAAGCAGAAGAAGGAGAAGGAGAAGGTGAAGTCTGGAGGGTGAATCAGAACAAGCAGAAGAAGTAGAAGGAGAAGGTGAAGTCTGGAGGGTGAATCAGAAGAAGTAGAAGAAGGAGAAGGAGAAGGTGAAGTCAGGAGGGTGAATCAGAAGAAGCAGAAGAAGGAGAAGAAGGAGAAGGAGAAGGTGAAGTCTGGAGGGTGAATCAGAAGAAGCAGATGAAGGAGAAGGAGAAGGTGAAAACTGGAGAGTGAATCAGAAGAAGTAGAAGAAGGAGAAGGAGAAGTTGAAGTCTGGAGGGTGAATCAGAAGAAGTAGAAGAAGGAGAAGGAGAAGGCGAAGTCTGGAGGGTGAATCAGAAGAAGCAGAAAAAGGAGAAGGAGAAGGTGAAGTCTGGAGGGTGAATCAGAAGAAGCAGAAGAAGGGGAAGGAGAAGATGAAGTCTGCAGGGTGAATCAGAAGAAGTAGAAGAAGGAGAAGGAGAAGGTGAAGCCAGGAGGGTGAAGCAGAAGAAGCAGAAGAAGGAGAAGGAGAAGGTGAAGTCTGGATGGTGAAGCAGAAGAAGCAGAAGAAGGAGAAGGAGAAGGTGAAGTCTGGAGAGCGAAGCAGAAGAAGCAGAAGAAGGAGAAGGTGAAGTCTGGAGGGTGAAGCAGAAGAAGCAGAAGAAGTAGAAGGAGAAGGTGAAGTCTGGAGGGTGAATCAGAAGAAGTAGAAGAAGGAGAAGGAGAAGGTGAGTTCAGGAGGGTGAAGCAGAAGAAGCAGAAGAAGGAGAAGTAGAAGGTGAAGTCTGGGGGTTGAAGCAGAAGAAGCAGAAGAAGGAGAAGGAGAAGGTGAAGTCTGGAGGGTGAAGCAGAAGAAGCAGAAGAAGGAGAAGGAGAAGGTGAAGTCAGGAGGGTGAAACAGAAGAAGTAGAAGAAGGAGAAGGAGAAGATGAGGTCTGGAGGGTGAATCAGAAGAAGTAGAAGAAGGAGAAGGAGAAGGTGAAGTCTGGAGGGTGAATCAGAAGAAGTAGAAGAAGGAGAATTAGAAGGTGAAGTCTGGAGGGTGAATCAGATGAAGCAGAAGAAGGAGAAGGAGAAGGCGAAGTCTGGAGGGTGAATCAGAAGAAGCAGAAAAAGGATAAGGAGAAGGTGAAGTCTGGAGGGTGAATCAGAAGAAGCAGAAGAAGGGGAAGGAGAAGATGAAGTCTGCAGGGTGAATCAGAAGAAGTAGAAGAAGGAGAAGGAGAAGGTTAAGCCAGGAGGGTGAAGCAGAAGAAGCAGAAGAAGGAGAAGGAGAAGGTGAAGTCTGGAGGGTGAAGCAGAAGAAGCAGAAGAAGGAGAAGTAGAAGGTGAAGTCTGGAGGGCGAAGCAGAAGAAGCAGAAGAAGGAGAAGGAGAAGGTGAAGTCTGGAGGGTGAAGCAGAAGAAGCAGAAGAAGTAGAAGGAGAAGGTGAAGTCTGGAGGGTGAATCAGAAGAAGTAGAAGAAGGAGAAGGAGAAGGTGAGTTCAGGAGGGTGAAGCAGAAGAAGCAGAAGAAGGAGAAGGAGAAGGTGAAGTCTGGGGGGTGAAGCAGAAGAAGCAGAAGAAGGAGAAGGAGAAGGTGAAGTCTGGAGGGTGAAGCAGAAGAAGCAGAAGAAGGAGAAGGAGAAGGTGAAGTCAGGAGGGTGAATCACAAGAAGTAGAAGAAGGAGAAGGAGAAGGTGAAGTCTGGAGGGTGAATCAGAAGAAGTAGAAGAAGGAGAAGGAGAAGGTGAAGTCTGGAGGGTGAATCAGAAGAAGTAGAAGAAGGAGAATTAGAAGGTGAAGTCTGGAGGGTGAATCAGAAGAAGGAGAAGGAGAAGGTGTAGTCTGGAGTGAGAAGCAGAAGAAGTAGAAGAAGGAGAAGGAGAAGGTGAAGTCTGGAGGGTGAATCAGAAGAAGTAGAAGAAGGAGAAGGAGAAGGTGAAGTCTGGAGGGTGAATCAGAAGAAGTAGAAGAAGGAGAAGCGGAAGGTGAAGTCTGGAGGGTGAATCAGAAGAAGCAGAAGAAGGAGAAGTAGAAGGTGAAGTCTGGAGGGTGAATCAGAAGAAGTAGAAGAAGGAGAAGGAGAAGGTGTAGTCTGGAGGGTGTATCAGAAGAAGTAGACGAAGGAGAAGGTGAAGTCTGGAGGGTGAATAAGAAGAAGCAGAAGAAGGAGAAGGAGAAGGTGAAGTATGGAGGGTGAATCAGAAGAAGCAGAAGAAGGAGAAGGAGAAGGTGAAGTCTTGAGGGTGAATCAGAAGAAGCAGAAGAAGGAGAAGGAGAAGGTGAAGTCTGGAGGGTCAATCAGAAGAAGCAGAAGAAGGAGAAGGAGAAGGTGAAGTCTGGAGGGTGAATCAGAAGAAGCAGAAGAAGGAGAAGGAGAAGGTGAAGTCTGGAGGGTGAATCAGAACAAGCAGAAGAAGTAGAAGGAGAAGGTGAAGTCTGGAGGGTGAATCAGAAGAAGTAGAAGAAGGAGAAGGAGAAGGTGAAGTCAGGAGGGTGAATCAGAAGAAGCAGAAGAAGGAGAAGAAGGAGAAGGAGAAGGTGAAGTCTGGAGGGTGAATCAGAAGAAGCAGATGAAGGAGAAGGAGAAGGTGAAAACTGGAGGGTGAATCAGAAGAAGTAGAAGAAGGAGAAGGAGAAGTTGAAGTCTGGAGGGTGAATCAGAAGAAGTAGAAGAAGGAGAAGGAGAAGGCGAAGTCTGGAGGGTGAATCAGAAGAAGCAGAAAAAGGAGAAGGAGAAGGTGAAGTCTGGAGGGTGAATCAGAAGAAGCAGAAGAAGGGGAAGGAGAAGATGAAGTCTGCAGGGTGAATCAGAAGAAGTAGAAGAAGGAGAAGGAGAAGGTGAAGCCAGGAGGGTGAAGCAGAAGAAGCAGAAGAAGGAGAAGGAGAAGGTGAAGTCTGGATGGTGAAGCAGAAGAAGCAGAAGAAGGAGAAGGAGAAGGTGAAGTCTGGAGAGCGAAGCAGAAGAAGCAGAAGAAGGAGAAGGTGAAGTCTGGAGGGTGAAGCAGAAGAAGCAGAAGAAGTAGAAGGAGAAGGTGAAGTCTGGAGGGTGAATCAGAAGAAGTAGAAGAAGGAGAAGGAGAAGGTGAGTTCAGGAGGGTGAAGCAGAAGAAGCAGAAGAAGGAGAAGTAGAAGGTGAAGTCTGGGGGTTGAAGCAGAAGAAGCAGAAGAAGGAGAAGGAGAAGGTGAAGTCTGGAGGGTGAAGCAGAAGAAGCAGAAGAAGGAGAAGGAGAAGGTGAAGTCAGGAGGGTGAAACAGAAGAAGTAGAAGAAGGAGAAGGAGAAGATGAGGTCTGGAGGGTGAATCAGAAGAAGTAGAAGAAGGAGAAGGAGAAGGTGAAGTCTGGAGGGTGAATCAGAAGAAGTAGAAGAAGGAGAATTAGAAGGTGAAGTCTGGAGGGTGAATCAGAAGAAGCAGAAGAAGGAGAAGGAGAAGGTGAAGTCTGGAGTGAGAAGCAGAAGAAGTAGAAGAAGGAGAAGGAGAAGGTGAAGTCTGGAGGGTGAATCAGAAGAAGTAGAAGAAGGAGAAGGAGAAGGTGAAGTCTGGAGGGTGAATCAGAAGAAGTAGAAGAAGGAGAAGCGGAAGGTGAAGTCTGGAGGGTGAATCAGAAGAAGCAGAAGAAGGAGAAGGAGAAGGTGAAGTCTGGAGGGTGAATCAGAAGAAGTAGAAGAAGGAGAAGGAGAAGGTGTAGTCTGGAGGGTGAATCAGAAGAAGTAGACGAAGGAGAAGGAGAAGGTGAAGTCTGGAGGGTGAATAAGAAGAAGCAGAAGACGGAGAAGGAGAAGGTGAAGTATGGAGGGTGAATCAGAAGAAGCAGAAGAAGGAGAAGGAGAAGGTGAAGTCTGGAGGGTGAATCAGAAGAAGCAGAAGAAGGAGAAGGAGAAGGTGAAGTCTGGAGGGTGAATCAGAAGAAGCAGAAGAAGGAGAAGGAGAAGGTGAAGTCTGGAGGGTGAATCAGAACAAGCAGAAGAAGTAGAAGGAGAAGGTGAAGTCTGGAGGGTGAATCAGAAGAAGTAGAAGAAGGAGAAGGAGATGGTGAAGTCTGGAGGGTGATTCAGAAGAAGCAGTAGAAGGAGAAGGAGAAGGTGAAGTCTGGAGGGTGAATCAGAAGAAGCAGAAGAAGGAGAAGGAGAAGGTGAAGTCTGGAGGGTGAATCAGAACAAGCAGAAGAAGTAGAAGGAGAAGGTGAAGTCTGGAGGGTGAATCAGAAGAAGTAGAAGAAGGCGAAGGAGAAGGTGAAGTCTGGAGGGTGAATCAGAAGAAGCAGAAGAAGGAGAAGGAGAAGGTGAAGTCTGGAGGGTGAATCAGAAGAAGCAGATAAAGGAGAAGGAGAAGGTGAAAACTGGAGGGTGAATCAGAAGAAGTAGAAGAAGGAGAAGGAGAAGTTGAAGTCTGGAGGGTGAATCAGAAGAAGTAGAAGAAGGAGAAGGAGAAGGCGAAGTCTGGAGGGTGAATCAGAAGAAGCAGAAAAAGGATAAGGAGAAGGTGAAGTCTGGAGGGTGAATCAGAAGAAGCAGAAGAAGGGGAAGGAGAAGATGAAGTCTGCAGGGTGAATCAGAAGAAGTAGAAGAAGGAGAAGGAGAAGGTTAAGCCAGGAGGGTGAAGCAGAAGAAGCAGAAGAAGGAGAAGGAGAAGGTGAAGTCTGGAGGGTGAAGCAGAAGAAGCAGAAGAAGGAGAAGTAGAAGGTGAAGTCTGGAGGGCGAAGCAGAAGAAGCAGAAGAAGGAGAAGGAGAAGGTGAAGTCTGGAGGGTGAAGCAGAAGAAGCAGAAGAAGTAGAAGGAGAAGGTGAAGTCTGGAGGGTGAATCAGAAGAAGTAGAAGAAGGAGAAGGAGAAGGTGAGTTCAGGAGGGTGAAGCAGAAGAAGCAGAAGAAGGAGAAGGAGAAGGTGAAGTCTGGGGGGTGAAGCAGAAGAAGCAGAAGAAGGAGAAGGAGAAGGTGAAGTCTGGAGGGTGAAGCAGAAGAAGCAGAAGAAGGAGAAGGAGAACGTGAAGTCAGGAGGGTGAATCACAAGAAGTAGAAGAAGGAGAAGGAGAAGGTGAAGTCTGGAGGGTGAATCAGAAGAAGTAGAAGAAGGAGAAGGAGAAGGTGAAGTCTGGAGGGTGAATCAGAAGAAGTAGAAGAAGGAGAATTAGAAGGTGAAGTCTGGAGGGTGAATCAGAAGAAGGAGAAGGAGAAGGTGAAGTCTGGAGTGAGAAGCAGAAGAAGTAGAAGAAGGAGAAGGAGAAGGTGAAGTCTGGAGGGTGAATCAGAAGAAGTAGAAGAAGGAGAAGGAGAAGGTGAAGTCTGGAGGGTGAATCAGAAGAAGTAGAAGAAGGAGAAGCGGAAGGTGAAGTCTGGAGGGTGAATCAGAAGAAGCAGAAGAAGGAGAAGTAGAAGGTGAAGTCTGGAGGGTGAATCAGAAGAAGTAGAAGAAGGAGAAGGAGAAGGTGTAGTCTGGAGGGTGTATCAGAAGAAGTAGACGAAGGAGAAGGTGAAGTCTGGAGGGTGAATAAGAAGAAGCAGAAGAAGGAGAAGGAGAAGGTGAAATCTGGAGGGTGAATCAGAACAAGCAGAAGAAGTAGAAGGAGAAGGTGAAGTCTGGAGGGTGAATCAGAAGAAGTAGAAGAAGGCGAAGGAGAAGGTGAAGTCTGGAGGGTGAATCAGAAGAAGCAGAAGAAGGAGAAGGAGAAGGTGAAGTCTGGAGGGTGAATCAGAAGAAGCAGATAAAGGAGAAGGAGAAGGTGAAAACTGTAGGGTGAATCAGAAGAAGTAGAAGAAGGAGAAGGAGAAGTTGAAGACTGGAGGGTGAATCAGAAGAAGTAGAAGAAGGAGAAGGAGAAGGTGAAGTCAGGAGGGTGAAGCAGAAGAAGCAGAAGAAGGAGAAGGAGAAGGTGAAGTCTGGAGGGCGCAGCAGAAGAAGCAGAAGAAGCAGAAGGAGAAGGTGAAGTCTGGAGGGTGAAGCAGAAGAAGCAGAAGAAGGGGAAGGAGAAGGTGAAGTCTGGGGGGTGAATCAGAAGAAGTAGAAGAAGGAGAAGGAGAAGGTGAAGCCAGGAGGGTGAAGCAGAAGAAGCAGAAGAAGGAGAAGGAGAAGGTGAAGTCTGGAGGGTGAAGCAGAAGAAGCAGAAGAAGGAGAAGGAGAAGGTGAAGTCTGGAGGGCGAAGCAGAAGAAGCAGAAGAAGGAGAAGGTGAAGGTAAAGTCTGGAGGGTGAATCAGAAGAAGTAGAAGAAGGAGAAGGAGAAGGTGAAGTCTGGAGTGTTATTCAGAAGAAGAAGAAGGAGAATTAGAAGGTGAAGTCTGGAGGGTGAATCAGAAGAAGCAGAAGAAGGAGAAGGAGAAGGTGAAGTCTGGAGGGTGAAGCAGAAGAAGCAGAAGAAGGAGAAGGAGAAGGTGAAGTCAGGAGGGTGAATCAGAAGAAGTAGAAGAAGGAGAAGTTAAAGTCTGGAGGGTGAATCAGAAGAAGTAGAAGAAGGAGAAGGAGAAGGTGAAGTCTGGAGGGTGAATCAGAAGAAGAAGAAGAAGGAGAATTAGAAGGTGAAGTCTGGAGGGTGAATCAGAAGAAGCAGAAGAAGGAGAAGGAGAAGGTGAAGTCTGGAGTGAGAAGCAGAAGAAGCAGAAGAAGGAGAAGGAGAAGGTGAAGTCTGGAGGGTGAATCAGAAGAAGAAGAAGAAGGAGAAGGAGAAGGTGAAGTCTGGAGGGCGAATCAGAAAAAGTAGAAGAAGGAGAAGGGGAAGGTGAAGTCTGGAGGGTGAATCAGAAGAAGCAGAAGAAGGAAAAGGAGAAGGTGAAGTCTGGAGGGTGAATCAGAAGAAGTAGAAGAAGGAGAAGGAGAAGGTGTAGTCTGGAGGGTGAATCAGAAGAAGTAGACGAAGGAGAAGGAGAAGGTGAAGTCTGGAGGGTGAATCAGAAGAAGCAGAAGAAGGAGAAGGAGAAGGTGAAGTCTGGAGGGTGAAGCAGAAGAAGCAGAAGAAGGAGAAGGAGAAGGTGAAGTCAGGACGGTGAATCAGAAGAAGTAGAAGAAGGAGAAGGAGAAGGTAAAGTCTGGAGGGTGAAGCAGAAGAAGCAGAAGAAGGAGAAGGAGAAGGTGAAGTCTGGAGGGCGCAGCAGAAGAAGCAGAAGAAGCAGAAGGAGAAGGTGAAGTCTGGAGGGTGAAGCAGAAGAAGCAGAAGAAGGGGAAGGAGAAGGTGAAGTCTGGAGGGTGAATCAGAAGAAGTAGAAGAAGGAGAAGGAGAAGGTGAAGCCAGGAGGGTGAAGCAGAAGAAGCAGAAGAAGGAGAAGGAGAAGGTGAAGTCTGGAGGGTGAAGCAGAAGAAGCAGAAGAAGGAGAAGGAGAAGGTGAAGTCTGGAGGGCGAAGCAGAAGAAGCAGAAGAAGGAGAAGGAGAAGGTGAAGTCTGGAGGGTGAAGCAGAAGAAGCAGAAGAAGGAGAAGGAGATGGTGAAGTCTGGAGGGTGAATCAGAAGAAGTAGAAGAAGGAGAAGGAGAAGGTGAAGTCAGGAGAGTGAAGCAGAAGAAGCAGAAGAAGGAGAAGGAGAAGATGTAGTCTGGAGGGTGAAGCAGATGAAGCAGAAGAAGGAGAAGGAGAAGGTGAAGTCAGGAGGGTGAATCAGAAGAAGTAGAAGAAGGAGAAGGAGAAGGTAAAGTCTGGAGGGTGAATCAGAAGAAGTAGAAGAAGGAGAAGGAGAAGGTGAAGTCTGGAGGGTGAATCAGAAGAAGAAGAAGAAGGAGAATTAGAAGGTGAAGTCTGGAGGGTGAATCAGAAGAAGCAGAAGAAGGAGAAGGAGAAGGTGAAGTCTGGAGTGAGAAGCAGAAGAAGTAGAAGAAGGAGAAGGAGAAGGTGAAGTCTGGAGGGTGAATCAGAAGAAGTAGAAGAAGGAGAAGGAGAAGGTGAAGTCTGGAGGGTGAATCAGAAGAAGTAGAAGAAGGAGAAGGGGAAGGTGAAGTCTGGAGGGTGAATCAGAAGAAGCAGAAGAAGGAAAAGGAGAAGGTGAAGTCTGGAGGGTGAATCAGAAGAAGTAGAAGAAGGAGAAGGAGAAGGTGTAGTCTGGAGGGTGAATCAGAAGAAGTAGACGAAGGAGAAGGAGAAGGTGAAGTCTGGAGGGTGAATAAGAAGAAGCAGAAGAAGGAGAAGGAGAAGGTGAAGTATGGAGGGTGAATCAGAAGAAGCAGAAGAAGGAGAAGGAGAAGGTGAAGTCTGGAGGGTGAATCAGAAGAAGCAGAAGAAGGAGAAGGAGAAGGTGAAGTCTGGAGGGTGAATCAGAAGAAGCAGAAGAAGGAGAAGGAGAAGGTGAAGTCTGGAGGGTGAATCAGAAGAAGCAGAAGAAGGAGAAGGAGAAGGTGAAGTCTGGAGGGTGAATCAGAACAAGCAGAAGAAGCAGAAGGAGAAGGTGAAGTCTGGAGGGCGAATCAGAAGAAGTAGAAGAAGGAGAAGGAGAAGGTGAAGTCTGGAGGGTGAATCAGAAGAAGCAGAAGAAGGAGAAGGAGAAGGTGAAGTCTGGAGGGTGAATCAGAAGAAGCAGATAAAGGAGAAGGAGAAGGTGAAAACTGGAGGGTGAATCAGAAGAAGTAGAAGAAGGAGAAGGAGAAGTTGAAGTCTGGAGGGTGAATCAGAAGAAGTAGAAGAAGGAGAAGGAGAAGGCGAAGTCTGGAGGGTGAATCAGAAGAAGCAGAAAAAGGATAAGGAGAAGGTGAAGTCTGGAGGGTGAATCAGAAGAAGCAGAAGAAGGGGAAGGAGAAGATGAAGTCTGCAGGGTGAATCAGAAGAAGTAGAAGAAGGAGAAGGAGAAGGTTAAGCCAGGAGGGTGAAGCAGAAGAAGCAGAAGAAGGAGAAGGAGAAGGTGAAGTCTGGAGGGTGAAGCAGAAGAAGCAGAAGAAGGAGAAGTAGAAGGTGAAGTCTGGAGGGCGAAGCAGAAGAAGCAGAAGAAGGAGAAGGAGAAGGTGAAGTCTGGAGGGTGAAGCAGAAGAAGCAGAAGAAGTAGAAGGAGAAGGTGAAGTCTGGAGGGTGAATCAGAAGAAGTAGAAGAAGGAGAAGGAGAAGGTGAGTTCAGGAGGGTGAAGCAGAAGAAGCAGAAGAAGGAGAAGGAGAAGGTGAAGTCTGGGGGGTGAAGCAGAAGAAGCAGAAGAAGGAGAAGGAGAAGGTGAAGTCTGGAGGGTGAAGCAGAAGAAGCAGAAGAAGGAGAAGGAGAAGGTGAAGTCAGGAGGGTGAATCACAAGAAGTAGAAGAAGGAGAAGGAGAAGGTGAAGTCTGGAGGGTGAATCAGAAGAAGTAGAAGAAGGAGAAGGAGAAGGTGAAGTCTGGAGGGTGAATCAGAAGAAGTAGAAGAAGGAGAATTAGAAGGTGAAGTCTGGAGGGTGAATCAGAAGAAGGAGAAGGAGAAGGTGTAGTCTGGAGTGAGAAGCAGAAGAAGTAGAAGAAGGAGAAGGAGAAGGTGAAGTCTGGAGGGTGAATCAGAAGAGGTAGAAGAAGGAGAAGGAGAAGGTGAAGTCTGGAGGGTGAATCAGAAGAAGTAGAAGAAGGAGAAGCGGAAGGTGAAGTCTGGAGGGTGAATCAGAAGAAGCAGAAGAAGGAGAAGTAGAAGGTGAAGTCTGGAGGGTGAATCAGAAGAAGTAGAAGAAGGAGAAGGAGAAGGTGTAGTCTGGAGGGTGTATCAGAAGAAGTAGACGAAGGAGAAGGTGAAGTCTGGAGGGTGAATAAGAAGAAGCAGAAGAAGGAGAAGGAGAAGGTGAAGTATGGAGGGTGAATCAGAAGAAGCAGAAGAAGGAGAAGGAGAAGGTGAAGTCTTGAGGGTGAATCAGAAGAAGCAGAAGAAGGAGAAGGAGAAGGTGAAGTCTGGAGGGTCAATCAGAAGAAGCAGAAGAAGGAGAAGGAGAAGGTGAAGTCTGGAGGGTGAATCAGAAGAAGCAGAAGAAGGAGAAGGAGAAGGTGAAGTCTGGAGGGTGAATCAGAACAAGCAGAAGAAGTAGAAGGAGAAGGTGAAGTCTGGAGGGTGAATCAGAAGAAGTAGAAGAAGGAGAAGGAGAAGGTGAAGTCAGGAGGGTGAATCAGAAGAAGCAGAAGAAGGAGAAGAAGGAGAAGGAGAAGGTGAAGTCTGGAGGGTGAATCAGAAGAAGCAGATGAAGGAGAAGGAGAAGGTGAAAACTGGAGGGTGAATCAGAAGAAGTAGAAGAAGGAGAAGGAGAAGTTGAAGTCTGGAGGGTGAATCAGAAGAAGTAGAAGAAGGAGAAGGAGAAGGCGAAGTCTGGAGGGTGAATCAGAAGAAGCAGAAAAAGGAGAAGGAGAAGGTGAAGTCTGGAGGGTGAATCAGAAGAAGCAGAAGAAGGGGAAGGAGAAGATGAAGTCTGCAGGGTGAATCAGAAGAAGTAGAAGAAGGAGAAGCAGAAGGTGAAGCCAGGAGGGTGAAGCAGAAGAAGCAGAAGAAGGAGAAGGAGAAGGTGAAGTCTGGATGGTGAAGCAGAAGAAGCAGAAGAAGGAGAAGGAGAAGGTGAAGTCTGGAGAGCGAAGCAGAAGAAGCAGAAGAAGGAGAAGGTGAAGTCTGGAGGGTGAAGCAGAAGAAGCAGAAGAAGTAGAAGGAGAAGGTGAAGTCTGGAGGGTGAATCAGAAGAAGTAGAAGAAGGAGAAGGAGAAGGTGAGTTCAGGAGGGTGAAGCAGAAGAAGCAGAAGAAGGAGAAGTAGAAGGTGAAGTCTGGGGGTTGAAGCAGAAGAAGCAGAAGAAGGAGAAGGAGAAGGTGAAGTCTGGAGGGTGAAGCAGAAGAAGCAGAAGAAGGAGAAGGAGAAGGTGAAGTCAGGAGGGTGAAACAGAAGAAGTAGAAGAAGGAGAAGGAGAAGATGAGGTCTGGAGGGTGAATCAGAAGAAGTAGAAGAAGGAGAAGGAGAAGGTGAAGTCTGGAGGGTGAATCAGAAGAAGTAGAAGAAGGAGAATTAGAAGGTGAAGTCTGGAGGGTGAATCAGAAGAAGCAGAAGAAGGAGAAGGAGAAGGCGAAGTCTGGAGGGTGAATCAGAAGAAGCAGAAAAAGGATAAGGAGAAGGTGAAGTCTGGAGGGTGAATCAGAAGAAGCAGAAGAAGGGGAAGGAGAAGATGAAGTCTGCAGGGTGAATCAGAAGAAGTAGAAGAAGGAGAAGGAGAAGGTTAAGCCAGGAGGGTGAAGCAGAAGAAGCAGAAGAAGGAGAAGGAGAAGGTGAAGTCTGGAGGGTGAAGCAGAAGAAGCAGAAGAAGGAGAAGTAGAAGGTGAAGTCTGGAGGGCGAAGCAGAAGAAGCAGAAGAAGGAGAAGGAGAAGGTGAAGTCTGGAGGGTGAAGCAGAAGAAGCAGAAGAAGTAGAAGGAGAAGGTGAAGTCTGGAGGGTGAATCAGAAGAAGTAGAAGAAGGAGAAGGAGAAGGTGAGTTCAGGAGGGTGAAGCAGAAGAAGCAGAAGAAGGAGAAGGAGAAGGTGAAGTCTGGGGGGTGAAGCAGAAGAAGCAGAAGAAGGAGAAGGAGAAGGTGAAGTCTGGAGGGTGAAGCAGAAGAAGCAGAAGAAGGAGAAGGAGAAGGTGAAGTCAGGAGGGTGAATCACAAGAAGTAGAAGAAGGAGAAGGAGAAGGTGAAGTCTGGAGGGTGAATCAGAAGAAGTAGAAGAAGGAGAAGGAGAAGGTGAAGTCTGGAGGGTGAATCAGAAGAAGTAGAAGAAGGAGAATTAGAAGGTGAAGTCTGGAGGGTGAATCAGAAGAAGGAGAAGGAGAAGGTGTAGTCTGGAGTGAGAAGCAGAAGAAGTAGAAGAAGGAGAAGGAGAAGGTGAAGTCTGGAGGGTGAATCAGAAGAAGTAGAAGAAGGAGAAGGAGAAGGTGAAGTCTGGAGGGTGAATCAGAAGAAGTAGAAGAAGGAGAAGCGGAAGGTGAAGTCTGGAGGGTGAATCAGAAGAAGCAGAAGAAGGAGAAGTAGAAGGTGAAGTCTGGAGGGTGAATCAGAAGAAGTAGAAGAAGGAGAAGGAGAAGGTGTAGTCTGGAGGGTGTATCAGAAGAAGTAGACGAAGGAGAAGGTGAAGTCTGGAGGGTGAATAAGAAGAAGCAGAAGAAGGAGAAGGAGAAGGTGAAGTATGGAGGGTGAATCAGAAGAAGCAGAAGAAGGAGAAGGAGAAGGTGAAGTCTTGAGGGTGAATCAGAAGAAGCAGAAGAAGGAGAAGGAGAAGGTGAAGTCTGGAGGGTCAATCAGAAGAAGCAGAAGAAGGAGAAGGAGAAGGTGAAGTCTGGAGGGTGAATCAGAAGAAGCAGAAGAAGGAGAAGGAGAAGGTGAAGTCTGGAGGGTGAATCAGAACAAGCAGAAGAAGTAGAAGGAGAAGGTGAAGTCTGGAGGGTGAATCAGAAGAAGTAGAAGAAGGAGAAGGAGAAGGTGAAGTCAGGAGGGTGAATCAGAAGAAGCAGAAGAAGGAGAAGAAGGAGAAGGAGAAGGTGAAGTCTGGAGGGTGAATCAGAAGAAGCAGATGAAGGAGAAGGAGAAGGTGAAAACTGGAGGGTGAATCAGAAGAAGTAGAAGAAGGAGAAGGAGAAGTTGAAGTCTGGAGGGTGAATCAGAAGAAGTAGAAGAAGGAGAAGGAGAAGGCGAAGTCTGGAGGGTGAATCAGAAGAAGCAGAAAAAGGAGAAGGAGAAGGTGAAGTCTGGAGGGTGAATCAGAAGAAGCAGAAGAAGGGGAAGGAGAAGATGAAGTCTGCAGGGTGAATCAGAAGAAGTAGAAGAAGGAGAAGCAGAAGGTGAAGCCAGGAGGGTGAAGCAGAAGAAGCAGAAGAAGGAGAAGGAGAAGGTGAAGTCTGGATGGTGAAGCAGAAGAAGCAGAAGAAGGAGAAGGAGAAGGTGAAGTCTGGAGAGCGAAGCAGAAGAAGCAGAAGAAGGAGAAGGTGAAGTCTGGAGGGTGAAGCAGAAGAAGCAGAAGAAGTAGAAGGAGAAGGTGAAGTCTGGAGGGTGAATCAGAAGAAGTAGAAGAAGGAGAAGGAGAAGGTGAGTTCAGGAGGGTGAAGCAGAAGAAGCAGAAGAAGGAGAAGTAGAAGGTGAAGTCTGGGGGTTGAAGCAGAAGAAGCAGAAGAAGGAGAAGGAGAAGGTGAAGTCTGGAGGGTGAAGCAGAAGAAGCAGAAGAAGGAGAAGGAGAAGGTGAAGTCAGGAGGGTGAAACAGAAGAAGTAGAAGAAGGAGAAGGAGAAGATGAGGTCTGGAGGGTGAATCAGAAGAAGTAGAAGAAGGAGAAGGAGAAGGTGAAGTCTGGAGGGTGAATCAGAAGAAGTAGAAGAAGGAGAATTAGAAGGTGAAGTCTGGAGGGTGAATCAGAAGAAGCAGAAGAAGGAGAAGGAGAAGGCGAAGTCTGGAGGGTGAATCAGAAGAAGCAGAAAAAGGATAAGGAGAAGGTGAAGTCTGGAGGGTGAATCAGAAGAAGCAGAAGAAGGGGAAGGAGAAGATGAAGTCTGCAGGGTGAATCAGAAGAAGTAGAAGAAGGAGAAGGAGAAGGTTAAGCCAGGAGGGTGAAGCAGAAGAAGCAGAAGAAGGAGAAGGAGAAGGTGAAGTCTGGAGGGTGAAGCAGAAGAAGCAGAAGAAGGAGAAGTAGAAGGTGAAGTCTGGAGGGCGAAGCAGAAGAAGCAGAAGAAGGAGAAGGAGAAGGTGAAGTCTGGAGGGTGAAGCAGAAGAAGCAGAAGAAGTAGAAGGAGAAGGTGAAGTCTGGAGGGTGAATCAGAAGAAGTAGAAGAAGGAGAAGGAGAAGGTGAGTTCAGGAGGGTGAAGCAGAAGAAGCAGAAGAAGGAGAAGGAGAAGGTGAAGTCTGGGGGGTGAAGCAGAAGAAGCAGAAGAAGGAGAAGGAGAAGGTGAAGTCTGGAGGGTGAAGCAGAAGAAGCAGAAGAAGGAGAAGGAGAAGGTGAAGTCAGGAGGGTGAATCACAAGAAGTAGAAGAAGGAGAAGGAGAAGGTGAAGTCTGGAGGGTGAATCAGAAGAAGTAGAAGAAGGAGAAGGAGAAGGTGAAGTCTGGAGGGTGAATCAGAAGAAGTAGAAGAAGGAGAATTAGAAGGTGAAGTCTGGAGGGTGAATCAGAAGAAGGAGAAGGAGAAGGTGTAGTCTGGAGTGAGAAGCAGAAGAAGTAGAAGAAGGAGAAGGAGAAGGTGAAGTCTGGAGGGTGAATCAGAAGAAGTAGAAGAAGGAGAAGGAGAAGGTGAAGTCTGGAGGGTGAATCAGAAGAAGTAGAAGAAGGAGAAGCGGAAGGTGAAGTCTGGAGGGTGAATCAGAAGAAGCAGAAGAAGGAGAAGTAGAAGGTGAAGTCTGGAGGGTGAATCAGAAGAAGTAGAAGAAGGAGAAGGAGAAGGTGTAGTCTGGAGGGTGTATCAGAAGAAGTAGACGAAGGAGAAGGTGAAGTCTGGAGGGTGAATAAGAAGAAGCAGAAGAAGGAGAAGGAGAAGGTGAAGTATGGAGGGTGAATCAGAAGAAGCAGAAGAAGGAGAAGGAGAAGGTGAAGTCTTGAGGGTGAATCAGAAGAAGCAGAAGAAGGAGAAGGAGAAGGTGAAGTCTGGAGGGTCAATCAGAAGAAGCAGAAGAAGGAGAAGGAGAAGGTGAAGTCTGGAGGGTGAATCAGAAGAAGCAGAAGAAGGAGAAGGAGAAGGTGAAGTCTGGAGGGTGAATCAGAACAAGCAGAAGAAGTAGAAGGAGAAGGTGAAGTCTGGAGGGTGAATCAGAAGAAGTAGAAGAAGGAGAAGGAGAAGGTGAAGTCAGGAGGGTGAATCAGAAGAAACAGAAGAAGGAGAAGAAGGAGAAGGAGAAGGTGAAGTCTGGAGGGTGAATCAGAAGAAGCAGATGAAGGAGAAGGAGAAGGTGAAAACTGGAGGGTGAATCAGAAGAAGTAGAAGAAGGAGAAGGAGAAGTTGAAGTCTGGAGGGTGAATCAGAAGAAGTAGAAGAAGGAGAAGGAGAAGGCGAAGTCTGGAGGGTGAATCAGAAGAAGCAGAAAAAGGAGAAGGAGAAGGTGAAGTCTGGAGGGTGAATCAGAAGAAGCAGAAGAAGGGGAAGGAGAAGATGAAGTCTGCAGGGTGAATCAGAAGAAGTAGAAGAAGGAGAAGGAGAAGGTGAAGCCAGGAGGGTGAAGCAGAAGAAGCAGAAGAAGGAGAAGGAGAAGGTGAAGTCTGGATGGTGAAGCAGAAGAAGCAGAAGAAGGAGAAGGAGAAGGTGAAGTCTGGAGAGCGAAGCAGAAGAAGCAGAAGAAGGAGAAGGTGAAGTCTGGAGGGTGAAGCAGAAGAAGCAGAAGAAGTAGAAGGAGAAGGTGAAGTCTGGAGGGTGAATCAGAAGAAGTAGAAGAAGGAGAAGGAGAAGGTGAGTTCAGGAGGGTGAAGCAGAAGAAGCAGAAGAAGGAGAAGTAGAAGGTGAAGTCTGGGGGTTGAAGCAGAAGAAGCAGAAGAAGGAGAAGGAGAAGGTGAAGTCTGGAGGGTGAAGCAGAAGAAGCAGAAGAAGGAGAAGGAGAAGGTGAAGTCAGGAGGGTGAAACAGAAGAAGTAGAAGAAGGAGAAGGAGAAGATGAGGTCTGGAGGGTGAATCAGAAGAAGTAGAAGAAGGAGAAGGAGAAGGTGAAGTCTGGAGGGTGAATCAGAAGAAGTAGAAGAAGGAGAATTAGAAGGTGAAGTCTGGAGGGTGAATCAGAAGAAGCAGAAGAAGGAGAAGGAGAAGGTGAAGTCTGGAGTGAGAAGCAGAAGAAGTAGAAGAAGGAGAAGGAGAAGGTGAAGTCTGGAGGGTGAATCAGAAGAAGTAGAAGAAGGAGAAGGAGAAGGTGAAGTCTGGAGGGTGAATCAGAAGAAGTAGAAGAAGGAGAAGCGGAAGGTGAAGTCTGGAGGGTGAATCAGAAGAAGCAGAAGAAGGAGAAGGAGAAGGTGAAGTCTGGAGGGTGAATCAGAAGAAGTAGAAGAAGGAGAAGGAGAAGGTGTAGTCTGGAGGGTGAATCAGAAGAAGTAGACGAAGGAGAAGGAGAAGGTGAAGTCTGGAGGGTGAATAAGAAGAAGCAGAAGAAGGAGAAGGAGAAGGTGAAGTATGGAGGGTGAATCAGAAGAAGCAGAAGAAGGAGAAGGAGAAGGTGAAGTCTGGAGGGTGAATCAGAAGAAGCAGAAGAAGGAGAAGGAGAAGGTGAAGTCTGGAGGGTGAATCAGAAGAAGCAGAAGAAGGAGAAGGAGAAGGTGAAGTCTGGAGGGTGAATCAGAACAAGCAGAAGAAGTAGAAGGAGAAGGTGAAGTCTGGAGGGTGAATCAGAAGAAGTAGAAGAAGGAGAAGGAGATGGTGAAGTCTGGAGGGTGATTCAGAAGAAGCAGTAGAAGGAGAAGGAGAAGGTGAAGTCTGGAGGGTGAATCAGAAGAAGCAGAAGAAGGAGAAGGAGAAGGTGAAGTCTGGAGGGTGAATCAGAACAAGCAGAAGAAGTAGAAGGAGAAGGTGAAGTCTGGAGGTTGAATCAGAAGAAGTAGAAGAAGGCGAAGGAGAAGGTGAAGTCTGGAGGGTGAATCAGAAGAAGCAGAAGAAGGAGAAGGAGAAGGTGAAGTCTGGAGGGTGAATCAGAAGAAGCAGATAAAGGAGAAGGAGAAGGTGAAAACTGGAGGGTGAATCAGAAGAAGTAGAAGAAGGAGAAGGAGAAGTTGAAGTCTGGAGGGTGAATCAGAAGAAGTAGAAGAAGGAGAAGGAGAAGGCGAAGTCTGGAGGGTGAATCAGAAGAAGCAGAAAAAGGATAAGGAGAAGGTGAAGTCTGGAGGGTGAATCAGAAGAAGCAGAAGAAGGGGAAGGAGAAGATGAAGTCTGCAGGGTGAATCAGAAGAAGTAGAAGAAGGAGAAGGAGAAGGTTAAGCCAGGAGGGTGAAGCAGAAGAAGCAGAAGAAGGAGAAGTAGAAGGTGAAGTCTGGAGGGCGAAGCAGAAGAAGCAGAAGAAGGAGAAGGAGAAGGTGAAGTCTGGAGGGTGAAGCAGAAGAAGCAGAAGAAGTAGAAGGAGAAGGTGAAGTCTGGAGGGTGAATCAGAAGAAGTAGAAGAAGGAGAAGGAGAAGGTGAGTTCAGGAGGGTGAAGCAGAAGAAGCAGAAGAAGGAGAAGGAGAAGGTGAAGTCTGGGGGGTGAAGCAGAAGAAGCAGAAGAAGGAGAAGGAGAAGGTGAAGTCTGGAGGGTGAAGCAGAAGAAGCAGAAGAAGGAGAAGGAGAACGTGAAGTCAGGAGGGTGAATCACAAGAAGTAGAAGAAGGAGAAGGAGAAGGTGAAGTCTGGAGGGTGAATCAGAAGAAGTAGAAGAAGGAGAAGGAGAAGGTGAAGTCTGGAGGGTGAATCAGAAGAAGTAGAAGAAGGAGAATTAGAAGGTGAAGTCTGGAGGGTGAATCAGAAGAAGGAGAAGGAGAAGGTGAAGTCTGGAGTGAGAAGCAGAAGAAGTAGAAGAAGGAGAAGGAGAAGGTGAAGTCTGGAGGGTGAATCAGAAGAAGTAGAAGAAGGAGAAGGAGAAGGTGAAGTCTGGAGGGTGAATCAGAAGAAGTAGAAGAAGGAGAAGCGGAAGGTGAAGTCTGGAGGGTGAATCAGAAGAAGCAGAAGAAGGAGAAGTAGAAGGTGAAGTCTGGAGGGTGAATCAGAAGAAGTAGAAGAAGGAGAAGGAGAAGGTGTAGTCTGGAGGGTGTATCAGAAGAAGTAGACGAAGGAGAAGGTGAAGTCTGGAGGGTGAATAAGAAGAAGCAGAAGAAGGAGAAGGAGAAGGTGAAATCTGGAGGGTGAATCAGAACAAGCAGAAGAAGTAGAAGGAGAAGGTGAAGTCTGGAGGGTGAATCAGAAGAAGTAGAAGAAGGCGAAGGAGAAGGTGAAGTCTGGAGGGTGAATCAGAAGAAGCAGAAGAAGGAGAAGGAGAAGGTGAAGTCTGGAGGGTGAATCAGAAGAAGCAGATAAAGGAGAAGGAGAAGGTGAAAACTGGAGGGTGAATCAGAAGAAGTAGAAGAAGGAGAAGGAGAAGTTGAAGTCTGGAGGGTGAATCAGAAGAAGTAGAAGAAGGAGAAGGAGAAGGCGAAGTCTGGAGGGTGAATCAGAAGAAGCAGAAAAAGGATAAGGAGAAGGTGAAGTCTGGAGGGTGAATCAGAAGAAGCAGAAGAAGGGGAAGGAGAAGATGAAGTCTGCAGGGTGAATCAGAAGAAGTAGAAGAAGGATAAGGAGAAGGTTAAGCCAGGAGGGTGAAGCAGAAGAAGCAGAAGAAGGAGAAGGAGAAGGTGAAGTCTGGAGGGTAAAGCAGAAGAAGCAGAAGAAGGAGAAGTAGAAGGTGAAGTCTGGAGGGCGAAGCAGAAGAAGCAGAAGAAGGAGAAGGAGAAGGTGAAGTCTGGAGGGTGAAGCAGAAGAAGCAGAAGAAGTAGAAGGAGAAGGTGAAGTCTGGAGGGTGAATCAGAAGAAGTAGAAGAAGGAGAAGGAGAAGGTGAGTTCAGGAGGGTGAAGCAGAAGAAGCAGAAGAAGGAGAAGGAGAAGGTGAAGTCTGGGGGGTGAAGCAGAAGAAGCAGAAGAAGGAGAAGGAGAAGGTGAAGTCTGGAGGGTGAAGCAGAAGAAGCAGAAGAAGGAGAAGGAGAACGTGAAGTCAGGAGGGTGAATCACAAGAAGTAGAAGAAGGAGAAGGAGAAGGTGAAGTCTGGAGGGTGAATCAGAAGAAGTAGAAGAAGGAGAAGGAGAAGGTGAAGTCTGGAGGGTGAATCAGAAGAAGTAGAAGAAGGAGAATTAGAAGGTGAAGTCTGGAGGGTGAATCAGAAGAAGGAGAAGGAGAAGGTGAAGTCTGGAGTGAGAAGCAGAAGAAGTAGAAGAAGGAGAAGGAGAAGGTGAAGTCTGGAGGGTGAATCAGAAGAAGTAGAAGAAGGAGAAGGAGAAGGTGAAGTCTGGAGGGTGAATCAGAAGAAGTAGAAGAAGGAGAAGCGGAAGGTGAAGTCTGGAGGGTGAATCAGAAGAAGCAGAAGAAGGAGAAGTAGAAGGTGAAGTCTGGAGGGTGAATCAGAAGAAGTAGAAGAAGGAGAAGGAGAAGGTGTAGTCTGGAGGGTGTATCAGAAGAAGTAGACGAAGGAGAAGGTGAAGTCTGGAGGGTGAATAAGAAGAAGCAGAAGAAGGAGAAGGGGAAGGTGAAATCTGGAGGGTGAATCAGAACAAGCAGAAGAAGTAGAAGGAGAAGGTGAAGTCTGGAGGGTGAATCAGAAGAAGTAGAAGAAGGCGAAGGAGAAGGTGAAGTCTGGAGGGTGAATCAGAAGAAGCAGAAGAAGGAGAAGGAGAAGGTGAAGTCTGGAGGGTGAATCAGAAGAAGCAGATAAAGGAGAAGGAGAAGGTGAAAACTGGAGGGTGAATCAGAAGAAGTAGAAGAAGGAGAAGGAGAAGTTGAAGTCTGGAGGGTGAATCAGAAGAAGTAGAAGAAGGAGAAGGAGAAGGCGAAGTCTGGAGGGTGAATCAGAAGAAGCAGAAAAAGGATAAGGAGAAGGTGAAGTCTGGAGGGTGAATCAGAAGAAGCAGAAGAAGGGGAAGGAGAAGATGAAGTCTGCAGGGTGAATCAGAAGAAGTAGAAGAAGGAGAAGGAGAAGGTTAAGCCAGGAGGGTGAAGCAGAAGAAGCAGAAGAAGGAGAAGGAGAAGGTGAAGTCTGGAGGGTGAAGCAGAAGAAGCAGAAGAAGGAGAAGTAGAAGGTGAAGTCTGGAGGGCGAAGCAGAAGAAGCAGAAGAAGGAGAAGGAGAAGGTGAAGTCTGGAGGGTGAAGCAGAAGAAGCAGAAGAAGTAGAAGGAGAAGGTGAAGTCTGGAGGGTGAATCAGAAGAAGTAGAAGAAGGAGAAGGAGAAGGTGAGTTCAGGAGGGTGAAGCAGAAGAAGCAGAAGAAGGAGAAGGAGAAGGTGAAGTCTGGGGGGTGAAGCAGAAGAAGCAGAAGAAGGAGAAGGAGAAGGTGAAGTCTGGAGGGTGAAGCAGAAGAAGCAGAAGATGGAGAAGGAGAAGGTGAAGTCAGGAGGGTGAATCACAAGAAGTAGAAGAAGGAGAAGGAGAAGGTGAAGTCTGGAGGGTGAATCAGAAGAAGTAGAAGAAGGAGAAGGAGAAGGTGAAGTCTGGAGGGAGAATCAGAAGAAGTAGAAGAAGGAGAATTAGAAGGTGAAGTCTGGAGGGTGAATCAGAAGAAGGAGAAGGAGAAGGTGAAGTCTGGAGTGAGAAGCAGAAGAAGTAGAAGAAGGAGAAGGAGAAGGTGAAGTCTGGAGGGTGAATCAGAAGAAGTAGAAGAAGGAGAAGGAGAAGGTGAAGTCTGGAGGGTGAATCAGAAGAAGTAGAAGAAGGAGAAGCGGAAGGTGAAGTCTGGAGGGTGAATCAGAAGAAGCAGAAGAAGGAGAAGTAGAAGGTGAAGTCTGGAGGGTGAATCAGAAGAAGTAGAAGAAGGAGAAGGAGAAGGTGTAGTCTGGAGGGTGTATCAGAAGAAGTAGAGGAAGGAGAAGGTGAAGTCTGGAGGGTGAATAAGAAGAAGCAGAAGAAGGAGAAGGAGAAGGTGAAGTATGGAGGGTGAATCAGAAGAAGCAGAAGAAGGAGAAGGAGAAGGTGAAGTCTTGAGGGTGAATCAGAAGAAGCAGAAGAAGGAGAAGGAGAAGGTGAAGTCTGGAGGGTCAATCAGAAGAAGCAGGAGAAGGAGAAGGAGAAGGTGAAGTCTGGAGGGTGAATCAGAAGAAGCAGAAGAAGGAGAAGGAGAAGGTGAAGTCTGGAGTGAGAAGCAGAAGAAGCAGAAGAAGGACAAGGAGAAGGTGAAGTCTGGAGGGTGAATCAGAAGAAGTAGAAGAAGGAGAAGGAGAAGGTGAAGTCTGGAGGGCGAATCAGAAAAAGTAGAAGAAGGAGAAGGGGAAGGTGAAGTCTGGAGGGTGAATCAGAAGAAGCAGAAGAAGGAAAAGGAGAAGGTGAAGTCTGGAGGGTGAATCAGAAGAAGTAGAAGAAGGAGAAGGAGAAGGTGTAGTCTGGAGGGTGTATCAGAAGAAGTAGAGGAAGGAGAAGGTGAAGTCTGGAGGGTGAATAAGAAGAAGCAGAAGAAGGAGAAGGAGAAGGTGAAGTATGGAGGGTGAATCAGAAGAAGCAGAAGAAGGAGAAGGAGAAGGTGAAGTCTTGAGGGTGAATCAGAAGAAGCAGAAGAAGGAGAAGGAGAAGGTGAAGTCTGGAGGGTCAATCAGAAGAAGCAGGAGAAGGAGAAGGAGAAGGTGAAGTCTGGAGGGTGAATCAGAAGAAGCAGAAGAAGGAGAAGGAGAAGGTGAAGTCTGGAGTGAGAAGCAGAAGAAGCAGAAGAAGGACAAGGAGAAGGTGAAGTCTGGAGGGTGAATCAGAAGAAGTAGAAGAAGGAGAAGGAGAAGGTGAAGTCTGGAGGGCGAATCAGAAAAAATAGAAGAAGGAGAAGGGGAAGGTGAAGTCTGGAGGGTGAATCAGAAGAAGCAGAAGAAGGAAAAGGAGAAGGTGAAGTCTGGAGGGTGAATCAGAAGAAGTAGAAGAAGGAGAAGGAGAAGGTGTAGTCTGGAGGGTGAATCAGAAGAAGTAGACGAAGGAGAAGGAGAAGGTGAAGTCTGGAGGGTGAATCAGAAGAAGCAGAAGAAGGAGAAGGAGAAGGTGAAGTCTGGAGGGTGAAGCAGAAGAAGCAGAAGAAGGAGAAGGAGAAGGTGAAGTCAGGAGGGTGAATCAGAAGAAGTAGAAGAAGGAGAAGGAGAAGGTAAAGTCTGGAGGGTGAAGCAGAAGAAGCAGAAGAAGGAGAAGGAGAAGGTGAAGTCTGGAGGGCGCAGCAGAAGAAGCAGAAGAAGCAGAAGGAGAAGGTGAAGTCTGGAGGGTGAAGCAGAAGAAGCAGAAGAAGGGGAAGGAGAAGGTGAAGTCTGGAGGGTGAATCAGAAGAAGTAGAAGAAGGAGAAGGAGAAGGTGAAGCCAGGAGGGAGAAGCAGAAGAAGCAGAAGAAGGAGAAGGAGAAGGTGAAGTCTGGAGGGTGAAGCAGAAGAAGCAGAAGAAGGAGAAGGAGAAGGTGAAGTCTGGAGGGCGAAGCAGAACAAGCAGAAGAAGGAGAAGGAGAAGGTGAAGTCTGGAGGGTGAAGCAGAAGAAGCAGAAGAAGGAGAAGGAGATGGTGAAGTCTGGAGGGTGAATCAGAAGAAGTAGAAGAAGGAGAAGGAGAAGGTGAAGTCAGGAGAGTGAAGCAGAAGAAGCAGAAGAAGGAGAAGGAGAAGATGTAGTCTGGAGGGTGAAGCAGATGAAGCAGAAGAAGGAGAAGGAGAAGGTGAAGTCAGGAGGGTGAATCAGAAGAAGTAGAAGAAGGAGAAGGAGAAGGTAAAGTCTGGAGGGTGAATCAGAAGAAGTAGAAGAAGGAGAAGGAGAAGGTGAAGTCTGGAGGGTGAATCAGAAGAAGAAGAAGAAGGAGAATTAGAAGGTGAAGTCTGGAGGGTGAATCAGAAGAAGCAGAAGAAGGAGAAGGAGAAGGTGAAGTCTGGAGTGAGAAGCAGAAGAAGTAGAAGAAGGAGAAGGAGAAGGTGAAGTCTGGAGGGTGAATCAGAAGAAGTAGAAGAAGGAGAAGGAGAAGGTGAAGTCTGGAGGGTAAATCAGAAGAAGTAGAAGAAGGAGAATTAGAAGGTGAAGTCTGGAGGGTGAATCAGAAGAAGGAGAAGGAGAAGGTGAAGTCTGGAGTGAGAAGCAGAAGAAGTAAAAGAAGGAGAAGGAGAAGGTGAAGTCTGGAGGGTGAATCAGAAGAAGTAGAAGAAGGAGAAGGAGAAGGTGAAGTCTGGAGGGTGAATCAGAAGAAGTAGAAGAAGGAGAAGCGGAAGGTGAAGTCTGGAGGGTGAATCAGAAGAAGCAGAAGAAGGAGAAGTAGAAGGTGAAGTCTGGAGGGTGAATCAGAAGAAGTAGAAGAAGGAGAAGGAGAAGGTGTAGTCTGGAGGGTGTATCAGAAGAAGTAGACGAAGGAGAAGGTGAAGTCTGGAGGGTGAATAAGAAGAAGCAGAAGAAGGAGAAGGAGAAGGTGAAATCTGGAGGGTGAATCAGAACAAGCAGAAGAAGTAGAAGGAGAAGGTGAAGTCTGGAGGGTGAATCAGAAGAAGTAGAAGAAGGCGAAGGAGAAGGTGAAGTCTGGAGGGTGAATCAGAAGAAGCAGAAGAAGGAGAAGGAGAAGGTGAAGTCTGGAGGGTGAATCAGAAGAAGCAGATAAAGGAGAAGGAGAAGGTGAAAACTGGAGGGTGAATCAGAAGAAGTAGAAGAAGGAGAAGGAGAAGTTGAAGTCTGGAGGGTGAATCAGAAGAAGTAGAAGAAGGAGAAGGAGAAGGCGAAGTCTGGAGGGTGAATCAGAAGAAGCAGAAAAAGGATAAGGAGAAGGTGAAGTCTGGAGGGTGAATCAGAAGAAGCAGAAGAAGGGGAAGGAGAAGATGAAGTCTGCAGGGTGAATCAGAAGAAGTAGAAGAAGGAGAAGGAGAAGGTTAAGCCAGGAGGGTGAAGCAGAAGAAGCAGAAGAAGGAGAAGGAGAAGGTGAAGTCTGGAGGGTGAAGCAGAAGAAGCAGAAGAAGGAGAAGTAGAAGGTGAAGTCTGGAGGGCGAAGC